>NC_140942.1:35805087-36430087 GCF_014529385.1 Adiantum capillus-veneris | reverse complement strand
TTGCAATTATCTCAAAAAAAATGGAATTCCTTTTTGAAAACAATTAAGGAATTCTTATGGACAAATAAGTCGACTATTGGTAAACCCTGACAATGGGGTAAATGGGTGATGATTGCCAAACCAAAGGCACAGTGTGGACTCGGTATACTTGACCCTGTCACGCATGACCTAGCATTATATGCTAAGTTTCTCTGCACCCTCGCCAATATTGATGAGAGTTGGGTTATCATGGTAAGGGAAATGGTAATGGAAGCCCGCATGAAAACTAAAGGTGGAGTATGGTCTAGTATCAACCTGCAAAATAGACTTCTTCCCCCTTCCGGCGTGAAGGCTCAAGTAGGTGGTTTTAGTGGAAATTTTATTGAAAAATGTTGTAAAGCATTCATGGTACTTAAATGGAACAAGGAGATTAGAACAGCTAGGCATTGGTCTCCATTGGGTCCCAATGTGGAAGGTTTGTGCCTTGATAACCATTGGCTTGAAACTACTAAGAACCTAAACAACAAGGGCATGGACACCTTGGATACTCTATGGAATGATCAAAAAGGCGATTGGCATACCTTGGCGCATTTGAAGATCTCCTATAATCTCTCGCTCCAAAAGGAAATCCTTGTCAACAGGCTACTAGAAAAGGTATCAGTCATAATCCTTCCACACCGCTTGATTGGAAAGCTTGGAAGTGGCCTAGAGAGAGATTGTTTAGCTTGCTTAAGACTAATTATCTACAAAAAGCAATCCTTTGCAGAGGAGTGGATTATTCGCCTCAATAGGATCTGTCCAAAAAGTGGGGTTGCAAGAAAATGGGTTCAAATTCTTGAGAGCATCTGGAGGGCCAAGTGTGAAGAAAGCGACAAAGTCTTTCTCTAGGGAGTTTTGTTTGGCATCATCCCGAGTGGAGACAAGCCGAAGCTAGAGTTCGTGGTGATGGTTCATGTGTCAGATGCAGACACCCAAACGAATCCCTTTCACACCTGCTCTCGGGATCTCCAAAAATTAGAGTTTTCATGGGCGTGATATGCAGAAGGGTGCACACATGTCTGGGAATTCCCTTTTTTAGGCACGACCTTGCTATGGGCTCTAGGTTCACTGATGATTTGGATCTAATGACGGAGATTTGCATAGTAAGAGCCACGATGTTAAGAGTTATTTGGTAGTCCAAGAATGCGCTATTGTTTCAAGGGAAGTGTGAGCCTCTGAACTCAAATGTAGTTCTAGAAATGTGCTGCTGGCAAATACATTGTAGTAAGACCTGCAAGTTAAAGTTGTAAGGTTTGATTGCACTCTGATGTATTCTTTCTTGGTTATCCCTCTGCAAGAAATATGCCAAAACTCTTTGTAACGTTGTGAGTTTTAAGCAATTCAAGCTCTACCGAGGACTTTTTATTTAAAAGAAGTTTCACTCAAGATAAGCTTGAAATTGTGGTGACACTTCCAATTTTACCCGGGGAAAAGCTAGAGAAGAAGGCTACATTTGATGTAAAGTTTACACAAGATAATACATAGAAAATGGTTTCTAAGTTGTTACATTCCAAAACCAAGGAACACAATTTACAAGTTGTGTAACTTTTTACTAGCACACGCTACTTGAAATTGCAGGTGAAAAGGTGAGAATTGATTTTCCCTTTATTCATTTTTCATTTCTAGCTTTTTTTTCATTTTTCTTTTATATCACACTTTCACTTGTAATTATCTATCCTTACATCTCTAGCTTTTTTTTCATTTTTCTTTTATATCACACTTTCACTTGTAATTACCTATCCTTTGTCTCATATCACACTTTCACTTGTAATATTTAAATATCCTTTGCAATGACAGGGCCCTTTGACAACTTCCCTAGGTACGGAGGCCTCCACTCCTAGGCTTTTCATGTAGAGAATATATTCCTTACTTTTTTCCTTTATGGATTCCAAGGCATAGAAATGTATAAAACTATTAATTCCATGTGTGAAAAAGTGCGCTTGCCCCCTTCATACACTACTTTTGGAGTCTAGATGTTTGAACAAAAGAATGTCCCTTTCAGTTAGGCTTTAAGGTATATTCATGCTTTCATGCTCTTTGGCAACCCCACTTTGTGTTCATTTCTTAAAAGACCTCTATTATTTTCATATTCCTTTTGGTTTCCCAACTTGATCCTTTTTTCCAAAACAAGTGTTGAATGGTGCACATGGATGTTGTCCGTGGAACTTTCATTGGTATCTGTACTAATAGATAATGGAGGAGGGAATTCCCCCCCCCCCCCCCCCCCCCCCCCCCCCCCCCCCCCCCAGCCGTTATGTGGCGTTTTCTGCTTAGTCCGGCCAGTGTGCCCCTGCAAGCAACGTCGACTGTCCCATTCGACTCCCAAACCTCAACGCCGCCGAATGCAAATGCACACAGAGCGAGAGAGAGAGAGAGAGAGAGAGAGAGAGAGAGAGAGAGAGAGAGAGAGAAAGAGTTAATGCTCACTGCTACAGAAGGACTCTCGAGTCTCTCTCTCTCGCTCTCTCTCTTTCCCACGCTGCCAACGTTAATGAGTGCTGAATACCCAAAATACCCCAGGCCCGATGCGAGTCAGAGCAACTCTCTCTCTCTCTCTCTCTCTCTCTCTCTCTCTCTCTCTCTCTCTCTTTACACACACACACACACATATGTGAAAGAAAGAAGAAGAGAGTAATTTTCTTGATCTTCTTTTGTGAAATTTGTCAAGAGTGAAGAGCTTGAGGGTAAGAGGGGCCTTGCCGCCGCCGAAGGCGGTGCCGTTTTACTAGTGCACCCTAAGAAACTAAAGAAACTTGCAAAACCAAAGCTCCTTGTTGACTTCATGTGTGTAAAAGTGGGCCACATTATATTATGAGTGTGGAAACTCAAGTCTTGTTCACCTTGAAAGAGTCATCTCCATATTAATTATCCACGAGACATGCTACAATTGAGTGGAGGTACCTTGCATGGGAGAACATGATGACACCTTGTCACATTATTAGATTTGAGTTGATAATATACAAATAAAGCTTCCAAATGACAAATTAGAAATAAGGCAGCATTGACACGGTGGTGGCAACGTGAGATGTCCTGGTGGGTGATGGGGACCATGGGTCCATCCCTTCTTCATCCTTATGTTGTGGTATCTTGTCAAAGGTGGCTCCCTGTTCAGCCGATGTATGGTATTTTTTTGGTTTCCTTGATGTTGAGGGTCTGGTCAAGGGTGGCTCCCTACTTAGCCCGATGTATGATGGATGGTCATGGATGGTCAGTTTGTCGTGCCGCGGCTCGGCCTGAGCATGGCTTGACTTTGTAATTTTTTTTATTATGTTAATATACTACACTTCCATTTTTGAGTTCTTTAAAAAACAAGTGATAAAATCACAAGGCCTGCACATGAAAATCATTACACAACTAGGCAAAACAAACAATTAAGGCTTAGCTTCTCCATAAGCATATAAACATCAGCATAGAATGCATGGGGCACAAATCCCAGTTTCCTCACTCTCTCCTGTTCATGGCAAAATAACTCCAAGTTTGAGGGATTAGCCTCCAAGAAAACAAGGCGAGTTAATCTAGCAATTGAAGTAGAGGTCAACTCAGAAAGGGCAAGTGCCTTGCCTGACAATTGCATTATACCATCACACGACATCAATGCCTCTCCCTCCCATTGATAACGCATCCACAAACAAGGAAGTTAGTGATGTTTACCCGAGCCTCAAAATAGCCTCATCAACATAAGGAAGATAGTGGTCCTATTTGCAATATAACTCATCTCAAATATAAGCTTGTTGTCACCTGCTCCACGATTTGTCCGCATTGAACTTGGAGCCAAGAGGAACCATTAAGGATAAAAATTTTGCTAGCCATCTTTCTTTCCTAATTTGAAACACTCCCTTTGAAATTGTCTTTCATGACGTTTATTTCGCAAAAAAATTTGCAGCCTCTATGTATTACGTTGGGTAGCCATCCTGGACCCCCAAATCTTGTGGGCATCTAAAGCTAGCTTTAAATGACAAGTTTGTGGCAAGTTGTTTGCTTGTCCATGCAGGTGGACAAGGCTAGAAACTGGAAAACCACCTTCATGTGAGTCAACCTCTATTGAAAGGCCCAATCCACAATGTATAGCACAAGCAACAACAAGTATATGCACAAAAATATTTATGTATTTGAAGCATTTCTGTACAATAAATACCCACTTAAAATATCATATACTAGAACAAGAAATGGGCAGTGCAAACCGAGCAGGAGGAAGAGGGCAACTGGTGCTGAGCTGTGGGAGGACCGACAGGAGCTACATGGGAGTTTAGTGCATTATGAGGGGAGGATGATGGAGGTGGGGCAGGTATGGGAGCTGCAAGACATACCGGATCGAGCTATGTGCTTTTATGCTTTGGATTGTGGGTAATGGCCCTTCACAATGTCTTGATCAAACACAAGAACAAGCAGACGCCAAGACATCGAGTAAAATTAAAAGAATCGCTTCTTGTTTCATTGAAGAGCTCAGAAAAATAACACCAATATGAGCGTCCTATGCATTCAGACATTGGAGGAGAATTGTATGCGCTGCACACAACCATGGACAACACACTCAAAAGCGCCACAAGCCCAAGACACGACTCAGATTCTGACAACAAGTCACTTGGCTTGCTACATTTTTACCACCTGCTCTCGGCCAGACATGACCCCCACCATTTGCTTTGCCATCAAGTGCCACCATGATCTCTACAATCGCCTCTACCCAACCTCATATATGAGGCCATTGCCATAGTTAGAGCTTCCAAACGCATTTTTTTAAAACTTATCCCTACTTAGCTACAACTGGCAGAGGCCATCAAGTGTTGTGCTACATGGCAGATGTTTAGATCGTGAACGAACCACATCACCCCTAAAATGGATGCCTTCAGTAGAAAAATCCAGCCAATCGTTTTCTCTAGTATGCCTTGATGGACTAGCATAAGCTTGATCACAATGTGGAACTCCCCTTCGAGCAATATTTCTAGCCATATTAGAAACACACAAACCCTTCAAGCTTTCTGCACCTAAGATACCACCATCATATGCTGGCGAACTACCATTTATTTCAGGTTTATCATCCTCTTTTGGTGAGAAACCCTGCAAACTTTGGACTTCACTCACTAAATAATAAGTGCTAACTCGCCTCTGGTGCTTATGATTTCTATCATCATATTCATCATCAGATCCCATTTCCTCGAAGTCACCAGAAACAACATTGTCTCCTTCAGACAACTTCTCCAATTGAGATCAACTTCTTCCACTGTGACTACTCCAATGCAAGCAGCTTTGCACTTGAATCTTCCTACTTCACATACCTCTGGATTAAGTCGCACCTCATAACTCTGTCAGACTCAATTCAATCTCCAACTGTAATGTTTGCACTTGCATCATCCTCCCTTTTGTTTGCAGCAAAAAAGTGAATTCTTCTAAGCTAGAGTTTTGTGTAGTCTACTGCCTTCACACCACTATCAGAGCAGGAGGAAGAGGAAGTATGTCTTTCTCTTTCACTAAAAAAGTGCTTGTTTGGTTTGTCACAAACTTTCCAAAATAGCCTCTTCAACCTCAATTTTGATTTCAACTCTTTGAAGCGAGCATCATCTGCATGTCTCTTCTCCAAGTTGCTTATATAAAGGTTCCTGCTTAAGGATTTCTTTTATGGAATTTGATGCAGAAACTGTTTTTGAAAGAGTCAAGCTTGTTTCAAAAGCTGCACAACCCACAAGGCTAGTTACATGACATGAGAGGGACTCTAGTTCTACTGCTAGCATTGGAGAGTTATCCTGAAGAAAAAAGGGTTCTTGCCTACGCTAGGGGTGGATGGATGATGGAATAAGTCTCATCCCGTTCTCAATCGCCTCTTCTCTGCAAAATTTCCAGTTGGGATCAGGGCGTTCTGAACAGATGGAGTCTATAGCAGAGTGCTGTCCATTAAGGGGAATCTCAAGGGAGATTTCCCTCCCCCCTTTTTTCTCAGTTGCAGGCGCCACTGCACCCCAACCCCCTTCCTCTCTATTGTCACTTCGATGCACAGAGAGAGAGAGAGAGAGAGAGAGAGAGAGAGAGAGAGAGAGAGAGAGAGATATTGTTGCTCATGGTTTTGTCACAACTCCTCCTCCTCTTTCGCTCTCCTGTCCTCACTTCTTCCCCAGTCGGCCTCCTCCTCCTCCTCCTCCTGATATCACCCTCACCCTCACTGCTCGGAGAAGGAGAGAGAGCTCATCATCTTTCTCCTCGTGTAGCTCCAGCTATTGCCGCACCTTCCTGCCCTACTCTCTAGCCTCCTCACTGCTGCTCCAGATTGCAGCTTCGTTGTCATGTTTCCCAATACCCTCTTAACCAGCTATTGTGAGCACGAGAGAGAGAGAGAGAGAGAGAGAGAGATATGAGCACCGACACGTACGCACAGAACCAAGCCCTCTCAAAATTTATAGAAACGAGCAGGTTTTGCTCTTACGGAAAGAGAGAGTACCTCCTAAGTCCCTAAGCTACCCTAAATTTCAAGGCTTCCTTTCCTACCTAAATGGTGGCATGGCCCATCGACCTCATCTTGCACAACGTAGACCTCATCCTACAGGTCGTCAACGAGCATCAAAAAAGATGCAACGACAAGAAAGAGAAGAAGGATATGTGTGTGTACGCCTCCATCTAGCTCTACAATCTCTTCGGCTCAAAGGCCTCCATTTTGATGTGAAGTCGACGCTGTGAAGACGATGAGCGATACTACTTCCCTCCTTCACAAAACCTCATAAGCTCCTGCTATGAAGACGATGAAAGGGTGCGCACATGATGATTTACCAACAAGGACTTCTGTGCAGCCGAAAAGTTAGCACACTGCTGCCAAATGAGCTCCATGTGCGCACCTCTTGAGCAAGGCCGTGGCCCATTAGAGAGAAAGAGAAAGAGATAGTTGGGCCCTTTACAACTATCGAAGGCCTCTCCACAAAACAAAAGCACCCAAGTCCCTCAGTCTCGTGATCCCGAGGCCATATTCGGTCAATATCTTTTAAATGAATGAAGAAATGCATGGTGGTATACCATGCATGCGTGGCAGGTGCCATCATTTTCTTTCATGCATGTTTATTCAACGTGGCAACTGTCATCATTTTCTTTCATAAAATTTAATCATTGTTACAACACTATATCTTTCCAATAACTGACCACTACTTGGTTCCAATACTCTCTCTTGAGTGCTGCAACGCACTCATCAATCAAATTTAATCAATCAACATTTTCAACCAATCAACATTTTAGGTCTATCAAAAAATGCTTGAAACTACAACCTATGTTTTTCCTATTTTAGTTAGCAAAAAGAGAAGGCATCTCTATAGCCTTTGCCCTTTGGGCTGGCCAAAAAAAACTTGCAAATTGTGTTTCATTTTTTTAACCATAACAACTTGACAGGGTCCTATAGCCCCAGTCCCCCCCTTCCCCGTCTTCTCAAAAAAGAGTATATATTCTCACCTTCTTTAGTAGGCCCACTTTCTTTTCAAAATCGAAGATTGTGTGGATACTTTTAATAGCTTCAAACGTATCCAAAAGAGGATTGCTTAGTAAACACATGGAGATACTTGTTAAAGTACCTAGAAAGAAATATTAGAAAAAGACCACTAGATCTAGTGAAAGATTAGTGTAATGTGCACATAAATCATGAATCAAGCTTATGTTGAAGCATCGAAAAAAAAAAAAGAGGCTAGAGATTTTTTTAAAGACAAAGACAAAGAAGAAGACTATGTGAGCTCATTTCGAGAGTGAATTCTTTATTGCAAAAGAACATTGAAAATGTAAACATTGACATCCAAAAAGTAGATGGGATATGTACTATTTTAACCATGTATTATATTAAGGTAGACTTTGATGCAAATTATGAATGTCTGAATCATAGCTAAGAGACACGAGTGCAATTTTGCTGTAGCAAGTTTAGTGTGTTGGGGCTTGATGATAATTGTGTTTTTGCTGCTATGGACCAGGGCTAGAAAAATTCAGTTTTCCTAACCTAAGAAAATAAGAGCAAACTTGAAATCCTACTGGTTTTTAGGTCAAAATTTGAAGCTTTTGTCGGTATATACACTAAAACTTTTGTAAATTTGCCGGTTTTCTTTAAGGCAAGCTCAAAATCTAACCGGGATTTTATGATTTTAGCCGGTTAAAATACACTGCACCCCGGTTTTTTTCTAACACTGCTCTGGACCATCCCATGGCTCTCCCTCTTTTGCTCTTTCGTCTCATTGGGTTGTTGATGTGGGCATCCGACGCCGCCTAGATTTCAGCATGCTTTTTTTACTTCGGAGGAATGGGTGTAGTGGCAGCTGAGGTTTATTTAGCCTTCTTTGTTTCGTTTTATGTTTTATTTGTGGTGGGGTGGATCCCTAGTTTGCCAGCTCCTTATGAGGATGATGCTTATGATGTGTTGTTTTAGACTCCATGGCTTGGTGTGAGCATGGCTTGTTTTGTAATTTTTTTGGTTCCAATACATTTATCACTCACAATTTGTGATTTTTGAAAAAAAATTAGGGGATTTAGGCTCTATATAGAAAATCTAAGGTGGATTATATTACCATAATCCACTCACCATTGTGAGTTTTGCCCCCAAAAAAAAAAATTCCAAGCTTAAGAGCACTATAGCTCCCTAAAAAGCAAGAACTTATTTTCTTTTGCCAAACTCACAATTGTGAGTGTATGATTTGTATTAAACATCAAGAAGTTTACAAAGTAGTCTCAAGCTCGTACCGAGCCTTGAGGAGATGTGTGATACAACACAGAGCAATATAGTCATTACTCACACAACTTTACTTGCAGGAGCTTGTGACAGCTAGACATGCCTGCCTCCACTCATCTAAGTTCTACTTCTTCCCTATGGCAATTATTATGTCCCCACTTTTGTAGATAATCTCCTTGAAGCTAGTTGTTGAGGTATCATTCTCGAATATCCAATAGCTCCTAGCCTTCCACACGTGCAGGAAAAAGCATACCTGCACAATTTGAGTACATATAAGTAGCACTTGGCTTTTCATTGATTTTGTTTTTAGGAATAGATCATTCTTATAGAACCCTATTTTCCACATCCTTTGGAATGATAGACTACTAATCTTGTCGAGGATTCCTTGAAGAGGTGGGTAAGATCCTCACTCGCCATTTTGCATCCCAAACGCCTATCCAAACAGATACCATGGATTTGGATTTTGGTGCCTGTCGGCAAGGCTCCCTAAAGCAACTTCCACAAAAATATCTTCATTGCCAGTGGGTTCCATATGTAATTAGTCACCACAACCCAGCTAGCTTTCAGCCATTGTTTACCCCACTGTTTGTTTAGGGTTGTGAACCAATCATCCTTGAATATAAGAGCATAGTAAATACCCTTGGTTTGCGGTTTACAAAACTTGCTTCCCTTGTGCCAATGCCATGATTTCCACTCAAAGTTGGACTCACAAATAGGCATTGTAAGGCTATCCAGACCTTCTACAACTCTGTTAACTAGCAGTCTTTCCCGGCCATTCAGGTGGAATTGCAAAGTAAGTTGGTCTATATATTTCCACCTTTTACTGTTGTTGTCCAAAAAGCATGGCAGGGACTTGAGACCTTTGTTATTCACATGTCTCGCAATTTCTTACCAAAAAGGGTCAGCCACCAAGCATCTCGCTTTGGAAATCTAGAGGGACCAATAAGTTTATGGAGTTCTGGAAGTACTTGGTCCCCCCCAAACCAAACCACCCCCCCCCCCCCCCCCCCCCCCCTCCCCTCACCCCACAATTTTTTTTTTCCAAAAGTCCACACTACTTTTCTACATGTTCACAAGTGAAATCTCTTATGCTCAATATAAGATTTGCATGATGCTTTGTGGTATGAAGTGCGTCTATCTATGAATTGTTTTTTCTCACATTGTATTGAACATGGACAAATCAATTTTTAAGTATAGAAGTAGATAGAGCTTGTTTAAATGAAACTAACAAGTGCTTTGGGTATCCAAATTGGCCTTCTAAAAATAGGATATTGTTGTTATACATGCAATTTTGCTAAAGTGTTAGAAACGAGATTTGGTGTCATGGGAATATCTTATATGGTGCTTTGGGTATCCAAATTGGCCTTCTAAAAATAGGATATTGTTATTATACATGCAATTTTGCTAAAGTGTTAGAAACGAGATTTGGTGTCATGGGAATATCTTATATGTGTCTAGTAAGTTTGAGTGCATCGAGAGATATCAAAAATTATCACTTGATACTTGCTAGAAGAAAGAATAGCTTTTGGTATCTAATACACACTTGAAATCTGTACTTTGAATTAGCAAGGTAGACTATAAGTCTCTAGAAGAATAGCCATGACCCCTTGTAATCTACATACACTAGTAAGGCTTGCTATATCCCATGGATTGATATATAAGTGTTTGTGGTTCTCACTATTCTACCAATGATATGGGGAGGCTCGGTAGCCAACTGATAATTTGGTGCCTTTGTTGGGGGTATGAGGCAACCTAAACTAGAGAAGAATCCAAAACACTCACAAGTAAAGTCCATTACTTTCTCTAGATTACTTTGTGGTAGCTGTCTTTTTTATTTCACACGACTAGGAGGACATTTACCGACTATATAGAGTACTTATTGTGGGGAAAGTTACAAGTGATGTTGGTAGATGCAAGCTAATTTGAAAGAGGATGGTGGATGATCTTTAATAATTACAAACATTTGGTAAGGATGACACCAAGTTAAGAAGGCAGATTTCAAAGAAATTGTGGTTTCATCTTCATTTTGTGTTATTTTTTAGTTTCAATAGGCGTAGGGTAAATAAAAATCTATCAATATTGCATCTATATTAGAATTATATGAAGTGGAATTATATTACATAAAGCCACTATTAGGCACATCTTACTCGGTCTACGCCGCTATTAAGGGGAATCTTCCCAGATCCGCCCGCCCCTCTCTCTCCTCTCTCCTCCATCAATCCTCCCTTTGCGCCCTGCACACACACACACACACAGACGCGTGTGCGCGCACGTGCGTTGGTCTGCTCTTCTGGCTCCCATGGCGGCATAAGCTCTACATCTCCACTGTCACCTAAAGCATCCCAAGGCCCACGGCATGCAAAACTCCGAGAGAGAGAGAGAGAGAGAGAGAGAGAGAGAGAGAGAGAGAGAGAGAGAGAGAGAGAGAGCATGCCAAAAGAATCCTCTTCTGGTTGCTTGGATTCCCTATCAACAGCCTGGAGCTCGGCCTTGTCGCGTCTGTGCTTCTACGAGTACTACAGTGACACAACCTCTCTCTCTCTCTCTCTCTCATAACACTGTCCTCGTCGGATACTTCCCACGACGTTAAAGTTCTCTTCTTCTTCTTCTCCTCTCTCTCTCTCTCTCTCTCTCTCTCTCTCTCTCTCTCTCTCCCACGTGCCCCCCCCCCCCCCCCCCACCCCTCTTTTCCCTAAAACCCTTAACAGCATCTACCCACATTCGCTTTAATTCACCCAAACTAGAATTGGGAACGCCTACTAGGCAGATCTTATATCTGGCTTTTTGATTTGAAACTATTTGTGAAGAATTGACAATGCCAACACTTTTCATTTATCACTAAGACCTCATAAGTTAGTTTTTTTTAGAATTTTTTAATGCCAATTTGTTTAGGCCCAAATTCCCAAGTATCATAAAGCATAAAGTGACCTAACTATCAACTTGAGATATGTACCAATTCCAGAACATCCTTGCCATTTTTGTCAGGCTCTGATTACACTAGCTTAACTAATAACCATGGAGCCATAAAGTGTTTCTTAATACCAACTCTAGATACCTTCAGAAAAACCTTTTAGCTTTTGTCAAGCCATCTTAACAATTACATGTTCATTTTTTACTATCAACCTACCTGAGTTTTTTTCATAAAAAACTCCCCACTAAAAGAGCCCAAGTTAAGAGGATTAGTAATAAGGAGAAAAAACCCATATATGTTACCAGTATTGTCAACTTCATGCGATATAAATTTCTATGCAGGATCCTTTGTAAGTGTAGCCCAAGGAGAAAAAACCCATATATGTTACCAGTACTGTCAACTTTATGCGATATAACTTACTACGCGGGATCCTTTGTAAGTGTAGCAGATCCAAACGTGGCTTGAGTGAGAAAACCCCCTTTACACTATGAGTGTATGTGTGGTGTATAGGCCCCCATCACCCCCCTTTATTCCTTGGGGTGAGTTGTAGCTTTTACACATGTTTCAAGCTCATTGGACCTCTCTCCGCCTAGCCAATCACATGCAGCATGCATTCAAGTACATGGGTAGTCTTTGGACAAGTGTCCTCCTTACCCCTTAGAGACAGAGAGCTTGAAAATGTCTTTTGACTCAAGCACCTTACTCCCCATGCATGGGAAGCTTCTCAATCACCTTCCTCATTAAGTACGACAAGCACCTCAAGTACCTTAGTCATCAAGCATGTCAAGCACCTTAGTCATCAAGCACCTCAAGCTTAGGTCGGGTTCCCACCTCAAGCTTAGTCCTACGTTGCCTAAGGTCAAAGGACTTTTAATACTAACCATTGGAGGTCTTTAATGAAGCTAACCCTAAGGTCTTTTAAGCTCCATTAGTTAACCTTGCTCTTTGATAGACCATCTCTCATTTGGACCCCTTTACCATTGGCCCCGTGTTGAGATAGATCCATAAGCACATGTCTATATTCTAACCCTTGTTCTCGTTTATTATCCCACAATAAATGATCAATTTAATATGAGAAAATATTTGGGTTGGTTAGATATTTTGATTTTATGACACGACAACAATCCTATACTAGAATCTTGTGGACTTTGGGTGGATCAGATATAGGATCAAAATATACAACAACTTTTGGTCCACTAAAACTAGGTCCTACACCTATGGGTCTAATTCTACCTGGGTAGATTACTTTAGACACCTGATCAATCACCCACTGATTCCGTGATACTTGGGCACCATCCACTACAAAGGCTTCCTCTGGATTCTCTATCCCAATGATAAAGTATACTTCAATCACTTGAAGATCTTCGGCCTACACTACAAGAGGTTGTGTGCTCTTGTGACACTGTTAGCGACGGAAATACACTGGGTTTTTATAACCCTCGGCGTCGCTAAAACCGTCGCTAATAGCGTTGCTACGAGAGCGTCGCTATATGTGTCGCTATAGGCGTCGCTATATGCGTCGCTATATAGAGACGCTCATAGCGACGGTCATAGTGACGGTTATAGCGACGTTTACACAGAAGTCTATAGCGACGCTCATAGCGACGCTACAGAGCCATAAATAGCGACGGTTATAGCGACGCCCGAGAGAAATTTTTTTGGTGACAGTGCATTGAATGCCTTGCCACCCATCAACCATATTGTACTTGATTCACTTTTTTAAAAAAGTGCAAGGGTAGATAATAGACCCAAAATAGTCACCCACAAGACGCATTGTTTGCAAAATTGACAAGTGTAAAATTGACAATTGTACACATCATAGGCAAAATGAATTGATTGGCAAATATAATAATGACAATTGTACAACATCATAGGCATAAAGAATTGATTGGCAAAATGAACTGCGGTGACAAATGTAATAATATACATGGTTCAAAAAGACGTATAAAATCCGTCTCATGATACATAAGCTATGAGAAACCCTAAACTAATGCTATCTAGCTACGGCTAAACTGACATCGTCTAGTTAGACGTCTCATCGCGTCCAAGCGGCGTATCTGTCGAATTCTGCAAAAAAAGACAATAAGACAGCTTTCAGTAAGTATAAACATATAACGACATTTATAAAACAATACAAAAAATAGAAAAGAGTAAACCCTAATACTAACCATGCCGCCGCGAGAACTGAGAATGTCCATCAGGGCGTTTAAGCCCTTTCTGCCTGCGTACTCGCGCTCGTACGGTGTGGGATCACGTCCTGTCTTCGACCACTGTCAAAACATACAAAGATTTCATTATGTTAGAATTAAAAAACTCATAAACCCTAAACTATCGAACATAAAGAGCAATGCGGAAACACTTACAAAATCGGCCTCAAATGATGCCCATCCACCGCTCCCCAAGTGGTGCGAGCTCCCTGCCTCTACTCGTGCTCTGGTTGCATCCTTTTGTTGCTTCCACTTGTCGGGATTCTCGCGCGCTGCTTTCTTCGCATTCTTCCAATCTTCTTTGGCCAGTCAATCTGGCCTGTTCCACCCATGCTTGATTGCTTTTTGCACTTCGAAACGCTTGTGTTTGCAGTATTCGCGCATTCGAATCTTCATCAGGTCTTCATTGAAGCGCTGATCCCGTGTTGGAACGGGAAACTCATCATGAAGTATGTTGATGACTCTGTTTTTTAAATCACTTGGTACTTCACTCCATTTGTTTAGTATGTAGTGTCTCAATAGCTGAGAGCAAAGACCACGCATGCGCGAGATCACCTTCTTGCCGTCATCATCCATGATGATGCCGCCGCTGAAGTCGACGGAGTAAGGCAAGCCCTCTGGCCGGTGACGCGTGAACCTGGGTGTCCCGGCAGGGGTCTCTAGCGGCGTGTCGACGGGGGTACGGACGTCAGGTGTCTCCACCGGCGTCTGGGCTCCGAAGCGAGGAGTGTCAAGTGGGGTGGCTCCTGGCGGAGTAGATAGAGGTGTGTAGCTGCTAGGAACAGTCAGCCGCGCAAAACCTGGCGTAGATGGAGATGCTGTGGCTGGTGTGGGGGCGGGCAAAGAAGGGGAGGGTAAAGAGCCTCATCGAACACGAGGCGGTGTGGAGGCATCGGTGGCGGAATCCCCACAACAACCGCCACCGCCACCACTAGAGCGCCGGTGTCTAGACGAGTGTGAAGATCGTCTCGTCGATGCCGAAGCTTCGGAGCGCGCCGAATGCTCCGAAAGAGAGGGAGATTCGGATGGAGTCGGAAGGCGCGATGATGCGCCAGAGCGATGACGCTCCACGTACCACTGCCTCTGCTGCGGTGACAAAGAAGAAAGAAAGTTCTCATCATCCATACCTGTATTAAACACACGAATATTTAAACTTAATATTGAATGAATAGAGTAGACAATGACGCAAAGACCATTAAATACAATGACGTAATGACGCATATAAATACAATGACACAATGAATTGAGTGATAGAAGAGGCAAGTCAAAAACTCAGAATTTTCAATCAAAAGATGTGAGCGCGAGTAGAAAAGAGCGTTATACACCATGGAAGGTACTTAGAGAGCCAGAGCTTTTACAACACGGAGCAAAATTGTTCAAATACAATATTTGTGGCTTTAAGAGATCTCTCTCTCATCCTCGCATAACTCAGCATAACTTCCTATATCTATATAGAGCTCTCCGTTTAAACACATATCCTCTGTTTCATTTTGTAGCTCCTCTGCATGCACCCCATATAGAGTAGTAGCATCTTGATGCTCGTTTGGCACCACCGCAGCGGCTTCTGATTGAGCATCTTCTCTGATCTCCTCCATTGATGCCGTTGTGATTGGCACATGGTAGCCTTCATACGTCCTTGCACTACGAGGGGCTACCTCTATGACGTACCACCAGTTTGATGTAGACTTTGTAGGATGAAATATTACCTGCCAGAGCCACATAACTTACATGAGAGCTTTCAAGCACATAAATTGTAAAAGGGGGATGTTAACTATTTACATACTTACTTGTTCACAATGCTCGGGTAGTACGAAAGTGTCTCTTAGGTCAGTCCATTTCTTAGTAGAATCCACCTCAAGAAAACTAGACTCTCCTCTACGCACAGTAGCGTTGCGACCCTCCATGATTATCTTGAACCATTGCACGTCGAACAAGTCGACAAAAAATCCTCTGTAATCGATCCTCAAAATCTCTTGTAGTGTGCCGAAGTAAGTGAGTTCCGCCACCACAGGATCTGCATCAGAGGAATGTCGTCGACTAGACTGTTCAAATTTTGCCATGATTCCACAATCTTGAGTAAAATGCTTTTTGTCGATCCGTTCCACCCTAAAATGTCGACCTTTACACCATGCTGCTGTGTATGACTTATACTACAACGAACAAAGATTATGAGTGGCCATTCAAACGTTTAGAAATAAAGTCACTAGCTAGTCGTACATTGCAAACTTACCTTGGTTGCGCAACCCCGAGAGTACTCCCACTCTTCCTCAGTCACTTCGTCACCGCATTGTTGTGCGCTTTTCAATTGGTTGTGCAACCATCTTAAGCTCATGAATGTTGGTAGGCTCTCCAGAAACGTCGGATAGTGCATCGGTGGTCGTCTTCCCCGTCTCCACTCGATTCGTGCCCTTTGTCGCTCTTGCTTTGCATCCTCATATTGTGAAATCCACTTTTGCATCACTGGATTGTGAAGCATGCAAAATCGGTTGATTTTAGCCTCTAGATCTTCCATTATCTTCTTCTCAACACCGAGATTGCACATGACAATCCCAGATATGCGCTCATCATCTATGGTTTGCCATAGCGTGTCTCGGGCTTTATCAAATCCGTCTAGCCACTCTCCAATGTACACTAGGGACTCTAATACCAACCAACCTTCTGCCATGCTACCCTCCGGACGTGCCTTTTGACGCACATATCCCTTAAGCGTTTTCATGAAACGTTCTAAGAAGAACATCCATCTGGAATGAACTGTGCCAGCTATTTTCACCTCATCAACTATGTGAACAAGAAGATGCACCTGAATGGTTAGCATGGTAGTAGGAAAATGTTTCTCAAACATGCACACAAGCTCCGCAGCATTTAGTTTGGCGAATGGTATGGAGTCTACGTTGATATCCTTTTGTGAGATCCATTGCACCAGCTTTGCAAGTTTGTAGATTGTGTTACGGATGTCGAGAGACAAACATCCCTCAATGGCAACCGGTAAAATAAAATGTAAAGTATGTGCAGCAATGATATTAAAGTCCACATTTTATGCAATGATATTAAAGTCCACTATGAACGTACCTGACACATTTTATGCCAATCGTGTGACTTCAAACCGGTAAGCTTTCCTTCTTTAGTAAAACACGTTCGGAGCGAGTGCATTACGCCAATGGGGGTCCGCAAAGATCGAATGGTCTCTTTTACTTTGCGTTCTTAGGCTCTTGTGAAAATCCATGGTGCTTTAGGGAGTTTTATCGATCCATCAGACGCTGTTTGCGGCCAATATTGCTCCATACGATCCACATTTCTAAGGTCAACTCTGGCTCCCAAATTATCTTTCTTGCCGGTCAGATGGTCCCATAGTAGATTACCCACATTCTTGAATATGTGCATTGGATCGAGCAAGTGATTGATCATGAGTCGGGGCCAGTATGGTAACTCATACCATAGAGATAGTCTCTTCATCCCTGGAGGCAATCCGTCATCGCAAATCTCCTTCTGCTCTAACCATGCTTATGCAGACATCCTTGGTGGCTCTCTTCCCAAAAAGCCGTCGCGTAACACATAATTCTCTGGAAGATACGCTTGATGACCTTCGTAGATTTTCTTCTTCAGTGAGGGCGCCCTATGTGCATTCAGTCTAGGTCCACATGTGACACATGCTCTGTATCCGCTTGTTTGAAGCCCTGCATGTATACACATGATAATAGATCAACTATGGGAAAAAACAAGATTTACAGTGTCTGAGTGAGGAGTGTCAATAGATCACCTGAGCATTCTGTTAGCGCGGGATAGTCATGCATGGTCCACATTAGAATGCCTCTGATCAAAGCATTTTGTCGTCTTGTGTGTCGGCTCATATCCACCACCTCTATGCCAATCCACAATTGTTGTAGCTCTTCCAATAGTGGACGAAGATACACATCCATATTCTCCACTTTATATCGCCCTGGCACAATCAAGCTTAGCCATAGGTGCCCCTTCTTCGTAGTCAACCACGGGGGAATGTTGTAGTTGACGATGACAATGGGCAATACACTGTAAGATGTTGATCTTTGACCAAATGGATTTACGCCATACGTGCTCCATTATACAATGGCGTATCGGCTTCACCTTTCATATCATCATAGATAAGCCTTTCTGAATCCATGATCGTCTCGATCATTTCATCAATCTCGGGCTCAAACATTGCCTCGTTGGGAATGTGCTCTGCATGATCATCCCCCGAGCTGTCAGAGGCTACATCTTGTGGCCTCACATATGCTGCTTGACCAAAGCGCCTGCGAACACGTCTATTGGGTTGCAAGATTGCTACTTGTTGGCCAGCGTCAGAGTCCGACGAGTTATAATTGGCAACAACTCAATCTATAATAGATGGATCGAACTCACCAAATTCACGCACGTGCTGCAAAGAAACACTTCTTGTCCGTCCCACAGCATGCTTGCATTGATTACAAGGACATAAGACCCTCGTTGAGAGATAGGTGTTTCGGTTGGACGGTCCCACATCCTCGTCACTACTCATAATGAGGATAAAAATCTTATAACTTGGACAACAAATTTAATATTCTATTGGCATTCTTCGTCTTATCTCTCTCTCTCTCTCTCTCTCTCTCTCTCTCTCTCTACCTCACATTCTCTAGTCATGTCCAATCCCCGCACACCTCGGTCTAGAGGTGCACGGAGATCAGAACTACCGGGTTATAATCTCGTCTTTATTGGTCAATACCTATATTTGTGGGTACAAGAAATCTACAGACCCATGTCTACATGATACTGCATGTAGTGGACAAAACCCCTTTGCCTCTTCTCTAGCTGTAGCACTTCACAGCATCTTAACATCTTTTCACAGTAGATCTTTTCACTGTTCGTCTAACTCTAAACCCTAAACCGTAAGTAATTCTTGTGTGGACTCGATCTAACGTAAATAAGCGTAAATCTAAATAAACGTAAATCTAACTAAAAATAAACCTAAATCTAATTTAACGTAAGTCTACATCTAACCTAATCTTTAACGTCTTTTGGGATAGTTTCCTACGACGTTAAAACTCTCTTCTTCTTGTGTGTGTGTGTGTGTGTGTGTGTGTGTGTGTGGGTAAACCTAAATAAACCTAAGTCTAATCTAATATAACATAAATCTAAATCTAACGTAAATTATGTTATATTAAAAACAAAGAACTAAACTAACAGGGATTATAAGAACCTTAAAACTGATTTAACACATAATTTTTCACATAACTCGGCAAGAGTTGGCATTCTCATCACTAAAGATGTGAGAGTTAACTTCCGGCGGTGACGCTGCCTCATCTCCATCCACATCTGACGACAACAATTGGCCCTTTGGACCGTTCTTGCTCTTGTTACTAACTTTGAAGTTGCTGTTGAATGACTAGAGGTTGTCTAGATGGTCATTGTCGGGGATGTAGTGACTCTTGCCGCCCTGAAGATCCACCTTCTTCCCTATCTTCTGAAGACATTTCCCCAGTAATTTTGGATCGACGGAGCCCACCATGAGTGAAGGCAACAATACCCTATATTCCATTGAGGGCTTTCTTCACCCGCTTCATGCAGGCATCGCAGTCTATGGAGACCTAAATCTAATCTAATATAACGTAAATCTAAATCTAGCGTAAATAAACGTAAATCTAACTAAAAATAAACCTAAATCTAATTTAACGTAAGTCTACATCTAACCTAATCTTTAACGTCTTTTAGGATAGTTTCCTACGAAGTTATAACTCTCTTCTTCTTGTGTGTGTGTGCGTGTGTGGATGTGTGTGCCAATAAAAAGAGATAAATGGTATAACCTTTCTATCACCCATGCCAAGTATGATAGATTGGTTATGCCATTTCCCTCTTGAATAATAGGTCTTGAGTTCAACTCCTCGTCGGCTAGATCTTTAGGTCTTTTAATTTTAATTAGTTTCCTACGACGTTAAATTAGTTTCTCTCTCTTTCTCTCTCAATGTGTGTGCGTTTTTTTGTTTATGCATGTTTTCTCTCTCTTTTACTCTCTCAATGTGTGCGTTTTTTGTTTATGCATGTTCTCTCTCTCTTTTCCTCTCTCAATGTGTGCGTTTTTTGTTTATGCATGCTCTCTCTCTCTTTTCCTCTCTCAATGTGTGTGGGCATTCTTTGTTTATGTATGTGTGTGTGCGTTTTTGTTTATGTTTGTACTCTTTCTCTCTCTCTCTCTCTCTCTCTCTCTCTCTCTCTCACACACACACACACACACACAAAAACACTATGTGTGTGTGTGTGTGTGTGTGAGAGAGAGAGAGAGAGAGGGAGAGAGAAAGAGGGGAAGGGAACATGAGAGTGAGGAGAGGGAAGGAGCATACCTGGCTCTCCTTCCTCTCCTCGTGTGTGTGTGTGTGTGTGTGTGTGTGTGTGTGTGTGTGTGTGTGTGTGGAGAAGAAAGAGAGAGAGAGAGAGAGAGAGAGGGAGAGCGTTACCTGCTCCTTGCTTGAGGGCGCCGAAAAACTCAGATCTGAGATCTGAGTTTTTGGGCGCTCTCTGTTGTTTTTTTAGCCCAGCCGGCGTTGCTATGAGCGTCGTAAATTTACTTGTAAATTTGCGACACTCAAAGCGACGCCGGGAATTTTCTTTTTTTGCGTCGCTGTGTGAGCGTCGCTAATATGAATAACCTCTTGTAGTGCTATCTGAGTCTCTTCATATTTAGTTATAAACCTTCTAATTCTCCCGCATCAATGAAGAACATTCCACTAGATCCTGACCACTTGATCCTCCAAGTGGAAGGAGAAAATCTCTTCTCTTGCCATTTCATCACGCTTTTTCACTTTGAATAGTGTCGGGATAGGCAAGCCCTCATAAACCTAATGTTGAAATCCATTGATTTGCGGTAGGCCTGATGGAAGTCTTCCTGCAAAGATGGAGATTATTCTCTCTCTTCCTTTCTCTCCCTCTTTTCAATTAAATACCTCTTTAATTGAATTTGTCAAAGATCACTTATTTCAACCAAACCTTAAACTTTTCCCTAGGTCCAAGACTTTAATTAACACACACTCTGATACCACTTGTGAAGTCCCCAACCCGCCAATACCAAGATCGGGATGGGATCCTTGACAAGTTTCTAGGCCTATTGAAAATCAAAGTCTCTAAACACGAAAAATCCAAGGAATAGACCTTTACCATTGACAACGGCTTGGGTCTATAGGCCTAGACGAAGACCTAGTCCTATCTCAGCCAAAACGGGACAACATATTAAAAGTCCAAAACTATTCGGCCTTATATCATCCACAAGTTGGCCTAAGGTATCCTCAACCAACGCTTTTTGAGCACACATCCGCTAGTGAAGAAGTTCTCTAAACGTTTTCAGTGGGCAGGGATGGATAGTTACCTGACCCATCCGGTCCACCCATCCATGATTCACAACCTTAGTCAATCCCCACTTACCACCCTACACTCACAATGATTCTTTTGTTTTCTAATTACTATCACCTTGTTTTAACACTTAACATAATGGTTTCTTTTAACTTTCAGTCACAATAATTCCTTCAATCAAGTATTAAAGGAAGCATTGAAAGCATTATTTTAAAAAGTAGACAGCTTTAAACTTAAGACAGGGTATTGTCAATCAAAACATTGTCCATAATAACCATGACCATTACTCTTCTTGTCTCAAGGCCACCTAAGGGTGAAAAATGGCACCCATTCCTTGTTCACAATCCGGAG
Organism: Adiantum capillus-veneris; assembly: GCF_014529385.1. Taxonomy (NCBI): domain Eukaryota; kingdom Viridiplantae; phylum Streptophyta; class Polypodiopsida; order Polypodiales; family Pteridaceae; genus Adiantum; species Adiantum capillus-veneris. Next base: position 36,408,594 of record NC_140942.1, on the reverse strand, counting down.
TGGATAAACTCCCACCCAAGGTTTGGGGTGCCCATACACCAAACCACTTGTCCATACAACCGGGTCGCTCTCCTAGAATAAAAACGGTATCCTAACTTATGTAGAAACATCAAGACATGACACGGAGTAGAAACTCATTGTTCATGTGGATAACCGACTTATCCGTGCTGGCTGGAAAGCCAGCATTATCATCAATTTATACCAAGGAGTCGGAGGTGTCTTGAGACAAGCTGTCTTAAGGATGATCAATCATATCTTTTCTAATTCAACCATTTTTAACCCAAACAATTATTTCCTAATTTACAAGCAAATGCATGCTGGAAGTTACCTTTCATTTTTGGCCAATTATTTCTTTTCTGATTCTTACTCACTCCTTATGTATGCAATGCTAACTTATAAAAGAACTTAAACTATTAAAAGACTTAATTGAATAATGGGAAACCCACCTGGGACTAATCGGCCATGTGCATCTGCACTGGCGCCTGAAGACTCTCCTCCGTAGGCCTACTACTAGGCCCAGATTCGTGGGTCGTGCAACGCTTTAGTTCTTTTTACAATTCTGCCCTCATCATTAGATATAGGATTGACTCGGGTCCTTTTGGGTGCCATAACTTCTTATCATTATAAAAAGAACGTCTAATCATTAGGTAAACTATCCAAAAGCTAAACTTAAACTTTGTATTCAATTTTAACCAAATTTAGGTTAAATTTGTAGTCTTAATTTGTAAATTATTGACCTAGTAATTTCTTATTAGCCTATATAGGTATGATAACTTTCTCCACAACTTTCCGAAGGGTTTTCTAAGGTCTCATAATTATCTTATGATTTTCTATATCTTTTTCCTAATTTACTCATCGAATTTTAAGCTTGGAATCTGCTTATTTTGAGCTTAATACTTATTCTATTTATTTTCTCTTAAAGATTCATTTCTTCAACTTTATATCATTGGTTTACACTAACTATAAGTTTTCTAGAAACTTTTTATCATGAAGTCTATTTATTTTAATTAATCTCTTGCTAACAATAGAACTTTTGGTCAATTATAATATTCTAAATTGACTAATTAAATATGGTATAATCATCACAAGTAGATAATGATATTTGTGACCTCTAGTAATTATGTTTTAGTTTTATACCTTAATTATCTTATTTTCATCTTTAATTTTTAGCTTAAATTAGTGTAATTTGACTTAGATAAATATCTATACTAATTTTCTAACCTTAAGATAATTATTACAACTTCTTTATCATATAATCTAGCTCTTATAAATAGAATGTAATCATCTAGCATGATTTACTAATTTTTCCATTTAATTTTTAGTCAAAATTAGATAAAATTATCTAAGATAATCAGCTAGACTAATTATTTGTACTTGATATAATTATCCCAACTTTTTAATGCTATTTTTTATCTTTGGTAATTACTATGTAGCTATATAAATTAATTTTCTAATTTTCCTTCTCAATTTATAGACAAATTTAGGCATTATTAGTTAATGTTATTAGCTAAAATAATTATCTATATGTAAGATGATTATCCCAACTTTTTAATGTGGTTTTCCTTCTCCAATAATTACTATGTAGTTATATAAATTATTTTACTAATTTCCCTTTCAAATTTACAGTCAAAATTAGATAATTTTAGCTAAGATAATTAGCTAAACTAATTATTTGTACATGACCTATTTATCTCAAGTTGTTAATAGTGATTTTAACTCGGATAACTACTATATAATTATCTAAGTAGTTAAACTAATTTCCCTCTTTAATTTATTCTCAAAACTAGAGAATTTTGACCTAATTAATTAGATAACCTAATTTTCTATGCATGCTCTATTTATTCCGGCTTTCTAGCATTGATTTCTATCTCTATTAAATATGTCTATTTATCTAAGTAATTTAAATAATTTTCCCCTTTAATTTAAACAATTTTGTTCTAATTAATTAGACAAACTTATTTTTTGTGCATACCCTGATTATTTTGGTTTTTTAACATTGATTTCTATCTCTGATAAATACTGTATGTTTATTTAAGTAATTTAACTAAATTCTCCTTTTGATAAATAGCTAGAATTAGTCTAATTTGACTTAGATAAATAGCTATATTATTTTTTCTAACCTCAAGATAAATATCATGACTTTTTTAACATGCAAACTAACTCCAAAAAATAGCTCATAATTATCTAACATGTTTTACTAATTTCTCCCTTTAATTTATGGCTAAAAACAATTATTTTTAGCTTAATTAAGTACTTAGATTAATTATGTGTTAATAAATAATCTATCTTAGGTTTTTAACAATATTTTCTAATTGTGATAATTAACTTAAGAATTTTTTAGGTAATTAAATAGGTTTTTTATCAGTTTTTTGATTAAAAACAACTAATCAAAAAACTAAGAGATAATTTTTCTAGCATCTTGATCGTCTAATACATCTGTAATAGTTATCCTAAACTAATCTAAGTTTAATTAGTATAATTATCCTTAATTTATGGTCAAAATGATTAATTTCAATCCTAATATGGCTTAATAATTGATTACATTAATAACCCTAATCTTAATTTAAGCAATCAATAGAATATTAAGGATTAAGATAGTAATTTAGAGTTTAAATAAATTTAATATTCTTAATTAATTAGATTAATTAAAAAATAATAGATAGATTAATATAATTTTACTAATTAAAAAGAGATTATGCTAATTATCGTGGATAATCAGCTAGAGTTTTTGCTCTCTAGTGATTTTTTAGTAGAGTTCTCTCTATGTGAGAGACAAATGACCATGACTCGGAGTCTGGAATTTTTTTGAAGAGAAGGGGACCTATCTTTAGGTTTTTAGGGTGTCTAGGCTGCTTCTAGCAGTTACTTGCACATGCAGGCAGCCCCCTGCCTTCCCCTAGTGCCACCTGCTGCTAATTCCAGCTTGGGCAAGTTCACTACTGCCCCACACAGCCCCCTAGATACACAAAATCGATTTTCTACTATTATTTGACCTTTTCATGATTAATTTTGAAAATATCTGCAATTATCTGTACATATCTAAGAACTTTATAATTAAAGTCTTTTGTAGTAATGATTACCAAAATCTTACAATTTCTACCATTTATATTTGATGAAACATTAGGACTTTTTAGGGACTCTTTGACAAAAATCATGTACGTGGCAACAACTGGGGTTTTCATTGCTTTGTCAAAAGCATGAGAATTTACAAGTGGTATAGTACGACCAAACTCACTAGCATCTATATACATGCTCTTTTCCCTTTAGGTGAAGTAGATTCTTCTTTTAGGGAACTTCATGTTTGCAGCCATGCGGTTGAACCATGGTGCCCCTATGATAACATGCTCATGTTGGAGAGGAGAGATGAAAAAGTCTTCTTTGTCGACGTAGCTTTGTACATGAAGCCTCAACTTCCCAATCAAGGGAATAACGGAGGCTTGCTCTCCCTTGAAAGATGCATGAGCAGTTACAGTGTTTCCCATCTCGAAATCTTGAATGCCCAACTTAGTGATCAGCTCGTAATGAGACAAGGTCAAACAAGATGAAGGCATCATGCTCCCTTACCTTTCCCCAAGCATAGGAGAGAGGTGATCCTTTGCAATGAGCATCCTCTTTTGAAGCTTCGATCGTGGAAGCTCTAAGAGTCTCATTGCGGGCATTTCTCTTGGGGCAAGAACAATAGCCATGTCCTTGCTTTGCACACTTAAAACATTTGTGGTATTCACAAGAGAGTTTATTTTTACCTTTTTAAACTCCCTTTTCCTTGATACATTGTTGTTGTTGCTGTTATTGGAATTGCCTTGGGAAGAATTTTGGGCATTGGTTTTTCCCTTTGCATCACTTTTGTCTTTGCTTTCCATGGGCTTGACATTCCTTTTAGCCCCTTGTTGGAAATTGATGCACGAAGCAACCATGGTATGGTGGATTACTTTGGTGATAGAACCAGGTCGTTAGGAGTTAACATACTCGACCATCTCTTTAGGTAATCCCACACAAAATTGTTATTTTTCTTGGCAAAGTCTATCTTTTGAAAGATAAGAGCCTTGAGATGTAAATCCCAAAACACTTCCACATATTTGTTGATAGACTTGTTGGAGAGCAGCTTCAATCTCTGCCATTTGGTAAGCACTTTGTCCTTTGCCTCGCTTACAAGAAATTTCTTCATGATGGAAACTCGTAGAGTTTTCCATGTCTTTGGGGTTTTGCAACTGCCACAAAGGCTAGCCCACCATTGATGAGCCGATTTCTAGACTTGCATAGCTACATGGTGTAGCTTAGAGGACTCCATGAAGCCCTCTTCTTCAAAGTCCGCATCAAAGTGGTGGATGAAGGCCAATACATTGTCCGTGGCACCAAAGGTGCCATCATAGGTGAGAAAAGAGATACTCTTTTCTCCCTCTTTGAAATTCTTGAGCTTTTGGGACCTTCCTCACGTAGGGTAAGATTACCGATGTCCTCTCCTCTTGTATTCTCTAGGAGAATAGCTATAGCTTGCATTGGAAGAGGAGGAAGGTGCAAAAGAAGGAGAAGAGGGTGACCTCTTTCTGGCCTTTTTCTTCCTTTGTTTCCTCTTATCCCTTCCGAAATGACGTGGAGAAGGACTGTGGGTTGACCATTTCCTCTTGGGAGGAGTTGGCGATCGTCTAAACCGCCTTCTTTGTGGAGCCACATCTTCAGAGAAACTTAAGGACTCTCTTCTTTCCTGTTATTTGGATTATCATGTTCATGTTCATTCTACTCTCTTTATTGTCAGCCATGCTAATTAAACTTATGTATAGATTACTTTGTGCTTTTGTACCCTCAAAAACCTTAGTCGCTACTCTTCTTTACCTGTAAAATTTGTTCTCAAGCAACCACACCCGTGGTTTAGACACTGTTGATTGCAAAGGCTAGTGGAGAGGGTCCACCATTGCTCAATTGATTATGGTTTTCATCATTGCTCGGTTGATTATGGTCCACCATTGCTCAATTGATTATGGTTTTCATCATTGCTCGGTTGATTATGGTTCCTTTTGAACTTTGACAATAGCGGATTTAGGATAATTAGAGTGATCATTTTTGTGAGACTACTTTGAGAATATAGAGGGTTAAATTAATTAGCGGTAGCAACATAACCATAATACTTAATTAACTTGGCATGAACAATACTTTTGCAAGAGAGAGAGTTTTAATTAGAGAACTTGACAACATTTGAAGACAAGATTATGTGGAGCAGGTCCCCCCTCTAATAGGATTTTTTATTATAGATTCTCCCATCAAGAGAGACTTGGTACAATACAATCTTTGTATTCCTTGTGATGCAATGAAGATGGAAAGATTCATTGTTAGAAGTTGGACACTACTCGGTAGATCATCATTTCTTGTAAATTATTCATTTATTGAGAAAACCCGACATTTCACCTTGTAAATATTGGGGCTTACATAAGTTTCCAGATTGTATCCCAGTTTTGACATTTAGATTGAGTAGATGGTTAATTTGGAACTTTAGGGTTTGAGAATTGTAAGGTATTTATACCACTTTTTGACCTTAATGCAAAAACCTTTGTCATCTTAAAACAGTTTTGAAGTCTGTGAGTGAGCGTACTATGTACGAGAGAGAGTGTGAGCTTCATCTTGACGCTACGTGTGCATTGGTGGTCGGAATTGAGTGTGGAGAAGTGCAACGTGTTGCCCTCGACGAGAGCTACGTGTCGATACCTGCATTGCGCGCGTGCGGTCCGGCTTTGCAAGCTCCATCTACAATCTTCATATGGTGATTCGGTGAGCATAAGTTGTCCGATTTTTCATTGCAGTATATCCACGCATTCACATTGAGTAGAGCTACACATTAGGCACTTTAGATTTCGAAAACGAAGACTTGCAAATTTTGGCCAGACATCCTATGTGATTTTGCACCGGGTGTTTTCGGTTGGGGTTTTGGTTCATAGACCTTAGGGAGAGCGACCTATTGGTGTTAGTAGGGTCTCCTTCAAGTTCTATGGTGTTTCGAGATCGTTTGATGGGTGTTCGGATCTAGGAAGCGTTGTGGGAATTTTCCTCTTATGCACTCCTGAAGGCTGTGACTTAGACATCGGGTAGAGACCTCTGTAGGAATTAGTTAGGAGTCGGTTGAGTGTAGGTTGACACCCCATGCTTGCTTCCATGCGCCTGCGGGTCGAGCTTTGTCCTTAGCTGACAAATTTTGTTAGGTGAGTTCTCGCTGTGCTGACGTCCGTCGCGGCGTATCCGTCCAACATTGGCGCCAGTGTCGGGGACGAAAACCTTAGGAAGGTGACCGAGACTAGTCCTTGAGGATAGGGATTCTTCGGCTTGCCAAGAGTCTCGTTTTACATTTAGATAGGATCAGAGGGTGGAGGACTCTCTAGGTCTTAGAGGGAGTCTAGGGAGCGTGTGTCTGGCCTAGATCCTTCTACTTAGGTAGTTTTTAGTTGAGTTGTGCTGTAAAGAGTAGGAGTTTGAGTGGTAGAAGCGGTGAGAGGAAAGCTTGAGAGTCCGGAGAGGCCGGGTCGCAACCAAAACACCATTATCACTATTTCATATGATGAGTAGGAGTAGAATAAGTAGGACATCATGATTCAGGATCTAGAGCACTTCATACATGTATACTTGCTTGGTAGATTCATCACAAGGTTCTAAAGGACGCAAAAATACGCAGAAGTGTCTTTGAAAGCTGAAGTGAAGTCCAAACGTTACTGTGAGTGTTTCTGATAGAGCTGTAGAGCATCAGGAGCATTTCTGACAGGAAAAAAATTAATTTTAAGTCAGGAGACATCCTACGTGTAGGATGTCTACAGGCTAATCTGGTGGGAATTTTGGAATTTTGAGTAGACCAGTGTGTTCAGAAGGTGGGGTTTACCCTATTTTCACTTGGAAAGTGGAAATTTGACCATATCTTGACAGGATAAGGCCAGAAAAACTGAAATTGCTAGACATCTTACCCAAATTGTGCCAAAGCATTATTTTAAGACCAAAACCATAGGATGATTGCATGAGCATGATCTGCATGATATATTGACTGAGAAAGGTTTCATCTCATTTGGGTGAGAAAATTGGGTTCTAAGCAGACTTTAGCACTTTTGACTGAAAAAGGCTAGAACAGCTAAAATTGGGGACTTTTGAAATCCAAACCAAAATCTAAGCATACCACTCGGTTGCTGACATCAAGGGGAAGCTGTGGGTCAAGTCTGGGGTCAAGCAGGCCAAAAACACATCCTACGCGTAGGATGTCATCTGTGTGATTTTGCACCCCAAACCTAAATTTGAGCATACCAAAGTGATCAGCACCTTGAAGGGAGTCTGTGTTTTGCATTTGAATCCATTCTGGGCAAAAAGACATCCTACGCGTAGGATGTCTAAAGCAAGAAATTGAAGCCAGATACTGACTATAGGCCTAGCAGGGTGTTGTATAGCCTTAGGCAAGCCTCCTAGTCAATTTTGGTCCAAATTGGAGTTGATTAGACTGGTCAAGACTAACAACAGGCTCTCGGAACAGATCTTTGATCCATTGACCAGCTTATAGGTGTCCAAATCAAAAAGTAAAAACAGCTGTGGACTCAGCACATCAAGGGGAATCCATAGTGCAAGAATCCAGGCAAAACAGAGCAGGAGATATCCATCCTACGCGTAGGATGTCTATTGGGTCTTAGTGAAGAGAAAATTTGACTGGGCTTAGACAGTGAGGTTCCATTTGTCTTAAGGGTTCTAGAACTTCTTTCAGAAGTGAATTTGGACCTTGTTTGGCCATTTGACGAAGCAAAGACTGAATTCATACTTTTTCACAAAAATTGACCAACATCCGAGGGAAGTACAGTTCCAGATTAGGATACCTAATCTAGAATATCAACAGTGTATAAAATACAGTAGTGGTTGAGATTAACTCTCCAGTTATACCAATCATTACTAAGATAACCTCTAGCAGTTAGATGCTTTGATTCGATTGCCGAAATTAAACGCTTGTGTAGAGGTATATTCAGCAACAAAGCAAGAAGTTGTGCGGAGACTGATCCATTGCCTGGTGAGTGGTTGGATTTGTGATAAATTGAATTGATAAGTTTGATGAATTTAAGATCAGGAAGATACATTTTTAGGGACTAGAAGGTGGCAGGTAACCAAGGTTGCTTAGTATCCACCGAAGAGAGTGTAACTCAGGTAAGTCTAGATCCACTAGCACCAATTATTGAGGAGAGTAGTGATACTGACACTTCATCAGACAAATTCTTCTTCATGATGGGTAGTCGACAGCCAGGAGGTTTTACCTATGAAGGACCAATGCCAGGAGGAAGCACCTCCCTAAGTCCTTTGAATGATTCCAAGTTCATTGTGATCTTCTTAGAAGGAACAAACTCGAGGGGAGCCCTAGTCTATTCTGATTATCAAGGACGCAAGTGCATTTGTATTGAAGAAAGACCGGCTCAGAGAATAGAGATAATTCAAGTCTATGATGATGGAGATAGATTCCGAGACGAAAAGGGGAACCACTATCTGATAGTTAGTAACCCTGCAGATTACAACAGATATGGAGATAACATAGCGAAGGGGAAAATGGTTTCTGAAACTCAAGAACCTCCACCAAACATTGATCGACCTGGAGCAATTTTTATGTATGATAAGAAAACAACCAAGGTCTCAACCTATAATGAGAACATGGGAATCTACAAGAATGAGAGAAAGAGAATAGTCTCTTACTTTCGTTGCAAAGAACCATACCCAACCGAGCTAAGCAAAGACAAGGTTCTCTACTTATTCTGTTATGAAACTGCTATGGGGAAGGATATAGTTTTTGTTGATAGGTATGGGCAGGAATACCAACGGATTCTCCCAGTGGAGGTAGAAAAGGCAACAGTTCCAGGAGCATCAATATATGCCCCCAACGAAGTGCCTAGAGCCACCTACACCCCTAGCAAGTCTACAAATCCCTTTTCAGAGGAGTATGACGCGACCTCACATTCTACCCGACCACAGACATTCAACAATCCAAACCAACTAGCAACTCAACCATCATTGCAGGCATGGCTTCAACATAGTGCAACATTAGATCAAGACCAAAACTGATATGGTTATCAAGCCGCACGAGAGCTAAGGGATTTACAAGAACCACTACTCTATTCAAGGTATCAAGGAGAGAGTAAGCCAAAAACTCAAGGGTCAACACAGCCTGGAAGACCACCCATAGAACGAGTTCGAAGAGAGGAACCATCTCTTGCAAGAACTGTTAGAAATTATGGCTTAGGAGCACCACTGGGAGAGGAACTAGCCTACTACAGAATACCAAAGGAGGTATATCGATTAGGACGTGGATATCCAATGATGAGGTTTTTAGACCATCGTAGAATTAGACCTTCTCAAGTACAAAAATGGGTAAGCAAGAAATACACGGGAAATAGAGATCCGAGAGATCATGTAGTAGCCTTTGTGTGTGTAATTAGAGCGGAAGAGGTGTTATACTTCCCTACCCAATTTGCAAGGTTTGGACTAACCCTAGAGGATGACACTGCTACTTGGTTTGACTCTGTGGAGCGTAGAGACTTTGAGTCTATGGAGGAAGTGTTTGACGAGTTTATCGAGGAATTCTCACAAAGGGGGATAGCTCATAATACCGTCTCACAAATCCATAAATTCAAACAGAAAGACAAAGAATCTGTGCGAAAGGCAACCCTAAGACTAAAAAGGTATGTTAAGTTCTGTCATGTGGAAGAACTGTCAACTCAGTCCAGACTTATGCTTATATTTATCCAAGGACTAAGGAATGCAGATCTCCAGAAGGACTTACATATGAAGAGGAGCATGACGTTGAATGAGTTAACCAAGGAGGCTCTTTACCTTGTAGACAATTGTGCGGTCTACAAAGAGGGTAAATTCAAGGATCTAGACAACGATTCATCTTCACAACAAAGTGGAAGCAAGTCTTCTAAGACAACACCGAAAGGAGAAGTAGCTGTAAACCAAGAGCAGCTTGTAGAGGAAGTGCTAAAAAAGATTAACTTGTACGCCAAACCCCAGGCTAAATAGCCCAAGTGGTGTGCTATTGAACAAAAATGGACAAACCATGGGACGGAGGAATGTTATTATAACAAGGGATATGTGAGAGAGAGACCTTACACTCCCCAAGCTCAGGTAGCTTCTTCTCAAGTTTCACCAATGCCTAGGTATCAAGCAGGCAACCTACCAGAACCTGTAGGTGAAGAAAGACCACAACCAGTGTTGGGGCAACAACCACCCCTACCAGGATTACGACCAGTCGGCATAAGATACACACCAACCGTAACCGAATCAGAAGAGAAGGCTTTGGTGCCTATGCATGCATATTATGAAGATCCCAATGGATATGCGGAAAATCTTGTCTATTATCCACCGGAAGAACCCTCGACACCAGAACCATGGAGCATGATAGGAAATACAGGACCACCAACAGCTCCACGGGCAGCAGGAGAAGGAAGATATAGCTTAGATGAACAAACATTATTGTTCATAGCCCATGGAAGCATGGGTGGACAGAGACATACATACCAACAAAGAGGAGGTCAAGGAGCACCTCAACAACCCAAGGGACCCTGCTATAAGTGTGGTGGAGACCATTGGCTAAGAGACTATCCTCATGATGAGATCATTAGAGTCAACGCATATTTCACTAAGTGTGGAGTTACTCATTTGATTCGTGATTGCTTTAAGAACCCGAGCACATGAGCAAAAACTACCTTGAACATGCTGGAAGCAGTGCCTTCTAGTGGAGGTTCAGAAAATGAAACAATCATACCTATTTAGGCGGTGACACGAGCCCAAGCTCAAAGAATGACGAACGAACCCATAATTGAAGAGCCAAAAATCGATGCCCCAAGTTCAGAAACGAAAAATCAGAGAAGCACTTGGAAAGCTAGAAAGGCGTGTATGAAAGCCAGGAAAGAACGAGAGCAAACAGCTCTATCCGAGGAGTTAAAACACACGAAGGATAGATTAGAGCGGTTAGAGGATCTAGCTAGCCTAAGCTCACACACTGCGGCAACCATAGCACCCAAGGAAATAGCAGAACCTAAAAGTACAGGATCAGGAGGATCAATATTGGCTGACAAGGTAAATGAACAGTTGGATGCACTTCCAAAAGCTTACGAAGCCAGACTCAAAAGGAACCAAACCCAAGAGCAAAGATGGATGACTTATCCATATGTTGAAATAGAAAAATAGAGGTGGGAAATAGCTCAATCTTTGATGGAAAACCCGCTTGGTGAACCTGCAAATGGGCATGAAGTACCAGCTCCAACCCCTATCCAACTAGCTTTAGAGGAACAAGTAGAAACGAAGGAAAGACTAACGAATGCCTATGAGTCTGGGGGAGAACCTATCATAGTGCCAAATACAACAGATGAGGTAAGTGATGGGTTTCAGCCCAAAACATTGGCAAAAATGGGTAAGGATTGTAACGGTCTAGATGATCTGTGGAAGCAAATCCGTGAGGCCAACGAAGCTAACACGGTGAGTAACCACATGAACATCACGAGAAAAGAGAAAAACAAGATCTTACCTCCTATTGAAGAATTTGAGGCAAGGTCACAAATGAACTTTGATATACATTCAGAAGGGGGAGACCACGGATCAATTACTTCGGGGCACAGCCAACCAAACTCATTGAAAACTCTACCCTCTTACCTAGGAGAGTATGAAGCCAAGTCTAAGGTGAGAGCAATCCCATCTCAAAGACTTTCTTCTAACAAAGTGATGGATTCACAAGGGTTGATTGAGTTATTGTCCACCCTGGTGTCATGCACAATCACATTAGCCGAACTCCTAAGGTTACGACCAAACATGTGGACCACAGTATGCAAATGCCTAGAAAAATTTGGAGTAAAAGACCCCACCTCAAAGCTTCATGAAGGGATTAGAGAATTGGATAGGCCTCAACTAAATACTAGGCTAGCACCATTAAACAAAGTTGGAGAGTATTGTGAGGGAGAAGATGGAAACACCACGCTACCAGTAGAATTCCAAGGAGTAGTTTCCAAATCCATTCTTGACAGTGGAGCGAGAGTTGCTATCACCACCAAGGAAATTCGAAAAAAATGGGGAAAACTAGCTTTAAGAGCTACCAGAATGAAATTGCAATTGGCAGGTGGGTTCATGGAGAAGCCTCTAGGACTCTTAGAAAAAGTGATTGTCACTTCATGCGGAATCGAGTATGAGCATACATTTGCAATAGTCGATTTCGACAAAAAGAACAATTACGAGATCATCTTGGGAAGACCGTTCATGCAGAAATTGAAGATGGTCGAGGATTGGGGTTACGACCACATATACCTCAGACATGGCGAGACAAAAACCAAAATACACCTGAAAGACCATAGTTACAAGGATGTGAACCAAACACCAGTGGAAGAGTTTGATTCAGCTACAGTCGCAGGATCGGAACTCCCAACATGGTTAGGGCAACAAAAAGAACTATGGATGTGCGGAGCCTCACATTGTCTTACATTGTGGGAGCTTAAAAAGAGAGGAATGCATCTTAGAAAGAGAAATTGAGGACAAGGAGTATATTCCTGAACCTTTTCCTGAAGATACCTTGGAACCTCTAGAATGGAAACACATACTAGCAACATTGGATGTCTGTACCATTACAGATAGTCCAACAACAAAATTTTGCGATAAAGATAGCTATGATGTGCTACCCTATTACATGGTAAGCCTTATACCAGGAGGAGATGAGGTGATAGAACCACCAGAACAAGAAGAGTTTTATAACTCCTCTGAACATCTGGAGGTAAACAATGATACAGATAATGAGTGTTCAAACAACTCAAGTGAGTGTGGGGAGAAAGTAGAGAATATCAAGTTTTATGATTTTGCTAATCAGCACCCTAGACGCCAGGAACGCTATAAGAGAAAACGAGCAGGAAACAAAGCGAGAGAGAACCTGATGCCCATGATAAAAGGTAAAACTCACTATCTGATGCTTGTAAAAGCAGGGGATTGTGTAAAAGATCAAATATCAGGAAGATTCTCAAAAGTTCGAAGGGAAAGAATGCAAGAGGAGAAAAGACAAGTACGAAAAGCTAAAACCGAAACAAAATCACAAAAAGAGAAAAAATAAAAAAAAGAAACAATGAAAGACCAAGAGTGGACCAAATTGGAGCGTAAACAGAAATACCAAGAACTGAAACAGTCTTTACGAGAGATATGGACTACTGAGGAAGATAGTGATGGTAAAGCAGAGTTAGAAAAGGGAAACATGAATGTACCATCACACTATCGGAAATTCACCGTCCAGGACAGAAAAATCATAATGACACCACTAGTCAGGGAAAGAACCAACAAGGAATCTTATGATGGGCCGGAAAATGCAAAAAGGATAGACCTCGCGGAACCAGGTGAGAAGCCTCGGCCGGTCTATATCGCAACCGATTTAGAGCCTAAAGAAGAAGAACGGCTAACAAAACTTCTCAAGAAGTATAAAGATGTGTTTGCATGGTCCTACAAAGACCTCAAGGGAGTTGATCCATCGATATGCCAACATACAATTCCTTTGAAATCAGATGCAAAACCTAGCAAACAGCGTCCTTATACATATAATGACACATTTGCTAAACGAATCAAAGAAGAGATTGACAAGCTAGTGGAAGCTGAATTCATCTATGAAATTGAACATACAGATTGGGTGTCACCCATTGTGGTAGTCCCCAAAAAGAACGAAAAATTGCGAGTGTGTGTAAACCTCAAAAAGATAATGCATCCACCATAAGGGATAATTATCCGTTGCCAATCACAGAACATGTACTTGAGAGAGTGGCTTGAAAACGGGCTTATTCCTTTCTGGATGGGTTTTTAGGATACAACCAACTGGAAATTGCAATGGAGGATCAACACAAAACAGCGTTTTCCACAGAATGGGGAATATATGCATATCGAGTTATGCCGTTTGGCTTAACTAATGCCCCAACTACCTTCCAAAGGTTAATGACGCACGCGTTCAAAGAATACCTAAGAATATTCTTAGAAATATACATGGATGATCTTTGTGTACACTCTCTTCTACGAGAGGAACATATTGACCATTTGCAAAAGGTATTTGAAAAATGTAGGACATATCGAATTTGTCTTAACCCGGAAAAAAGCATTTTCATAGTTAGGCAAGGCCGCATCTTAGGACACATTGTCTCAAGAAATGGCATAACCACTGACCTAGACAAATTCAAAGTCATAGTAGACCTACCCAGGTCTACTAATGCGAAACAAGTGCAATCCTTCATGGGACACTGTGGATATTATCGAAGATTCGTATATATGTATGCAGTCATTGCACAACCTTTGTATCTTTTGCTAGTCAATTTTGACTGGACCGAGGAGTGTGAAACTTCATTCCAAAAGCTAAAGGAAAACGTTGTACCAGCATCTGTACTTAAAGCACCGGATTGGGAAAAGATATTCCATGTTCATTGATGCTTCTGCATCTGCAATCGGGAGTATTCTGGCTCAACCTCGAAATGGAACAATGGATTTTCCAGTTTGCATATGCTTCCGATTGCATATGCTTCTGCATATGCAATCGGGAGTATTGTGGCTCAACCTGGAAATGGAACAATGGATTTTTCAGTTTGTTATGCAAGTCGACAGCTAAACAATGCGGAAAAGAACTACACAACCTCCGAAAGAGAGGGGTTAGGAATGATTTATGTTGTAAAGAAATTTCAGCATTATTTTCTCGCAAACAAATTTGTGTTCTTCACAGATCATCAAGCTCTTTTGTATCTGGTGAATAAACCATGCAATACAGAGAGAATTGTACGTTGGTTTATTATATTGCTAGAGTTTGATTTCACAATGGTGGTCAAAAAGGGTAAAACCCATCTACCAGTGGATCATCTTTTAAGGCTACACAACAGGGAAGCTCCTGAAGGAGTAGATGATGACATACCAGATGCTTATCTTTTCAATATTGAAATGATACCCAAATGGTCTCAGGAAATTATTAGCGTTCTTTCCTTTGGAGGTAGGTTTGATAGCACGGAAGACAGATCCAAACAACAAATAATTCAACAAACAAAAAACTTCCAGTTGATTGCAGGGCGGCTGTATCATCTAGGATTGGACCAAATTCTACGATTATGTATAAATCTCGAAGAATTCGAGTGTTACCTAGAAGAAGCCCATGTCCAAGATTGTGCATTTCATTGTTCAACAGTGAAAACACACCAGAGATTGAAACAGTTAGGGGTTTATTGGCCAACTATGTACGCAGACACACATGCTTATGTTACCAACTGTACTATATGTAGTGCCAAAAGACCAGTGGATCTATGTGGTGTTTGGCCTAAATGCTATATACCCATAGAGTTTTTAATTCCAACTCTACGAGTAGCTAAACGCCTAGAATGGACAGGGCATGAGCTCTCTTCAAGAATAGATGACCTTGAAAAACTAGATGAACTTCGCTTGAGAGTTGTAGCTGCGATCTATGCTAAAAATAGAAGACAAAAAGAGTTTTTTGACAAGCATGTGCGCACGAAAGAGTTCAAAACAGGTGAGTATGTACTTGTTTATACTTTGAAGCAACATGCCAAGAAACTTAAAAAGCGGGGGATGGGACCCTTTGTGATTAGTGATCTATCACAAAGCGGAGCTGTCAAGCTTGCTACATTAGCAGGTGAAGAAATGCCAAATTGGATTAGTGGGCGTCGATTGAAGAAATATCATTTACCATTAACACAGGATATGCTTCAACAAATCCATCAAGAAAAACAAAGAATGAAGGAGAAATAGAGGGTACGAGAAGAAGCTCAAGCATAAGAAAAAGAACGCATTGCAAAAAGACGACTTCTGCGCCAACAACAACAATGTGGAGCACCATTGCGAATCAATGGCATTCGACTAATGACGTTTGATGAAGACACAGGGGAGCCAATAATTGCAGTCAAAGTGGGTAGCAATCAAGTTGAATCAACGGCATTGCTTGATTCTGGAGCTCAAGCAAATTTAATCTCTTACGGATTATACAAACAACTCAAGTCCAGAGTTCAACTTCATCCTACTCCACAAGTGCTGGAAAGCAGTACATCACACTCGTTGAAAACATTGGGATGGACGATATTGCATGTACAACTACATCAATATATTTACCCACACAAATTTTATGTAGTCCAGGATGAAAGCACACAACACCCCATGTTGTTGGGACAACCTTGGCAAAAAGAGTACAATGTGTAGATAGATTGGAATGCGAATGCAGTCAAAATTCAGCATGCACAAGAACAACAGGTGGTAACCTTTGCTCAACAACCCCGAAAGAATCAGATGCCAGCAATTCAATCACTGGATAAAAAGTCGAAAGGAAGGGTGCCACTAAAGGACAACATGATACCCAAGGCTAACAAACAGGAAATTGCCAACCATGCTCACTACATACATACAAAAGTCAACAACCGCAGTAAAAAGATTGAGGTTACCAAAAGAAGAGAAACAAGTATGGATGCGGAAGGATAGAAATGACATGGCAGACAAAAAACAATACAACGGAAGAATTCAACCAAAGCAAATAATTCAACCAAAAATCAAGGGAATAAAACAGATCTGGATCCCAAAGAAAATGCTCGGCAATAACTCAAATGTAACTCGCATTTGGATTCCAAAACCGAAGCAAAAGGAACTCCCTTCAGTACAAGCAACATCAAAAAGCAGACAACTGCATAATAAACCAACACACCGATTTATGTGGATGCCCATCAGCAGCAAAACAATGGCAACCAAGGTCGAAGTAGCAAGAAACCTACAAAAACCGGCAAAACAAGCTACCAATGGAAAGCAAAAGAGATAAGGTCTACGGCCATTCCGGCCAAGCCAATTCTCTCCAAAGAGACAAATACGGCCATATCAACAGTAACGGCAAAGCAAGCGACTTTTGCCCGAAGGACAATCAAATAGAGAGCAGTAGAGTTATAGCTTTTGCTTGCAAAGAAAACAGGAAACCTCGACAGCGAATGCCAATAAGCATCTTGCTTATACCCTTCTCTTGCACAACATTAAATTTTCTATGCATTGACCGAGTATGCATAAAATAGGGCCACATTTAACGGCCAAGCATTAGCACAATTTTTTAAACCCATCCACAGCACATGCTCCAAGGCGATACCTTGTCGTCCGGGAGGACTCCGGCTGACTCCGGCTAAGAGGGGGGGAGGCATTCTCAAATGCGGACCCAATGGTAGAAAGAGCAAAAAAGGGCATGTTTTTCGACTAATTTTAAGGGTTGTTGTTTGATTGTGAAATTTTCTGGACTAACCCAAGTACATATGCCCTTATACAGCATGAATCTACAGGTATATGGGGCCAAACACCAAATCAAGCCCCTGAGTGTGTGTATATAAGTAGACTAACAATTTTTCAGGTAAAATATTGATAAAACAGAGAAATCCGGCCATAAAAATTGCATGTGAGTATATATATTGTTTTGCGGTGATTTTTTTGATTTATTATGGTTTTTGGAGATTTTTTGGGTTTGATTTGCTATTTTCCTTTTAATTTTGCTAATTTTCGATAGAAAAACTTTAAAAATACAAAAAGACGGTGAAAAACGGTCGTAATGAAAAACAAAAAATATGGGGATGATCAATGACTACCTATGGTACAATGGGGGTGCAATTATGAGACTGGAGCGGAAAGCGTGTTTTGGCCAGATTTTGAGTGAAATACCAAATTTCTGGTAAACAGGGCAAATGAAGTCCAAATCAAGAAATTTTTGAGCCTAAACTGCATCTCACAAGAATTTGGGAGCACATGTCAAATTTCATGAAAAGTGGTTCGGGGACCTCCATCATAAGAAATTTTCACTTCATTTTAAGCTCATTTTCACTATTGACCTTTGAGAGAGAGCTTCTACCACCTAGAGCGTGCGGAACTTCCAGCAGCTTCTACGATGCACACGACTACCCGACAGGGTTTAGACATGAGAGGTAGGCTCACCACCTTGAGCTTTTCGCGCATGTCTGTCATTTTGTCGCAAAAGCTAGCGTAGGGTTCACACAAAAAGCGGGCAGTAGAGACCTACAACTAGAAGTGGCCACCTAACTGCTAACCCAAAAGCAATGAGACTTCATCGGAAGCTTACCTTAGCATAGGAGACCAGTCTTGAATGTCCAAAGGCAGTAGAAAACCATTGAGAAAAACCCTAATCCTAGAATCCCGCAAGAGGCCACCAAATGCAAAATCGGCGGAGAGGCGCCCAAATGCTACTAAAATTCATGGGTAGGAGCATCTCGACATGCTCGATAACTCTATGTATCCCACATGACCAAAAGATGATCCGAAGCGGCACTAAACTTCAGAAACGGCATCAGACACACAAAGCGTCAAATAGCTCTCGCGGCCAAACCGCATGTCTGTTTTCCACCAAACTTCACGAGCGGCTTTCCTAGACCATCAACAACCAATTCCTATGGTGGTAGACCACCACAAGTCATCAAAGACATGTAAACGCAACCACGGGTTCTTCTAGAGTGACAAATTGCCAAATGGAGCTCCGGTGAAGCTAAAGTCGACAAAAACCATATGGCAAGGATCCCCAAGGGATCGGGAAGCTATGGAGACCAACATCAAGAAATTTCATCGCCGAAAAGTACTCCAAAAGTCAAAAAACGGCTCGGAGGCTCTGAAATCCACACAGGAGTTATTTTCTATCCATTTGACTTTTTTGTTGAAATTAGGCTTAAAAGGGACTCAGGGGGACTAAGGGCAGGCACTAGTGACAATTTCCATGAAAAAATCATCAGGAGACATCCTACGCGTAGGATGTCTCAAGGTCATTTCTGGGCACAGAACCCAACATTTCTCATTACACACATTTTTTGAATAGCCTTTACATGCTAGCCACCAAGTTTCATCACATTTGGACCAACATTGATCTCATATGCATGAAAAAACGTAAAGTTAGGGCATAGAGGCAATAATGGGCCATAGACCTACCAAAACTTGTCAAACTTGCACAACACATTCATGAGCACATAGCCAACCAATCTGTGTGGTTACTTGCAAAAATTGATGAAGTAGACATCCTACGCTGACGGGAGCAAAGCGAACCCCGAACCCCGACGGTCTCTAAAACACCGGGGACAGAATGGCGCGCCTCGAGCCTTTCATGGTAAAGCAAACAAGGGCACCACCTAGCTTCAGCGGCTAGGACGCAGACAACACACCACCATAACAAAGTTTTCATCAAAGAGAGATGGATGCTTGGGAGTAATGATGAAGAGGAAAGGGAATGAGATCAAGTGAGAGAGAGAGAGAGAGAGAGAGTGAGGGAGGGGGTATAGTGGCTTAGTACTTAGGCACCACAAAAGGATGGCGAATCCGTACACCCTTCACACATATATAAGCTCACTCCAAACACAAGATTAGGTGGCGATTTTGCACACCTCACATGGGCAAAACATTGCAAGAAAACATACTCACAAAACCTCAAGCTTTATTTAGAGAATAAGGCGATGAAATGGGGAGCATAGGGTAGGGGAATGAGAAGGGAGAGAATGGTAGAGCACATGGCGGATAGGTGGGAGTTGATGGGGAATACTCGCACGAGGGTTATGGCCATCATCCTTCATTTAGTTGCCCTTCATCTTCCATAGCCAAGGGTGTAGAGGTCATTCTCAAGACAAGCATGGTGATTGCGTTGATGGTGATGGTGTGGGTGTGTGTGTGTGCACTAGGCACACACAGTGCATAGTGTGTTCTTTGGTGATGTTGTGTGTGTATTTAGTGTGATGGTGACCCCTCTTTATATAGGGGAGGAGGGGGGAATAATTCTAGAATTTAGAAATGAAGAAATCATTATCTACATAGGCCATGTGACTGTGGGCCCCACTTGTTTGGCTGTGTGTATATGTGCCAGAACAGCAGTCTCATGAGAGAGAGACTAAGAGAGAGAGATGGGTTGATGAAAAAAAGTGAGAGGTGACATGGAGAATAAAGTAATTACAAGAGGGGAGAGAGGGGAGTGTGTTTAGAGGTGAATCTTTGTGCAGATGTGTGTGAACACAAGAAAAAAACAGGTAACCACTGGGTGGAGATGGGTCTGTGGGCACCTTTTTCAGTGAAACTGAGTGTGTGTGAGTGTGGGGAAGGTTATTTAGATACAAGACAAGAGATATGGCGCCCTTTAGAGAGAGAGGGGGGTACTTGGGTCATGGGATATGATAGGAGAGAGAAAGGGGGGGTGGGGTATACTATTTTGGAAGATAGGGTAAGTTGTATGTGAGTTAAGGTGCATTATTGGTGAGTTATAATGCATTATTGGTGAGAGGTGGGGTAGCTTGAGGGGAGAGAGAAAGGAGAAAGGACAAGGGGAAGAGAGAGGGGGTTGACCTTTTGAGTGGAGGAGAGGAAAAGGGACACACGGCGGGACAACAGTGAAGAAAAAGGAGGCAAGGTGGGGATGGGCTACCCCGCAGGCATGAGGTGGCCTAATTTACCTTTCTTATATATTTACATAATCATACTTTATTGTTTTCTTACTTTTTTCAATGCCTTTTATCACTCCCTCCCTAAGAGGGGGTTTTCATGGGGTGGGGACGAGAGAAGAGGGGTATGGGAGCTTGGCTTGTGAAAAGCCCCCATCATTAGCCCTCCCCTTTTGGCTAGAGGCATTCATGTCTCTAGCTCATCTTTTTGATCATTATCGTCGGAGGTGGCGGCTGATGGTGTGTCCTCATCTGGAATGTCAATTGGTGGAGCTTGGTCAAATCGAAGAAAATAAGGTTTAAGTCGCCAACCATTTACCCTGGTTTTATGAAGTTTTCCATCAGCCTCCATAAGCTGGTAGCTTCCATTGGCATACTTTTTCCTGACGATGAAAGGACCTTCTCATCGGAGTAGGAGTTTCTTATCCTTGCGCGTGTCGAAGCGATTGTCGTAGTGGAGCACCAACATTCCTTTCTTCAATTCTTTTTTCCGGAGATGCTCGTTAAAGCTAAGCCATCTATGCTCTGCTTGTGTTGCATAATAATTTATTGCTTCTTCTCTGTCCAGCTGCAGTCTTTCCAACTTGATGATGTGATCTCTCAAATGCATGTTGGGCTGTTGAAGCTGGCTTGCCATTACTCTGAGACTTTGTAGTTGCACTTCAATGGGCAAGATTGCTTCCTTACCAAATACTAGATGATACGGTGTGAATCCCAAGGATGTACGAAATGAAGTTCTGTAGGCCCATAAAGCTGGTAGTAGATACTTATCCCAGTCTCCAGGATGATTGTTTACCTGCTTGGTAATAATTTTAGAAACCATTCCATTTACCTTTTCAACTAGGCCATTACATTGAGGGTAATATGGTGAAGAGTGCCTCCTTGTAATGCCCAGTTTCTGCATTAATTCTCCTACCAAGTCTGCTCTGAAACCTGGCCCTCTATCAGAGATGATCTCTAAAGGTGTGCCAAACCTACAACATATGTGCTCGTAGATAAATTTAGCTACCTCTACCCCTGTGATTCTAGTGGTGGTTGTAGCCTCTGCCCATCTAGCCATGTAGTCGACCCCCATGATAATGTAGAATTTTCCTGAGTTGGCCCTAGGTAATGGCCCAATGGCATCGATACCCCATTTTTCAAATGGGCCATATGAGAGAATAGGTATTTGTGGTTCAGGCATAAGTGACCTAGTGCCGGCCTTTTGACACAACTTACACGTTTTGCACCAGTGGTGTACATCACGGTTGAGGCTAGGCCATATGAAGCCTGCCTGCAAGATTTTCCTACTTGTTATGTCTAGGGCGAAGTGACCACCACAAACCCCGTCGTGACAACTAGCAATTACTCCCGTGATTTCCTGAGAGAGAGGGACCTTCCTGAGTATTTGGTCCTTACCCTTACAGTACAAACCGTCATTGATGAGTCGATACCTTGTGGCCTTCCGCGTCAGCCATTGCTTCTGTCCCTTTGTTAAATCTAATGGGCATTCCCCTGTTTCCAAAAAATGCATGATGTCAGGCAAGGCATCACTTCCTTGAAATAGAGGGAGCTTTAGTTTTATTGCTCCAACCACCACTTCCTGTAGTCTTTCACTTGCTAGGGCATTTGCTTCTTGGTTTTGAGCCCTTGGGATATGGTGTATTTGAACTTCTTCAAACTTACCCAACAAGGTTTTTACACCACGTAAGTGAGTCCTTAAACTGGGATTCTTGCATGTCCATGCTCCATTTACTTGCCTTACCAGAAGTAGAGCATCCCCAAATACATTAAGGCGTTGTACACCTTGTGAGACGCACCATTGTAGACCCTTGGTTAGTGTTGCATACTCAGCTTCATTGTTAGAATGTGAATCTAACAATTGGCCCAACGAAAATACCTTTGTCATCAAAGACCACTATGCCTGCAGCTACTTTGTCGGACGCTCGCTTGTAGGCTCCATCAAAGTAGAGAGAGTATGCTCCTTCTACCATCGGTGGTACTGGAGGTAATCGGACTTCTCCTTCCTTAGATTGCTTATCCTTCCCTTCAAAGACTTAGTAGGTCATGAGTCCCCCCAAACTTGCCCTTGTCGTGCTTTCTACCTGTACCGTGTAGTCAAACTCTTGCAGACGAACTAGCCATTTAGTAATTCTAGCAGACACATCCATGTGTTGTACAACATAGGGAAATATTTCATCTGTGGTTAGAATCACAAATTGCTTAGGCAAAAAATATGACCTAAACTTTGTAGTTGCAAATCTAAGAGCTAGGACTAAGTGTTCCACATGGGTGAAACCTTTCTCTCCTGCTGTCATCATTCGACTAGAGAAGTAGATTGGCCTCATGAAAGATGTCCTCATATCCTTTTGGAGTAGCACAGCCCCCAATGAGTCATCACCAACACTTGAGGTGACATAGAATTTTTCATCCCACTTAGGTGGTGAGATAGTTGGCAGAGTGGCTAAGACCTCCTTTACCTTGTTGTAGTGATGTTCGCTTTCCTCGTCCCAAGTGAAAGTTGATCTTTGAGTGAGTTGTTGCAGTGGTAGAACAAGTTGTGATAGTAGATGTATGAATCTACTTAAGTACCTCACCTTATGTAGAAAAGAGACTAGTTGACGTGCAGTCGTTGGTGAAGGTAGGGCTATGAGTGCGGACACCTTACTTGGGCCGGTGTTGTTGATCCCTCTTGCTGAAATTTCATGGCCTAGTAGAATGACTTTACTCTCCCCAATGTAAATTTATCCACATTTAATTGCCCACCTAGGCTCTGCAACCTAGCCAAACCTTCAGTTACCTTTTCTAAATGTGAAATACAGGAGCTATATATACAAAAATCATCAATGAACACTCTCA
Source organism: Adiantum capillus-veneris (assembly GCF_014529385.1). NCBI lineage: Eukaryota > Viridiplantae > Streptophyta > Polypodiopsida > Polypodiales > Pteridaceae > Adiantum > Adiantum capillus-veneris. The sequence continues at coordinate 36,385,330 of NC_140942.1, read as the reverse complement.
TGGATGTTCCAAAGAACGGTTGAAAAACATATGTGACATATCTTTGGAATGTGGCAGGTGCATTTGTGAGACCAAATGGTATAACCCTGTATGCAAAACAACCCCATGGTGTGATAAAAGTGGTTTTTAGCTGATCTTCCAAGGCTATGCATATTTGAAAGTATCCTGAATAACCATCACAGACGATATAGCATTCAAAACCCGCTACTTCATTCAGAATTTCATCCAAGAAAGGGAGAGGAAAGTGGTCTCTCTTTGTAGCTGCATTTAGTGGTTTGTAGTCAACACAGACCCTCCACTTACCATTCTTTTTAGGCGTCACCGCTACGGGTGACACCCATTCTGAGTTTTCTACAGGATAGATGAATCCCTCCTTCAGCAGTTTCCTTACCTCGGCCAAGAGTTTCTTTTCTTGTATGACCCCCAGTCGTCGTAGCTTTTGCACAACTGGTTTTACCCCTTCCTTCAGCTTAATATGATGTTCCACCACTGTAATGCCTGTGATTCTTTCATAGTTGTCAATGAGCAGGTTAGGAAATCCCATCAACATTTGCAAAAAACTATCTTTCTCCTCAAGTGTTAATTCCGTAGACAACATACCCTTCAACCTACTTCCTCCTAGGCCAAGTGATTTTCTCTCCTCTTCATTGGGTTTCCCTTTTGGTGATGGATCACCAGTTGTGCTTACCCTTTGTGGATCCTTCATAATGATACCCATCACATCAATGGAACTGTCACTTTCGTCGGTGGATGTGGTCTCCTCCTCAGAACTGGAAGATTGGCTAGTGGTTTCATCTACCGATGTTTCCAGATTCATTTGCTTCTGCTTGCCAATCCTCATGTCGTAGTAGATTGTCTCCCCTTTCTTACCAGTCATGCGTAGAAGGCCAGTACCCCAGTCCTGTTTTGCCTTCATGGCCATCAACCATGGCCTTCCCAAAATTAGTGGATAGCCCTCCCCCTTAGTAGGCATTATAAAAACATCTACCTCTACCTCAGTGTTGAAAGCTTTTATTTTCACGGCACTTACCACACCCACACACTTTACTTTTGCGTTGTTTGCCATCTTTGCCTTCCATGGAGAAGGCCTGTCAACCTCGATCCCTAATCAAAGCATCATAGCTTCGCTCATTACACAAATTTGTGCACCTCCATCAATGTAGGTGTTTCCAACCCTCTTTCCTTTTATGTTTACGTTGACAATTGGAAGGATGTCATCCATGTTGCATCCCGAAATTGCTCCGGCTACTTTTGTTTTGGAGCGTCTTGTACTTACCATTTTAGACCATTGTCGCCTTACTTTTGGTGCAAGATGTAGCAGCTGTGGCCATGTAATCTTCGGTCCTTGCTCTGCCACATCCAATGTTAGATCATAGGGCTTAGAACTTTCCCCTAGATGGAAGTCGGTGATGCCCAATTTCCGTCGTGGCCTGGATGGCCTCTTGCTAGTTTCTCCTCTCATGCTTCTCTCATCATCTGATTGTGTAGCTTTCTCCCTCCTAGCTCTTTTCACAGTCATGGCTTCAAGTGGTTCTAAAAAGGTTACCTTCTCCTTACGCTTGTCCCTCTCCTTTGCTCTGGGTGGATCCACTACTACGGCTTTTCCTTTATCTTCTAGCCTTATGATGTTTACAGGGCAATCAGGTGGTGGGGCTGGTGGGAGAGGTGGGATGGATGCTTGTAGTGGTGTCTAGGGTGGATGTAGAATTTGTGTTGGTGGGGGTGGTGCTCAAGGTGGGGGTGTTCTTTCTCTAGGGGGTGACAATTGGTTCCTCCTACCTCCTCCATTATAGTTTTGTCGTGGTTTGGGACAGTAGTACATACCGTGACCGTCTTCTCCGCAGTTGTAGCAATGATACCCCTGTTTTGTCGTCGTGCTCTTCCAGGGTCTTGATCTCTTTCTTGACTCCTCCCTTGCTGTATTAAGTGGACAGACAAATTCTGCAGTTGGTCAGTAATATGGGCCAACATATCTTGTTGGTCATCTCTTACCCCAAGAGCCGGTGGTGGTGGTATGGTGGTTGTCGTAGTTGCTAGTCGACGCGATGTTCCTGCTTCTGTTGACTCGGTTTCTTTGGCTTTCATTCGCAGCTTCTTGTCCTTAAGGCGAGCAATCTCAACAGCTAACTCATACGTAGCCGGGAATCTACCTTTCACCTTCTCCTTGAGAAGCGGCCATAAGCCATGCGTGAACCGATCGTTTTTTAGGAAATCGGGTGCGGCTTTCCCCCTTGCCAGTGACTCAACCCACCGTTCCCACAAATCCACATATTTGGACTCATAGGTGGCATATTCTAAAAGACCCTCCTGCTTCAAGTCTCTCAACTTGTCCCACAACTTTTCTGAAGTGGTACCTCCCCCAAAGCGCCTCTTAAAAGCGGTTTTTAAGGGTTCCCAGTCATCCTTGGTTGCTTGTGGAAGTGCATTGTACCATGATCTAGCTTCTAGCTTCATGAGATGCTTAAAGATTCTAACCCGGGATTCATCCGTATCTTTGTTGCTCACTACACATGCTACTTCAAAGTCATCTAGGAAGTCTGTTACCAAATCCTCCCCCTTCTTTCCTTTAAATGTTGGAAATGCTACACTTGCCATGATTACTGAGAGAGAGCTAGAAAGACACACTGCTTAACTTGCAAAAGTTTTTTTCTTCTTTACAAGGAGGCGTGTATACCCTCTTATACTAGGACATAGATTAAAACTTCAAATAGTACATTGCCTTGTACCAAAGGTAAGACAAATGGTTGATCTGATGCCAGAACCTCAAAAAATCGCTCCCCACCCATCATGGTGTCAATGACGTGTTGGTAGTGAGCCTTCAAATCCAGTATTACCTTGATTGAGCGTACACGTGTTGGTATGTGTGATCTGTCTTGAGGTAGGTTGTACTGATTTATGTGAAGCTTAGAGGTGCTTAGTCACTCTCAAAGCTTGTGGGAGAGGGTGGTGTTCTTTCCTGAAACAAACTCAGTAGATCCCTAGTTTCTCTAGTGAGAGTGTGAGCCAATGATTCCGTTATCTGTGCTGCAGCATCAGGTGCGACTTGAAAAGTGACTGTGATAATTACCTCGGTGACTTGAGTTACCCGATTCTCAAAGTAGAATAGTGTTGATTCTCTATTGTGTAGAGCTCCTTCCATTTTGTTGTTGTGGGTTGGTTGTAGGTTGCGGACATGGTTTCGACCTTCTCCTTCTTCTTCTTGGCACTTGGCCTATGTATATCCATTGGGTTTGGCGTGTTGGTTGACTCTCCCACTGCAAATCGATTACCGTTACGCCTGGCACTCGAGCTTCGATGGAGATGTGGAGTTCGTCTAGTTGTGCTTAGAGCTCTTCTTCTTCTGTCGTCCAATTAGCAATTCCTGCTAGCCATTCATCCATTCACAATAGTTTAGGGGTTTCAGTCTTGTAAACTGAAGGGTTTCATGAAAAGATCCTTAGTGGGGGCACCAAATGACGGGAGCAAAGCGAACCCCGAACCCCGACGGCCTCTAAAACACCGGGGACCGAATGGCGCGCCTCGAGCCTGTTATGGTAAAGCAAACAGGGGCACCACCTAGCTTCAGCGGCTAGGACGCAAACAACACACCACCATAACAAAGTTTTCATCCAAGAAAGATGGATGCTTGGGAGTAATGATGAAGAGGAAGGGAAATGAGATCAAGTGAGAGAGAGAGAGAGAGAGAGAGAGAGAGAGAGTGAGGGAGGGGGTATAGCGGCTTAGTACTTAGGCACCACAAAAGGATGGCGAATCCGCACACCCTTCACACATATATAAGCTCACTCCACACACAAGATTAGGTGGCGATTCCGCACACCTCACATGGGCAAAACATTGCAAGAAAACATACTCACAAAATCTCAAGCTTTATTTAGAGAATAAGGCAATGAAATGGGGAGCATAGGGTAGGGGAATGAGAAGGGAGAGAGTGGTAGAGCACATGGCGGATAGGTGGGAGTTGATGGAGAATAATCGCACGAGGGTTATGGACATCATCCTTCATTTAGTTGCCCTTCATCTTCCATAGCCAAGGGTGTAGAGGTCATGCTCAAGACAAGCATGGTGATTGCGGTGATGGTGATGGTGTGGGTGTGTGTGTGTGCACTAGGCACACACAGTGCATAGTGTGTTCTTTGGTGATGTTGTGTGTGTATTTAGTGTGATGGTGACCCCTCTTTATATAGGGGAGGAGGGGGGAATAATTCTAGAATTTAGAAATGAAGAAATCATTATCTACATAGGCCATGTGACTGTGGGCCCCACTTGTCTGGCTGTGTGTATATGTGCCAGAACAGCAGTCTCATGAGAGAGAGACTAAGAGAGAGAGATGGGTTGATGAAAAAAAGTGAGAGGTGACATGGAGAATAAAGTAATTACAAGAGGGGAGAGAGGGGAGTGTGTTTAGAGGTGAATCTGTGTGCAGATGTGTGTGAACACAATAAAAAAACAGGTAACCGCTGGGTGGAGATGGGTCTGTGGGCACCTTTTTCAGTGAAACTGAGTGTGTGTGAGTGTGGGGAAGGTTATTTAGCTACAAGAGAAGAGATATGGCACCCTTTAGAGAGAGAGGGGGGTATTTGGGTCATGGGATATGATAGGAGAGAGAAAGAGGGGGTGGGCTATACTATTTTGGAAGATAGGGTAAGTTGTATGTGAGTTAGGGTGCATTATTGGTGAGTTATAATGCATTATTGGTGAGAGGTGGGGTAGCTTGAGGGGAGAGAGAAAGGAGAAAGGACAAGGGGAAGAGAGAGGGGGTTGACCTTTTGAGTGGAGGAGAGGAAAAGGGACACACGGCGGGGCAACAGTGAAGAAAAAGGAGGCAAGGTGGGGATGGGCTACCCCGCAGGCATGAGGTGGCCTATTTTACCTTTCTTATATATTTACATAATCAAACTTTATTGTTTTCTTACTTTTTTCAATGCCTTTTATCACTCCCTCCCTAAGAGGGGGTTTTCATGGGGTGGGGACGAGAGAAGAGGGGTATGGGAGCTTGGCTTGTGAAAAGCCCCCAGCATTAGCCCTCCCCTTTTGGCAAGGTGGGGATGGGCTACCCCGCAGGCATGAGGTGGCCTATTTTACCTTTCTTATATATTTACATAATCATACTTTTTTTTTTCTTACTTTTTTCAATGCCTTTTATCACTCCCTCCCTAAGAGGGGGTTTTCATTGGCTGGGGACGAGAGAAGAGGGGTATGGGAGCTTGGCTTGTGAAAAGCCCCCATCAACGCGTTGGATGTCTATTTGACATTTTTGGCCTACAGAGGGTATTTTTACATTCCCGATCTTTTCTTATCATCTTCAAGAGCTCATATATCAAGTTTGAAGCCATTCTAATCAATTTTGACCCCCAACACCTTCAAGATACACTTTTTGAGCCCAAAAACACTACACATGGTCTTACCAAGATCAATTCTTTTCCAAATCAAAATCCAAGAGCATGGCCATGTTCCACATGCCAAGGACTACCCACAGAATAAATCTCAAGCCATTTTGATGAAATAGACATCCTACACGTAGTATGTCTCAAGCATGTTTTTGACCTTCTATGCAAAGAATGATATCATGGGAGCCATTACCATGGTGCAAGGAGCCCATATATCAATTTTCAACCCATTTGGATATCATTTGCTACCTGTTGTGGACTTTCTACCCAATTTGTGACCTAAAGCATGAATCAGCCCAAAATCCCCCTTTTTGATGCCCAAATCCAATTCCAAGCACATAGTTATGTTGTACAGGCCAAGGACCACCAACATGTCAAGTCTCACCAAAATCTGATGAAAAAGACATCCTACGCGTAGGATGTCTAAATGAAAATTTTTTGCCAGAATTGTACTGTGAGCACATGCACAGTTTCCCAAGTTCCTTTTAAGTTTTATTTTCAATTTTCAAGTCATTTGGATAGTTAAAACTCAGTTTCTCAGCTGATATGGAAAAAAGGCTAACTTCGGACTATTGAGTGCAACAGGATCTATGGCAGCCGCGCAAAGTCACCGGCAAAGAAGAAAAGAATGACCATAAAGGATTATTTGGAAGATGTAGAGCCCTTCATCATACCAGAAGAAACTCTAAAGCCAACCAACACACCTGGATCTAAGAGGACTTGCTAGATTCCAATGATCTAAAGATCTACCAGGGCGTGTTCAAAGACACCGAAGGAAATGTGATAGAGCTACCAATGCTACCGCGGGAGCTCAATGAGTTCGTCAGAAGCAAGATGGCAGAGTATCTGGAGAAGATTGATCTCCACAATTATTTTGAAGCTGTGCCGACAGGTATTGACATAAAAAGAGTGACGACATCAAAGAAGATGGAGTGGCCTGAGTTACGGATCTGCAGGGCAAGCCAGGCACAGAGATTCTAATCACACAGAGAGAGTAGTGGCAGCTGCACTAGACCTCTCCAACAAAGGGGATAGTGTAACCAAAAGAAGAGACGAAGTAAAGGTGTACACTGAAAAGAAAGGCAACTACACTTTTGAAGACATTTCCAACCCCAAAGTGGCAATCATGAGTCAGCTGTACAATCAGTATTTCCATGTGTACCAAGCGGCCACAAAAGTACAGAATGCTGCCTGCAGCAATTGCCACAACATTCACCTTGGTAATGCAGAAAAGCAAGCCGAAGGTAATCAATTATGTAGCTTATATACATGATAATCTGGTGAAGATAGGCAACAAGAACCCCACATACATCGTGTCGGGTGAGCTAATCACGAAAATGATTTATGGGGCATTGCACGCCAAGGGAAGATGGCCCGACCCTCCATAACAGATTGAGGCTCAAGGAAGATAAGGAAGAGGAACAGCCCAAAGCACCAAGGGTAGCAACCCGTTTGAAACGCCGGTTATAAACCGTCCAAGAAGAGCAGCCAGAGCTGAAGAAGGGAAAGAGGAATCTGTCCAAGTGCCAGTAAAAGAGACGAAATCACAGAAAGTGGCACGGCTAGAGCGGCTGATGGAAAATTTCAGGGCTGAAAGAGCCCTCAAAGGAGATTTGAATGAGCTATGGAAGCCGTCTCTAGAAGCAATGTCGGGATCATCTCGAAGGGTGCACAAAGACAGATTCGACGACTATATTAAGAATTTTGAGATTCTGGATGCCACAGCAGAAATATCCCACATGTACCATTTACAGAAGCAGAAGTGGAGCAAGTCAGACGGCAACTGCTAGAGGAGCAGGAAGGCCAAGAGAGAGAAAGGAAGACAAAGGCGGACAGGGATTTCAAGAAAAAGCCGACAAATCCACCGTCCAGCCCTGAGTCTAGCCCACCGCCCTCACCACCTCCTTGTAGCCCTCCAGAGACTCAAGAGAAAGAGGAGCAAGACAAACTTGAAGATCAAGAAGAGTCAAAGCAAGAACAAAGCCAAGAGCAAGAACCAAAAGAAGAGGCTAATCCTAAAAGTGAGCAGCCAGAGCCAAATGAAGCAAGGTATAACACATTTCTAGACCTACTAGCTGTCGGATATACAAAAGAAGAGGCTGCCACAGTCGCATTTGACTTGGCAAGCACGAGGCCCAAAGAGCAAATGTAGAGCCTGCAGTTAGTGGAGCTAAAGGAGATGGCCACTGATACAGTGGACCTGCACCCACCCACCAATGATTGGGATGTGGTGATGACCAAGCTAACCGGGCTAAGAGCACAATCAATGGCCTTAGAAAGTGAAATGGCAACTCTCAAATCCATTGAAGTGCAGATAAATCTTGAAGTCGACACTTTACAAAAACAAAGCCAAAGGCAGATAGAGAGAGAAGCAGAGCTGCAAGCCATTCTGGCAAAGGCATTGCAAAGATGCCAGAAAATGGAAAGGGAAAATCAAGAAGCGGCTCAAAGACTGCAAGGAGCCGAAGAGGAATATAGACAACTCAGCAAGTCATTGACAGATGCACAGAGGGAAAGGGATAACCTAACCCTACAACTTGCTGAGGAGTCCAAGGAAGTTGAGGCCATGCGAAATCCCAAAGAGAAGGCGGGAATAGAGCAGGAGGCTAGCCAGGATGAGGTCCTTGAGCTCAAGGACCAGCTCAAAGCTAAAGATCAAACCATCCAACGGCTACGGGCATCTCCTTCCAGAGTCAAAGCTACTAGCTCGACTCACACCACTTCAGAGAGCCAGATCTATGAAGAACAAATGAAAGAGCTCCAGAAAGAGTTGACCTTAGAGAAGAAGCAAAGGTTGATGTTGGCAGAAGGGTCGGTGGTTATGCAAACGCGCATGGAAGAAGAGTAGAAGGCAATGCAAGATGAGCTAGAAAATATCAAGAAAGCTCGAGGAGGCGGAGAAGATAAACGCCGAATTGAACGACCTCCTCGTGAACATGGGAGAACAAGCTGAAGCAGAGAAAGAGACACTCCAAAAGCAGATAGAAGAGCTGAGAGACCAACAGGCAGAAGAACAGGCAAGCACGGGGCCTGCAGCCATGGAAGGCATACACCTAGAGAATGTGGCAGATCGTGTGGACACACCCATGCAAGAAGAAATCCTAGTAGTACCCTCTCAAGAGCCACAAGATCTGACACAAGAAGAGGAAGAGAAGCTGCGCAAGGCCATAGAAGCAGAAATCAGGGAAACAGTCAAAGAAGCTTTGGAATGGGAGCAGAGGGTTTTTAATCCATGACCATTCAGAAGATAGACGCTAGCAACCTCCAGTATGAATGGCTACAGCCCTCTCTCCCATATCCTTTGCTAAAGTACGAAGCCGCCACAATCAACAACAGAATCAGAGAAGAGCCAACAGTGCCACTCTACACAACATATATCTCCAGACCTGAAGGGGCAAAGTTGATAGTCGACTCCCAGCCCAGGTGGAGAAAGGCATGGCTAACGAAGTATCCATAGTACCTAATCCATTTGGTAGAGACACCCAAAATCATTAGAGATAACCTAAGCTTCTGCTACAAAATCATCAGAGATAACCTAAGCTTCTGCTCTCTACCAAGGATGCGAACGTGGAAGGCCTAGGAGCTACTACAAAGAAGCCAACCCACTTGGCTAAACTATCCGAAGCTGCCAGTCTTGAAGGCAGGCGAGCGAATAAGTGTTCAATACATGGTGAAAACCCTAACGGGCGCCATCAAATTGTTCACTGGCTCGCCTGAACTTCTTGCATAATGATGAGGAAGATCTGCAAAACCCTTTTGGCAGTCTTCGAGATGTTCAAACCGGGCCAGGCGACAGACAATATCTTCTTCTTTCAAGATACTTACAGATGTGTATACGATATGTCTGCTCAGCCTTCCAAGGAGGTGATACGTGCATTGTATCAAAGGATCATGTTTTTGCCATCCTATCACCTCCAGGCCTTTGAAGAAGCTTTCTACACCGGCTTCTTCACCATCAACACTGATATATTCGGCCCAACACTACTGGATTTACATGCAAGATACGAGTTGCTGCTGAAGATGCGAGAAACCATAAGATGAAGAAGCAGCTCAATAGCCATGTCGGGGACGACATGAGCAAGGAGGGGGGGGAGTGTTAGAAGCTGGACACACCCTACGGAAACTGACTACTCGGTAGATCATCATTTTTTGTAAATTATTCATTTATTGAGAAAACCCGACATTTCACCTTGTAAATATTGGGGCTTACATAAGTTTCCAGATTGTATCCCAGTTATGACATTTAGATTGAGTAGATGGTTAATTTGGAACTTTAGGGTTTGAGAATTGTAAGGTATTTATACCACTTTTTGACCTTAATGGAAAAACCTTTGTCATCTTAAAAAAGTTTTGAAGTCTGTGAGTGAGCGTACTGTGTACGAGAGAGAGTGTGAGCTTCATCTTGACGCTACATGTGCATCGGTGGTCGGAATTGAGTGTGGAGAAGTGCAGCGTGTTTCCCCTGACGAGAGCTATGCACCGATACCTACATTGCGTGTGTGCGGTCCGGCTTTGCGAGCTCCATCTACGAGCTTCATCTGGTGATTCGATGAGCATAAGTTGTCCGATTTTGCATTGCAGCATATCCACGCGTTCACATTGAGTAGAGCTACACATTAGGCACTTTAGATTTTGGAAACGAAGACCTACAAATTTCAGCTACACATTCTACGTGATTTTCCATCGTGTGTTTTGGGTTGGGGTTTTGGTTCATAGACCTTAGGGAGGGCAACCTATTAGTGTTAGTAGGGTCTCCTTCAAGTTCTATGGTGTTTCGAGATTGTTTGATAGGTGTTCGGCTCTAGGAAGCGTTGTAGGAAGTTTCCTCTTATGCACTCCTGAAGGCTGTGACTTAGACATTGGGTAGAGACCTCTGTAGGAATTAGTTAAGAGTCGGTCGAGTGTAGGTTGACACCCCATGCTTGCTTCCACGCGCCTGCGGGTCGAGCTTCGTCCTAGTTGACAAATCTTGTTAGGTGAGTTCTCACTGTGCTGACGTCCATCGCGGTGTATCCTTCCAACATTCATGCATCACAAGCATAACATAATCCTTAGTAAAAGCATTAACCATCCCCGGCCTCAGTCCCAAGGCCTCAAACACCTTCATAGGTGGAGAGAGCTAGCGGGGAGTGAGGGTAGGCAGATGAAACGTTCATAGGTGAATCACTCTTCTTGCTTAGCATACATAATAGCATAGTAATAAAGATGGAGAAGATGGCAAGATTAAGCATTAGAGCATGGCTCTTGGTTGTATTTGCATTCCATAGCCAAGAGTGTTGGTGTAGGCTCTCAAATTCTCTACAAGCTTGGAGAAGGAGATAGAGTTCTTGCACTTTGCACTTCACACAATGAGTGTGTGTGTGTGTGTGTGTGTGTGTGTGTGTGTGTGGGTGGGAGAGTATATCCCCCAAGATAGCCCCCTCCTTGCTTTGGTTGACCCCCTTTTGTAGCTCAAGATGGAAGCTCATTGGACCCCTTCAAGCCTGGGCAATCACATGCAGAGTGCATATCAAGCAAGCATGCTCAACTTGGGACAAGTGTCCCCCTTTCCCTTTTGAGAGAGAGGACTTAATAAAATAAATGCATAAACAATAAATTTAATTAACTAAATTATCATTGGACCCCTTGAGAGGCCAACCAATACGCTTTAGGTACATCATGAGGGAAACGTGAAGAGAAACTTGACAAGTCTCTTAGATTCTTCTTTAGACCAAGATTACCTTGTGCAAGGGTGTGTGTGTGTTCTCTCTCTAGCTCCTACAGTGATGGCTCCCTCCCCTTGAGTAGGGATCATGCTGAATTTTTGGAACACCTCAAGCCCCTCAAGCACCTTAGTCATGGAGCACCTTAGCACCTTAGTCATTAAACACCTCAAGCACCTCAAGCATCTTAGTCAGCAAGCATGGCAAGAATCTGAAGCACCTTAGTCAGCAAGCAAGACAAGCACCTCAAGCACCTTAGTCAGCAAGCACGACAAGCACCTCAAGACTGGGCCCACCTCAAGCGCAACCCAAGCTTGCCTAAGGTTAAAGGACTTTTAACACTAACCTTTGAAGGTCTTTAATTTAGCTAACCCTAAGGTCTTTAAACTCCATTAGCTAGCCTTTCTCTTTGACTTACCATATTTCATTTGGACTCATTTACCCATTGGCACCGTGTTGAGATAGATCCATAAGCACATGTCTATATTCTAACCCTTGTTCTTGTTTATTCTCCCGCATTAAATGATCAGTTTAATATGAGAAAATAAATTTGGGTTGGTTAGATATTAGATTTTATGACATTACCTCTCTCTTGAAATCATAGGCTTCAAGACTTGAAAAGGACCATATTATCTTTTTTCTAGTTTAGCAATGAGCATCCTCTTTTGGAGCTTCGATCTTGAAAGCTCCAGGAGTCTCATTGCGGGCATTTCTCTTGGGGCAAGAATGTAGCCATGTCCTTGCTCCCCACACTTAAAGCATTTGTGTTCCTTACAAAAAGCTTCAAGCTCTTTAGGAGAGAGTTTATTTTTACCTTTGTAAACTCCCTTCTCCTTGGATCGATTGTTGTTATTGTTGTCACGATGGAATCGCCTTGGGAAGAATTTCGGGCATTCGTTTCTCCCTTTGCATCACTTTTGTCTTTGCTTTCCATGGGCTTGACATTTCTTCTAGTCCCTTTTTGGAAATTGATGCGTGAAGAAACCAACGGTGTGGTGGACTACTTTGGTGATAGAACAAGGCCGTTGGGTGTTGAGGTAATCCCATATAGAATTGTTTCTTTTGCTCAGTGAAGTCTATCTTTTGAAAGATAGTAGCCTTGAGATATAAATCCAAAAACTTTTCCATATATTTGTTGATAGACTCATTGGAGAGTAGCTTTAAGCTCCACCATTTTGTAAGCACTTTGTCCTTTGCAATGCTTGCAAGGAATTTCTTCATGATGGAAACTCGTGGAGTTTTCCATGTCTTATGGAATTTGCTATTTACACGAAGGCTAGCCCACCATTGACGAGACAATTTCTAGAAGTGCATAGCTACATGGTGTAGCTTAGAGGACTCCGTGAAGCCCTCCTCTCTAAAGGCCGCATCAAACTGCTAGATGAAGGCCAATACTTTGTCGGTGGCACCAAAGGTTCCATCATAGGTGAGAAAAGAGATACTCTATCCTACCTCTTTGAACTTCTTGAGCTTTTGGGACCTTCGCCATGTAAAGTAAGATTTGAGATGTCCTTTCCTCTTGTATTCTCTAGGAGAATAGCCTTAGCTTGCGTCAAAAGAGGAGGAAGGTGACCTCTTTCTGTTGGGGTGTAGGCCAGGTGGCCGTGGGAAATGACCCTTACTTTCTTTTTTCCCTAATCAATATAGGGAGACAAAGTGAGAGAGTTGACCTCTCTCTCACTTTTCTCTCCACTCACCCAACTCCTTGTGTATCATATCCTTCTTCCCCAATTATCTTACCCCTTCTCTTTCATGCTTCCCTCTCTTGCACACTCCGCACAAGCACTAGAGCTGGTATCAGAGCCCCGGAGCATCGGCTCACAGACCTCCGCGTCTTCCCGTCCTGACCACGTGTGCAGCCACCCCTTGTCGAAGGTTTTGGAAGAGCTTTGCAGACTTTGCAAGGGAGCTAGCACAAGAGCAAGATTTAGGGAATCAAATCTTGGAGCACAAGGCTTGAGCAAGGTTGAGAAGGTTCAAAGCATCGAGCAGTAGCGGGGTTGAGCAAGAATTGAAACTCGTGCGAGCATTGGGGGGAATCAAAGCCATTTGCAAGCAAAGAGACCCGCAACAAGGACCAAGTAGTGGAAATAGACTTGCAAAAAATAGTTACTCACACACACACACACACACACACACTATGCAGCGAGCAGGCCAAGGAGCAGATAGAGCCAAAGCAGATCACGGGGAATTGAGCAAAGCAATGAAGCGGATAGAAGCTCGGGCTTGAGAGACTTTGGGGCTGTAATATCAAGCAGAGATTGGGTAAAATTGGGCTTTCATAGCAAGAGGGAAGCGAAGCACGAAGGTTGACAATTGACACCGAGCAGTACACACACACACACACACATTACACCAAGCAAGGGAGTGAGGGCTGCAAGCCAGTAAAAGGCAGGGTGTGGTGAACCAAATCGGGCATTGTGTCGGCAAGGAGGCCATACCAAGGGAAATCGAGGAGCAGCAGAGTGGAGTAAAAGGCCGTGAGCAGTCGGGAATTGAGCTTGTGGTCGTGTTGAGCACACACACATACACACACACACACAATAAACTGAAAAAGACCTCATGTACAAAAATGCATCATGCACATGCACACATAACCATGTTCTATAGAGAGCAAGTTAGACCATCACCATTTTTTTAACTATTATTATATGAAATTGTATCAATAAATTTTAAACTTATATCAATTTATTTGATTCACAAAAATGGTAAGAGAATGATTTACACATGTACATGCACACACACGGTTTTGATGTTTTACAAAGCTAAAAAAAAACCACACACACACTCACTCTCAAAGTTAGGAGACTCCCTCCTCCCCCCCCCCCCCTTGTTTGGTGGGTATCTTATTATTATTTGCTTAGGAAATTTTTTGGATGTGACTCTCACCCAATCCTCAAATTTGAATGGTGGCACTAGTTTGCATTTTGAAGGCTCATTAAAACTACCTTTTCACTAGATGCAAAAAAAAGAAAGTCATATAGTGCAACCGTCCAAGGCCTTGAGAAAGCTCTCATTTTCTTTCTACACAGATTGGAAGGGTATAAACAGGATATCCAAATACGTTGTGAGCGGGATGGAAACACACACGACGCCTCTATAGCGACCCGACACACACTCTTGGAAGGATATACACACACACACTATGGGGCACCACTCGGCTTAGACAACACACCTGGCCGAGACAGGGAACACACCTCTAGAGTGAGAGGAGAGAGACTATCCACTTGCCCACTCCACACAGACACACACACACACACCCAAAAAACTCAGCTCAAAAAAGGATAATTTCTGATGTTTAGATACAATTGAGCTTGGGCCAACACCAATGGGGCAAATAGCTCACACAATATGGGTAAAATAAGCCAGATACAATCACAAACTAGTGCGGAAACTTCGCTCATAGGAGAAACTTACACAGAAAAACAGCAGGAAAAGAGTGAGGAATTTGGCAAAATGGACAGCGCCATCGCGTCCGGAATGGCCCAAAACCCCAGTCTACAATGTCAAAGTGCTCAAATCCGACATCGGATGAGCAGTTTACGGCCAAAACAGGCTCCCAAAACCCCAAAAACACACCTGCGGCTGTTCCTCCTCTCTCCTCCACGTTTTTTCTGGTCTTCTCTCTATTTTTTCAGTTCCCACACTTAGCTTTATTACTTGGGCACCCTTGGCCTTTTAGATGACCTCAAACAGACCCCGAACATGCCAAAAACTGACCTCGCAGTGCATAGCTGTCACCCTGCTGCATCCATGCGCACACCTGGCACTCAAATTTTTCCAATAATGCATCCCACCACCACGTGAAGTGGCCCCAAAATATGTTCCTCATGATGACCTTTCTGCATAATGATCACAAGAAAACATCCACGTTGTGTCTGTACTTATCCGCGTGCAAGTATTGACCCCGTTCGCCCTCCTGACGCCACTAGATGCCATCTGACGCACCTGCTTACCTCATGTTGTCGGCCCGCGGATAGCTTCCTCGAAAGTTTTTACGCGCTACCAACTCCTCCTTATTGTAAAAAAAACACACTGGTATTGGTGATAGTGAAAATCGATGCACTATGTACATGCTGTCCTACCTGTACAATTGTGGGCCCAATGTAACCACCTGGCTCTGGAAAATGGGCAATCCTTTATTCAATGCACCATGCATGTGTATATACATATGCGCAATCCCTTGCTCCAAAAAACTCCTGACATAATTTGCCCACCCCTTAGCCTACTAGAGCATTCATGCTCAGCAGCAGCAACACTAGTAGATGCTCATTCCACCTGGATCAAAAGGCCAAAGGCATATCGCCTGATTCACAAGAAGTGTCATAACACCACACCTACATTTGTCAACAATCAACCAAAATGCACCATAGGCATATCCAACTAACACATCCGCCCTTTTTGGAGTTCCAAAAGCATAAATATTGCATGCCACATTCAACCCAACCGATAGAAACAACTCAAGTGACTCATCACCTGGCATCTTGGCTTCACTAGCCATATCAGCAACCTGCAAATCATGCACCCAAGTAGCTAAAAGCATTGTGTGAAGGTAAAGTTGTTGATATCCAAAGCACAAAAGTATCCCCGCAGCACACATATCCCTAGCATAGGCATCCACATAGCTGAGATTGGACTCATATATGCCAAACCCCTTCTCATCATCATAAGCATACTCATAATCACACATAACTTTATCCACATCATAATCATGGATAGTTCCACTATCCATAGCTTCTAGAATGGGTTCATCAGTCTCCAAGAATACAGATCCCTGCTCTAAACCACAATCATGCTCACAAATCGGTTCAATCACTGCACATACATCAAAATATGGCTTCAAAACAGGCTCCACATCCAACAAATCCACAAAATGGCTCTCAACCTTGCCCTCTTCCCTAAGTTCCAAGGAACTAGTATCCAAAGATATGTGCTCATCATCAATGACCTCAAACTCACACTCACACACAGAATCACAAGGTACACAAGTAGCCAATGCATCCTCTTCAAGACTTTTCAATCCTGTATCCAAAGCATTACTCACCTCTTTAGGCTCTTCCATAAACCTGTCAACCTGCAAGACCTCTTTACGCTTCACAATAGACCTTGGGAAGAAACGAGAAACATCATAGGATAGGCTACTTTTCACCTCCTTAGGCTTAATTTCATCTTCCATGTCAAATCCATCTTGCACATGCATACCTGTATTGATACCATGTTCCTCAAGACGCTTAAACTTCCATTCCTTGTGCTTTGCAATGCATACCGCATCTTCAAAAAACTCGGGCCTCTTCAACTCAACTTCGAACCGCAACCAAGGTAACAAACCATCAACAAAAGAACTTTTCTTCAATGAACAAGGGGGGGTCTCATCCTTAAGAGCAACACACCAACGAGTCCATAAATCTGTAAAACCATGTACATAGGCATCAACACCTTGACAAGAACCTTGCTTAAGAGCATTGAGCTCATTCCATACTGCATTTGCATCTTCAAAAACCTGGAAACGCTCTAAAAAAGCTTCTATAAACTTGTCAAGACTCAAACCATAAGAAGAAGCCACTGCTTCTTTAGCTTCCAAATCCATGAACCAAACACGGGCCTCATCTTTCAAAAGCAATCCAAACAGCTTCAAAATATTCTCCCCATCACACATATTGTTGCTTATGCATGCCACCTCGACTTGCTCCAGAAAGTCTTCCGCATCTTCACCACTTCTTCCATGAAAGTCCGGATAAGAGAAAGCCATGGCTACCCAAGTTACGATGCTTTGAGAACCCCTTCGAACACACGTACAAGAACCCAAAACTTTTGACTGACTCAATTCCCAGAAACTTCAATGGAGCTCAGCTTTAGATAAGGACAAACACGTGCACATCAAATGAGTTTTCATAGTTAATCATCGGAATTACAACAGGCAAAGGACATTCCAGGATCTCTCGTAATCTTCTTGGCCCGAACATAAAGACTATGCGCTGCTGGAAAAATATCTTCCTGGACACATGAACATTTATCTGGATTCTCTGAGTTAAATGAAAAGGAGTGAATTGAGGGCCATTTTGATCATCCATCAAAGCCAACCATGAAGCTCCCAAGAAAGCACACCTGTCTTATCCTATGATTTTGCCAGAATTTCAGCAACATAACACCATAAATGGCTCAAAAGACCAAAAAACCAGCCATCACAACTTGGAAAAATTTTGGCAGAGTTTCCCCAGAAGTAGAGCAGTAGGAACCCAAAATATAGACTGTATATGTATGCATAAACTGTCAACAATAGAACCCAAGCATCAAATAGGACTCACTAGTACATAGCCTATGGCGAGGTCACAAAAAGGGTGCTCCAGCTACCTGTATCACCGAAAGGATCTCCACATTTGAGAATCCCCCAGCTCAATAAAACCTCACGCTATCGACCCTCACACGAAGGCTAATGCAAATCGCGTATAATCAAGTCTCAAAAATCACTATCTTCCAGACCAAGTCTCAGAAATGGTTGGGACTGCCAAATAAAACCATATATGGCTCCACAAAGGCGTACCATGGCAGTTTCCACAAGTAACGTACAATCCAACAGAAAATGCGCTCAAACAGGCGCCAAGTGATGCATACCCACAACAACTGCAAGTGACATCACTGCTAGTATATCACTGTACTCCAGCTACCTGTACCTGTGTGAATCACTTGTACATGTACCTGTGTGAATCACTTGTACCTGTACCTGTCCCTGTAACCTATAACCTGTAACCTGTAATCCCGAATCTCGAAGCTTGAAGCTCGAAGCAGAAGGTACTCGAAGAAGATCCTCCGTGGGGGCACCAAAAGAATGTGAGCGGGATGGAAACACACACAACGCCTCTATAACAACCCGACACACTCTTGGGAAGATACACACACACACACCAGGGGGCACCACTCGGCTTACACAACACACCTGGCCGAGACAAGACACACACCGATGGAGTGAGAGGAGAGAGACTATCCACTTGCCCACTCCACACAGACACACACACACACCCAAAAAACTCAGCTCAAAAGAGGATAATTTTTGATGTTTAGATACAATTGAGCTTGGGCCAACACCAATGGGGCAAATAGCTCACACAATATAGGTAAAATAAGCCAGATACAATCACAAACTAGAGCGGAAACTTCGCTCATAGGAGAAACTTACACAGAAAAACAGTAGGAAAAGAGTGAGGAATTTGGCAAAATGGACAGCGCCATCGCGTCCGGAACGGCCCAAAACCCCAGTCTACAATGTCAAAGTGCTCAAATCCGACATCGGATAAGCAGTTTACGGCCAAAACAGGCTCCAAAAACCCCAAAAACACACCTGCGTCTGTTCCTCCTCTCTTCTCCACGTTTTTTCTGATCTTCTCTCTGTTTTTTCAGTTCCCACACTTAGCTTTATTACTTGGGCACCGTTGGCCTTTTAGAGGACCCGGAACAGGCCAAAAACTGACCTCGTAGTGCATAGTTGTCACCCTGCTGTATCCATGCGCACACCTGGCACTCAAATTTTTCCAATAATGCATCCCGCCACCACGTGAAGTGGCCCCAAAATATGTTCCTCATGATGACCTTTCTGCATAATGATCACAAGAAAACATCCACGTTGTGTCTGTACTTATCCGCGTGCAAGTACTGACCCCGTTCGCCCTCCTGACGCCACTAGATGTCATCTGACGCACCTGCTTACCTCATGTCGTCGGCTTGCGGATAGCTTCCTCGAGAGTTTTTACGTGCTACCAACTCCTCCTTATTGTAAAAAAAACACACTGGTACTGGTGATAGTGAAAATCGATGCACTATGTACATGCTGTCCTACCTGTACACATGTGGGCCCCACGTAACCACCTGGCTCTGGAAAATGGGCAATCCTTTCTTCAATGCACCATGCATGTGTATATACATATGCGCAATCCCTTGCTCCAAAAAACTCTTGCAACGTTTTTGAATATCTTTCACTTGTTTTGAATTGTAGTGGCTGCATTGACAAGGAAACATATAGGATCATCACCTATACTTTTTCTTTTCAAACAAAGACAAAAGATGGGAAACTACTTTCCCTACCCTCTAAAAATTTCTCCCTCTAGCTCTCATGCACACCAAACAAAAGAAGTTTTGGACACACACACACACACAAGTCCCTCCTAGACATTGATTTTTAAAGAAAAGGGTATTGCTAAAAGAGGAGAAAATGGATTGCATCTTTGTTGTCTATTATCATTCTTTCTCCTTCTCACATGTACACACACACACTCTTACAATATTGTCTCTATGCAAAATAGAAATTGGTGTATCTAATAATAGCTCTACTCTTCAAACGATTGAGGGCATATGAGGATAAAAGGAGAATAAGAGTGATGGTTGCAAACCAAGAGAGCCTTGAGTATACACAAGCTTGAGTTGTACTACATAGTAGAGCTTGAAAGACTATTTGCTTACTTTCAATTTAGCATAATTCTATGATAGCTACCTATGTTGCGAAGCCAATCAAACTATAAATTGCAGCACTATATCAATCATCAAGGTACCCCTTGGACATCACAGTCTTGGAGGTGATTTGCAACATGGCATTACTTCTTGCCACAAATTCACACGTGTTGTTTAATTCATCGTTTTGTCGTCAATTTTAAATTTGGTGAAGAAATTGTTGTAATTTTTGTACAAATGTTTTCATATGTATTCACACACCCATGGATACATGCATGCATGTGCACGTATGTGCGCACGTGCACGTGCGCACACACACACAAGAAAATCAAAACACACCCTCACTTGAAAGGACACTATACCTATCAAATGTAAGTAAGCAAAGCTAGAGATTATAACTAAATATACTTCTAATCAACATGCACGCGTGCAGACACATACACACACACACACACACAAAAACATAGTAAGAAATATTGACATAATACGTATGTATATTGGTTTAATTTTTAAATCCATACAATGAAATTTATGGTTTTGTGATAAATACAATAGGGGATTATATACTACAAACATAGTGATGGTTTTAAATTTATAAGTTCCATGGACACACCCTCTACATTTATAGATACATGCATATTCACAATAATGTTCTTGTTGTGAATTCAATGTCTTGAGAAGATGTTCTTAACTTGTGTGATTACAAAATAAGGGATTGTTGGAAGTTCTACTTATTCAGATAAAACTCATCTCTATTAAATGGTGATTATTTTTTTGCTCTCTCCTCCTCCTCCTCCTCTCTCTCGCTCTCTCTCTCTCTCTCTCAATGGATAATTTACCTCATTATTGGAGAATGCAAGATGCTATGCATTGCTAGATGTGACAACTATAACATGTGGATGGGGGCTATGTGTTATCTGGTTGGTTGGCAGGCGAGTCTCTCATCCCTCAGCTAGGAATGCTTGTGGCAGAAATCATCTCCTACAAAATCCAATTTCTTTGTGAATTTATCTTTGTAAAGCTAATTAATGCTATGTTCTTTTGTAATTTATGATCATAAAGATAATTATTTTTGTATTGAAACTTCAATCTAAATTGTACTTAAACATATGATTTCAATTGTGGTTAGGATTAAAACATAAAACACACACACCCCTGTTTCCTAATTAGCCTTTGCTCGGGCTATTATCATATGCTTAAGTGTCAATTTAGTTGAAATTTGTTTAAAGAACTAACTATTTACATGTATTATTTAGGAGAAATGGATTCCATCATTGGTTAAACTTGGATATGCTGCTACTAAAGCTCATATTCCTATTCCTCCCACTGGTACACAATGCATTGTATCTTGTTTTAAGGGCCCTGATTTTCACAAGAAACTCCTAGATTTTGAAAAATTATCATATGAAAATAAAACCCTGTTTGTCCTTAACATTGCATTTATAAATGATTGGATTTCTCTTCTCGTAAAATCACGAAAAAACCCCACTGATTGTCTTGAGGCATTTAATAAGATATTAGTCTCATTATCATTAATAGATTTCCAAGATTCATGTGAATTGAATTTTTACTTTTCATCCCTACCTAATATTGTAAATAAGCTTTTACAAATAAAAGGTATTCCATCTATTCCTATAGAGTGTAAATCTCAAGTGGAAGTTGTCAATCTTCTCTTGGATTTAGACTTAATATTGGACCGTGAAGAGAAAGAAGCATTGTCTAGTCTAGCTTTTCATTCTTCTGACTTATCTCCTTCTAAAAACATCTTTGTAGCCTTGTCTAGTTTAGTTCCTTTACTTCCTCCTAGACAAGTTGAATTGGACTCTATTCGACTTGATCACAAGCTATGGCATTTTGAGCTCATCAATCATAGGGCTCCTTTTTCACTAGAATCCTTAGCCCTTATTTGTAGCATCTCCCCTGATCTTGTAGAGAATTGTAAAGCCACTCCTGTCCAAGAAAAGCACTTACTACCTTCTGATCTCTTTTTTGAGCTTAGCCAAATCAAGCTTTTTAGTATAGATTCTTCTAAATGCTCTAATTTGGCACTTATAGCACGAACAAAAGGGCCCATTAACCAAGACAAATCCAAGGATCCAAAAAATTTCCTTAAGAATTGTTGGAATACCTTTAGACCCTTTTTAAAATGTCAATGCAAGAGGGCGGACCCTAACTCATCTTGCACAGCCTCTATCCTTTGGCTAGACCATCCACTACAAGAGGTACTTAATGTTAGCGACGCTCGCAGTGCGACGCTCAAATGCGAAAAACCACGGCGTCGCTATGAGCGTCGCTAAGTTACTTGTAACTTAGCGACGTCGTCAGGGGTAAAAAAAATAACCGAGAGTGTCCGAAAACTCAGATCTCAGATGAGTTTTCCAACCAAGCAAGGTAACGCGCGTTCCCCCTCTCTCTCTCTTTCTTCTCCACACACACACACACACACACACACACACACACGAGGAGAGGAACAAGAGACAGATATGCTCCTTCCCTCTCCTCACTCTCATGTTCCCTTCCACTCTTTCTCTCTCTCCCTCTCTCTCTCTCTCTCTCTCTCACACACACACACACACACATTGTGTTTTTTTTTGTGTGTGTGTGTGTGTGAGAGAGAGAGAGAGAGCACATGCATAAACAAAAAACGCACACACATGCATAAACAAAGAATGCACACACACACTGAGAGAGGAAAAAAGAGAGAGAGAGAGAGAGAGAGAGAGAGAGAGAGAGAGAGAGAGAGAGAGAGAGAGAGCATGCATAAACCAAAAACGCACACGCACATGCATAAACAAAGAATGCACACACACATTGAGAGAGGAAAAGTGTGTGTGTGTGTGTGTGTGTGTGTCTGAGAGAGAGAGAGAGAGAGAGAGAGAGAAGAAGAAGAAGAAGAAGAAGAAGAGATTCTTAACATCGTAGGAAACTATCCCAGGAGATCTTAAAGATCTAGTCGACGAGGAGTTGAAATCAAGACCTGTTATTCATGAGGGAAATGGCATAACCAATCTATCACACTTGGGTGATAGAAAAATTATACCATTTTTCTCCTTTTATTGGCGTGCACACACACCCACGCACACACACACACCCGAGAAGAAGAGAGTTTTATTTAACGTCGTAGGAAACTAATTCAAGAGACCTAAAGATCTAACCGACGAGGAGTTGAACTCAAGACCCGTTATTCAAGAGGGAAATGGCATAACCAATCTACCACACTTGGGTGATAGAAAGGTTATACCATTTTTCTCTTTTTATCGTTTAAGATAAGGTTATATTTAGATTTACGTTAGATTAGATTTAGGTTTATTTAATTTAGATTAGATTAGATTTATGTTTATTTTGAGTACACCGAAGGATTATACTGCCTACGTGTTTGAGACGCTGCATCGGGGATAATCCCGTCTTGATGCAAACTCTTCCTGTGTCACTTTGCTGCCACCACCTGTCTGGATTGGTTGTTCTCTCCTCTTTGATACCATAGACAAAGTTTGGATGAGGAGACGCATGTGCGACTACATGAGGAGAGGAGTGGAGGGGTATCAGGAAGGAGAGGACGACCAGTCCAGATAGGCGGTGGCAGCAAAGTGACGCAGCAAGAGTTTGCATCAAGATAGGATTATCCCATCACCTGGGGAGTGGCGGCTGGGCCAGCTTCGAGAAGGATTTTGTCCCATCACCTGTGTCGTGGATTGATGGGGTGGAGAGGTGAGAGTATTAAACTCTTGCATTGAAGTATTTGTATATGTGAGGCCCATTCACATGTACACAGCTAGTAGCCCCATTGGTATGTCTTTTACCCTCGAATCACCACATGTTCAATTAGGTTATATTTAATATAAGATTTTGGATTGAGTTTTTATATTAGAGTCTACCTTCGAGATTATGGTAAAAAAATTAGAGTTAGAGGAACGGTGAAAAGATCTACTGTGAAAAGATGTTAAGATGCTGTGAAATGCTACAACTAGAGAAGAGGCAAAGGGGTTTTGTCCACTACATGCACTATCATGTAGACGTGGGTGTGTAGATTTCTTGTACCCACAAATATAGGCAGTGACCAATAAAGACGAGATTATAACCCGGTGGTTCTGATCTCCGTGCACCTCTAGACCGAGGTGTGCAGGGATTGGACATGACTAGAGAATGTGAGGTAGTTTACAGTGTGAACAGAGAGAGAGAGAGAGAGAGAGAGAGAGAGAGAGAGAGAGAGAGAGAGAGAGAGAGAGAGAGAGAGAGAGAGAGAGAGAGATAAAAGACGAAGAATGCCAATAGAAGATTAAATTTGTTGTCCAGGTTATAAGATTTCTGCCCTCATTAACGAGGATGTGGGGCCGTCCAACCGAAACACCTATCTCTCAACAAGGATCTTTTGTCCTTGTAATCAATGCAAGCGTGCTCTGTGACGGACAAGACGCGTTTCTTTGCAGCACGTTCGCGAATTTGGCGAGTTCAATCCATCTATTATAGATCGAGTTGTTGCCAATTATAACTCGTCGGACTCTGACGCTAGCCAACAGGCAGCAATCTTGCAACCCAATAGACGTGTTCGCAGGCGCTTTGGTCAAGCAGCATATGTGAGGCCACAAGATGTAGCCTCTGAAATCTCGGGGGATGATCATGCATACCACATTCCCAACGAGGCAATATTTGAGCCCAAGATTGATGAAATGATCAAGAGGATCATGGATTCAGAAAGGCTTATCTATGATGATATGAAAAGTGAAGCCGATACGCCATTGTATAATGGAGCAGGTGTGTCTAGATTGAAAGCGCTCCTGGTTCTTCTCAACACGCAGGCAAAGTTTGGATGGAGTGACACTAGCGTCACAACGCTTTTCAGGTGATCTATTACAATTAGTTTACTTTAATAAAACTCTAAATGTATAATGATCTGATGGATTTTTACACAATTGTACAGTATGTTTATGTTGTGTAGATTGCTCAAAGAGCACATACTACCAGCTTGATAATGTGATGCCAGATTCCCGAGAGGAAGCAAGAAAGATTTTATGAAACTTGGGGATGGATTACAATTCGATCCACGCTTGTCCTAATGACTGCATTCTTTTCAGAGGGGAATACATAGACATGGAGAAGTGTCCGAAATGTGATTTAGAGAGATATCGAGTAGATCTCCATGGAACAAAAATTCTGCAAAAGGTTTTGCGACATTTTCCTCTGCTTCCTCACGTCAATCATTTCTTCAAATGTAAGTCCATGGCCGCCCTAGCATCATGGCATGAGGAGAATAAATCTTCGGATGGTGTGCTACGAATTCCTACAGATTGTGCAGCCTAGAAACATATAGATAGAACATGGTCGGATTTTGCCAGGGAAGCTCAAAATTTGTGCTTAGGTCTGGCTATGGATGGCGTAAATCCATTTGGTCAAAGATCAACATCTTATAGTGTATGGTCCGTTGTCATCGTCAACTATAACATTCCCCCGTGGTTGACTACAAAGAAGGGGCACCTATGGCTAAGCGTGATTGTGTCGGGGCGATATAAAGTGAAGAATATGGATGTGTATATTTGTCCACTATTGGAAGAGCTACAACAATTGTGGATTGGCATAGAAGTGGTGGATATGAGCCGACACACAGGTCGACGGAATGCTTTGATCAGAGGCATTCTAATGTGGACCATGCATGACTATCCCGGACTAACACAATGCTCAGGTGATCTATTTACAATCCTCACTCAGACACTGTAAATCTTGGTTTTTCTCAAGATGATCTATTATCATGTGTATACATGCAGGGCTTCAAACAAGCGGATACAGAGCATGTGTCACATGTGGACCTAGATTGAATGCACATAGGGTGCCCTCATTGAAGAAGCAAATCTACGAAGGTCATCAAGCGTATCTTCCAGAGAATCATATGTTACGCGACGGCTTTTTGGAAAGAGAGCCACCGAGGATGTCTTCACAAGCATGGTTAGAGCAGAAGGAGATGTGTGATGACTGATTGCCCCCAGGGATGAAGAGACTATCTCTATGGTACGAGTTACCATACTGGCCCCGACTCATGATCAATCACTTGCTCAATCCAATGCACATATTCAAGAATGTGGGTAATCTACTATGTGATCATCTGACCGGCAAGAAATATACTTTGGGAGCCAGGGTTGACCTTAGAAATGTGAATCGTATGGAGCAATATTGGCTGCAACAGCGTGCGATGGATCGATAAAACTCCCTAAAGCACCATGGATTTTCACAGGAGCCCAAGAAAGCAAAGTAAAAGAGACCATTCGATCTTTGCGGACACCCACTGGCGTAATGCACTCGCTCCGAACGTGTTTTACTAAAGAAGAAAAGCTTACCGGTTTGAAGTCACATGACTGGCATAAAATGTGTTAGGTATGTTCATAGTGGAATATATCATAGTGAGAATTGTGTCACAAATTTGTCAGTGGACTTTAATATCATTGTTGCACGTGTTTTGCAGTTTATTTTACCGGTTGCCATTGAGGGATGTGTGTCTCTTGACGTCCGTAACACAATCTACAAACTTGCAAAGTTGGTGCAATGGATCTCACAAAAGGAGATCAACGTAGACTCCATACCATTTGCCAAACTAAACGTTGCGGAGGTTGTGTGCATGTTTGAGAAACATTTTCCGACTACCGTGCTAACCATTCAGGTGCATAGTCTTGTTCAAATAGTTGATGAGGTGGAGATAGCTGGCACAATACATTCCAAATGGATGTTCTTTTTAGAACGTTTCATGAAAACGCTCAAGGGATATGTGTGTTAGAAGGCACGTCCGGAGGGTAGCATGGCAGAAGGTTGGCTGGTATCAGAGTCCCTAGTGTACATTGGAGAGTGGTTAGATGGATTTGATAAAGCCCGGGATACGCTATGGCGAACCTTACATGATGAGCGCATATCTGGGATTGTGATGTGCAATCTTGGTGTTGAGAAGAAGATGATGGAAGATCTAGAGGCTAAAATCAACCGATTTTGCATGCTTCACAATCCAGTGATGCAAAAGTGGATTTCACAATATGAGGATGCAAAGCAAGAGCGACAAAGGGCAGGAACAGAGTGGAGACGGGAAAGACGACCACCAATGCACTATCCGACGGGTCTAGAGAGCCTACCAACATTCATGAGCTTAAGATGGTTGCACAATCAATTGAAAAGCGCACAATAGTGCGGTGAATAAGTGACTGAGGAAGAGTGGGAGTACTCTCCGGGTTGCACGACCAAGGTAAGTTTGCAATGTACGACTAGTGACTTTCTAGATGTTTGAACAGCCACTCATAATCTTTGTTGGTTGTAGTATAATTCATACACAGCAGTATGGTGTAAAGGTTGACATTTTAGGGTGGAATGGATCGACAAAAAGCGTTTTACTCAAGATTGTGGAATCATGGAAAAATTTGAACAGTCTAGTCGATTACGGTCCTCTGATGCAGATCCTGTGGTGGTGGAACTCACGTACTTCGGCACGCTACAAGAGATTTTGAGGATCGATTATAGAGGATTTTTTGTCGACTTGTTCGACGTGCAATGGTTCAAGATAATCATGGAGGGTCGCAACGCTACTGTGCATAGAGGAGAGTTTGGTTTTCTTGCGGTGGATTTAACTAAGAAATGGATTGAACTAAGAGACACTTTCGTACTACCCGAGCATTGTGAACAAGTAAGTATGTAAATAGTTAACATCCCATTTCATAATTTACGTGCTTGGAAGCTCTCATGTAAGTTATGTGGCTTTGGCAGGTGATATTTCATCCTACAAAGTCTGCATCAAACTGGTGGTATGTCATAGAGGTAGCCCCTCGTAGTGCACGAACTTATGAAGGCTACCATGTGCCAATCACAGCGGCATCAATGGAGGAGATCGGAGAAGATGCTCAGTCAGAAGCCGTTGAGGTGGTGCCAGACGAGCATCAAGCTGCTCCTCTCTATGGGGTGCATGCATAGGATCTACACAATGAGACGGAGGACATCTGTTTAAACTGAGAGCTCTATATAGATATAGGAAGTTATGCTGAGCTATGTGAGGATGAGAGAGAGATCTCTTAAAGCCATAAATATTGTATTTAAACAATTTTGCTATGTTTTGTAAAAACTCTGGCTCTCTAAGTACCTTCCATGTTGTATAACGCTCTTTTGATTTTGCGCTCACATCCTGGGCAATCCATGACCACATGCAGCTCCACCACCTGGTTTTTTGACTGCAAGATTTGATTGTGTGCTCTCTCTCTCTCTCTCTCTCTCTCTCTCTCTCTCTCTCTCTCTCTCTCTCTCTCTCTCTCTCTCTCTCTCTCTCTCTCTTTCGATTGAAAATTCCACGTTATCAACTTGCCTCTTCCATCACTCAAGTTGAATAGAAGAAGAAAGCGTCATTGCGTCATTGTATTTATATGCGTCATTGCGTCATTGTATTTAATGGTCTTTGCATCCACTCCAAGTACGTATACTCTAAGCATGTTCTCACAAGCAGGGATGACGAGCACCTCCTCCTCTCTCTCTCTCTCTCTCTCTCTCTCTCTCTCTCTCTCTCTACTTGTCCATGTTTTCTACTCCATTCATTCAATATTAAGTTTAAATGTTCGTGTGTTTAATGCAGGTATGGATGATGAGGAGTTTCATTCTTCTTTGTCACCCCAACAAAGATAGTGGTATGTGGAGCGTCATCGCTCTGGCGCACCATCACGCGTTCCTACTCCATCCGCATCTCCCTCTGTTTCGGAGTCCTCAGTGTGCTCCGAAGCTTCGATGTCGACGAGACGATCTTCACACTCGTCTAGGCGCCGGTGCTCTAGTGGTGGCGGTGGCGGTGGCGGTTGTTGTGGGGATGCCACCACTGATGCTTCGACACCGCCTCGTGTTCGATGAGGCTCTTTATCCTCCCCTTCTTTTCCCATCCCGACACCAGCCACGGCATTGCCATCGACACCAGGTTTTGCACGGCTGACTGCCGTTCCTAGCGGCTACACACCACTAGCTACTCCTCTAGGAGTCACTCCAGTGGACACTCCTCGCTTCGGGGCTCAGACTCCAGTGGAGATACTTGATGTCCATACCCGCGTCGACACGTCGCTAGAGACCCCTGTCGAGACACCCAGGTTCACGCGTCAGTGGCAACTGAGGGCTTGCCTTACTCCGTCGACTTCAGCGGCAGCATCATCTTGGATGATGAAGTCAAGAAGGTGATTTTGCGCATGCGCGGTCTTTGCTCTCAGGTGTTTAGACACTACATACTAAACACCTGGAGTGAAGTACCGAATGATTTAAAAGACAGAGTCATCAGCATGATTCATGACGAGTTTCCCATTCCAACACGGGATGACCGCTTCAATGAAGCCGTGATGAAGGTTTGAATGCGCGAATACTGCAAGCACAAGCGTTCCGAACTGCAAAAAGAAATCAAGCATGGGTGGAATAGACCGGATTGGCTGTCCAAAGAAGATTGGAAGAATGTGAAGAAAGCAGCGCGCGAGAATCCCGACAAGTGGAAGCAACAAAAAGAGGCAGCCATAGTGCGAGTAGAGGCAGGGAGCTCGCACCACTTGGGGAGCAGCGGGTGGGCATCATTTGAGACCGATTTTGTAAGTGTTTTTGCATTGCTCTCTATGTTTGATAGTTTAGGGTTTATGGGTTTTTAAATTCTAACATAATGGATTCTTTGTATGTTTTGACAGTGGATTGACAGGACGTGATCCCACACCGTATGAGCGTGAGTACGCAGGCAAAAAGGGCTTAAATGCCCTTATGGACATTCTGAGTTCTCGCGGCGGCATGGTTAGTATTAGGGTTTATTCTTTTCTATTTGTTGTATTGTTTTATAAAAGACGCTATATGTTTATACTTACAAAAAGCTGTCTTATTGTTTTTTTTTTTGCAGAATCTGACAGATACGCCGCTTGGACGCGATGAGACGTCCGATTAGACGGCATCAGTTTAGCCATAGCTAGATAGCATTAGTTTCTTTTTTTCATAGCTTATGTATCATAAGACGACTTTTATACGTCTTTTTGAAAACCATGTATATTTTTAAAATAATGACCTTTCATCCCCGCTCACACAATCTCTGATTTCAGCGGTTGAGACTCTCACGGACGATAGCAAGTCGCAGAATTTTAAAAGCTTGAAATAAATTGAGCTTGAGAGAGAGAGAGAGAGAGAGAGAGAGAGAGAGAGAGAGAGAGAGAGAGAGAGAGAGAGAGAGAGAGAGAGAGAGAGAGAGAGAGAGAGAGAGAGAGAGAGAGAGAGAGAGAGAGAGAGAGATTGAATTATTGTCCACGGAGGTCAGATATGACCTATGGGACCGAAAAACAACGCATTACAAAGATTCCTTCTAAGTGAAGGGCAGATACATCTCAGTTAAGGACTGAGGGTCTAGTGAGGGGTGAACAAAAGATAAAATGGGATGAACAAAACTTAAAACCTAAGGGGGAGTAGGGGAGAGGGGAACAATTTTAGGAGTTCGAAACTCCTGAATGATGGATTTTCCTCCTCGATAGACTTCCCATTTTCATGTCGTGCGTGTTGCTCGTACCTTTTGTAGTTCTGCCTTCTTCTGCTTGAGTTGGCCGGGGGTAAGATCATCTGCAAACCAGACTTTAGTGCCTTTGAGAAGCCTTGATTGTTCAAGGAGTTTAATTCGGTCCACTTTTGTTTTGAAAGTGAGGATCGCATGATTGGTGCGATGCTCGTGTGTGATGGAGTCGATTGTTGTTGGATCCCACTCGATCATGTCAGTTGTTTTCTGGATGCGGGCAATGGCTTCCTGGAACTTGAGGTCTCCCTCCCCGTGCCAGTCACTTGGCAGCCCACCAATGCGAACATTGAGGGCTGTAATGGAATTTGCCTATTCAATTTGAGAGTAGCGGAATTTAATGAGAGTACTTTCAAGAAATGATTTTGTGAGCATAGCGGGTAGACATAATTGAAGATAGCAACATAATTATAGCAATTAGTTAACTTGGCATGGACAATACTTTTGCAAGAGAGAGAATTTAGAGAACATGACAACAGTTGAGGACCGGATTTATGTGGAGCCGGTCCCCCCTCCAATAGGCATTTGTATTATGATTTCTCCCATAAAGAGAGACTTGTTACAATACATTCTTTGTGTTCCTTGTGACCTAGGTGAAGCAATGAAGATGGAAAGCTTCATGCATCACCATCATAGCATAACCTAAACTTGAAGAAAGCTTTAACTATACCAAGCCTCAGTCCCAAGACCTCAAACACCTTCGAAGGTGGGAATGAGGGTAGGGAAGAGGAAGAAGAAACATTTCATACGAGAAAGAGCTAGTTCCTCACTTATCATAACTCTTGTGCTAGCATACATAATAGCATAGTAATGAAGAAGAAATAGATGGAAAGCTCAAGCATTGAAGCATGACTCTTGGATGGATTTGCGCTCCATAGCCAAGAGTGTTGGTGTAGGCTCTCAACCTCTACTTGCTTGGAGAAGGAGAGGGAGCTCTTGCACTTTGCATAGCACACAATGAGAGTGTTTGTGAGTGTGTGTGTGGGTGAGTATACCCCCTAAGCACCCCCCTAGATTTCTTGGGTCGACCCCCCCTTGTAGCTCATGCTTGAAGCTCATTGGACCCCTCCAAGCCTAGCCAATCACAAGCAGGAGCCATTACAAGCAACATGGGTATCCTTGGGACAAGTGTCCCCCTTTCCTCTTTGAGAGAGAGGACTTGATAAATGCAAAATCAATTAATTAAATATCCTAAATTATCATTGGACCCCTTGGGTGGCCAACCAATAGGCTTCAGGCACACCATGAGGGCAACATGGGAAGGAACTTGACAAGTGTCCTTGCTGCCTCTTCAAGCTGGGGCTTTCCTTGTGTGTGTGTGTGTTCTCTCTCATCCCCCCCCCTTGTAGGCTCGCCCCCCTCCTTGTAGGGATATTTTTGACTTTGGATGAGCAAGCCCCTTAGTCATCAAGCATGACTAAGCACTTGAAGTAGGGGGTGTTCCCACAAGCATCTTAGGCAAGCTTCTCAAGGCACCTCAAGCACCTTAATCATGCACCAAGTCAAGCACCTGAATCATGGAGCCAGTCAAGCACCTCAAGCATCTTAATCAAGCACCTCAAGCATGAAAAGCACCTCAAGCAGGACAATCACCTCAAGCACGACAAGCACCTCGAGCTTGGGCCGGGCTCCCACCTCAAGCTCAGCCCTAGCTTACCTAAGGTCAAAGGACTTTTACACACATTATTGGAGGTCTTCAATGAAGCTAACCCTAAGGTCTTATGCTCCATTGGTTAGCCTTGCTCTTGATAGACCATCTCCCATTTGGGCCCCTTTACTATTGGCCCCGTGTTGAGATAGATCTATAAGCACATATCTATATCTTAACACTTGTTCCCATTTATTCTCCCACATTAAGTGATCAATTTAATATGAGAAAATCATTCGGGTTGGTTAGATATTAGATTTTATGACATTACCTCTCTCTTGAAATCATAGTCATCCTCGACTATGAGGTACAAGAGATAAAGCCTTAGTCATTAGTCAATCGTACTTAGCGGGTGGAGGATCCCTTTTTTACCCTACGACATCTTTCCAAGATGGATGACTAATCCATTTGGTGCTTGGGAGACATAGCTGCCGCAAGCATGTCTGCTCTTTAGTCAATTTCATTCTCCCATAGTAGAGTGACAAATTCTACTTGGTGTTTGAGAGATGTCTTCATCACAAACATGATTCTAAGCATGCATACTAGTTAAATTTGTGCACAATTAAAAAGAGGATTAGTCTTATAAGACAAAAACATGAGTCATTTAAAAGAAAGTTGTACATTTGCTTACTCTAATGTAGCATTGTAAGCATTGACAAGATTCATACTATCCTTAAGTTGTACTCCTTGCATCCATTTAGCATCTTCAAAAGGATAATTTTTGAACTTAATAAGATACCGTCGGATTATCTTACCATGTCGTAGTACCTTGTCTTCATGCCGAAGGACAGCTTCGGGTTGTAGCACCTCTTCTTGGTTTTGAACTTCGGGAGGGTCTTCAATAATTGGTTCAGTTGGTGGCTCTCCTTTATAGGGCTTAAGTAGGCTTACATGAAAGGCATTGTGTATAAGCCAATGGTTGGGCAACTTGAGTTGATAAGCCGTCTCATTGATGGGCTTCAAGATTTGGAAAGGACCATAGTATCTTTTTGCTAGTTTGGCATAATACTTTTGATGGCCCGTAGGATTTTTGCCCGTCGTTTGCCTTAATCGAGCCTTAGGAAACTTGAGTAAGACCCAATCATTTTCTTTGAACATTAAGGATCTTCTGTGATTATCAGCAGCAGCTTTTTGCCTTTGTTGAGAGATGGCTATAGGCTCCCTAATCTTTTGAAAAGATTCTTGTAGGTCACAGCTATACGCATCGACGGCGAAGATCTTCCCATGTACTTTGAGTAGCAAGGGACTTTTAGGTCTTCCCTCTATGATCTCGAAAGGTGCTTTCCCCGTAGAAGTATGTACAATATTATTGTAGGCATACTCTACTAGAGATAAATACTTTTCCCATTGTGAGCGTTGATCTACTTCGGTAACATAAGTCTTGAGTAGATCGAGTATCGTAAGATTGGCTATCTCACTTTGGCCATCCGTTTGTGGGTGATAGGCCGAAGAGAAATTCAATCTTGTTCCTAGATTTTCAAAGAGACCTTTCTAGAAATTACTGCTCATTCTAGGATCTCTATCTGACACGATGGATGTGGGTAATCCATGGTGCTTGAAAATCGGAGATATGAAGAAAGTTGCCATTTGATGTGCCTTAATAGTCTTTTTGAGAGGAATAAAATGTGCTTGCTTGCTAAACCTGTCGACTATTGTCCATATTCCTGTATTCCCATGGATAGACTTGGGTAATCCAAAGATGAAATCCATGGATATACTCTCCCATGGCAAATTTGGAATAGGCAATGGTTGGAGTAATCCAGGTTGCTTCCCTCTATCATACTTGGTCTTTTGGCATACTACACATTTTGAAACATACTCTTGTATGTCCACTTTCATGGTAGGCCAATAGAAATACGTCTCTACTCCTCAGAGAGTAGGTTGAATACCTCTATGCCCTGCATATGGAGGAGTCTGGGATTCATACATAACCTTCTCACGAAGGGAATGGGTAACACATATCCTATTTCCGTGGAGAAGATAACCATTCTGCAAGGTGAATGGTTCCTCTTTCTTCCCCAAAGCAAGGGCTGACATTATGTCTCTAAAGTCAGGGTCAGTAGCATACTCATCTATCATAGAGGATAGATCATTGTGAGTAGCTATAGACACCGCATTAACTTTTGGTCGTCGTGAAAGTGCATCGGCAACTTGATTGTGCTTACCAGCTATGTGAGCAATATGGAAATTAAATTGCGAAAGAAAATTTGCCCACCTCATTTGTTTGTCGGAAAGTTTGGTTTGCGTCATGAAATACTTGAGACTTTGGTGGTTGGTTCGTAGGATAAATGGAGTCCCCAATAGGTAGTGCTTCCATGTATCTAGGGCATGTACAGCAGCTAAAAGCTCTTTCTCATAAATGCCCAAGACTCGTTCATCACTATTGAGCCTTCGGCTCTCATATGCTATGGCATGCCCTTCTTGAAGCAAAACGGCTCCAAGGCAATCACCACACGCATCACATTGGACCTCAAATGGCTTTGAGAGATCCGGAAGCATGAGGACTGGTTGGGAAGTAAGCTTCTCTTTGAGTTTTTCAAAAGCATTTTGCTCCTTAGCAGTCCATACAAACTTAACGTTCTTCTTTGTTAAGTCGTGTAGTGGTCCTGCTACTTGAGAGAATTTTGCTATGAAGCGTCTATAGTATGCACACATACCAATAAAGCTTCTTAGCTCATGTAG
This sequence comes from Adiantum capillus-veneris, assembly GCF_014529385.1. Taxonomy (NCBI): domain Eukaryota; kingdom Viridiplantae; phylum Streptophyta; class Polypodiopsida; order Polypodiales; family Pteridaceae; genus Adiantum; species Adiantum capillus-veneris. The sequence continues at coordinate 36,350,956 of NC_140942.1, read as the reverse complement.
ATTCCTTGGGTTAGGCCATGATTTTATTACCTCTAACTTTGATGGATCCATACAAATACCATCGTGAGAGATAATATGACCTAGATATTGAATCTCTTGAAGGAAGAATTCACTTTTCTTTTGGTTGAGAAAAAGTTTGTTTTCCCTCGAGGCTTGAAAAATCACTTGGAGATGTTGCTTATGTTCCTCCAAAGATTTGGAGTAGATGATGATATCATCAAAGAACACTCCAGTGAATTTACGATATGGTCTAAAAAATTTCTCCATGAGACGATTGAAAGTAGCTGGTGCATTAGTCAAGCCAAAAGGCATGACTAGATATTCATAAAGACCAAATGTTGTGCAAAACGCGGTCTTTAGGATATCTTCATCCACTATCCTTATTTGATGATAGCCACTCTTAAGGTCAATCCTACTGAAGTAGGTAGAGCCTTGTAGCTTATCAAACAGATCTTCTACCCGAGGCACGGGAAATCTGTTTTTGATAGTGATATGGTTTAGTGCTCGATAGTCCACACACATACGGTATGTACCATCTTTCTTTTGCACTAAAAGGACTGGAGAACAAAAGGGAGAGGAACTAGGTCTCACCATCCCTTTGTCTACCAATTCCTGTACTTGCCTCATACTCTCCTCTTGTTGAGCTTGTGAGACTCAATAAGGAGGTTTGTTAGGCGGTGAGCTTCCTGGAAGGAGCTCAATACGATGGTCATCATCCCCTCATTTTGGAGGTAGGTCCATAGGGATATCATCAATGAACACATCTTGGAATCCTTTTAGAAAAGTAGACAAGTCCAACTCTTCTTGATTCCTATCATTTTCATTTGATGAAACATTATTAGCTTTTAGAGACTCTTTGACATAAATCATGTACGCAGAAACTGAGCTCTTCATTGATTTATCAAAAGAAAGAGGATTTACAAGTGGAATAGTGCGACCACGCTCACTAGCATCTATATACATGTTCTTTCCCCTGTAGGTGAAGTAAATTCTCCTTTCAGGGAACTTCATGTTGGCAGCCATGCGATCAAACCATGGTGCCTCTAGGATAACATCTCCTGATGTTGGAGAGGAGAGATGAAGAAGTCTTCTTTGTCGACATAGCTTTGGACATGAAGCCTCAACTTCCCAATCAAGGGAGTAATGGAGGCTTGTTGTCCCTTGAAAGCTGCATCATCTGTTACTATATCTCCCATCTCAAAAGCTTGAATACCCAACTTGGTGGCCAACTCTATTGATATGAAGTTGAGAGTAGAGCCTGGGTCAAACAAGATGAAGGCATCATGCTCTCTTACCTTTCCCCACACATAGGAAAGTGATGATCCTTTTCAATGAGCATCCTCTTTTGGAGCTTCGATGGTGGAAGCCCTAGGAGTCTCATTGCGAGTATTCTTCTTGGGGCAAGAACGATAGCCATGTCCTTGCTCCCCACACTTGAAACACTTATGGTCCTTGCGAAAAGCTTCAAGCTCTTCAGGAGAGAGTTTGTTTTTACCTTTGTAAACTCCCTTCTCCTTGGACCGATTGTTGTTGTTGTTATTGTTGTTGTTGGAAGTGCCTTGGGAATGTTTTGTGCATTGGATTTCCCCTTTGCATCATTTTTATCTTTGTTTTCCATGCGCTTGACATTACGTCTAGCCCCTTGATGGAAATTGATGCGTGAAGCAACCATGGTGTGATGGATTACTTTGGTAATAGTACCAGGCCGTTGAGAGTTGATGTATTCGGCCATCTCTTCAGGTAATCCCGCACAGAATTGCTGTCTTTGCTCGGCAAAGTCTATCTTTTGAAAGACAGTAGCTTTGAGATGTAAATCCCAAAACTTGTCTACATACTTGTTGATAGACTCATGAGAGAGAAGCTTCAAGCCGCGCCATTTGGTAAGAACTTTATCTTTAGTATCGCTTGGAAGAAATTGCTTCATGATGGAAACTCGTAGAGTTTTCCATGTCTTTGGGGCTTCTCCATTGCCACGAAGGCTAGCCCACCATTGACGAGCTGATTTTCGGAAGTTCATAGCTACATGGCGTAGCTTGGAGGACTCTGTGAAGCCCTCGTCCCCAAAGGCCACATCAAATTGCTGGATGAAGGCCAACACTTTGTCGGTAGCACCAAAGGTGCCATCGTAGGTGAGAAAAGAGATACTCTTTCCTCCCTCCTTGAACTTCTTTAGCTTTTGTGACCTTCGCCATGCAGGAAATGATTTGCGATGTCCTCCCCTCTTGTATTCTCTAGGAGAATAGCCATAACTTTCATCGGAAGAGGAGGAAGGTGAAGAAGAAGGAGAAGAGGGTGACCTCTTCCTAGCCCTTTTCTTCCTTTGTTTCCTCTCTTGCCTTTCAGAGTGATGAGGAGAAGGACTATAGGTTGCTCTTTTACTCTTGGGAGGAGTAGGCGATCGTCTAGACCTCCGTCTTCGTGGAGCCACCTCTTCAGAATAACTTAGACTTTCATTGCTTTCTTTCTCTTTGGATTCCTCCTCTCGAATGGGAGAGAGTCTTCTTTTGGGGGTCTCTTCAAGAGGCCTCCTAAGCTCTCTCTCCTCTGGGAGAGGAAGGGAAATTCCATAAGCACGAAGTTGTTGAGTAACTTCGGCTTGCAAAGCAGGGTTGCCCATAGCTTGCCTAGCGATGAGATAATTCACAAACATGGGAGCATCATCATTAGCACCTTCATGTGCAAAATCAAAGCTATCAATGTTCATTCTACTCTCTTGATTATTGTCAACCATGTTAACAAAATTTATGTTTATACTTAGTGTATGCTTTGGCAGTTCAAAACCTTAGTTGCCACTCCTCTTAGCCTTTGAAAATCGGCTCTTAAGTATCTACACCCACGGCTCAAAGTGGTTAATTATAGAGAGTAGAGGAGTAGGTCTAACATAGCAGAGTTGCCAAGGGATAGCTCCTTTCGGACTTCTTATGGCTCAATAATGGTAAAGCCGTAGGCAAGTCTAAAATAACTCCATTATTAAGTCCAAAGCTCCTGAGGTGTGCACCATCCCCCACATAGTGGGCTTAACAAAACCGATATTAGATCCCAGTTCCACTTACTCTATTATAATTAACAACATCAACCATTTATAGGCTACTTAAGGACCTCTCTTCTTAAGCAAGAAAAGAGAAACCAAATGCTCTGATACCAATGTAATGGAATTTGCCTATTCAATTTGAGAGTAGCGGAATTTAATGAGAGTACTTTCAAGAAATGATTTTGTGAGCATAGCAGGTAGACATAATTGAAGATAGCAACATAATTATAGCAATTAGTTAACTTGTCATGGACAATACTTTTGCAAGAGAGAGAATTTAGAGAACATGACAACAATTGAGGACCGGATTTATGTGGAGCCGGTCCCCCCCTCCAATAGGCATTTGTATTATGATTTCTCCCATAAAGAGAGACTTGTTACAATACATTCTTTGTGTTCCTTGTGACCTAGGTGAAGCAATGAAGATGGAAAGCTTCATGCATCACCATCATAGCATAACCTAAACTTGAAGAAAGCTTTAACTATACCAAGCCTCAGTCCCAAGACCTCAAACACCTTCGAAGGTGGAGAGAGCTAGCAGGGAATGAGGGTAGGGAAGAGGAAGAAGAAACATTTCATACGAGAAAGAGCTAGTTCCTCACTTATCATAACTCTTGTGCTAGCATACATAATAGCATAGTAATGAAGAAGAAATAGATGGCAAGCTCAAGCATTGAAGCATGACTCTTGGATGGATTTGCGCTCCATAGCCAAGAGTGTTGGTGTAGGCTCTCAACCTCTACTTGCTTGGAGAAGGAGAGGGAGCTCTTGCACTTTGCATAGCACACAATGAGAGTGTTTGTGAGTGTGTGTGTGTGGGTGAGTATACCCCCTAAGCACCCCCCTAGCTTGCTTGGGTCGACCCCCCCTTGTAGCTCATGCTTGAAGCTCATTGGACCCCTCCAAGCCTAGCCAATCACAAGCAGGAGCCATTACAAGCAACATGGGTATTCTTGGGACAAGTGTCCCCCTTTCCTCTTTGAGAGAGAGGACTTGATAAATGCAAAATCAATTAATTAAATATCCTAAATTATCATTGGACCCCTTGGGTGGCCAACCAATAGGCTTCAGGCACACCATGAGGGCAACATGGGAAGGAGCTTGACAAGTGTCCTTGCTGCCTCTTCAAGCTGGGGCTTCCCTTGTGTGTGTGTGTGTGTTCTCTCTCATCCCCCCCCCCTTGTAGGCTCGCCCCCCTCCTTGTAGGGATATTTTTGACTTTGGATGAGCAAGCCCCTTAGTCATCAAGCATGACTAAGCACTTGAAGTAGGGGGTGTTCCCACAAGCATCTTAGGCAAGCTAAGGCACCTCAAGCACCTTAATCATGCACCAAGTCAAGCACCTGAATCATGGAGCCAGTCAAGCACCTCAAGCATCTTAATTAAGCACCTCAAGCATGAAAAGCACCTCAAGCAGGACAAGCACCTCAAGCACGACAAGCACCTCGAGCTTGGGCCGGGCTCCCACCTCAAGCTCAACCCTAGCTTACCTAAGGTCAAAGGACTTTTACACACATTATTGGAGGTCTTCAATGAAGCTAACCCTAAGGTCTTATGCTCCATTGGTTAGCCCTGCTCTTGATAGACCATCTCCCATTTGGGCCCCTTTACTATTGGCCCCGTGTTGAGATAGATCTATAAGCACATATCTATATCTTAACACTTGTTCCCATATTAAGTGATCAATTTAATATGAGAAAATCATTTGGGTTGGTTAGATATTAGATTTTATGACAAGGGCTATAGGGCAGGGCCCAACCTATGGGAGTCAAGGACTTAGGCCAAGGGCCGGACTGAAGGTGTGGAGAAGGGATCCAGTTAGGGAAAAGGGCCATGGGCTCTCCTATAATAGGTTGGTTGGGAGGAGGATCCGGCAGTCATTCTCCTCTAGGTTTTATATTGGTATAAGAGCTAAGTTTAGCCAAGAAGGCTTGGAGCCAACCATTGGATTTACACGTTGCATGAGACGTGGAGGTGAGGTTTGAAGACACTCTACACAAGGGAAACCGATGCGTCCACTGTGTGGGAAACCCCGCTTGCAAGGAGGAAAGGCGGCATCATGACCTGCACAAAATTGGACGAGGCCAGGCTTGACAACTGTGCCATAGCAATCCAAGGAGGCCTCGGCACAGTAGGGTCATCAACCGACCACTGCATTGAGCGAGCGCTCATCGTCTCTCTCTTCTGCGTTTTCTGCACGCTGTGCTGCCATAAGCTTGGAGAGGTTTCATATTTAAACGGCCGCCCAAGGGTTATTTTGGAATCAAAGGCAAGCAAGGGTGCGTGCCCACCACGGCCCACACCCCTTTTCCATAGTTTTTCTTCGGAGTTCGGTAAGGTGTGGAGTTTGGCAAGGTGTCGAGTGGCGATTGAGGTTTGCCCCAATTTCAATAGCCTCTGCATACCCTGTAGCGTTCAAACTTCTAATTGAGGTCGAACTTTCAAATCTTTTTTTCACGTAGCCTTCATGTCGTAACCTTCATGTCTACAAACAGTGGCGTCGATTGTGACTGAACGCAGTATTAGATTCGCTGACAACTAATCAAGAAGTGCAGCTTGAGGACTTTGTTTTGGATCACATACGCTGAGCTTATTTCCGATAATAATCTCCCAATTAGTAAGGTTCGCATCATCGACGACCACATGCGACTGAAAGATTTCAACTATTCAACCATACCACCAAAGCTTGGTTTCTTGGCATACGTACATCTTTGACTTGAGATTGAGGGGTCTAATTAGCAAGGCTAATTATCGACCTCGGTGGTTCATCCTATGGATACGAGGTTATTTTTGGGAATCAAAGGTATTATTATTTATCTCTCTCTCTCTCGTACTGCACAGTGTTTCCATGGATTCCGATATCAACATGAACTTTGATTTTGAGCATAATATGCCTGATCCTTCCCATGATGGCTCGCGCGGCCAGATACTCTCACAAAGGGTGCCCACGATGCTACGGGAGGAGATGACACTTATGAATTTCTTGATATCCAGGAATTTCAAGCACTTCAAGCACGCATATCAATAATGGAAACAAATTTTGTATCCCTAAATGAAAATGTCACTAAATTATCCACTTTAGACATACAATTATGCAGCAGTAGGCCAAGGGCCCTGTTGACACACACATGCATGAGCACGTTGCCGATCCGGGGCAAGGCCCTTTTGGTCATGGACAAGGTCCATCTCTGGATTCTATGCACTCTCACTGTAAAGGCGGTGGACGAGATATTGAAAAACACCAAGCCACCAAATTTTAAGGGAGAGGACCGAGATTGCAATATAAGGATGCAGTGAATATCTTTCTCACGAAGTGGGATGGAATTCACGCCTTACAACGTACTCCGAATGCAGTCAAAGCACTGTAGACAAGTTTGACTCTGGAAGGCAAGGCCTAAAAATAGTGGATGTCTCTCAAGGAGAAGAATATCATACCACAGAGTTGGGCAACCTTTGAGGCTATGTTTCAAAAAGAATTTCTGCCTATAAATGAGGCATATAGAAATTGGATGGCTTGGGACACGTGTTCCATGTGCCAACACCCATCATTGCTTGAATATATCTCTCACTATTAGGATTTTATCCTCAAGTTGGAAGGTCTGGACACCTTTCAGATATTAAATGGGTTTATCCGTGGTCTGACACTAGAGCTTACGAAGCACGTCAAGACTCAGGCTCCTAAAACACTTGAGGAGGCCATAGTGAAAGCACACATTCATGATGATCTAGATGAAAAGAAATCACATAATAATCATGTGCCTGCTGATACACATGGTAATACACGCACAAAGTATGGGCACAATAATAGGAAATTTCTAGTAACCAATTTTGAAGCAGCTAAAAAACCCAAGGGGTCTCATGGTCCTCTCTCTCCTGAGGAATTTGAGAATGCTAAAAAAGAGAAGTTATGCTTTCAATGCTTGAGAAGTGTCCATGGAAAAAATGATTTTCCCAAGGGAAAATATACTGCTCATGACAAGGAGAAAGCAGTGCACATGGTGCACCTGCTACCTCTTGAGTCTTCCTCACGTTTCTCTATGATGGAAGTAACACACACCGAGGTGGTGCATGAATGCTGTATCGCAGCTTCCATGTGGCAACAGACCTTCGGTCCACATGAGTTAGTGCATATGGACAGATCTCTTCAAGGGCACAAGGTGCATATCTTGGTAGATAACGGCACTACTCACAATTTCATTAACTATGGATTAGTAAAAAGAACTCAAATTGCCCCAAACTTCGATTTTCCACTGCTACAAGGTAGCAATCATGAATGCTTATGATGCCAAAATATGGGATACTCAAGTCAGAGCTGTATCGTTGGAAATACAAGGCTATTCCACATCCTTGGATTTCCAAGTTATGAATATGGAGAGGGCAGATGTGGTACTGGGTAGGGAATGGTTGCATAGCCTAGGACCATCACTTAAGCGTAGCTACGAGCACAACAGACTGATTATTGAATTCCATGGCACACATGTGTTGTTTTTCGGAGATAAGTATGTGCCTTCCTCACCATTGATATGTACAGCCTAGAGCTTCATTTTTTTATAATGAAATAGACGAAGTTTTCTTGTGTTACTCATTGTGTCAATTTCTTTCCAATGTTGAATCTGTTGAACATTCCTCAACGCCACATGCATCTCTCCCATGTCTTCCAAACAATGCTACTTCTCAACAAGCAAAGGTTACTAGTGAATTATTTAATAGAATTTCATGATGTTTTTCCTAATGATTTGCCATCAGGACTACCACCAACACGATCTATGCAACATGGCATCGACGTGGTTGCAGGCAAAAACCAATCAGCAAACACCCTACAAAAATGAGTTATTTTGAAGCTGCTGAGGTGGAACGTCAACTTACTAACTATCTTAGAAGAGGGTTTATTCAACCAAGTTCTTCACCATGGGCTTCTCCTAGTGAAGAAAAAGGATGGTAGTATACACATGTACGTAGACTACCGTGGATTAAATGCGGTCACTGTTAAGAACAAGTACCCATTACCACGTGTGGATGAGTTGTTCAACAAGATCACTCATGCTCGTATTTTTACGAAGATAGACTTGCGGTCGGGTTATCACCAAGTACGTATTCAACTTGCTGATATAGCCAAAACTACATTCTGAACAAGGTTTGAACATTATGAGTTTTTGATTATGCCTTTTGGGTTAACCAATGCGCCTGCAACATTCATGACACTCATGGATAGTGTCTTGAGACCGTACTTGGGCAAATTTGTAATCATTTTCCTCGATGACATTCTTCTATATAGTGCTTGTGAGGAAGAACACTTGCAACGTCTAAGGCAGGTGTTTGAGTTGTTATGCGCAAATAATTTATATGCCAAAGAATCCAAGTGTGATTTTCTCAAGGAGGAAATTCACTATCTTGGGCATGTTATCTCAGCTACTGGGATCCACACGGATCAATCCAAAGTGGATGTGGCATTCGGAGGTGGCCTTCTCCTAAAAATCTGAAAGAGTTATAGATTTTCTTGGGATTTGCAGGTTTTTATTGAAGGTTCGTTAAAAACTATGCTAATATCATTATTCCCATGACCTATCAACTGAAAGGCAAAGGAAAGACCTTCCAGTGGGGGGCCGCTCAACAGCATAGTTTTGATACACTCAAGGATGTATTAGCTATAGCTCCTCTTCTATCTATTGTAGATCCTTTGAAACCATTCATTTTGGAAATGGATGCCATTAACCGTGTTATTGGAGCACTCCTTCTACAAGAGGGGGAGGGGGGGGTGGGGGGGATTTTCATTTGAAAGCAGAAGCTTGATTCAACACAACAAAATTATTCGACTTATGAACGTGAACTCTACGCAATATTGTATGCTTTGAAGACATGGCAACATTTTTCGTATGGAGCTTAGTTTGAGATTGTGTTTGACCATGAAAGCATAAAATGGTTTACACAACAAACCGACTTGAAGGGTTGAAAGGCCAGGTGGGCTGAGATCCTTCAGGAGTATGATACAAAGCTCCGGTATCGTAAAGGATGATACAATGTGGTGGCTAATGCTCTTAGTCGTATACTTGAGATCAATTCCATTTTGTTCACGGAAATTCGGAGTGAATTTTTGGCTTCCTTGAAGGGAAAATATGAGCATGATGACGCATACTCAAAAGTGTGGAGCCATGTGCATATGAGGGATCCTTCTCACTCCAATGCTGGTAGTGTGTCATTAACCTCCACATATAGTTCTCCTCTATCGAGTCATGAACTACATCAATGGAATAACTTTTCCATCGACAATGGGTACCTACTCCACAAGAGGAGAGTTTGTGTACCGACGGATACGGAAATTCGGTGCCAAATTCTTTATGAATGCCATGACAGTCCAAGTGCAGGGCTCTCGGATATTAAAAATACTTATGCTCTTCTACAACGATAGTTTTACAGGCCAGGTTTACATGGCTTTGTTCAAGATTATGTTTTGCATTGCCAAAAATGTCAAGTTAACAAAGCAGAGCGCTTGAAGGAAAGACGACTCTTACATCGTTTAGAACTTCCCAATGGGAAATGGGAAAGTATATATATGGTTTTTATTGTGGGTTTACCAACCACTGTACGAGGTCATGACCTAGTATGGGTGATCGTAGATTGGTTGACTAAACTATGCAAGTTTATCCCAACAAGGTCGACCGTAAAGACTCCATAATTAGCTACGTTATTTGTGGACAATCTATACAGTTGTATGTCTTGCCAAGTAACATTGTAAGTGATCGTGATCCCAAGTTTAACAGTCATTTTTGGAGGGCTGTGTTTAAAGGACTGGGTACCCAACTCAACCTTAGTACAATTGATCATCCAGAAACAGATGGTTAAACTGGAACGAGTTAACCAAGTGCTAGAGGATATGCTACGTGCATATGTTAGCAAGAAACAAACAGACTGGAAAGAGTGTTTATGTCTTCTTGAGTTTGCTTACAATAGTGCTAAGCATGTCACGACTAGATTTAGTCCTTTCATGCTCATGAAAGGTTTTCAACCTAGGTCACCCTTTACGGTGGGGTTGGCAACCGAAAAACTCTAGCAGGTTAAAGATTTTATCCAAGACCATATGGATATGCTGAAACTTGCTCGTCGAAATGTCCGGCAAGCGTAGGAGCGTTATAAGAAGTATGGTGATAAGAAACGTCAGCGAATTACCTTTGAGTAAGGGGAAGAAGTGGAAAGATCGACCTGAAGAAGGTGCCACTTGGGAAAACATTAGTGCTCTTAAGGAGAAGTTTCCCACTTTTATTTTCAAGGACAAAAACACTTCTCCAAGGGGGGAGTAATGTCAGGTCAATGGCTAGAGGGCAGGGCCCGACCTAGGGGAGTCAAGGACTTAGGCCAAGGGCCGGACTGAAGGTTCGGACAAGGGATCCAGTTAAGGAAAAGGACCATGGGATCTCCTATAATAGGTTGGTTGGGAGGAGGATCCAGCAGTCAGTCTCCTCTAGGCTTTACACCGAGCGCACTGATCGTGTTGTACAGCATGGTTTTCGGCTATGACACCTTTGGCGTCTATTCAACTAGAATATTTTTGCTCAATGATTACCAGACAGAGCGATTTCACAGGCAATTTGGCAGTCATTTCGGTAGTAGATTCTCTACAAACAGATGCATTGAAAGATGCATTTTTTGTGTGAGACACCTAGTGCTACTGAGCTCTTTTGAGAGCAGATATCCCTCTAGGGATCACTTTCACTGCATGCATGAGTTTTTGGCACCGGTTTGAGAGCGGTTTACTCATGTACGTTGAGTTGCAAACATTGTCCACTATACTACATGTCGAGCCTTTTTTTGGCTATTTTTGTAGTTTTCTCGATCATTTCAGAGACTTGGATCGGAAGAAATCTTTTTGAGACTGTGGCTAATCATTTGTGTTTGCATTAGCCTTTGGAGGGTTGATAGCGTGAGGTTTTCTTTGAGCTGGGGTGTGTTCAAAAGTTAAGACACCTTCCATGATACAGGTAGCTCGAGTTTCCTACTTTCGGTACCCTCACCATAGGAAATGTATTTGGACAATTTCATATGCTTTTGACGTCGAGTTGGCAGTCACGGAGTAGTGGTTTTGTGTAGTAGATGCCCAGTTAGTGCAGTTGACACATTTATGTGTATTTTGAGTTGAGTTTTGACTCCTCATACAAAGAAGACTCTACCGGATTCACTTCCCGTGAGTCGTGACTTTCATTGTTGGCACTTTTGAGCCTATTTCGATTGAGATTTTACTCCCGATACACAGGTTACTCTGCCCAAATTTCTGCAGCTTCTCGCCATAGTTTGGCACCTCTCAAAACCTCTTGTCAGTGATGGCTTCTTCTTCAAATAAGGAAGAGTATTTCATTTGCAAGTTCAATGGTAGCAACTTCACCATGTGGAAAGAGCGCATGAAAGATGTTTTGAAAAACAAAGGCCTATCAGAATCGTTGAAAGTGCGTGCATAGGATGATGACTATATGCAAGCTCACTGGGAGCTTTTGGATGCAAGATCCATGGCTACGATACGTGTACATCTAGCCAAGTCACTGTTCTTCACTATCAGAGGGAAAACAACAATAAATTAGAAACTTTGGGATCCATGCAGATTCACTCTATATATAAAACAAGACGCCACCAGCAAGCAGACAAATTTAAAACCCCTATATGCGACTCATACTAGGGCATATGAACCCCCCTTTCTACGCTTATATGACAATGAATGCAAAAAATTAGTATACCCCTATCTTACATATAAAATTTAGGTCTCACATTATCTAACTAAATAAAACTAGTCAAAGCATAGTGACTAGCAATGTACTAAGGAACCACTTATGTTCCCCTTATGTTGATAAGTAGTAGATGTACCCTCAAAGTGTCTTAGTTTGACTTTCAAATTATGTAGCCGCTCAGCTTGCACTCTAGCTACTCGTCTAATTGTGCCCCATCTAAATTACTCAAAAAACATGGTCATAAAGTTTTGCTAGGTTCTTTGCGTAAATTTTCATCTATACAAACTCTTTATAAATTTCGTCTCTCAAAAAATGAATTATAATCACAAAACAAGAAATTGATACAAATCAGTGTTAGTTCTTGCATGGATCTTTGTAGCTATTGGCTCAAAAATTTAAGGGCAGACTCTTTTGGGAAGCCATGATTTTAAAACAAAAAAAAATCCTCTCATTTTTCCCTTTCCTCACGTCTCCCCTGCTCCCCCAACCAAAAAAATATGATACCCGCTCCCTTATTTTTAAGCTTGGGATATAAATTATTTGGGGCATGCCCCTAGCTTATACGCTTATGTAACTTGTAAAAAAAACCCTCCCTTGCACTTACGTGGTGTGAAGTTTTCCATGGTGAATCCCCCGGGTTTGGGATAGATTATGTTCCACATGGTAGAGCAAAAGTGCATCCAACCAAGTTTTTCTCATGAAAAATCTTAAAAGAATCTCAACATGAAAGAAGGTAGCACACTTTTTGGTCACTTAAATGAGTTCAACTCCTTGTTCAGTCAGTTGAGATCTCAAGGCTTTAAGGAGTTTGACGATGAACTCAAGTGCATATTTTCTTGTTATACTCTCTACCCAGTTCATGGGACATCTTTTGCACAACCATTAGCAATTTGGCTCCATATGGCAAGTTAGTGTTCAATCCTGTCATAGATGTGTTGCTCATTGAGGAGATTTGATGTAAATCTCTCGATGGTGCTAGTCATGGAAATGCATATATGGCTACAGGTCAACGAAGGCAAGAGGCTGTGATAGGAACAAATACAAAAGCAAAAGTAGAGTAGACAAATCGTCATAGTCCTAGTAGACACAGGAACTCAAGTAGAGACCGAAGGGCCAGAAATGTTGAGCTATTGCCACAAGAAGGGCTATTACAAAAAGAATTGTCGCAGTTTCCTAAGAGATCAGAAAAACATGCAAAAAGATAATTCTGGCAAAGACAAAATTATGGTAAATATTGAGGAGCTCAATGTGGTTGAGTCTCGCATACCTACCACTGCAGTAGAGGATGCTCCTTCTCCAGTGATGATCATTATGCCAACAGAGATTCATGCAGAGGTGACAACAGATAGCTCAAATGTTCTCATTTTCACATCAAATCTCACTCCTAATGCTTTGGTTGCACAGGATGAGGGTTATGCACAAAATTGGATTCTTGATTCTAATGCAAGTTTTCATGTCACAATGCATAGAGAGTGGTTTTCCTCTTATGCATTCATGCATGGCATAGTCATACTTGGTGATTCCTTTGAGCTTGACATTATTGGCATTGGTGATGTGAAAGTTCCGATGCATAATGGCACTACTTTTTTGTTACAGAATGTCAGACATGTGTCCAAGCTTACAAAGAGATTTCTTTCTATAGGACAATTGGATGATCTTGGCTACACTATAGTTTTTGGTAATCGTTCTTGGCCACAAGAACAACCTTGTCATGATGAAAGGTCATAAAAACGGATCCATGTACTCTATGCTTGTTTCGAGTGTCGACAAACACTCTATCTATGTTACCGAGTTGTCATCTACCCAGTTGTATCATAGCTGGTTATGGCATATTAGACAAAAGGGAATGAAAACACTTCAAAGTTTTGGCTACTTACATGTGCTAGATTACATGGATTCTCCATTGTGTGAGCATTGTCTATATAAAAAACAAACTAGGTTGACATCTTTCCCATTGAACAAGAAACTAGGCAAACCCCTAGACTTAGTACACAATGATTTGTGTGGTTCAATGCCATATAAAACTCTAGGGGGGGGGGGGGGGGGCAAACTACTTTCTCACCTTCATAGATGATTCTACCAAAAAGATGTGGGTGTATCTCCTTAAGTGTAAGGAGGAGGTCTTTTCTACGTTCCAAAAATTCATTGCGATGGTTGAGAACCAACCAGGAAAAAACATCAAAGCTTTTTGCACGGACAATGGTGGAGAATACGTCTCCGTAGAGTTCAAGGATTTTTGCAATCAAAGAGGCATCCGTTGGCAGTTTACTGCTCCATACACACTTGCACAAAATGGGATAGCTGAAAGAATGAATTGCACGATTCAAGAGCAAGTTATCTCTATGATGTCTATGGAAAATCTTACTCCAGAGTTTTGGGAGGAAGCTGTTCTGATAGCGGTGTATATCATCAACAGGTTACCTAGTTCTCCTTTCAATTTCAAAATTCCATAGGTATTATGGACTGGTAAAATGCAAAGCTATGAGCAATTACGTGTATTTGGATGTGAGACATATGCACATGTGCCCAAAAAATTTGGTCGCAAGCTACATCCCACGTTACACAAATGCATTTTTATCAGCTATGTTGCAAATGGAGAGATGGGCTATCGTCTCTGGCACCCAAAATCCAACAAAGTCATTTATAGCTCACACGTGATTTTCAATGAATAAAAAATGAGCCCATTAACACTAGGTTGGTAATGGGACACTTTTATGTCCTGGGACACTTTTATGTCCTGGGACACTTTTATGTCCTGTGAAGTGACCATTTTCCTTGAATTATGTCAAGAGTTTCAAAATGGATTTTGAGGTGCTATCTATCTAGAAAGTTGTCTCATGAGCTGAAAAAAACTCGACATTTTTTTGGAATATCAATTCCATCTTTAACATTGTCCTTGCACAACATTTCACAACCTAAACTGTGTGAAAAAACGGGTCTTGTTTTTGGCTTTTTTCAACTTTTTGCAACTATACCACTCTAGAATTCATGTTTGTGAGGTCTATAATGCTAGAGAACTATCTTTAGTAGTCCTCAACATGTCCTGATGCTTCTAGGGAGAAATAAATATTAAAGGTGTAAGTTATGACCAAATTACAAAAATTGTCAAATCCTGTTTTTTAGCCAATTTTAGCTCTTCTATGATTTTTTTGGTGGATTTCATGATATCCAAATTCATTTTTGATTTTCTATGTCGCATATTGTAACATAAAGCTAACATTCCTTGAGTTTTGGGGCACCTAATACCCTATTTTGCATAGTACACAACGATGGTTGATTTTTTCAATTATGGAAGAAAACGAAACATTCTAGTATATCAAGTAGAGCTTTTTCAATATTGTTAGTTTCTTGTGACAACTACATGAATTTTGTAGGTAGTAACCATATCTAGTCATAAGGATCAAATTTGGCTAGATATTGAATAGTTTCTATGGGATTCTACAACTCATAATGTTCAACCCAGTTTTTTCATGTTTGCTGTATTTAACACTTCATCACTACAAGAGGCTATTCATATTAGCGACGCTCACACAGCGACGCTCAAAAAAAAAAATCCCGGCGTCGCTATGAACGTCGCAAATTTCTTTGTAAATTTGCGACGCTCATAGCGACGCCAGCTGGGCTAAAAAAATAACCGAGCGCGCCCAAAAACTCAGATCTCATATCTGAGTTTTTCGGCGCCCTCAAGCAAGGAGCAGGTAACGCTCTCCCTCACTCACTCTCTCTCTCTCTCTCTCTCTTTTTCTTCTCCACACACACACACACACACACACACGAGGAGAGGAAGGAGAGCCAGGTATGCTCCTTCCCTCTCCTCATTCTCATGTTCCCTTCCCCTCTTTCTCTCTCCCTCTCTCTCTCTCTCACACACACACACATACACACACACATAGTGTTTTTGAGAGAGAGAGAGAGAGAGAGTACAAACAAAAACAAAAACGCACACACACATACATAAACAAAGAATGCACACACACATTGAGAGAGAAAAAGAGAGAGAGAGCATGCATAAACAAAAAACGCACGCATTGAGAGAGGAAAAGAGAGAGAGAACATGCATAAACAAAAAACGCACACATTGAGAGAGTAAAAGAGAGAGAAAACATGCATAAACAAAAAAACGCACACACATTGAGAGAGAAAGAGAGAGAAACTAATTTAACGTCGTAGGAAACTAATTAAAATTAAAAGACCTAAAGATCTAGCCGACGAGGAGTTGAACTCAAGACCTATTATTCAAGAGGGAAATGGCATAATTAATCTATCATACTTGGCATGGGTGATATAAAGGTTATACCATTTATCTCTTTTTATTGGCACACACATCCACACACGCGCACACACACAAGAAGAAGAGAGTTATAACGTCGTAGGAAACTATCTTAAAATACGTTAAAGATTAGGTTATATGTAGACTTACATTAAATTAGATTTAGGTTTATTTTTAACTAGATTTACGTTTATTTACGCTAGATTTAGATTTGCGTTATATTAGATTAGATTTAGGTCTCCATAGACTGCGATGCCTGCATGAAGCGCGTGAAGAAAGCCCTCAATGGAATATAGGGTATTGCTGGCTTCACTCATGGTGGGCTCCGTCGATCCAAAAGTACTGGTGAAATGTCTTCAGAAGATAGGGAAGAAGGTGGATCTTCAGGGCAGGAAGAGTCACTACATCCCCGACACAATGACCATCTAGACAACCTCTAGTCATTAGACTTACGTTAAATTAGATTTAGCTTTACTTTTAGTTAGATTTACGTTTATTTAGATTTACGCTGATTTACGTTAGATCGAGTCCACGCAAGAATTACTTACGGTTTAGGGTTTAGAGTTAGACGAACAGTGAAAAGATCTACTGTGAAAAGATGTTAAGATGAAGTGAAGTGCTACAGCTAGAGAAGAGGCAAAGGGGTTTTGTCCACTACATGCAGTATCATGTAGACGTGGGTGTGTAGATTTCTTGTACCCACAAATATAGGTATTGACCAATAAAGACCAGATTATAACCCGGTGGTTCTGATCTCCGTGCACCTCTAGACCGAGGTGTGCGGGGATTGGACATGACTAGAGAATGTGAGGTAAAGAGAGAGAGAGAGAGAGAGAGAGAGAGAGAGAGAGAGAGAGAGAGAGAGAGAGAGAGAGAGAGAGAGAGAGAGAGAGAGAGAGAGAGAGAGAGATAAGACGAAGAATGCCAATAGAATATTAAATTTGTTGTCCAGGTTATAAGTTTTTTATCCTCATTATGAGTAGCGACGAGGATGTGGGACCGTCCAACCGAAACACCTATCTCTCAACGAGGGTCTTATGTCCTTGTAATCAATGCAAGCATGCTGTGCGACGGACAAGACGTGTTTCTTTGCAGCACGTTCGCGAATTTGGCGAGTTCGATCCATCTATTATAGATCGAGTTGTTGCCAATTATGACTCGTCGGACTCTGACGCTGGCCAACAAGCAGCAATCTTGCAACCCAATAGACGTGTTCGCAGGCGCTTTGGTCAAGCAGCATATGTGAGGCCATAAGATGTAGCCTCTGACAGCTCGGGGGATGATCATGCAGAGCACATTCCCAACGAGGCAATGTTTGAGCCCGAGATTGATGAAATGATCGAGACGATCATGGATTCAGAAAGGCTTATCTATGATGATATGAAAAGTGAAGCCGATACGCCATTGTATAATGGAGCACGTATGTCTAGATTGAAAGCACTCCTGGTTCTTCTCAACATGCAGGCAAAGTTTGGATGGAGTGACACTAGCGTCACAGCGCTTTTCAGGTGATCTATTACAATTAGTTTACTTTAATAAAACTCTAAATGTATAATGATCTGATAGATTTTTACACGACTGTATCATATTTTTATGTTGTGTAGATTGCTAAAAGAGCACATACTACCAGCTGACAATGTGATGCCAGATTCCCGAGATGAAGCAAGAAAGATTTTGCGAAACTTGGGGATGGATTACAATTCTCTCCACGCTTGTCCTAATGACTGCATTCTTTTCAGAGGGGAATACATAGACATGGAGAAGTGTCCGAAATGTGATTCCGAAAGATATCGAGTAGATCTCCACGGGACAAAAATTCCACAAAAGGTTTTGCGACATTTTCCTCTGCGTCCTCGCATCAAGCATTTCTTCGAATGTAAGTCCATGGCCGCCCTAGCATCATGGCATGAGGAGAATAAATCTTCGGATGGTGTGCTACGAATTCCTGCAGATTGCGTAGCGTGGAAACATATAGATGGAACATGGTCGGATTTTGCCAGGGAAGCTCGAAATTTGCGCTTAGGCCTGGCTATGGATGGCGTAAATCCATTTGGTCAAAGATCAACATCTTACAGTGTATGGCCCGTTGTCATCGTCAACTACAACATTCCCCCGTGGTTGACTACGAAGAAGGGGCACCTATGGCTAAGCTTGATTGTGCCAGGGCGATATAAAGTGGGGAATATGGATGTGTATCTTCGTCCACTATTGGAAGAGCTACAACAATTGTGGATTGGCATAGAGGTGGTGGATATGAGCCGACACACAGGACGACGGAATGCTTTGATCAGAGGCATTCTAATGTGGACCATGCATGACTATCCCGGGCTAACACAATGCTCAGGTGATCTATTGACACTCCTCACTCAGACACTGTAAATCTTGTTTTTTCCCATAGTTGATCTATTATCATGTGTATACATGCAGGGCTTCAAACAAGCGGATACAGAGCATGTGTCACATGTGGACCTAGACTGAATGCACGTAGGGCACCCTCACTGAAGAAGCAAATCTACGAAGGTCATCAAGCGTATCTTCCAGAGAATCATGTGTTACGCGACGGCTTTTTGGGAAGAGAGCCACCAAGGATGTCTGCACAAGCATGGTTAGAGCAGAAGGAGATGTGCGATGACGGATTGCCTCCAGGGATGAAGAGACTATCTCTATGGTACGAGTTACCATACTGGCCCCGACTCATGATCAATCACTTGCTCGATCCAATGCACATATTCAAGAATGTGGGTAATCTACTATGGGACCATTTGACCGGCAAGAAAGATACTTTGGGAGCCAGAGTTGACCTTAGAAATGTGGATCGTATGGAGCAATATTGGCCGCAAACAGCGTCTGATGGATCGATAAAACTCCCTAAAGCACCATGGTTTTCACAGGAGCCCAAGAACGCAAAGTAAAAGAGACCATTCGATCTTTGCGGACCCCCACTGGCGTAATGCACTCGCTCCGAACGTGTTTTACTAAAGAAGGAAAGCTTACCGGTTTGAAGTCACACGATTGGCATAAAATGTGTCAGGTACGTTCATAGTGGACTTTAATATCATTGCATAAAATGTGGACTTTAATATCATTGCTGCACATACTTTACAGTTTATTTTACCGGTTGCCATTGAGGGATGTTTGTCTCTCGACATCCGTAACACTATCTACAAACTTGCAAAGCTGGTGCAATGGATCTCACAAAAGGAGATCAACGTAGACTCCATACCATTCGCCAAACTAAATGCTGCGGAGCTTGTGTGCATGTTTGAGAAACATTTTCCTACTACAATGCTAACCATTCAAGTGCATCTTCTTGTTCACATAGTTGATGAGGTGGAAATAGATGGCACAGTTCATTCCAGATGGATGTTCTTCTTAGAGCGTTTCATGAAAACGCTTAAGGGATATGTGCGTCAAAAGGCACGTCCGGAGGGTAGCATGGCAGAAGGTTGGTTGGTATCAGAGTCCCTAGTGTACATTGGAGAGTGGCTAGACGGATTTGATAAATCCCGGGACACGCTATGGCGAACCATAGATGATGAGCGCATATCTGGGATTGTCATGTGCAATCTCGGTGTTGAGAAGAAGATGACGGAAGATCTAGAGGCTAAAATCAACCGATTTTGCATGCTTCACAATCCAGTGATGCAAAAGTGGATTTCACAATATGAGGATGCAAAGCAAGAGCGACAAAGGGCATGAATCGAGTGGAGACGGGGAAGACGACCACCGATGCACTATCCAGCGCTACTGTGCGTAGAGGAGAGTCTGGTTTTCTTGAGGTGGATTCTACTAAGAAATGGACTGACCTAAGAGACACTTTCGTACTACCCGAGCATTGTGAACAAGTAAGTATGTAAACAGTTAACATCCCCCTTTTACAAGTTATGTGCTTGAAAGCTCTCATGTAAGTTATGTGGCGATGGCAGGTAATATTTCATCCTACAAAGTCTACATCAAACTGGTGGTACGTCATAGAGGTAGCCCCTCGTAGTGCAAGGACGTATGAAGGCTACCATGTGCCAATCACAACGACATCAATGGAGGAGATCAGAGAAGATGCTCAATCAGAAGCCGCTGCGGTGGTGCCAGACGAGCATCAAGATGCTACTACTCTATATGGGCTGCATGCAGAGGAGCTACAAAATGAAACAGAGGATATGTGTTTAAACGGAGAGCTCTATATAGATATAGAAAGTTATGCTGAGTTATGCGAGGATGAGAGAGAGATCTCTTAAAGCCACAAATATTGTATTTGAACAATTTTGCTCCGTGTTGTAAAAGCTCTACCTCTCTAAGTACCTTCCATGGTATATAACGCTCTTTTCTACTCGCGCTCACATCTTTTGATTGAAAATTCTGAGTTTTCGACTTGCCTCTTCTATCACTCAATTCATTGCGTCATTGTATTTATATGCGTCATTACGTCATTGTATTTAATGGTCTTTGCGTCATTGTCTACTCTATTCATTCAATATTAAGTTTAAATATTCGTGTGTTTAATGCAGGTATGGATGATGAGGAGTTTCTTTCTTCTTTGTCACCGCAGCAGAGACAGTGGTACGTGGAGCGTCATCGCTCTGGCGCATCATCGCGCGTTCCTACTCCATCCGCATCTCCCTCTCTTTCGGAGCATTCGGCGCGCTCCGAAGCTTCGACGTCGACGAGACGAGCTTCACACTTGTCTAGACACCGGCGCTCTAGTGGTGGCGGTGGCAGTTGTTGTGGGGATTCTGCCACCGATGCCTCCACACCGCCTCGTGTTCGACGAGGCTCTTTACCCTCCCCTTCTTTGCCCGCCCCCACACCAGCCACAGCATCGCCATCTACGCCAGGTTTTGCACAACTGACTGTTCCTAGAAGCTACACACCTCTACCTACTCCGCCAGGAGCCACCCCACTCGACACTCCTCGCTTCGGGGCCCAGACGCCGGTGGAGACACCTGACGTCCGTACCCCCATCGACACGCCGCTAGAGACCCCTACCGGGACACCCAGGTTCACGCGTCACCGGCCAGAGGGCTTGCCTGTCTGAGGGTGTGTGTGTTCTTTCTCTAGATCCTACAATGAGGACTGACCCCCCCTTGAGTAGGGATCCTGTTGACTTTGTGGAACACCTCAAGACCCTCAAGCACCTTAGTCATGGAGCACCTTAGCACCTTAGTCATTAAACACCTCAAGCACCTCGAGCATCTTAGCCAGCAAGCAGGACAAGCACCTCAAGCACCTTAGCTAGCAAGCACAACAAGCACCTCAAGCTTGGGCCAGGTTCCCAGCTCAAGAAGAACCCTAGCTTGCCTAAGGTCAAAGGAATTTAAGTACTAACCTCTGGAGGTCTTTAATGAAGGTAACCCTAAGGTATTTAATCTCCATTAGCTATCCTTCCTCTTAGACATACCATCTCTCATTTGGACCCCTTTACCATTGGTCCCATGTTGAGATAGATCAGTAAGCACATGTCTATATTCTAACCCTTATTCCCGTTTATTCCCTCACATTAAATGATCAGTTTATTATGAGAAAATCATTTGGGTTGGTTATATATTAGATTATCTCTCTTTTGAAATCAAAGTGGTCCTCGACTATAAGGTAGAAGAGATAAAGCCTTAGTAATAAGTGAATGTTTCTCAGCGGTTAGAGGATCCCTTTTTACCTTACAACATCATTTCAAGATGGATGGCTAATACATTTGGTGCTTGGGAGACGTAGGTTCTGCAAGCATGTATGCTATTCAATCCATTTCATTCTCCCACGTAGAATGACCAATTCTACTTGGTGTTTGAGAGAAAATCATAATCACAAACATGATTCTCAGCATGCATACTATTTAAATGTGTGCACAATGAAAAGATAATTAGTCTTATAAGACAAAATTTGATCTTTTAAAAGAAACATGTACATTTGCTCACTCTAATGTAGCATTGTAAGCATTGACAAGGTTCATACTATCCTTAAGCTTTGTATTCCTTGTATCCAACTAGCATCTTCAAAAGGATAATTTTGAACTTAATAATAATCTTACCATGTCTTCAAGCCAAAGGATAGCTTCAGATTGTAGCACCTCTTCTTGGTATTTGATTTCTAGACGGTGTTCAATAATTGATTCACTTGGTGGCTCTCCTTTCTAGGGCTTAAGTAGGTTCACATGAAAAGAATGGTGTATGAGCCAAAGGTTGGGCAAATTGAGTTGATAAGCCATCTCATTGATTGGCTTCTAGAATTGAAGAGGACCATAGTATCTTTTTGCTAGTTTAGCATAATACTTTCGACAATGGCCCGTAGGATTTTTTCTCGTCATTTGCCTCAATCGAGCCTTGGGAAACTTAAGTAAGACCCAATCATTTTCTTTGAGAATTAAGACCCTTTTGTGTTGTTAGTAGCCGCTTTTTTCCTATGTTGAGAGATGGATATAGCCTCCTTAATCTTTTGAAAAGATTCTTGTAGGTCACGGCTATACTCATCAGCAGCAAAGATCTTCCCATGTACTTTAAGTAGCAAGGGATGATTTCAAAAGGTGCTAGAAGTATGGACAATATTATTGTATGCATACTCTATAAGGGTAAGTACTTCTCTCATCGTGAGCATTGGTCTACCTCTGTAAAATAAGTCTCTAGTAGATCGAGTATCATAAGGTTGGCTATCTCACTTTGGCCATCCGTTTGTTGGTGATAGGTCGAAGAGAAATTTAATCTTGTACATAGATTTTCAAAGAGACCTTTTCAAAAATTACAGGTCATTCTAGGATCTCTATCTGACATGATGGACGTTGGCAATCCATGGTGTTTGAAAATCTAGAATATGAAGAGAGTTTCCATTTGGTGTGTCTTAATAGTCTTTTTGACATGAATAAAGTGTGCTTGCTTGCTAAACTTGTCAACTATTGTCCATATTTCCATATTCCAATGGAAAGACTTGGGTAATCCAAAGATCAAGTCCATGGATACACTCTCCTATAGTGAATTAGAGATTGGCAATGGATGGAGTAATCCACGTTGCTTCCCTCCATCACACTTAGTCTTTTGGCATACCACACATTTTGAAACATACTCTTGTATGTCTAATTTCATGATAGTCCAATAGAAGTACATACGTCTCTACTCCTCAAAGAGCAGGCTGAATGCTTCTATGCCCCGCATAGGGAGGAGCATGGGATTCATACATGGCTTTCTCACGAAGGGAGTGGGTAACACATAGCCTATTGCCATGTAGAAGATAACCATCCTGCAAGGTGTATGGTTCCTCTTTTTTTCCCAAAGCAAGGGCTGACATTATGTCTTTAAAGTCAGGGTCAATAGCATGACTCATCCATCATAGAAGATAGATCATTGTGAGTTGGTATAGACACTGCATTAACTTTTGGTCGTGAAGTGCATGGGCCACTTGATTGTGCTTACCAATAATGTGAGCATTATGAAAATAAAATTTTGAAAGAAAATTTACCCACCTCATTTGTTTGTCGGCAAGCTTGGTTTGCGTCATGAAGTACTTGAGACTTTGGTGGTCTGTTAACAAAATAGATGGAGTCCCCAATAGATAATGCTTCCATGTGTCTAAGGCATGTAGAATAGCTAAAAGCTCTTTTTTGTATATTCCCAAGACTCGTTCATCGGCATTGAGCCTTCGGCTCTCATATGCTATGGCATGCCCTTCTTGAAACAAAACTACTCCAAGGCAATTGCTACAAGCATCACATTGGACCTCAAATGGCTTTGAGAGATCCATAAGCATAAGGACTGGTTGGGAGGTAAGCTTCTCTTGGAGCTTGTCAAAAACATTTTGCTCCTTACTAGTCCATGAGTACTTAATGTTCTTCTTTGTTAAGTCATGTAATGGTCCCTCTATTTGAGAAAATTTCGCTATGAAGTGTCTATAGTATGCACACATACCAACAAGGCTTCTTAGCTCATGTAGGTTCCTTGGATTAGGCCATGATTTTTTCGAAGGAAAAAGCTTTGAAGGACCAACAATGGGATTCAAAAATAAAAGATCATTATTGAGATATGATTTCAGGTGATAGTCCAGGAGCGAGACCAAAAATGTGATAGGATCCATCTCTAATACTTTGATAGAGGCTCCAACTTCATTGTATGAAGTCTTCTTTTTGTAACTTCATTGTATGAAGTCTTCTTTTTGGAAAATTTTCCCCTTTTCGGCTTCGCCCGGACCGTACGCTTTGACATGTGCAAAAGATCAATTTGGGAATCGATTGGTGGTAGTTGGTCGATCATTCCTAGGGCTTGGTATGCTATCCTGGTAAGCATTGGCCCTGCGTTCATGTAAGCTGTATTTCTCTCATTTCTCTTGAGCAAATTTTCAAGGATGTAGTTTCCCAAGTCGCAATGGACTACTCTGTGCTCAAACAGCCCCATGGCCATGACTACAGCAATGTGCAGATTTGGCTATGTGTACCTTGATGGCTTTTGTACTTTGATATGTTGAGATATCAACAGAAGTGGTAACTCTCTCTATAAAGATACCAATCCCTTGCATGTGAATGTATGGACTTGTTGCTTGACAAATCCCTTATCTATTGTTGATGTCCTTTGTCTTGAGTAGCAGGTTGTGATTTCGAGGGGGTAGGTGGAGAGCTTGGTTGATTAGGTTTTTGGTGATCCAAACCTTCATAGATTCTCCATACTTGTTCATTAATGTAGCCTCACCATTGTACTAAATTGAGATCATCAGCTTGTGGGCTCTTTGAAAATATGTACCCCATGGTGGCAGTCTGAAAAAGGTGTCCATTTGTAGACATCTAGACCCCTCGATGACTTCTTGTTGTTGGTGCAAAGTCGACAGTTCTTTTGGCAAGAAGGTTGTCTTTACTTTAGTACCATCTACTGCTTGAAATCTTCCACTAAAGATATTGGCTTGTATCTCTGCTAGGTCCTCCTCCGAGGTGAGATTTCTCATTTGATGAGATCTCCACCACCTGGTAGGGGGGAGCCTCCCACTGCTTCCTTGGTCATCTACGAGGCATTCTATCATCAAAAAATCCTTTAATTAGCCCCAAAATTTGGCCATATTATTTTCAAAAAAGTCAAAGAAATGAAAGCTTGACCATAAAATGAAAATGAGCATACTTGATCAAAACAAGTCCAAACTTCACCAGTGCGCCTAGGAAACCTACATGCACTAGGTCATGTGGTTACATGTTAGTTTTGGCTCAGGAGGTCATGGATCGCAATCCATGTTGGAACACATATGAGAATTCTGGTGATACCATCTGATAAAGTATGCTTTGGGGGTGCTATTGTTCACTTCTTTTTGAATTTGGGTCGGTGTGGTTGGAAAATTCATTCCCCCTTTTTGGTGGAAATTTTCTCAGACTTAGAGAATTTTGGCGTTTTGGCAAGGGTTTTGAAGTTCAAATGACTTGAAACTTGAGGGTTAGTCGAGTTTTGGTATTTGGGACCTGATGGTATGATTTTGGTAAGGAAAGCTTGCAGGGGTTCATGGTTCGCAATCCATGTTCAACAGCCATTTGAGATAAACTTGGGGTACCTATTCCTATAGCATATCCTAACACACTGAAGAAGTTATTTTCAATTTTGAACAAGTTTCTCTCAAGTTTCCCCAGTTGCTCAAGTTATGGCCCAATTTGGTCCGACTTTGCCATTGGAAGCAAAACTCAAAATCAATAATGTGGGTCCTTCATAGATGGATGGGAAAAGTGAACATGCTCATTGGGTGTTAAAGGATATACTATGAGTGTGTGTTAGCACAAAGCTGTCAGATTGCGAAGACTACCTCTCTATTGAAGGAATTTGTACAATTTTCAACTTAGATCACCGGCTAGGGTGGGGTTGACTATAGAGAAGGTTTAGCAAATCAAGTAATTTTTCAAGGACTAAGACTGTATGGATATGCTACAAATTGCTCATCTAAATGTTAGACATGCATATAATAGATATTAGAAGTATGCTGAAGAGAGACGTCAATAATTTATTTTTCAAGAAAATTTAGAAGAGGTATTCTTACATGTTCTAGAGCATTCAAGAAGTCTAAAACCTGGACTTGTACCTTAGTTATCTCTTCAATATTATGGTCCATCCAAAATATGCAAGTGAGTTGGGCATATGGTATGCACACTCTCGTGTTCATCCGTTTGCACACTCTCGCAAGTGAGTTGGGCATATGGTATGCACACTCTCGTGTTCATCCGTTTTTTCATGTAGTCTATTTAAGTAAATGGTAACAAAGGGACAAGAATATGCCCACTTTTGTTTTTGAGGACAAAAACCCTTCTCCAATGGGGAAGTAATGTCAGGACAATGGTAAGACCAGAGAGCATTCATAATCAAGGGGTTTTCTAAAAAGGGGCCAAGGGGCCTATATAGGGATATGGTAGGGTGGAGTTGAGGATTCGGTTATCCCTCAAGTCTCATACGGTGATTCATTCTTGTCCCTTTCCACCATGTACTGAAGTCCACCCTACCACCCCGCTTTCCAATGAGAAAGAGATAAATGTGATCAAGTTTTAATCTACCATAAGTTTGCACATATACAATATAGACATTTAAAAGAGCTTATTTACATCATAACATATGTACACAACAAAACCATAATCATCATAGAATAAGAATTATATAACTACAAATCACAACCCTTAATTAATTGTCTGAAATGAATTTGCTCCGCACATCAAGTTATATTCCAATGTGGAGGATTACAATCCCCTTTCTATAAGGGCTCACTTCCCTACTTAGGATTTGGGTCCAATTCTAGGTAGTTACCCCAATGCGATCCCCAAATCGACAATAGTTACCTTATGGGATGAGAATATTTCCATAGTTACCCCTTTTTGGTCCCCATGCCAAGAAGTTACCCCTAGTATTCTTGGGTTATTAAAAAATTCAAAATCATTCAAAAATTAGCATTGCCTAAACCTTGTACCAAAAGCATTACCATCCATTCATTTGTGATCCCATTATGATGACACAAGCATTGTGTCAACCATTCAAAACAAAGGCAAACAAAGTCAGATGACAACCAAGTGAAATATGGTGTTCATTTGGCATGTTATCGATAATTTAAAATCCCCTTTTATGGTGGCCTACTAAGAGGAAGTGAATATTTCTTACATTATGATGAAGAGGCATTTTGTAAGCTATTACTACGGAGCAAGGGTGGGGCATCCATTATTGATGGGAGGTTCAAGAGGAGGAGTATCCAATTTGGCCATCTTCTCGACTCTGGGCTCCAAGGTGGGTGTGATTCATCCACGCACTCCTTGGGCGTAACCACGACTTCATTTTCATGGCATCATAAGCTTCCTGCTAGGAGACAAGACGGGTTTGAATAATATTCCACTTGATCGCAAAGGAAACAAAGACAATAGTAGTGGGACGATAATAATGTAGTATATAGAGAACCCTAACTTGACTGGACTATTAATATTGTAATTAGGGTTTAAGGATGAGAGGTATTTTCAAAGAGGGAAAGAAAGAGAGAATGATTGAGTAACCTTGAGATTAAGAAATATAGCTATGTATAAATGCATACAAACATCTTTTACTATTCATAGAATTTATTTGTTTTATTATTGTTGTTGACTATATACATATGGGGATATTATTTTGAGAGAAAAGTATGTATGTGTGTGTGCATATACCTATATATATAGAGAGAGAAGAGTGATCAACTAGAGAGGGAAAGAGAGCAATGTCTGTGTGTGTGAGATTCTTAGTAGACATCAGCCATAGAGAGAGAGAGAGAGAGAGAGAGAGAGAGAGAGAGAGAGAGAGAGAGATTACATGAGAGAGGAGGGAGAGAGCTTGTGTGTGTGTGTGTGTGTGTGTGTGTGTGTGTGTGTGTGTGTGTGTGTGTCGATGGGTTGGTCATACGAAGGGAGGCGAGCTAGCAAGGAAGAGAGGGAGGTGATGTGACTTGCAAATGGTAGCGACGATGGTAGCAACCCCATGTGTTGAAAACGAAAAGGAGGGGGCAATGATCCATGTTGTTGACTACCTCCTTGTAAAAAAAAAAAGGAAATTTCTTCTCACAACATGTCGTCACCCTTTCATCAATAGTTAGCTAGTGCACAATGCACACACTACATTGTTTTTCATAAACCAAACCCATCATAGAATTGCTCCATACACCCAAAGTAGAGTTGCTACCTAATGATACTCTTAGATGAAAGTTGTATTAGCACCTAGATCGAGTTCTACGGTACATCTACTTTTTGTCCCAAGTTCACCAATTTTAACCACATTAACAAAGGCCCTCTAGATTAGCCCTCACATTGATATCGATCGTTGATTTTACATGTGTCACTTTAGGAGAGGGTGGGAAGGTGTTCATGTCATTGACCGTCGATTTGCTTACGTCATTGAGTGCAAGGTGTGACCTACCCTCATGAAACAAATGAAAGGGTCACGACGGCTTTCAAAAAAAATAAGAAAGTGATAAAATTGTTAAGTTGAATTAAACTGATATCACTGTTTGGGAAAGGTCGATTGCCTCAGCTTAGTTTTGAGCTGATTGAAAATTGGGACTTAGCTAGTTGCAAACCATGGTAAACGGAAGAAAAATGGATGAAATATGTGAGAATGTCATCCAAAACTTCTGCAAATCTCAAAAATTTTGCTACTAGTT
The DNA here is from genome assembly GCF_014529385.1 of Adiantum capillus-veneris. Classification (NCBI taxonomy): domain Eukaryota; kingdom Viridiplantae; phylum Streptophyta; class Polypodiopsida; order Polypodiales; family Pteridaceae; genus Adiantum; species Adiantum capillus-veneris. The sequence continues at coordinate 36,322,350 of NC_140942.1, read as the reverse complement.
TTGGTTTTCTTCTTTGTGAGGAGGAAACTCGACTAACAACCGCTTAATCAAAAAGACTTTCTCGAACGTTAACACTGACCGGAATCAAGCTATAGAATGCAAGAAATGTAAAACCATGTGAAGTTGTGAAATGAAAGGTGAAATAAAATGAATTAATTAATATATGTGTGTATATAGAATTTATTAGAATTATGTAATGTGAAGCTTCACTTTAGCATTTTAAAACAATAGAATGCAAAAAAACATATATGTGTGTAAAATTTATTAAAATTATGCAAAGTGAAACTTTACTTTAGTATTCTAAAACAATAGAATGCAAGAAAAATAAAGACATGTCAGATGTGAGATGTGAAATGAAAGGTAAGTTTCCATCATGCACTGAAAACAATGAAAGTCTCCCTAAACCAACACAACATTAAGGGTTTGTTTCATAAAACCAAAAACTATGAGAAATCCAAAGGGAGTAAGACCAGAGCGTGTGGGGCATGCCACACTTATTAAAAAGAGCGTGTGGGGCATGCCACACTTATTAAAAAGAGAAGAATGGTGAAGAGTCTTTTGTGTGGTCCTAGGTCAAGAAGCAGGAGCCTTTTTGACCTTTGACCAAACGTTAGAGAGATGCAACACGTCTCTTTAGAGGGAGCCAAATACAATGATTTACTGAAACGAAGGAGGCAGATCAGTGAATGGCTTGCTAGAAGCAAAGGGAGGGAACTTAGAAGGAGAGGGTTGGGGGCAGGGCGAACATACCAGGCAAAGTCAAGGATCATGGGGAAGAAAGAGGTACTGATGGGCTTGCATGAGAGCGCCGCCCACAATGGGCAGGTGCAGGCATGGCAGACTGACCTCAAGGCCTTTGACACGCTCAAGGCAGACCACGAAGACGAGCTTCGCAGAGTTCGCTCCGAGGCCTACCAAGTTGCCACTATGTACGCAATGTTTCAAGGCGTCATCTTCACCGCCATCTCCCAGCAAACCCTGCTCACCTGCTCCCTCTCCTGGAGCCCCGCCTCCATCTCCATTGCGGCCTTCGTTGCCACCTTCCTCGTCATCGCCGACAAACTCAAGAGCATGGGCGAGGTGAACCAGGACATCGCAGCAATCGGCTCGAGCATGTCCGCCCTCCTTGACTGCCTCGACAGGGTCGACGAGGAGGGCTCTGAGCTCGACCTTGACACTGTGCTTCCCCAGGTGAAGTACCAAAGGTTCAAGTGCCTCTTCATCCTCTCCCGCGACGGCCTGTGTGCTTTGCTTTTCCTCGCCGTCTTTTCCTTCTTTGTCTCTTACTTTTCTATCAGCAGCCTCTGCAAGGATTGCTCTCGCTGCGACTAGAAAACGTACGCGTCCCATCTTTAGCAGGCAAAAGCCCTCGCTAATATAATTTGTAGAATGCGAGCAAATTGTTGATAGGAACAATGGACTCATGGACAGACTCAGTAACCTTGCCTTGAGGATTGTATTTAGCATCACAACGTGTGCTTGTCAAGAGTTGTAGTCTCTACGATTACAATTATGATATGTGGAGACAAAAATAGGAAAACATATGGGATGTTTACTATAATGACATTGATTACCATGACTCTCCAAGGGTCATTGCTAATGCTTCTAATTGCAACCACCACTTTTCATAGAACTAGCAAATGATCTTTTTCCAATGTTCTCGATCCAACTTCTCCTTTCACTTAATTTTATTAATGTCGCATGTACCTAATTTTCCTCGTGAGGAAGACACATGGATCATTGACATTCCAGATTCACCCAATTTGCCTCACAACGCTTTAAAGCAACTATAAAATAAGAGTGGTGGTCAAGTCGGTGGTGGCTCCTATTCTACAATGTGTCCCCCACAACACTTTAAAGCAACTATAAAGTAAGAGTGGAGGTCAAGTCGGTGGTGGCTCCTATTCTACAGGAGTTGGGCCATCTTGCAAAACTGACAATGTGGCACTTCATGTGTTGGAGCCTCTGATACATTAGTCTGACGACTCTATTGTGCTCCCACGACTCTAGTGTGCTCCTAGCCTGGTAAATGAGGAGGCCCTTTGATGCCTTTACAATCTGAAGATGGCTTGGGCATGTTGGACTATGTTGATGTTCATGTAGGTTCGATGGATGTTAGCATGAGGGTGGTGGGCTTGTGTAGCAATGGTGCATAGCAACATCTTGGTAGTGATTCTAAAAAAATATAGGGTTTATGCATGGTTTCCCTTCAATGTGTTGGGATGAAAGGCATATGTGCCTGTGCCTCATGATCATAGATCGAGTGTCTGGCCGCCCATTGAATTCATTGACTGCACTGATTTTTATATACATAGAAGAATAAAGAGTGAATGATTCTTGCCACTCTCTCTCTCTCTCTCTCTCTCACATTCATTTTCCTCTCTACACATGCACCACATGTGTGCACCCTTCAATTAGTATCAGAGTACGACGATGGCAAGGAGCATGGCGACGTCGAGAGTTTCGAGGCAATAGCTTGCTCGCTCTTGGCATTGGAGAGATTTAGAAATCTTGGAAGCTTTATGAGAGTGCACTGGGAGCTTGTGAGCTCATTTGAGAATAATGTATGCTCTTGTGGAAGCTCAGACGAGAGTGTAAAAGATAGTGTGTAGATGAAGGTAATACCTATGCTCAACGATGGAGGCAGATCATAAATGGTTCAAGATTGACATCAATACCACTATTTCTTGTGCTCTTACATACAAACATGGAAATATTTACACGCCCTCGCAGTGGTCTCATAACTTGCGATTTTTTCAATGTGCATTATACATCACAACTATTGTGCTACTGTATGACAATTGTGGATTACTTCAAAGAGTACTTCTAGCATGGTTTTGTGTCGTTTTCTTTTCTCTGTATGGATATGGGAATACCAAGTGAGCTAATCACAGCTTGCAGGTGACAAATTCACAGGTTTATAGAAATTTTGGATGGATTTAATTATCCATAGGATTGCTTGATTAAGAATGAGCTAGACTGCCGGATGATTTGAGTAATTTATGTGTACCATATATGGATTTTCTGTTTAGACACTCAGTGTTTGTTTATGGTTTATGCAATTTGATGAGGATTTTCAAGATTTTGCTCAAATTATAGGGAGAACTTTGTTGAATTTTCTCCCAAGTTCTTGTCATAGTATCTATGTATCTGTAGCTTACTCTCTGATGCTTTAGTGGTTGAGATTTATTTCCACTTTGACGGTAAAAAAGTTTGGACTCTCACTTTGAGAAGTTTTGTCAGTTTTGCATACAGATAATTGGTGTTCATTTACCCACTCTCCTAGGAGTGAGATTTGTGTATGCTCATAGTGGCTAAAACTTATAGGTAGTCATAGGATCTTCAGCTTACAGGTACAAGATAATTGCAATTATCAGATTGTGTATACAACTTTGTGGGATGCATATTGAGCATCATGTTTGTCTTTACTTACGCATATGGCTATGTGGTTTATGTTCTTTTGAGAGTTATTTATCCAAGGATTGTCCATGTGCAGATTTTACTTAGTATAGTAGAGATTACTCCATTATAGTATGTGCAGTCTTGGATAGTACTACTATACATTGGCGTGGTATAATATATTATGCAAATATACAAGCATTAGTTTGATGTAGTGGTCAAGTGATCTCCCACTTTGTTGCCATTTTGGCATCATTTATGGTTGAAATTTTGTTTTGGTTTCTTCACATTCATTTAGAAAAGATATGTGACATTTCAAAGTCTCCAGACATGACTCTTGGGAGATATCATATACACTTTCTCATGTGTGCTATGTTTCTCAACTAAGACAGAGTTTGATCTCAGTGAGACGGCTAGCAGATTGTGGATATCTTATATTGATTATAGAGTAGTCTTTCTAGATGCATTGTTGATTGCTAGTGGAAATTGGAGTGGCTTGTTATATCCTATGCATGTATCTGAGGTGCAAAACAACACAATCTCAATTTTTCTGCTAGCATGTGATGAGCAAGAGATGAAACGTGTCTCCTTTGTAAGTGAGCTTCACCCTGCTCATGAAACAGAGCATGTAGTTGTGCAAGATACGTCAGTAAACTTTGTAGAGGGAGAGCTAGAGCGCGACACAAGTATTATTAGAGCATGTGCTACGGACAAAAGTAGAGCAGGTTTACGCCCTAGAGACATAGATAGAGATGACGAACATGTAGTTTGTGCGCTCCTTGCCGCACTGTCGAAGCAAGGGACTTGCCGATACACCGTGTACGAGCCGCAGACGGCTCCAAGCACACAACTAGTTTAACTAGTAAGCTCAAAGAGGGCAATGGTGTGTCACTCACCGCCTTATGCTCCTGCCGTAGAGGATTCCTCGCCGCGAAGAAGAGGGAGACGCCGCTACGCCGTGCTCAACCGCCTCGCTGCCGTCGTGCCGCCGCAACGCTCGATCGCACACACACTCTCACTCTCTCTCTCTCTCTCTCTCTCTCTCTCTCTCTCTCACACACACACACACACACACACACACACACACACACAAACACACACGCACACACACAAGGAGATGGTGAAGGAGAAGGTGGAGATGGAGCAAGAGCAGCTTCTATTGCACAATGAGAGAATGACTCAATTTTAGGTTTAATTGGCTTTTATGTGAGCTCACCCCATTCACACTTGGGCGCCCATGCTTAGCCAACTAACCCTAGCATGTTCGTGTTAGAGTGCGCCTCTCATCGGCGATCACTCTACCTTTCCCTATTGGACCGACAAGCCCGATGTCTGACTCTACTTAAATAAATAATACGGTAACAGTGTCCGTCGTAGGCGATAGGGTGTCCGTGAGCCACGAGGGTTAACATTGCCCCCCTTCCCGATGTAGATTCCGTCCTCGGAAGCTATTGATTTGAAGCTTGGTATGTCCATGTTGTAGAGCATCTAGATTTGAATCTGCAAGGCAAAGTCACTGTTTTAGCAAGCGGAATTATATTGCCATAAATCATGAGGGGAATGTAAAGTACATGTGGAAATGAGTAAATGCAAGATTTATGAAATGTTAGACTACCATTAAGGACAAATAAATTGCACTTTGAGTAAATTAATTAATCAAGAGTTTTGAGCTTATGGGTGAGTCTATCAATTAGTTAGCTATGACTAAGGTTAAAACAACTACTCTAGTACTAGTGAGGCGGTCCGGGGCGGGCAACAAGAGAGGCGACCTCTAAACACCCCTCAAGGCTCTCGTGCTGCTCAATTGGGGCTGGGGCAACCACAAGCACAACACAACAACAAACCCACAGCCAAACCCAAACAAGATAGGGGCACCACCTAGTTATGGTATGCGAACTAGGACGCAAGAGAGATTTTGGCACAACCAAGAAGATGCACCACACAACGCACACAAACAACCTCACACCAAGACACACACAAACTGGACCAGAGAGAGCTAGAGCAAAGGGAAGAGAGAGAGAAAAGGATCTTGCGTAATACCGTATTTGTGACTTGCAAATGGAGATGGTTCGTTACGATGCTATCGTAGAACTTGTATAAACTCACTCAATGCTTAGTGATTGCTAAACATTGCCAAAACACACACACACACTGTCTTAGGGTGTGGGAGACCTCTCACCACAATACCCTCTTACAATGGACACAAAACTGGCAATGAAAAACACACTAAAACACTTTCTAAAATCAAGATCAACCGATAAAAACTCAAATACACAAGTCACCTTGAATTCTCCAAACCGTATTGCACAAATGGAAGAACGAAGATTTGAACGTCGAATCACGCCTTTGATGCACCAAACCTCAATTTATTGATGATGAAGGAGCATATACAATAGTGGTTTTGAGGTTTGTGGAACTCACGCTCTCTCACTTGCAATGTGTAGCTTGAAGGCTTCTCTCACACCAAGAGTGAAGCTCACAAGTGGTTGCTACACCTAAGTCTCTCCTCACGCATAGAGTGTTGGGGTGCTATGTGAGATGTTGGAGGTTGTTTTACAAGAAGGAGAGGGGTCTATTTATAGGTTGGAGACCCCTCATAAAGATTATTGGAAATCCTAATTTACAAGCTAACAAATCAGGATTATGATTTTTTTGAATATCAAAACATTGCGGGCCTTCTTTGTCTGCTTGAGTCATGCGTGTGGGCTCAAAAGAGAGCATTATTGATGGTAGATAAGGTGAAAGTAAGTAAGGAGAGAGAAAGAGAGAGAGAGAGAAAGAGTGTTACTATACACATGTCTTGAGGTGAGGTGTCTTTTATGGTTAGGTCAATGCTATTTTGTGTTAGTATGTTAGTCGTTAGTAATCACTAGAAAGTTAATGTTACATTTACAATGGGTAGAGTGAGTTGATTTGATGAAGGAAGAGGGGTGAATTAAAAGAGAATCATTGAGATGGTGAAGCTTTGAAGAAGCTTGAACTCACCCTTGTGTAGATTGTGGAAAAAATGACCGCTGGTCTTCTTCTTCTTCTTCGCTTCTTTACGCCGCCGCCACGGTTAACCACCACGATGAAAAGAGGATTTGTTGATGAAAAATCCTCAATTTGCAGAAGTTATCATGGTTAAGATGCTGAATTTTAGATATTTTTAGGAGAGGTAAATGAAATTGTAACATAGAAGCAATAGAGAGAGACATGGAGAGGGTGTATGTATGTAGAGGTTCATAAAAGAACTATAGGGATGAGAGAGAAGGGTAATGGTGAAGAGGGTGGGAGAAGCCATGGAAATTGCAGGTTTGAGTGAGGGAAGGAGAGGGAGGGATGTGTAAGAGTGAGTAGGTGTGTGGAAGGGTGAGAGAAGACTAAGGGCTACTTGTGAGAAAAGTGGGCAGACTGGGGTCCACTCAAAAAATCATAGCTCACCGCTGGTAGCTCCAAAAATCATGAAAAACTTTGAGGTGATTATTCAGAGCGTGGGCTACATTTTCTCTTTTGATCACTGATCCAAATTCGGAGTGGAGATAGGTGCCAAAATTCTCACCAAAAAGCCTGTTTTTATGCCTGCAAAAGTCTTTTAGTGGCCCCCTCCTTTGTTGAATTTGTACAATGCATCCAAGAGTGAGCCCCTCCTTTGTCATATTATAATACAAAGCATCCAAGTTGCCCTTGACCCATGCATGGAGGAGGATTATTGGTGAATAAAGAAATATATACATGGTGGGACTAGTGTATGGACTATTCATAGACTTTAGCTCAATGAGCACATGGTGTTAGAATAATGAGTAAAATAATAATAAAAATATGGAGGAGTTATGGATATGGAAAGATATTGGAATCATATGATATGGTCCCTCCTTGAATTATTTTGGGTGAAAGAGAAAAAGGTATGCAAGTAAATAATATAATAAACGTAACCAATGAGTAGAAATCAATTTTTTGTTTTCACGAGGGTGAGGGTGAAAATGTGGGAGTGATTTGTATAAAGGAAAAATATGAGGTTAGAGTATGTACATATTGGCAAAAAATATAATTATGGTGTAAGAGGATGAAAGAAGGTGTACATAGGTTTAATAAAACACACACCTAAGTAGAAATATTTAAATAAAATACCAAAATAATTATAAAAAATCTCTATATCTAGGCTATATATACAATGAAATATTTACACACAAAGAGGCCATAATATACTTTTATTTTTTTATTTTTTTATTTTTTTATTTTTTTATTTTTTTGGCTCAACTAGCCCAGTGACTAGCTAGCTGAGGGTTTTTAAGAAGATATGGGAAAAGCCCCCTAACTCACACACGCCTATGTACAGTGAAATGGTAGGGATAGCCATAGCGTTTGGGTGAATTTGGTAGGGTGGAGTAACTTAATATGGAAATTATGGAGAGCCGAAAAACGGCTATCATTAGCCCCCCCCTTAGATAATGGTACATTCATGTACCATTTATCTGATCATACAACATGTATATTATGTAACGTCTGTCTTTGTCTGCTCTTATCTTTGAAGAACCTTTGTTGTATGATTAAAAAACCTTGTGTGATATGGAAGGTTCTCCGAGCCAATAGCAAGATGAAATGAAGTGACGGAGTAAACCTCCTCCATTGAGAAAGTTCCCATAAGCACCCCCTAGGATCAAAGATCTTGAAATATCTTTCCCAAAGCCAGATGTATGGTATGGAATCACTTACTGATTTTGGTTGAAGAAACTTGTAGATTTTACTGTGGTCCATCATTGCATCTATCACTATGAATGTGATATAAAAGATTGGTTGCTCTTCCTCCTGTGTAAAGTTGATGTATCTGCTACGATCTTCAAGAGCTTGTATGAGCGAATTCCTGAACTGTAGCTCATAAAATTCATTCAACCTGGGTAGGCTCACCAAGTCAAAAATTATATGGCCTTCATGATTTAGGAAAGCTCGATCCATACTTCCAGCTGCTATTGGAAGGTATTGCAAATAGTTTACCACATAAGTAGATAATAGACGAAGGTTTCTATTGCTTCCAACACATTGGAAGAGAATAGATTTTGGTACTGATTGATGAGATATCCACATGTAGCAGTCAACAAGTTTTTCATCTATGATGAAGACCAAAAGCATCACAATGTGCGACCTCCATACACCAAAGAACCAAATGAAGAAGGTTTGGAAACATCCGTTTATCACCAAGTATTCATGTCCTCTTCCACTTAAGAAGGTATGGTGTCCCCGATGAAAGGTATATGTGAAGAGAGGAGAAGTTGACCTTGAAGAGGTGAAACCCAATGTGAAGATGATTGGGGCTTCAAAAGCTTGGATTTTCTTGCTAAGATATTGTCCCATGAATGAAGAGCCACCCACTAAAACACCATTGGAGAGAATGATACCCTTCTGATAGTTTCCTTTTATGATTTTATTTTTTACTACTCTCCCATGTTCTTCATCCCCTTCTAAGCCCCCCCTTTGGCAAGGTTGTAACTCCTCACATTGTACCACCTCAAAGGTTGATGGAATACTGTTTGATTTTGTGAAACATTTGGCTTCTTGCATGATAGGTTTCTCTATGCTTAACATACATGGGTTATACCAATGCTTTTCAACATCCTCAAACACTTCTTCAAGATTATCCTCACCTGGATTCAACTCACACTCCTCTACTTTGTTTTGGAGATGGCATTCCATGTACACAATCATCTCTTTATGATCAATGTGGTCTATGATCTCTCCACCTATGATTTCATCTTCTTCTTCACTCTCTTCTTTTAGACAAGATACACTCTCAGAACATTCCATAAGATCAAGGTTACCTTCAAGTTCTTCATTCTCCATAGAGTCATGTTGCACAAAAGCTTCGTCTACTCGGACTAGAAATTGATCCTCCACCAAAAGGTTGGATGTATCCATTATTGAATCATCAATTCCATTTGAGATATCTTGTGTCGATTTTTGCATGCTTGTGATAAAGGTAGAAGAAAGAGATTCCACATTTGAATCTTGGCCACACACTTTAGCACCTGAATAATCAGTTGGCATGTAAGTAACTTCTTCAACATTTGTCGGAGTAGAAGGAGACAAGTATGGCAAAGGAGATGACTCCTTGATAGAAACACTTTCATGATGGTTGGTTCTTCCAGCATGATGGAAACCATTTTTGATGTAGAAGTACTTGTGAAACTTCCTTCGGGCAATAGTGACCGCTTCTTCAAAGGTAGAGGGTCCACTACAAGTAACCTTAGTCTTTAGGAAAGGAGACAAACCCGAAATAAATTGATCCATTTTTACATAATCTGGAAATGTAGAACTAAATCCACATCCTTCCCATTGACGAGAAAAAATATCCTCATAAGCATAGTAGTCTTCACCATGTTGTTGAAGTCTCCGTAGTGAAGCCCATGCTTTCTCCATTGTTGGAACTTTAGAGAATCTGGCCTTCAAAGCTTTGGAAATTTGGGTATATCCATCTTCAATCTGAGAAGACATACTCCAAAACCATTGCTCAGCGTTGCCTCTAAGGCATAGCAATAGAAAATCCCCTTTTTCAATGTCATCCCTTTTACCAAGGATATGACAAACCATTCTAAAATCAGCAAGAAAATCATCAACATCTTCTTCTGGATTTCCGAACAAGATTGGGATATCATCAAAGGTATAGCGTGTCATAGTCTCTCAATGCTAGAACCACACAAAGATTAGTTCCAAACAATCATCAACTAACTACACAAAGTTTTGAAAGGTCTTTCAACATGAATTCTAGACTTTTATGTGAAAATGTTTTTTTCCTTTCTTATGTTATGCATAATCCGAACCATATTCTAGATCATTTTTTGTTTCCTTGAAATTAAACTCGGTCTGTTTTCATGATTCATAAAATCTACTTGATTATGCTGAAATACAAGCATTCATGCAATACAACAACACTAAGCACACAATCGCTCCTCCGTGGGGGCACCAAAATTGAGGCGGTCCGGGGCGGGCAACAAGAGAGGCGACCTCTAAACACCCCTCAAGGCTCCCGTGCTGCTCAATTGGGGCTGGGGCAACCACAAGCACAACACAACAACAAACCCACAGCCAAACCCAAACAAGATAGGGGCACCACCTAGTTATGGTATGCGAACTAGGACGCAAGAGAGATTTTGGCACAACCAAGAAGATGCACCACACAACGCACACAAACAACCTCACACCAAGACACACACAAACTGGACCAGAGAGAGCTAGAGCAAAGGGAAGAGAGAGAGAAAAGGATCTTGCGTAATACCGTATTTGTGACTTGCAAATGGAGATGGTTCGTTATGATGCTATCGTAGAACTTGTATAAACTCACTCAATGCTTAGTGATTGCTAAACATTGCCAAAACACACACACACACACTGTCTTAGGGTGTGGGAGACCTCTCACCACAATACCCTCTTACAATGGACACAAAACTGGCAATGAAAAACACACTAAAACACTTTCTAAAATCAAGATCAACCGATAAAAACTCAAATACACAAGTCACCTTGAATTCTCCAAACCGTATTGCACAAATGGAAGGACGAAGATTTGAACGTCGAATCGCGCCTTTGATGCACCAAACCTCAATTTATTGATGATGAAGGAGCATATACAATAGTGGTTTTGAGGTTTGTGGAACTCACGCTCTCTCACTTGCAATGTGTAGCTTGAAGGCTTCTCTCACACCAAGAGTGAAGCTCACAAGTGGTTGCTACACCTAAGTCTCTCCTCACGCATAGAGTGTTGGGGTGCTATGTGAGATGTTGGAGGTTGTTTTACAAGAAGGAGAGGGGTCTATTTATAGGTTGGAGACCCCTCATAAAGATTATTGGAAATCCTAATTTACAAGCTAACAAATCAGGATTATGATTTTTTTGAATATCAAAACATTGCGGGCCTTCTTTGTCTGCTTGAGTCATGCGTGTGGGCTCAAAAGAGAGCATTATTGATGGTAGATAAGGTGAAATTAATTAAGGAGAGAGAAAGAGAGAGAGAGAGAGAGTGTTACTATACACATGTCTTGAGGTGAGGTGTCTTTTATGGTTAGGTCAATGCTATTTTGTGTTAGTATGTTAGTCGTTAGTAATCACTAGAAAGTTAATGTTACATTTACAATGGGTAGAGTGAGTTGATTTGATGAAGGAAGAGGGGTGAATTAAAAGAGAATCATTGAGATGGTGAAGCTTTGAAGAAGCTTGAACTCACCCTTGTGTAGATTGTGGAAAAAATGACCGCTGGTCTTCTTCTTCTTCTTCGCTTCTTTACGCCGCCGCCACGGTTAACCACCATGATGAAAAGAGGATTTGTTGATGAAAAATCCTCAATTTGCAGAAGTTATCATGGTTAAGATGCTGAATTTTAGATATTTTTAGGAGAGGTAAATGAAATTGTAACATAGAAGCAATAGAGAGAGACATGGAGAGGGTGTATGTATGTAGAGGTTCATAAAAGAACTATAGGGATGAGAGAGAAGGGTAATGGTGAAGAGGGTGGGAGAAGCCATGGAAATTGCAGGTTTGAGTGAGGGAAGGAGAGGGAGGGGTGTGTAAGAGTGAGTAGGTGTGTGGAAGGGTGAGAGAAGACTAAGGGCTACTTGTGAGAAAAGTGGGCAGACTGGGGTCCACTCAAAAAATCATAGCTCACCGCTGGTAGCTCCAAAAATCATGAAAAACTTTGAGGTGATTATTCAGAGCGTGGGCTACATTTTCTCTTTTGACCACTGATCCAAATTCGGAGTGGAGATAGGTGCCAAAATTCTCACCAAAAAGCCTGTTTTTATGCCTGCAAAAGTCTTTTAGTGGCCCCCTCCTTTGTTGAATTTGTACAATGCATCCAAGAGTGAGCCCCTCCTTTGTCATATTATAATACAAAGCATCCAAGTTGCCCTTGACCCATGCATGGAGGAGGATTATTGGTGAATAAAGAAATATATACATGGTGGGACTAGTGTATGGACTATTCATAGACTTTAGCTCAATGAGCACATGGTGTTAGAATAATGAGTAAAATAATAATAAAAATATGGAGGAGTTATGGATATGGAAAGATATTGGAATCATATGATATGGTCCCTCCTTGAATTATTTTGGGTGAAAGAGGAAAAGGTATGCAAGTAAATAATATAATAAACGTAACCAATGAGTAGAAATCAATTTTTTGTTTTCACGAGGGTGAGGGTGAAAATGTGGGAGTGATTTGTATAAAGGAAAAATATGAGGTTAGAGTATGTACATATTGGCAAAAAATATAATTATGGTGTAAGAGGATGAAAGAAGGTGTACATAGGTTTAATAAAACACACACCTAAGTAGAAATATTTAAATAAAATACCAAAATAATTATAAAAAATCCCTATATCTAGGCTATATATACAATGAAATATTTACACACAAAGAGGCCATAATATACTTTTATTTTTTTATTTTTTTATTTTTTTATTTTTTTATTTTTTTGGCTCAACTAGCCCAGTGACTAGCTAGCTGAGGGTTTTTAAGAAGATATGGGAAAAGCCCCCTAACTCACACACGCCTATGTACAGTGAAATGGTAAGGATAGCCATAGCGTTTGGGTGAATTTGGTAGGGTGGAGTGACTTAATATGGAAATTATGGAGAGCCAAAAAACGGCTATCACTAGCTAACCTAAGAAGATTATCCAAATGCAAGATTCCCTAATTATGCTTTTCAGCTTTGATTAGCCAACTCGCTCTCACAACTGCAAACAAAAGCTTGAAATGCTAACTGTAAGCTCAATGGAAGTCTTTTAATTTTTTTAATACTTTTTTACTTTGGGTCACAATCATGTGACGTGTGTGCTTATTTTGTATGTCCGGGGTTTTTTGCTTCTCAAGGAAAAGCGCCCACACTGGGAACCTCTAGGGCTCTAGTACCATAGACAATACATGTGAGTGAAGTACCAATTCAAGCCAGGATTTCTCTTCCAGCGGAAGATTTTTCATTTGTGGCACTTATGTTTTTTGTTTTTGCTTCCATTTCCTTGGTATTCGCACTAGTGTTTTTTGTTGTTTGAGTGAGCAAGCCTTTCTATGCCTAAAACATTCCTAAGGTCTCAAATACTCGGATAATTTTATTAGCTAGGCCTAGTGGTCAAGTAAATGAGTTAACCTAAAGTCACGGTCTCCTAATCTCCAGGCTCATCCATAAGATTAAACTGGAGTTCAATCAACTTAAGCAAAGACAAATTTATACATCTATAATGGTAGATAACAATCATAACTATTGCACTCAAAGAAAGAATGAAAAATCATTATTAGCAATTACACATATCCACCAACATGAATCATGGAAAGTAGTACACCTGGAGGTATGGAGTGGCTCATTTCGTTGAAGCAGATGTCCTCAGCCATGTGGATGGAGATCTATATAAGTCCTACCTAACACATCTAAAAACAGGCACTATACCTCTAGGAGGCATGTCAGTGTGAAAAATTAAAACTCCTAAAAAACAAACTCAAAACACAATCTAGACCCCTAACCTACCTATCTATCACCCCTTTTAGAATCAAGGAAAGAGGATATTATATAAACCGGGTGGCCACCCTAAGGCTAGGCCTCTATCCTCATCATCTAGATAAATAAAATCGTGGTCCGTGAGGCCATAGTCTTCCTCGGTCTCTATTAGTTCCTCTTCATCATCCTCTTGTGCAAGCATGCTAATCAAGAACCTCGCGATGCGTGGATACTCATCTTGTGCAAAAGAATAAGCATGTGCCATTGGAGACACATTCGCTACTGGGTAGGGATCACTAGTTAGCCATAGACGTATCAGCCATTCTAACTCCTCAAAATTTCTCTCACATGCAAGGCTCTCTATCAAATCCCATTCGCAAGAAAGTATAGAGTAGCATACGTAGAACACTTGAGGAAAAGACAAAGGGTACCTTTCATCAAAAATAGAAGTGCATGCCTCTGGTGAAGTAGCCATTTCTGACAAGACAGATAGATTTGGTTAGGCCTTTAAAACATAAGAGTTGTTTTTGTGTGTTGCTTGAATTGACACGGTGAATTTGGACTTATATGTAAGATCTGATAGGTGCTCTCTCGTTGCTAGTCGCTCTTGCTCTTTACTATTTTTGTTTTTTGTGAGTATAAGGCTATATATATACATTCCCTAAGATTGGAATTGAGAGGTCAGGGAGGAAGGTTGAGAGGGGAGCGAGTGAATGATTGATGTTAGCAAACACTCCCCCCTTCCTTGGGTAGATCATACCTTTTGGAATGAGGTCGTCACCTTTTGAAACCAATTGTTCCAAGTTGTTATGGGTGAAGGTTTTAACCAATAGTTTTCGACCGCCCTATGCGTTTCATCTAGTTGCAAGGGTGGTAAGGTACTCTCCCATGATTTTATTTGCAACGTTGTTGTAGGTGGTGAACTTACCCCGGGAGGTGCAAACTCTTTCGTGCTTGTATGGATATGTACAGTGGTAGGTGGAGGTTGTGTCGAAGCTTCTATTTGCGTATAGGAACTACATGAAGAGCAAGAAGCTTCATTTGATTTCCCTGTTCCTGAGCTAGGTGGAACAAATCGTTCTTTCTTTGGTACCCAAACTAGCTCTAGATCGGGTGTGTAACATTCCATGATTTTTTCATTTCCGCGATTTTCAATTTGTTTTGGAGCCACAGGATTGGGTTTACATGGGCCAGGTGACAGATAAGAGTACACTTTACGTTTGCGCACCCAGATTTGATCATTTCCTTCATAGTATCCTTGGGCTTCCAATAGTCGTTTAGGAATCCAACACAACGTTTCTTTACATTTCTTGGAGTGAGTGGGACGGTTCTTACTAGGTTTCCGTTTTTTTGCATCAACCATGCTCACTACAGAGGCTTTAGGGACCCACTTGTATGTTTTCTCTGTTATATTAGGATGGTTCTTGTGTGTCTCAAGCTTTCTTTCAACTACATCAGTTGAAGCTCTAGAGAGTTGGGCTATGGGGACGTATGGTTCAACCTCCTGGACATGCAATGTCTTGGGTTTTATTTCCTTAGGCAATATCTCAGGGACTATGGCTTGAGTGGTAGGGCTAAGAGTTGGTTTTTGCATTGTAACACCCCCAGTCCCCCAAGCAATAGTGCATTTGGTGGCTATCATCCACGTGCGGCCTAGGTTTATATTACCCTCCATAGTTCCAGTAGGCATGACCAAAAAGTCTTGAGCTACAATTCCATTGTCATAACTGACAGAAGTGTGCCAGATTCCAAAAACCGTAGTTTTTTTCTTGTTGACACCCTTGACTTGGATAATACTCTCAGATAGAGGTGGCTTCCCTAACTGACACCACACCCCATAGGATAGCAGATTATATTTAGCACCCGTGTCCAATAAGGCGTTATATAGCACTTTTCCATAGGCACTATTTAACTCGATAGGGTATCGTAGAGGTGTGCCAGAGTCCAACCCATCCTCTTCGATTTCCACGTGGAATGCATTTGTGACTCCAAGGTTAGCCTCTCGTTTTTGTCTTATACGTTGTTGTCGCTCCTTAGCCTCAGCTTGAGCTTGTATCTTGTTTAACTCGGTTTGTGCTTTGGCGGCCTTCTTTTGATGAATGGCCCGTAGTTCTTCTTGGCTTAAAGGATCATAATATCTTTTGAATTTACTCCCATTGAGGAATCCAATGGTTTCAACTCCATCAAGAGTTTCCACGCGAAGGGTACCTTGTGGGGTAATTTCACATACTCTATATGGTCCTTTACCAACATATTTCAACTTTTTCTTCTCTTTACGTACTCCATACATAAGGACTTTATCACCAACTTTGATGTCCTTGTCCTTCACATGGCGATCAAACCACTTCTTTCTCCTATCCTTTTCCACAAGAGCATTTTGCACAGCCAACTGTCTCTCTTCGTCTAGTTTTTCTAAGATATATAAACGCTCGGTTAAGGGGTTACCATTCCATCCTTCTTGCGAAGCTACCCCAAGACTAGGAATGACAAACTCCCAAGGCATAACCGCTTCTTGGCCGTAAACCATTTTGAATGGCGTACAATTAATAGCCACTTTATAAGCAGTACGATAAGCCCATAGAGCAGATGTCAACTTCAAATCCCAATCAGTGCGATGAGCTTCTACCGTCTTGGTTAAAATAGAGATTAGAGTCTTGTTGGTGCTCTCGGCTTGTCCATTAGCTTGCGGGTAATAAGGTGTAGACTTATGGTGGGATATCATAAAGGTCGTGGTAAGCTCTCTTATTACCTCATTTATAAAATGGGTACCATTATCACTAACAATTTCAAAAGGGAAACCAAATCTTGTGATAATGTTCTCAAAAAGAAACTTAGCTGTTGTCCTCGCGTCAGCTTTTTGTGAAGCCTTAGCTTGAGCCCACTTTGTTACATAGTCCGTAGCAACTAGAATATATCGAGATTGAGTGTTGCGAGCTGCGGGACTAATTGGACCTACAAAGTCTAAGCCCCATTTTTCAAATGGTTGGGTTACTTTAATAGGATGTAAGGGCATTCTGTCTTTGCGCTGTGTGGTCTTGTAAGGTTGGCACTCATCACACCATTTTGTAAAAAGTGATGCATCCTTAAATAAAGTTGGCCACCAATAGCCTGATTGCAGCACCTTTCTAGCAGTCAGGTCTCCTGAAAAATGTCCTCCTGCTATGCCCATATGTGCTTCTTGCAAGATATACAAATATTCATCCTCGCGGGCACAACGCCTAAGAATATCATCCTTGCCTAATCTATACAGAGTTCCAGCAATCAAACAATAGGGTTCACATTCTTTTACTAGCCTTCGAGCGATATCCTTACGAAGTTCCTTGGGTGGAAAACCATTAACTAAAAAGTTAACAATGTTCTCACTCCATTCAGGCATAGTCTCAACTATGAATAGGGAAGTATCGGGTAATTCATCATCAACTCCTGTAGGGGCTTCACCATTGGGTATGCGAGACAAATGATCAGCCATGACGTGCCTTTTATCGGGTCTCACTACAATCGTGAAATCAAACTCGAGAAGAATTAACAACCATCGTGTGATTCTTCCTGTGGAGCATGGCTTGTTTACCAGATACAGCAACGCTTGATGGTCCACATAAAATACAAACTTGTTTGCCAGAAGGTAGTAGCGAAATTTCTTTACTGCATAAACCATTGCCAAACCTTCTCGCTCTGTAGTGGTGTAGTTCCTTTCAGCATCGTTCAATTGACGGCTTGCAAAGCTAATGGGATAGTCCAATTTATGTTCTCCTGGTTGAGTGAGAACACACCCAATAGCAAAGTTTGATGCATCAATATGCACATGGAAAATGACATCCCATTTAGGTGTCCTTAAAATCGGAGCACTTGCTAGTGTTTTCTTCAATTGTTCATAGGCTTGGTCACACTCTTCAGTCCATTTAAATTCAATGAGAAGCTTGTACAAAGGACGTGCTATCCCAGCGAAAAATAAAATAAACCGTCGATAATAACCCACGTGTCCCATGAACCTTTGAACTCCCTTGTAATTGGTTGGTGGTGGTAACTCTAGAATCACTTTAATTTTGCTCTCATCGGTTGAGATACCATTCTTGGATACTATATGCCCTAAAATAACTCCATGCTTGACCCAAAATTGGCATTTGAACGGGTTCAATGAGATACGATATAACCTACACTTTTCAAACACCTTTCGCAAACATGATAGATGTTCTTTCCAAGAAGAGTAAACACAAAGGTCGTCTAAGAAAGCTTCACAAAACTCTCTCAAATATTCTTTAAAAGCAGTGTTTATTAATCGTTGGAATGTAGCAGGGGCATTTGTTAAGCCAAAAGCCATCACACGAAATGCAAACACGCCAAATTCTGTGATGAAGGCAGTTTTAGCTTGGTCCTCTAGCGCTATCGTGATTTGGTTGTAGCCTTGGTTGTAGCCTGAGTACCCATCTAGAAAGCTATAAGCTTCCTTGCCTGCAACTCTTTCGAGTACATGTTCGGAATATGGTAGGGGGTAATGGTCTTTTCTAGTAGCTGCATTAACTTTTTTGAGGTCCACGCACACCTTGAGTTTCCCATTCTTTTTTGGCACGATAACTATTGGAGACACCCATTCAGAGTGTTCAATAGGATATATGAACCCACATTTGATAAGCTTTTCTAGTTCTTCTTGAATGATCTTTGCGTACTTAGGATTCATCGGGTAGGGTCTTTGTTGTACAGGCTTCGCAGTGCTAATCATAGGGATTGTATGTTGGACCACAGAAGGTGGAACACCTTTCATATCATGGTATGTCCAAGCGAATACGTCCTTGAATTCCTTGAGAAGCTCTTTGAGGACCGCCTCTTCAACTTCTGTGAGGTCTTGGGCAATAAAAACAGGTTTTGATTCTTCACCGGGGTCAGCTAATTCTATTTCTTCAACTATTGCCGGACCATCATAGATTCCATTATTCCCTTCGATAGGTATTCTTTGGGCTTTTGTGTACACAACCTTTGCTTCCCCTATGGTGTAAGATTTGAAATGTTCTGGTGCAGGATGCAAGTCTGTGGATTCTGGTTGTGCTTTGGTTTGTGCTTCCATTTCTGCTTTCTTGTGTTGTCGAGCTAACTCTTGGTTTTGACGCCTCCTTGCAGTGCGGCTCAACTTTGGCTTGTCTATGATCTCTAATTGGGCTATGTCATGGGGTCGTGGTCTACACCACATAACATTTTGGAGATATTCACCCCAATTGCCTACCAATTTTCGATGAGCATCACATGCTCCTATATAACTGAGCCATTCTGCTGAGGATCTCTTCTTTTTTATCCTAGCACGTACATTGGCTCGATATCGACGCCTCTTAAGGTTTTTCTTTTTCTTATTTGAGACCTGCTTTTGATTTGCATTTAGATTTGGCTCACTAAAGGAGTCCTCGTTGGTGTCCTCTTCACTCTCGGGGGAGCTATCATCGGTTGATGTGGTCGGTCCTTCCGAATGTTTTGACTCTGAACTTGCTCCACTCTCTAATTCATGAGATTCAGAATCCGTTTCACTCTGGGAGTCAGTGTCCAAGTCGTGTTGGTCAAAGTCTTCTATTGAGCTATCGGTGTCACTGTCAGATTGGTCCACAATTGCCTTGCCCTTAGAAGATGCATGTATGGAACTTATCATGTTCAGAGGTGCAATTTGTGGTACCTCTTCCCCCTCTGGTGTGACCCAAGTGGTTCCTCTATTTCCCCAGGTATCTATGGTTGCAGCTAGGTGTACCCAGTCTACGTTGTCTGATTCCGTCATACCCGGTAACACATCCATGTAAGGAGAATCTTGGCCAATGTCTGTATCCTTCTTACAAGTGTAAAAATATTGTAGTGGGGCCGAGTGAACTGTGGTGTCAGAGCGATGATCAATAATGGTTTTACTCCCTAAGGGGTGTACCTTACCAGTCACCAAATCCACTCTAAGGACAGAGTCTTGGAATTGCAAATAGACATGATTTTTAGACCAATCATGAACCATTTGTGCTTCCCTCATGAATGGTCGTCCTAAAATCATTTCATATGACATAAGGTGTTTAGAGAAATCCATTACAATGAATGTATGTCGTACCTTGTGTCCTAGAACTTTGATCTTAAGATCCTTGAGCATCCCCATAGGTTTGGCTATGGTACCATTTGCCATCTTTACCACAATGTTAGTAACACTGAGGCGGGGTTTTCCCATGGATTCCCAACAATCTTTTGTAACGATGCTAACTCCCGCACCACCATCAAGAATTCCCTTTATAGTTAATCCCTTGGTAGTGATGGGTAGGGTCGCATTAGACTCGTCGCCTTCAAAATACTGCCCTAATTCGCTAATGGGTACCTCGATCACAGACTCGTGTCCATCTAAGTCAAGTGATTGCACATGATTTTCCTCATCAATCATAATCGAGTCAGGCCTATTTGGTTGCGCAAACTGCGGTAATCCCGTTCGTAGCTCTCCGTTAAGGAATGCTCGAAGTGCAAGGAATAACTCAGGATCTCCATACAGCTTTGCTATGATAGTGGTTCGGACCTCGAAAGACATGAAGTCCACTAGTTTGGCAACATTCATTGGCATTTTGCAGGGTGTAGGTCCTTGACTAGGAACTGGTGAGGATGGAATCTCATATTCCTCAATGGGATCAGGTATTCCTTCGTTAAACATCCTTTCCAACAAGAAAGGTGTATGCTCACTTTCTGATGTCCCGTCCTCACTCCCTTCTTGGATGATACTAGATATGGCTAACGGTCTATGGTTCATGTGGAGTGGATGAACTTGCGTGGGAAACACTGTGTCATGAATTTTGACATGCATGGGTTCTGGTTCTAGTTTCCTTTGAGTCTCCTCCACTAAACCTCTTAGATGTTTCACCTGCTCAATCTCGTCTACTGGGTTTGGGTACGTCCCAATCTTCTTTTTACGATTCTTCCCTTTTTGCCCCTGCGGTTTATCTTGGGGGTCTTGGATTGGATTTGGAAACACTTGTGGTGTTTTCAGAGGCTCTTTATGGTTTTCTTTTATTCGGTTTTCATTTGGTTCCATGTTACGGTTTTCTTTGTCGGTCTTTCCCTTTGTGGTATTGGTTCTAGTCTCCATTGTCTCGATTGAATCTGAATCATCCTCGAGGTCATTCATATACACGGGGTCATCTCCTGTTCCTATGTTTGTTTTGGAACTTGGCTTTGAATTTCCCGTATTCTGCGACCTCTTCCTTCATGTCTTCTTTTTCTTTGCTTGGATAACTGACGCGGTATCTCTCTCTTCGAGGATATGGCCTGGCCCTTGAAGCATGGACCGTGTAATCGCATAAGCGGGTGCGACGGGTGGTATTGGCGATCACACTGGCAATTTTGACCAAATTTAGGGGGTGTGATTTTAGGCGCATTTGGGTTATAGGGGCATTGGGCAATCAAGTGATCTATGCCACAGCGATTACATGTGAGTATTGGCATTGCAGACGTGCTCCCTTGATTCATTTGCATCTGTGCAGCATTCTTTTGCAGCCTAATAGGGCACTCCGCTGCCCGATGTGGTCCACCACACTCGTAGCATTGAAGAGGTGGCCTCCTAGCCTGGGTGTTGATATTTTGACCTCTGGATGCGAGAGCAGCAGCTTGATAAACCGGCTTGACTTGCCCCCAACAATCTTCCATGTAGTATATAGGACACTCTTCCAATGTATCAAGTCCGTAGGCAATACTAGTGTCTATTTCCTCCTCACAGCCATCTGCATAAGCATTTGATGGCTCGCAACCCACTTGGTTCATAGGGGCGACTCTTAGATGCGGGGGCTGCGGTCCTAGCACAGGAGGTGGTAGCGGTGTAGCTTGTACAACATTTTGAGATCTAGGGACCATGTGTTGCGGTAGTTGCTCAATAGGTGGAGCAGGCATCAATACAGGAGCTCGAGGTGCATCCGTCCAGGCTACAGGTGGTCTATTTGCCATCATACGTTTGATCATTAAACAATCCTTAGCTTGGTGACCATACCTACCACATGCGTTGCAAGTTACATTAAATTTTACTCTAAACGTAGGGCACTCACTAGTGCTATGTGGACCTAAGCAAATGGAACACCATTGTTGCTCCCTTCTTGGATACATGTGACTATTTTGAGGGGGTCGATTATCCTTAAGAGACTCTTGGATTGCCTTGGTGAGGTCTGTCAAGAATGTCTCAAATACCTTTGGCTCATTGGCAATGGGCTTTGCAGTCATGGGTTCATACTCAATGGCTTGTGAGCTAGTGGATCTCGTGTCAGTAGACACCCTCATGCCTGCTATCATCAAGTTGTCCTCTAATTGGATTGCATTGGCACTGACATCTTCCCAGGTTGTGATACCTCTAATCACTAGTCCATTATAGATTCCTTCATTCCTCAACCCTCGAATGAATCGATCAAGCAGTTGGTTATTGTTGAAGCGCTCATTTACAGGGCAGCGAGAGTTTAAGTGCTTTAGACGACTAATGAAGTCCCTTACTGACTCTCCTTCCTTACATTCGGCCTTTTGTAGCTGAGATGCTACACCCCAAAGCACACCTTCTTGTATGTACTCCTTTAGAAACAACCTTCGAAGGGTAGGGTAGATTGTTTTCTCGTCCACCTTAGGGTTCTATACCAATCTCCAGCCTTCCCACTTAATGTCAAGTTTAAGGCATTGCACTTATGTAGTTCGTTGTGTTCCCCTAAGGAATCACATACTTGTTCAAACACTTCAATGTGTTTTCTAGCATCTTCGTCCCCATTGAATTTTTGCGTGAGTTTGGCAATTTGTACTGCCTTACTTCTAGGCTCTCTATCAGATGCATGACGCATATTTTCCGTGATAGATCGACCTATGGTTTGAGCAAACACTGCCAGGTCACCTATGTGAGGAGGCAGGGCCGGTGGAGGTACTCTTGGAATCATATGTGGGAGAGGGACGGGTACCGGTCTTGGCATATGTGTGGATGATGCAGGATATGGAACGTAACCGGGCATAGGTCCACTCGGATAAGGGCTAGGGAGCGGCACTCGAGGAGCATAAACAAGTGGTACAATTGGAGGTGTGGGGGCCATGTGTGCATAAGGGGCTAGAGGCACATACGGTCGAGGCTCCATATTAGGTACTACGACACTAGGTAGTGGCACTGCGCTAACCGTAGATGTCATCGGTACATTCTCTGTTAGGCGTATCCTTGGAGTGAGCACTGTGTTTTCCTTAATAGAGGGTTGAGCCAAGTTAGGGAAGCTAAAGTTGTCGCTCGGACGCTCAGATTGCATAGAGACCCCAGGTGAAATGACGTAAGATGGGTCCATGGGGCTCATTAGAGGAGTCTCCATTTGTGATAGAGTAGGCTGTTGAGCCTTGCTCGTATCCAGAAATCTCATGGGGCCAGTTGAGAGTATATTTACCCCTCGGTTTTGCCTTTCTGATTGGATAATGCCATGGATAACATTACAGATCATTTTCTGTTGATCTTCGATGCTCGTGGCACTAGAGGTGGATTGTACAATCTCTATCCATCCTACATGGTAGGCGTGGCCAGAGTGTAGATCCGTCAACACCTCAATGTGGAGGTCGTATGTCCAATGATCATTAATGAACAATCCTTCTAGGGTCGACGTGTTAACGGTTTCTTGTGAGGTAGAAGCAATGTTGCTCCCCGTGGTTTTACTTGTCACCAACGGTACTCTAGAGGGAACTTCTGAAGGAGGCAGCTCAACAGGGCCTTCTTGGTAAGAAGTTGGCAGGATATCCACATGGACACTCTTTGGGGGTGTGGGGTCCACGTGCGATGTGAAAGGAGAGTCCACTTCCCCACCCCCTTCGTGTGCTTCATTTGCATCAGGTTCCGAGCGAGTAGCTCTACCTAATGTTTCCATGAAACGGCTAAACATACTAGTACTAAGCTGTGGAGCTTCGGGAGGTGCACGGCCTTCTCTCTCAGTGTTTTGGGTAGGGTATGCTTCCATGATCTCTGAGTCGGAGGAGGAATCACTAGCGGCTATTTTAGGGTCTTGGGTGGTGCTACCTTGTGTCCCCGCTGAGGGTCTAGAGCCTATCGTAGATGGGTAATGGGTGTCCGTATGAACAGAGGTACCCTCAATATGCTCGTATTCTAGCACCCGCCCAGAGCGTAAGTACATGTGCTTTTTATACCCTAAGGTGTCAAAAAGCTGCTCTAGGAGGCCTTGTGACTAGTTTTTAGCGTGTTTTTTGTTTGTTTTTTTGCTAGATTTTTTAGAGCGTGTTGTGGAATGGGCCGTGTGATAGCTCGAAACGAGCGTATCGCTAGGAGGGACGCGCTGTGCTTTACAGCCCACCGTTTGGTTCTATTTTGCTCCAGAAAAGCCCGAAACAGTCTTTTCCTAGCTGGGGAACTACGCTCCAAATAGCAAGTCTAAGGGTGCAAGTGGGAAGAGAAGGGAGGAGAGTGGAAGACTTGTCCCACATGCTCTCATTCCCTCTTGAGGAGGTAGGGTATATATATAAGAGTGAGTCTAGTAGATATCATAGGACTGAGGCCTGGGGCCTGGGCTTGGGCTTGGGCTTGGGCTTGGGCAAATGATCCCGATCCCGATCTAACTTTTATACAAACCAACCCGTCCGTTTTAAAACTCACGTTTTTTATTTTCGGAAAATTTAGCCTCCCCCTCACTCACGTTTTTATTTTTCGGATTTTTTTTTTTCAAAAAAATAAATTCAAACAATTTTTTTTCAAAAAATTTTAAATTAATTTTTTTTTGAAATGCAAAAAATGCAAAAAATTTAACACAGAAAATGGAGAAAATGCAGATATTGAAACTTGACAGAACCAGAAAATGCAAAAAATGCAAAAACGCAAGAAATACTAACTGTGCAGTGCAAACCAGAAAACGTAGAAAACGCAAAAAACAGAAATCTCCAAACAACTACACACACTCATTCCTTGCCTTTCTTATGATAGAAATTGCACCACAAGAAAGCGTAAAGTGCTTAACCGAGCTTAGTGTAGGGCATTTCCCCGGCAACGGCGCCAAAAATGTGCGCTCTTTGCCGCACTGTCGAAGCAAGGGACTTGCCAATACACCGTGTGCGAGCCACAAATGGCTCCAAGCACACAACAAGCCTAAACTAGCAAGCTCAAGAGAGCAAAGGGTGTGTCACTCACCGCTCTACGCTCGCCTTCGTGGTGGATTCCTCGCCGCGATGAAGAAGAAGCCGCAGTCGTGCCGCGCTCAACCACTTCGCCGCCGTGGTGCCTTCGTAATGCTCGATCGCACACACATTCTCCCTCTCTCACACACACACACACACACACACACACACACACACACACACACACACAAGGAGGTGAAGAAGAAGAAGATGGAGATGGAGATGGAGATGGAGCAAGAGCACTCTTCTATTGCACAAATGAGTATGAGTATACTAACGACTAATGAGTTGATGCCTTGACACATAGTTCAACCTATGGATGAGAGGGACATAGATAATCTAGTATCAATGATGATACATCTATAAGTGATAAGTAGTCTCTCTGATGTACATAGCACTGATGAGGCACTACAACACGTTGTGCAAATATCAATGTGTGTATAGATGCAAGAAAACTTAACAAAAAATTAAAAAGCATCGGTAAAAGCGTCAATATGTGCATCACCATCGCAGTGTTGGTATGAACTTTGGTTTGCGGCTCGTCTAAATGAATGATGTTATTAACATTGATATGCATGTCTAAAAGCACGCAAAAATTGCATGTATATTGCTGACGCTTGTAACGATGCTTGTATTGACGCACATTTTGACTCTTTTAGCAACACCTACACTGATGTGCACACTTGAAAAAAATGGGCAAAGAGGACTGGCAACTGATGCTGCATGTACTGCAACATCAAGAACCATCCCTCTCTGCCCAAAGGAAGCGTGAAAAAGCAACCACACTCCACCTACATTTTGGCACTGAAGAGCGAGAAGTACAATTAGTACAGTTCAACAAAATTGTAAGTATAACAAAACTACAAAATTAGAACCATAAACATAACAAGATTTCAAAAGCACAACCATAATGCTGACTCCCAAACCATAAGCACAACGATATGAAGATTTTCTAGCCATAACTAAAACATGACTTGAAAATTATAACTATAACGATATGAATATTCTCAAGCCACAATTGTACCATGACTTGAAAACCGTAACCGTAATGATATGAAGATTCTCAGACCATAAATGTAATATGATTCAAAAATTGCTATCATATTCACAACATAGTTGCAAAACAATAACCATAACCTGGTTGCAAAACCATAACCAAAGATCATATCCACAACATAATTATCAAGCCATAACCATAACTTGTTTGCAAAACCATAACAAAAGATAATATCTACAACCTAATGAAAAAAACATAACAAAGATCATATCCACAACATAATTGGGTGGATGCATGAATAGGTGGCCCAGTTAACCGGTTGAAAGTTTCTTTTGGAGGCTTAAAATTTAGGGGGTATGAAACTGGTGTTATGGGCAAGAATTTTTTGAATTAAATAGTCGTGTGGAGGATACAAAATCTTAAAAATCATGCGCAGGATTCAAAAACACGTGTGGAGCCCACGTCAGAACGAATGTTCAGTCGAATGTTTTCATGACTGTGACTTCTCTGTATCTTTGTGCCTTTCTCCTTCTGCGTCTTTCTCAGCTCGCTCTACAGCCCCTTGTGCACGCTGCTTATCCTTTGCTATGGATAGCAACCTAAGAAAGAGCCCAAGGAATGCAGCCCGACAAGTCTCCCCCACAAAGACCCGACATTCTCCCACGAAGGTATCTCACCTCTCTCTGTCTCTCTCTGTGTTGTGTACAATGGAACTGTGTGTAGTAGAGTACTGAGGTGTGGATACATTGAGTAATGAGTATGGATTTATTCCTTTCAGAGACAGAAGTTACAGCCTCCTCCCAAAATCAGCCGCTTGGTTCACCCCAAGGATGTGGAGGTGCCATTAAAGGCATTCTGCACGACAAAGGAGGAATTTCACAGGGAATATGGGTTAAGTCTTGAGGGGAAAGATGTTAGGAAGTTGACCGATGCATATGTGCCCATATCCGACTGGATGAAAGTTTTCACGCGTCTTCCAGTGAAGGAGAAAAAAGTGCCGATAAAAACAGCAAGGCCGGATCACTACAAGGCACTCTACCAGCTCTACAAGCAGGTGTACCAATCCAAACCACCAAACTATCTGTTGGAGTCAAGTTTGCACGCGAATATGTTTATTTCGTATGCACAGGTCCGGTAAAGTGGGTTGAGTTTGCATCTAAGGTGGTGAAGAACGTGACCAATGAAGGTCACTTAGATAGGAAAAGAGAACAATGGAAGCTAGAGACTTCCCAAGTATCCACAGGTACCCCAAGTGGTTCTGCCATCTTCTTAGTAAATACCCCATCCGGAAGTACATCAATCGGAAGTGGAATTTTTGCGACCACTCAGTCTGCCTTTAGTGTTGAAGTATCCACTTCCTTGCAAGAGCTTCTTGTTGAGGTTAGAAAATCTCATGACAATGTATCAGCCGAGTGTCAGAAGGCTAAGGATTCAGTGGTCAAATATGTTGCTGATGTGCACCGTTGCAAGGGTGCCCTTGACACCATCCGAATGCACTTCCCTGATGATGCCAATGTACCAACAGGTTTGCTTGACAACCTCCAAGAAAAATTTGACCAAGCAAAAGCCACCCTACAGCAGGCACATGTATGCTTTTAACTCCATCTGATTGTAGTATAATACATGCAAAGTACCATACGGTATGATTTTTCATACCGGTAGGATTATATCATATTCGGTGAGGCTAGATGACAATACCGGTAGGATGTTATCATACCGGTAGGATTATACCCTACTGGTATGATTACATCCTACCGGCATGATTATATCCTACCGGTAGGATGTTATCTTACCGGTAGGATTTAGGAGATAATCCTACCAGTATGATAACATCCTACTGGTGGGTGAAAGCATGTATAGGTGGCCTGGAAAGTAATGTCAAGGACATTGCTTTTTTGCGCTTAAAAGTGGGTGTTTTAAAAGTGCTTCAAATCTCAAAAAGAATATCACTCTCCTAAGGTACGTCAATTAAGTCTCCTAACGTAACGTACCACAATTAATGAACAAAATGTAATTTACTGTTGAACGCTGGGCCGCTTCTTTCCCGCTTCAACCTGTCTGAGCTTTCTTTGTCTCCGAGATCTCTCTTGGAGCTCTATCTAGCTCCTCTCTGTCTCTCTTTCACAGAGCTCTTGCTGAGCTTTCTGTATCGTTCAGCCCCCCCCCTCTCTCTCTCTCTTTCTCTCTCTAAGCATGGCTCCTCTTGTGTTTGAGCTCGCGCTCATCTCTCTCTCTGTTAGCACTCTTTCTCTCTCTCTCACGAACTCTATCTCTATAGGTTCCTCTTCTACTTGATGATTCTTGAGGTATGTAAACACTTATTATGCTTTGTTAGTATCTTGCTAATTAGTGCAAGAAGTGCCATGTATTAATTAAAAGTATAGCGTGTAGTTATGATTTGTATTGTATTTCTTGTAGAGCAATCCTTTGAAAGTACTGCAACAATGGAGCACAGTGAAGAACTGTCTATCAGCTCATCGTCATTGAGTAGAGAAGCTCAACTTCAGCGCAGAAAATTAATGAGGGAATATTGGGCTGCTCAGAAACGAAAGCAGCGTCAGGCAACGGTCAACTTTGTGACGGAAATCAATACAGGGGAGATGGATGAAAGAAAGAAACGAAGGATATGTCAATCTATGGTACAACACTTTGATACATTAACCATGGGAATGGATGCAAGTGGTAGGAAGGAAATCTTTGATGAACTTCTTCAACATCCTTGCTTCCTTACTATGCAGAGTAAATCCAAAGAGTTGGAAGCAATTATGCTGAGAAACATCCGCAACACTTTGAATCATGTGAAGGTCCCAGATCTTCAGACGAGTTTTTTGTGAAGAAATCAGCAATGATGATGTTGGTGAATGGTGGAAGCAAGGAGCAAAACACTGACATGAGCATACCGCAAGCTCCCAAGCTTATGGGGATCCACAACAGAAACTTATATTCAGCCAAACATCACTTAATAGTGTCAAGTGAATCTGATGGTTCGTTCCCTGCATCTACGTGTCATAGAGATGATGCACGGAGAACTCACATCACTCAAACTGTTAAAGACATAGTCTTTCAATTTTGGACGGATGAGACGAGGGTGTCCCCCACAAGAAAGATGTTTGTAGTAAGAGACTAGCTAGATGTTCATATGTAAAGCATCCAATCCACCTTCTTGAGGAGCCTCAGGTAATTGATATATTTTTTTAGCACTTTTTATTGGTGCTACAACTCATATTCCTGCTACAACATTATGTTTCTATACCACTTTTTATTGGTGCTACAACTCATTACTGCCATAACATTATGTTTCTATACTTCTTTTTATTTGTGCTACAGCTTGTTTTGGTGTTTTGCACCACTTTCTAGTGGTGCTGCAACATTAAAAAGTGGTGAAACATTAATATAATGGTCTCTAATTGTATATGAACCACTTCTAAAATTTGATCAATAGTTCTAAATGTTTTTGAAGCACTTTTACTTGTGTTTCCACACCACTTTTTAGTGTCTTTGAACCAGTTTTTAATGTTTAAGAAACAGTTTTTACTAGAAATGCACCAACGCTTCACCGTAAACCCTACAAAGTGATGTTCACCCACTAAAAGGTCTTGTTTACCCAATGCTAACAGACGTGTTTTACAAACTCGTAGGGGTGTTACAAGTGCAAACGTTTTTGGTGGTGCAGCTCACTTTTTCCAAGTGATGTAGCAGCTTTTAGTCATGGTGCAACAGTTATAGTAGTGCCATAGACTTTTTACTGCTGCTGCACGAATGGTTCCCACCACCTTATGATGGTAACCAAAACCATATTAGTGGAGTTTGAACACATTTTGTTAGTAAACATTTACAAGTGCTGTCACACCACAATGAAGCGGTGGACACAACACTTACACGTATAAAAACCACTTTCACGTGGTGTCTGACCGCATTCAAGTGGTGAGAAGCCACTTTCATGTGCTAAGTCACTACGTCAGTCCATCACTCCATGCAAGTGGTCTCCCAAGTGGTGTGACACCACTTTCAAGTAGTAACTAAAACCTTATCACTGCAATCAAGCGGAAAGTTCCTGCTTTAAAGTGGTTAGACACCGCATTCAAGTGATAAGAAAACATGTTAAAGTGGTGACTGCCCACTTTGAACTAGTTTCTCACCACTCTCAAGTGGTCATCAAGTGGTGAGACACCACTTCATGTGCAGAGTACAACGTTAGTCATCACTCCATGCAAGTGGTGAGACACCACTCCCAAGTGGTGAGACACCACTTTCAAGTGGCCGAACACTGCATTCCAATGACTTGAATCCGCGTTCAAGTGGTGACTGCCCACTTTGAACTAGTTTCTCACCATTCTCAAGTGGTCGTCAAGTGGTGAGATACCACTTTCAAGTGATAGCTTAAACATGGTCACTGCAATCAAGAGGCAAGCTCCCGATTTCAAGTGGCCAGACACCGCATTCAAGTAACCAGAATCATCGTTCAAGTGGTGACTGCGAAGTAGTTGCTCACTAATTTCAAGTGGTCATCAAGTGGTGAGACACCACTTTCTTGTGCTAAGTCACTACGTCAGTCATCACTCCATGCAAGTGATGAGGCACCACTCCCAAGTGGCAAGACACCACTTTCAAGTGGTATCTAAAAACCTTGTCACTGCAATCAAGCGGCAAGTTCCCGCTTTCAGGTGGCCAGAAACCGCATTCAAGTGACCAGAATCCGCGTTCAAGTGGTGACTGCCCACTTTGAAGTAGTTGCTCACCACTCTCAAGTGGTCATGAAGCACTTTTCACAAGAGCTCCTCCACTTCCAAGTTGTGTTGGACCACTATCTAGTTCTGATGCTGGTATGTCGCCTAGTATTTTGTCCCTCCCAGCTACTTTTTAAGTGCTAGATTTTAATTGGTGACTGGCCACTTTTAAATAGTCTCTTACCACTCTAAAGTGGTCATCAAACACTTTTCACAAGAGCTCCTCCACTTTCAAGTTGTGTTGGACTACTATCTAGTGCTAATGCTGGTCTGTCGCCTAGTATTTTGTCCCTCCCAGCTACTTTTTAAGTGCTAGTTCTGAACTTCCCCATAACTTTCATGTCCTTACTCACCACTTTTTAATCGTTGCCCACCATATTCAAGCAGTGCACATCATTTTTTATTGGCGGTTCATCACCGTCATGTGGTTTGAATTCACTTTTAAGTCGTGCCAAACCACTTTTTAGTTACGCTGAATGCGGTTTCTCACCACTATTAAGTTGTCCTCACACAACCTCTTAATATTCTACCTTTTTGTATGGTTACTAGTTTCTACACTAATTTGTATTTGTGGTGCATTATTTTCACAGGTAAAACAATACTACTGAATGTATCATTACTAGTTTTTAGTGGTGCACACTAGTTTTTAGTGATATAGAATCACTTTTTAATGTTTTGAAACAATTTAACCAGTTTTGAATGCTAAGTTTATTTTTAACATTTGTATACATGTATATTGCAGGTGGAGCTTTATTTAAGATTCAAGACAAAGTATGCAGATATTCAGATTTCGCAACGTTGCTTCGAGTCTATGAAACCGTTCTTTGTCCGAAAATTGAGGGATCGCTATACCTGCTGTTGTATTGTGCATGTACAAATGATTTTCCTTCAAGAGGCAGTAAATCACATGCGGACTCGAAGTTTTGATCTTCATGGTTCTTGTTGCATGTGTAGCTGCCCTATATGCCTTCATCATGATGAAGTTGTCAACCATGGATGTCTTGCATACAAAAATGCAAGTATGAGCACCACTTCACTGTTGGAGTCTATACTCTGCCCTATACTTGCAGAACATAGTTTCCATAGCTACCAATGATTAATGGGAACATGCAATGCATGCGGTGTAGGTAATATTCAGATCTGTCCAAGAGAAGAAGTTGAGCAGAGTAAGCAAGTATCTGTGAAGGTTTTTGAAAATATAGTGGGTGCCACTGGATTAAACAATGAAGCTAGAAAGAGCACTGTGAAAGACATTGTCCACAAGAAAATGCTGCCTAGAGAACTTTTGCGAGTGTACCAAGACCACTTGAAGAAGTATGTCACTCACAATTTTATATTTAGGTGGCAAGCACAACAGTTCAAGGACTGCATTTCTTTGTTTCCAGATGATGTGGTTGTCTCCGTCATTGACTTTGCAGAGAACTACTCCTTCAAGGAGCAAAATGAGATCCAGTCAATGCATTGGTACACTAAGCAGGTCACTATCTTTGTCCTGATTACTTATTTCCGCATCGCATCAGGTGCAATAAAGAAGACCATGCACTTTTTTGTCTCAAATGATAAACAACATGACACCTTATTTGTGCAGCATGCTTTTCTCTTACATGCTCAATGGTTGAGAGATCAAGGGCTAAGCTTTAAAAAACATTGGGTTTGGTCAGATGGCGCAGCTTCACAATTTAAAGCAAAGCGACCGTTTTACTTTGTTGCTAGATATTGGAGCCTTACTGGCATGGAAATGAATTGGAATTTTTTTTGCTCAAGACATGGAAAGGGGGAACATGATGGGGCTGGGGCTATCATTAAAAGGGCTCTAACTCATGAGCAATTGAAGCAAAATAGCGTGCGGTTGACTTGTGCAGTTGAAGTTGTCTCTTTTTTGAGAATGCATCTCAGTACTGGAGCAACTACTATGTATGACAAGCAAAAGAGGGAGGTCAGTAGGGTGTTCTGGGAGGTCAAGCTAGGCGATGTTCAGCGATCCCATCAATGGGACTGCAAACCATTGAAGGGCTCAAGAGCAATGCATTGTGTGAATGGGTATTCTGAGAACAACACTTGTGCATTGCGATCAAAACGGTTGTCATGCTTGTGTTTTCCTTGCAGGCTTGGCCATTGGAGAAACTGTATGAACAGATCACATGTGGAGA
The DNA here is from genome assembly GCF_014529385.1 of Adiantum capillus-veneris. Lineage (NCBI taxonomy): Eukaryota > Viridiplantae > Streptophyta > Polypodiopsida > Polypodiales > Pteridaceae > Adiantum > Adiantum capillus-veneris. Next base: position 36,289,517 of record NC_140942.1, on the reverse strand, counting down.
CGTGGCAATATCACACTATGGAGCCACTTGCTAATGATTCCCAGTCATACGGAGACTCAGACGATGAGGAGTTCCATGGTGCCACTTATGCAGGTCATTATGACTCCTTAAGCGATGCTCTCACACTTGGAGACAATTTTGCTGTCACTTTTGAAGAGAATAATGAGGAGGCTGTTGACTTCTACATTTTGAAGTGTGTAGTAGCTAAGGGCCTAACAACTAATGAGCAAATTGATGCATGGGGCAACAAGGTAGAGAAGCATACTTATATGGTCACGGGCCATTGGTATAAATCCCTACAAGCAAACTTGTATGAGCTATGGGATAACAAGCCAGTAGTTTTCATATATTCCCACTTGATAAGGGCAATAAAGTTCCCTATGGAGTCTGTAGTTCTCGATGGCATAGGAGAAGTGTTCAAACTTTCCAATGAAAACCATGAGGCAATATACAATAGCATGCCCTTTGAATTGTAAATCAAATCTGATTTTATATCATCTAGTGAAAGATTGAACAAGATGGAATTGGTATAAACGTACGATGGAATTGACATGTTAGTTTTTGAGAATGCTTCACCACTCCCCCCTCCCCCCCCCAAACATCACCACTAAAAAGTGTTGCAGTTTCAGAAAAACTCAATAAAAATTTACCACTTTTTAGTGGTACTAAAGTGGTTTAGCACCACTAAAAAGTGGTTTAGCCCCACTAAAAAGTGGTTAATAATGCTTCACTCCCCCCAAAAATCACCATTAAATGGTGTTGCAGTTCGAGAAAAACTGTTGCAATAACATAATAAAAATTTAACCACGTTTTAGGGGTTTAGCACCACTAAAAGGTGGTTGTGAGACATTCAGAAGTGTAGAGACATGTATAGTGCAGAGACAGTAAAGTGCCAGAACTTCTGTATATTACAACAATTATCCAGAAATGTCTACATGTCCACCAAGAATGTACAATATATAACGTTTCTGGCACTTCCGGATGTACAATCTCATTCATCTCCATTTATAACAAAGTGCTCAAAGACTAGACTCGAAAGTTCATCTTTGGGATTGCTGATGGGGTTTTCCTTTGTATACTCCAGGGTATTGGGGGTTAGTGCCCATCTGCACAACCATGGCAACAGTGTGCGCGTGAGGTAATCAGGGTCTTGTTCTTCATCAAGAGGATCAAAGGTGGGTGGACATATACAGTTGTCCCAGACATTGCGCAGATTTTTATATCTGGAGTCATCTACCAGCAATGTCCGAGAGGAGTCGTATTCTGGAAACTTGTTCCAAACATGGTAAAGGGGCTTCAAAGACACAGGTTCACCTGCAAGGTCTCTTGGAGCTCCAACAATCTCTTCAAAATACGACCACTTTTCACATTGCCAATTTGAGAAGAGATCCCTAAAGTAATAAGTCCTATGTTCCCATATGTTTGGCCAACATGTACTGAAGATATGCTGAATGTTAGCAGCATTACAAGTGCTCCAAATCATTGCATCTGCTATTTGCCTCAAATCCCAAACAAATTGCTCAACATCTCTACGGTAGTAGATCCACAACTTCTCGTCCACTCTTTTTAGTTTAACTCTGTCGGACGCTGGACGTGGAGGGTGTTTAAGTTGTCCAGTCTTTGGATCACGTTTGGTTACATCTCGTTTCACGAATAGTCCATCGGGATCAAGGATGATGAGCTTTTTGATCTTGCAGAAATTCGAAACAAGATATCCCCATCCAGGGCAGTTTGGCAAAATCTCCTCAATTTCGGGACAAACTGCTGGTTCTTGGTCTTCCTCTACTTTATCTGGTGTTACATCTGCATCCTGCTTAGCTGCTATGTCTTCAACCTTCTCATTTGGTTCTTGAACATCTCCAATCCAGCTAAGTTCTGCCATAGACAAGTAGCATGCCTTAAAAACCTCAATCAGACTGACATATTAACCTATCCAAAATACACTTGAAAAGTATACCTTCCAGGCTATTGATTTCCATTTCATTAATTTCCTGAACTTCTATGGCAACAGTCCACTTGGCAGGAGATACTGGAGAGAAAAAATAAGCTCTACTTGAAGATGCTCATGATGATGTCGGAAAGAACAATATGAGTACATAAATAGACAGTCAATGAACAATATGAGTACAATAAATAGACAATCAATGAGCAATAAACAACTAGTGAATGAAAAATAAAGCCGTCGTTTCATTATCATCAAAATGAGGGTACAAAGACAAAATTACAAAGAGGCTACAAAGCACAAAAGGTTAATAGGGAGTACAGAAGTTTCTTGCGGGACTTTGGTTTGGGAGGTTTAAGGTTGGGTGCTTGGAGGTTAGTCTTTTTCCGAGCAGATGAAGGCTCCTTGGATTTTTTACCTCCTGGAGTAGGCTCTGGAGGCTCGGATGAACCTTAGCTTTTTTCTTTGGTGTGGCGCGCTCTTCAGTGTTGCTCCTCTTTTTCCTACGCCCCAAAATCTCTGCACAAACATGTGAAATAAGAAGTTCTGAGTCCTCATCAGACAAGTTCACTGTTGTATCCTTTTCAATTGGCTTCTCATATGATTTTTCAGCGTCCTCTACGTCCTTGTTCATTGCAGGTTCTGGCTTCAAAGGCACCTCGGCTGACTCCTTGGATGCGTCACCTTGAGCTCCCACTACATCTGTTCTTTTTTCAGCCTTTTGTTGGTCCCGAGTGTCTTCACCTGCTTGTTTCTGGGATGCATTCTTATCACCGCACCCACCACACATGCTATCAATATTGGGCTTGCGTGATGACCCAGCTTGGGAGTGTGCTACATAAAAGACAATGTAATAATACTCAATATTAAGTTATGTGAACATTCAAAGAGAAGAATGTTCCACAGAATATTACCAATTCCATCAACAGGAGATCCAAAGATGCCTTCCATTGGATCTTTCTCTGCAATTACATGGAGAAAAGAAACAAAATGTTCAAGAAATGAATCTACAATCAGCTTCATATCATAAGGTATAAAAACATTGATTACCTGTACCAACATGCTCATCCATGTTTGCCTCTCCAGGTGCCAGCAGCTTCAAAGCATCTTTTAAAGGTTCCTCACATCCATGAAATAGACACTGGACGGCAGACTTATAGGCAGTTACAAAACAAAGTGGGTGATACGGATGCTGACACCGGAGCATGTAGACACCGGTAACAATAGTCTGCATGATAGACATCCCACAAGCAACACAATCACCTAGCTACACACAACTATTGTCCGATCCCAAATGAACAGGCGGCCTGACAGGAAGGATAGGCATTCTTGACTAGAACAAATTAATAATCGTTTCCACAAATCAAAGATGCCCTGTCGCCACTTCTACTTCCCATAACAAAGTGTCATGCTGACCCTGTAAAAAAATAGCACTGCGTACTTTATAAAACAGTATAAGTGTTTGTGCATTACTTTCAAGAGTCTTCATCACTTTATGTGGTACCACTTAAGAGTGTTATATAAACACATTTAAGTGGTCTTTTACCATATAAAATGGTCTCTAACCATTTTTCCCTAATTAGAGTTTAACCACTTTTAAGTAATATCAACTACTCATTAGGAGATTTCGGAGGTCTTTTGGAGGGCCTTTTGGAAGAGAGAGGAAAATAAGCTCCTCCAATGAGAGAAGAGCCTACGTTACGTAGAAAAATAGATTAATATTAACAAAAATATAAAAGGTGTCCCTCTCCTCATTTAATAATCTAGTGGTCCTTGAAGACGATCACTCTCTTTCATTTAATGCGAGCACCTTTTTCAGAAGGTAGATGCGGTGCATTTGATATGGCTTACGTCATCACTAGAATTCAAAAAGTTACAAAACTATCAAGTGGTGGAAGATTTTGAAACTTTTGATACTGTCAATGCGTCCGGAACGCCCAAATATCCTAGAAATGAATGTCCAATTGCCTAGCTCCGACATCCAAAGAGGCAAAGAATGTCAAAAACCCCTAAAAGAACATTTTACTAACGGCGCGCGAGGGGTCATTCCAAAATTTTGGAATGCCTCATCGCGCGCTGTTAGTAAAAAGCCCCTTTTTTCCTCTTTTAGAGAGATTTTTGAGAGGAAAATGTCAAAAAATCTCTAAAAAGGCCTCCATCTATCACATAGGTTTTTTCTTCATCATCTTAGCCTTAGAGATCATAATTTCGGGTCTATAAGAGTGAGCACACACACCCATTGTTACAATTCTACAAAGTGCATTTTGATTGCACGCACGCACACACACACACACACACAGACAAATATAACATACACACAAACACACAGAGACACAAATATAACATACACACACACACAGACACACACACACACACACACACACACACACTCACAAACACACAGACACACAAACATAACATACACACACACACACACACACAAACACAAAGAGCCTCTCTCTCTCTCTCTCTCTCTCTCTCTCTCTCTCTCTCTCTCTCTCTCTCTCTCTCTCTCTATATATATATATATATACTATAGGCGCGCGTAGAGAGGCACAACTGGTGTGCATGTCTTTATGCGCGCCTTTAGTATTGTGCATCCACCAGTGTATGTGTTTATATGTGTATGTGTGAGTGTTATAGAGAGAGGAAGTAAGGCGGGGGAAAGAGAGAGAGAGAGAGAGAGAGTCTTTCTGTTACCTTATACTAACGGCGCGAGGAGGTGTTTTTGGAGGTCAAAACATGCTCCACGCGCGCCGTTAGTAATGGGAGTCTCTCACTCTCTCTCTCTCTCTTTAAATATGCTAAGCTATAGAAAGGAGAGAGAAGGAGAGAGAGAGAGAGAGAGAGAGAGAGAGAGAGAGAGAGAGAGAGGATGGTGCAAAAGTGCAATAGAGAAACATGGGTAGGCAATAAGAGTGAGCACGCACACCCATTGTTTCGGGTCTATAAGAGTGAGTACGCACACCCATTGTTACAATTCTACAAAGTGCATTTTGAACACACACACACACACACACACAAATATAACATACACACAAACACACAAAGACACAAATATAATATACACACACACAGAGACACACACACTCACAAACACACAGACACACAAATATAACACACACACACACACACACAAACACAAAGAGCCCACCTCTCTCTCTCTCTCTCTCTCTCTCTCTCTCTATACTATAGGCACGCGTAAAGAGGCACAACCGGTGTGCATGTCTCTATGCGCGCCTTTAGTACTGTGCATCCACTAGTGTATGTGTTTATGTGTGTATGTGTGAGTGTTATAGAGAGAGGAAGTAAGGCGGGGGAAAGAGAGAGAGAGAGAGAGTCTTTCTGTTACCTTATACTAACGGCGCGAGGAGTTGTTTTTTGAGGTCAAAACATGCTCCACGCGCGCCGTTAGTAATGGGAGTCTCTCACTCTCTCTCTCTCTCTCTCTCTCTCTCTCTAAATATGCTAAGCTATAGAAAGGAGAGAGAGAGAGAGAGAGAGAGAGAGAGAGAGGATGGTGCAAAAGTGCAATAGAGAAACATGGGTAGTCTATAAGAGTGAGCACACACACCCATTGTTACACCCATTGTTTCGGGTCTATAAGAGTGAGCACGCACACCCATTGTTACAATTCTACAAAGTGCATTTTGATCACACACACACAGACAAATATAACATACACACAAACACACAGAGACACAAATATAATATACACACACACACACACACAGACACACACAGAGACACACACACTCACAAACACACAGTCACACAAATATAGCATACACACACCCACACACACACACAAACACAAAGAGCCCCTCTCTCTCTCTCTCTCTCTCTCTCTCTATACTATAGGCGCGCGTAGAGAGGCACAACTGGTGTGCATGTCTCTATGAGCGCCTTTAGTACTGTGCATCCACCAGTGTATGTGTTTATGTGTGTATGTGTGAGTGTTATAGAGAGAGGAAGTAAGGCGGGGGAAAGAGAGAGAGAGAGAGAGTCTTTCTGTTACCTTATACTAACGGCGCGAGGAGGTGTTTTTTGAGGTCAAAACATGCTCCACGCGTGCCGTTAGTAATGGGAGTCTCTCACTCACTCTCTCTCTCTCTCTCTCTCTCTCTCTCTCTCTCTCTTTAAATATGCTAAGCTATAGAAAGGAGAGAGAGAGAGAGAGAGAGAGAGAGAGAGAGGATGGTGCAAAAGTGCAATAGAGAAACATGGGTAGGCTATAAGAGTGAGCACACACACCCATTGTTACACCCATTGTTTCGGGTCTATAAGAGTGAGCACGCACACCCATTGTTACAATTCTACAAAGTGCATTTTGATCACACACACACACACACACACACACAGACAAATATAACATACACACAAACACACAGAGACACAAATATAATATACACACACAGACACACAGACACACACAGAGACACACACACTCACAAACACACAGACACACAAATATAACATACACACACCCACACACACACACAAACACAAAGAGCCCCTCTCTCTCTCTCTCTCTCTCTCTCTCTCTCTCTCTCTCTCTCTCTCTCTCTCTCTCTCTCTCTCTCTCTCTCTCTCTCTCTATACTATAGGCGCGCGTAGAGAGGCACAACTGGTGTGCATGTCTCTATGAGTGCCTTTAGTACTGTGCATCCACCAGTGTATGTGTTTATGTGTTTATGTGTGTATGTGTGAGTGTTATAGAGAGAGGAAGTAAGGCGGGGGAAAGAGAGAGAGAGAGAGAGTCTTTCTGTTACCTTATACTAACGGCGCGAGGAGGTGTTTTTTGAGGTCAAAACATGCTCTACGCGTGCCGTTAGTAATGGGAGTCTCTCACTCTCTCTCTCTCTCTCTCTCTCTCTCTTTAAATATGCTAAGCTATAGAGAGAGAGAGAGAGAGAGAGAGAGAGAGAGAGAGAGAGAGAGAGAGAGCATGGTGCTAAAGTGCAATAGAGAAACATGGGTAGGCTTTCTTGAAAGATAATTGTCCAAAAATCACTAAAAGGAGCTTTGTACTAACGGCACGCAGAGGGGCATTCTAGCATTTTAGAATGCCTCTTCGCGCGCCTTAAGTAAAAAGTCCATTTTTTGGGGTTTTTTGACATTTTTTGCCTCTCCGGATGTCGGAATGAGACAAGTAGACATTCGTTTTTAGGGTATTTTGGCGTTCCGGACGCATTGGTGGTGTCAAAAGGCTCAAAATCTATCACAGCTATTTGACAGTTTGTGACTTTTCAACTTTCAGTGATGACGTAAGCTGCCTTGAATGTGCCGCACCTGCCTCCTGAAAAAGACGCTCACATTAAATAAAATAGTGACCGTTTTCAAGGACAATTGGGAATATAAATCTACTTTTTAAAGTGTCTGGTTGTCCTTTTGGACGTACTCACAAGGTGCAAGTGCATTTTAAAAAAAGTTTCTAGAGAGAGAAATACAATTTCTTACAAGGCCCTCCAAATGACCTCCAAAATTTTCTAATGACTAGGTGAATCAATCAAGCTTACATACTTGTAACTGTGCTGCCTCTTCACCTAGGTTATCGAGGTTGTGTACTTCAATATCAAGTCCCATGTCTTTGAGAGCCTCCTTTCTGATTTGAATCAAGGTCTCAAGCTTTGCCATTGCTTCCTCGTTTGGTACAAGCCCAGCCTTATGCAACTTGAGTTCCTCCATATCCTTGTTCATTCTCTCTACGATCTTGGCGGCGCCTCGCATCAAACCAACTTGCTCATCTCTCTTTGTCTTTGATTGATCTAAAGCAATTTTTATTGCTTCGAGACATTGCTGCTTCTCTTTTAACTTTTCAGCAGCATTAGCCTTCATGTTAGAAATAGCTGCTACATCAACCGTTGACGTAGAAAATGTAGTCGAGGAAACATTTGACATTCCAAATGTTCCCATAGAGCCAAAGGTCCGCTTCTTTAGAAATTCCTCCTTAGCCTGCCCTGAAAATTGATGTCCACCTGAGTATGTCTGCCAGTCAAAGCTTGTGTCTATATTGTCAGTGTAATTAGGCATATTTTCTGCATTGAATTTCCAAGACATGGGCCGTTTGTGGACCTCCATTTCTCCAATTTCCTATTTAAAGTTTTCTGTTGGCGTAAAATTTTGATAACACCTTCAGCATACACAGCCCATGTAACTAAACCTTCAGTATCTTCAGCGGCCTTGCACTTCTTCCAAGTAAATCCATGTGCAAAACGCACGCCTACCTCGTTGTTTGGGGGAGCTCCCTGATATACTTTGTGTTATAGCAGGAGACATTCTTCATACTGATAGCCGTTTTTCGGCTTTCCATAATTGCCATAGTAAGCTACCTCACCCTATCAAATCACTCAAACATTTTGGTTATCCCTACCATTTCACTGTACATAGGCATGTGTGAGTTAGGGGACTTTTCCGATATCTTCTTAAAAACCCTTAATTAGCTAGTCACTGGGCTAGTTGAGCCAAAAAAATAAAAAATATAAGTATATTATGGCCCATTTGTGTGTAAATATTTCATTGTATATAGGGCCTAAATAAAAGGAATTTTCATAATTATTTTGGTATTTATTTAAATATTTCTACCTATAGTGTGTTATTTATGCTATGTACATTGACTCACCATTACCATATTTTTTCTTACCATTTTGCATACTCTTTATTCCATATAAAAATAATTTCATGCAAGCTTCTCTTAATTTTGGTGTAACTCCATCCCAACAAAAATCCAAAAAAACTAGTTTATTTATGTGTATATTTTTTCACTATTGTCATTTTCTCTTCCTACATCTATTCTCTATTACTCTCCTAAATTAGACCACCAAAAATATTCATCCTTTTATGGTAGACTTATAATGAGAGAGATTTATTTTGACCCCTTTATATTTTTTCTACCTATATTATTTATATTTGACATGTACATATTTTTTAAACCCCTCAATATTTGATTTTCTTAGTTGTACTATTCATTTATATCATGATCTCAACAATATATTCAATTATAGACCTACCAAATAAGGTCAAGGGTATGTGGAATGCATGCATGTACCATGGGGAGCTCACTCTTGGAGGTATTCAAAAGAATCATCCAAAGAAGGACCTCACAAGGACCTTGTGTAGTGGAAACAACAGTCGGTTTTGCTGAATTTTTAAAGATCACATGCTCCCGGAATTTGAAAAGGTGATACAAACAAAAGTTGTAGCTCGTGAGCTGAACTTTCACCTCAAATTTTTTCATATTTTTTTGAGCTACGAGCTGTGAGCTATGATTTTATTGGTGGACCCCAGTTTGCCCATGCTATGCAGCCACACTCCCTCTTTCACTTTATCATTTTCCTCTTTCACACACACTCCTCCCTCTCCTTCCCACTCCCAAACCTGCAACTCCCATGTCCTAATTCACCCTCTTCACCATTTCCACATCTCTCACACCTCCATAGCCTTCATCCTCCATTTCTACACCCTATGTGTCCCCCTTTCTCTCTACATATATGTCCATATTACCATACTCTCTTCAACTTTGTAAAGAACTTCAAAAAATCAGCAAAAATCCAAGGATAACCTCTACAAATGAAGGCTTTTATCATGAATTTTCCAAGGTTTGAAGATAACATAGCTTCATCGACACGCGTTACTTCGCCATGCTGACTGCTTCTTCTTCCGGTGATGTAAAGAGGTGAATGTCAACTTCTCCAAAGCTTCAACCTCTCTTTACAAGCTCATCCCTTCTCTAAATTTTCTCATCATATATCTCACCATTTGGTGAATGATTTTGTAAATATTTTTTAGTGATAATTACTAACTACTAACCACTAACCTTTTTGTAAAATGCACCCTCTACTAGAGTAGGCACTCCCAAATTATTCACTCAATCCTCTCTCCTATCATCCTCAATAATTCTCTTCCCTTGAGCCCACATCCATGTGACTCAAAGGACAAGAGAGACCCACCCTCATTAAAAAAAATAAAAATATGCATAATCTTTTATTCCTTCAAATAAACTTGATTAGGCCTAATCCTAATCGGGGCTTCTAAAACCTATAAATAGATCCCTTCTCTCCCTTGTAAATGATCACATGATCACACTACACCACACCATTCTCAACACATAACACACCACTCTTCAAGCCTAGTTGTGTAGAGTGTGTGCATTGTGAGTGCTCTATTCCATCACTACATATAGGTGCATGGAGAAGCTTGAAGTTAGTTATGCCATCTAGAGGAGTGGAGTGATACTATACTCTGCAATCACACTTGTAGCCTACTCTTGTCCATAAATAAGATTCATAGTTTTGGGTGCAATTGTATGCTGCAACTACGACTCTTCTCTCCAAATTGACTTGATAAGTTGGCTCATCAGGTGGTTGAAGGTATATTGTCCTTGAAGTTTGTTGTGCCATTTCATGCTTGGTGGTTTGAGGGCTTGTTGAATTGTTTGCCAAAACTTTCAATTGTAAGAGGGTGCTCGGTGAGAGGGCTCCCGTGACCCTAAGACAATTTGTGTATTGGCAACAAGGTCAAGTTTTGTGTTGTCTCTCTATTTCTCATCAAGCTTTGTGTGCATCTAGTCTTTAAGGCTAAGACTGAGTTGCTCAAGTTGATTTGTGCTCTTTACCTCTCTCTGGCGTGGTGAATGTTTGTGTTTGGTGTATGTGGCTATCTTGCATTCCCCTCTCTTTGTGCGTTTGAGTACAAGGAGATATCACGTGCGTCCTAGTTCGCATCTACAACTAGGTGGTTCCCCTTTTCTTGTCTGGTTTCTGGCTGTGGGTTGTTGTTGTCTCTGATTGTGCTTGCCCCAGCCCCAATTGAGTAGCACGGGAGCCTTGAAGGGTATTTAGGTTTCGCTCTTCTTGTTGCCCGCCCCGGACCGCCTCAATACATTTCAGGCCTCAGCCCCTTTAAATGCATCTTCTCCTTTTGGTGGCGCTTGTAAATCCATACACTAAGCCACTCCTCATCTGAGAAATCATCATCACATAGGAGATTCGGATCCTGGCCAACCAAGCATAGCCCATATTCGGTATGAAAATCTTCCTTGGTGAAGCAAAATTTTGTTTGAGTGGGTAAGCCCACTCGTGGTACTGTCCACCTCCCTGTAAAAACATATAAGAATGCATGTTAGTATGTAATGAGCCATAATTAAACTTGTTTTATCAACAATAAGAAGTGGTTAGGTAACACTAAAAAATTCTGCACCAGTTTAAAGTGGTGCTCCAGCACATTAAAGTGGGCTGAACCACTGTTCAGTTGTGCTACACCGATGTGAATTGTTGTACACAACATAAAACTAGTTTTACACTCCTAAAAAGTGGTGCTACACCAATAGAATGTGGTATCTCCTTGTAAAGATTCATCACTTAAAAGCACTTAACCACCACTTTTAGCAAAGATGCAAAACTAACGATTATTGCACTTTTGTAAAGAATTACTAAAAAGTGGTTCTACAACACTGAAAGTGGTTGACCATCACGCACCACCACTTAAATGTGATTTGAACACAAAAAGTGGTGACCACCACTTTATTGGTGTTTACCACTTTATACCAAATAACGTTCAAGTTAAGAAGCACCACTTTTCAGTGGTCCTACACACTTTTAAGGTACCGAATAACGTTCTACTTAAGGAGCACCACTTTATAGTGATGTTCACCACTTTATAGTGGTCTTCACCACTATAAACACCACTGAAATGTGATTTGAACCACAAAAAGTGGTGAGCACCACTTTATTAGTGTTTACCACTTTATACCAAATAACGTTTAGGTTAAGAAGCACCAGTTTTCAGTGGTCCTACACACTTTTAAGGTACCGAATAACGTTCTAGTTAAGGAGCACCACTTTATGGTGATGTTCACCACTTTATAGTGGTCTTCACCACTATAAACACCACTTAAATGTGATTTGAACCACAAAAAGTGGTTAGCACCACTTTATTGGTTTTTACCACTTTAAACCAAATAACGTTCAGGTTAAAAAGCACCACTTTTAAGGTATCGAATAACGTTCTAATTAAGAAGCACCACTTTCTAGTGGTAAACACTACTGAAAAGTGGTGCACCATCGTGATGCTTCGCTTAAAAGTGATGCTTCACCACAAAATAGTTAGGGTTTTCCATTGGAAAGTGATGCACCCATTGTATCGCTCGTTTTTACTAGAACCTTACTTCTTTTTAGTGATGCCCATCACTTTAAAGTGGTCCAGTATCACTTTTAAGAGATGGTGCACCATATCAGCATAACTATTTAGTGATGCATCCATGGTTTCTGCCCAACTTTAAAGGGTGTTGCAGGTGCACCACTTCAACATAGCCTATCAGTGGTGTTGTACCCATAAAAAGTGGGGTTCACCCACTTGATATTTACTAGTGTTGTGCACACTAATTTTTCCTAATAAAGCAACACTTTAATTGATCCATGGGGTAAATACTTGCATCTAACCTGCTGAACATTTTGCTTCTTAGGTGTACCCTTGGGGGACTCGGAAGTTCTTTTTGTAGCATGCATGTGAAAAAAATTCAAAAATTTTACAAGACATAAAACCAATTTTAGAAATGCATGCATGATGCATCTAACCTGTTTTGATAGGCGACTCATGCGTAGAGCTCTTTCCCTTCCTAGGTGTACCCTTGTCAGAGTCTAAAGGTCCTTTTGTAGCCTGGTTCTTCATCCTGAAAAAATCACAAATGCCACATAGATACAAGATCAATAGTTAAATGCATTCATGCTTGAACCTGCATGATGCATTCGTATAAGCATGCACACACAGTTGATAAAATCTGCATTCATGCTTCAAGCTGCATGATGCATTCTTATAAATCATTCACAAGGGTGATCAATTAGATGTGCACAATGCATATACATTCCAGAAATAAATTCTAAACTTACACATGCATCATTAATAGTTACAATCCATGATTATCTTGCCACCCAACAAAGGGCAGACCATATCGCCACGGGTTGAACCTGGGTCCTTACGCACCCACCCATTCACTTTAACCACTAGTCCAAGCCCCCTTTGGTTATCTTGCCACACATTCAGATACAAGCATACAGCTCTTCTACATCTGCATGAAGCATGTTAAAACATGGATCAATGCTACCTGGAAATGCTACCTAGGAAAACCAGCCACATTCAAATTCAACCAACATTCGAGATAGAATGCTTCAAGCTACATGATGTCACATACTTGTTGCTGCTGCAGGGGATTTTTACTGAAGTTGATGACCAGCCCAGCAAAAAGTACTCCTCCTGAATTTGCTTGTTGTTGTTGTGATGTTGCTACTTGTTGCTTCGGCTAGCAGAGAAATGCAAAGGAAGGAGGAAAGAGAAACCTGAATGGTGCTGGCGAGACAGAGCAAGGGGGGAGGAACGAGCGAGACAGAGTGGGAGGGACAAGACTCGAGAGAATATTTGCATTAAGTTCTTGAATGTACCTTGAGGTGATCATTAATGAGTAAGCGCTTTCACTTAGTACACGTCAAATTTTAACCCTTTTTTTCCATAAATTTTGAATTTAATCCCACTGTTTCAAATGCCTAAACCACCCATTTTCTCAACCCCAAAAACCATATACTATATAGTGGCAAAAGCGGTCCACCTATACATGCTTTCACCCTGGTATGGTTACATCCGACCGGTATGGTTAGATCCAACCGGTATGATAAAATCCAACCGGTTTGATGTTATGCTTCCGGTATACTGTTATCCTACCGATATCCTACCGGTATGATGTTATACTATCCAGTATAATAACATTATACTGTTGTGATAACATCATACCAGCAGGATGTAATCATACCGGTATGATAACATCATTATACCTATTTTCAAGCATTCATACCGATTTTATACCTGTTTGACATTGTCTGATAACAGAGGTCTCTTGCCTACAGGAAGAATTATCCAAATGCTTGGACCGTGAGGAAACCTTTGGTCTCTATGTCACGTTTGTGACATGCATGATTAGTCGACCAATGCTACCTGAAACCATAGTCTTGCCTGCACGAGTAACAGCTCCTGGACATAGTGTTGTTCTCATTGATGTGTGCAATGCTTGTGGTGTAAGAATTCATGATCACAATTGCTCAAGCCATGTTGTTCTATTGCCTTGTTCACATGCATACCATGCATTCTGCTATGCTCACTTGGCTGAGAAAGGAAAGTGCATGCTTAAGGATTGCCTCGGAGTTATTTCTGCAGAAGACCAATCCCTTCTAAAGAAGAATCCACTTGAACCATGCCCAAAAACAAGTGAGAAAATTGTTTCAATGGGTAATCAGGTGGTTGATGTTTGTCTTCTCTAATGTTTTTTCAGGTGGTTGATTTTTGTCTTCTCTGATGTTTTTCAATGGGTAATCAGGTGGTTGATGTTTGTCTTCTCTAATGTTTTTTCAGGTGGTTGATTTTTGTCTTCTCTGATGTTTTTCAGAGTCAAGCTGCTTCAGAACTACTGTCGATAAAGACACAGGCAACGATGCAGTGACGCCTGCATACAAGACACCTGTGGAGGTATTGCTTGATGACAATGTCCCTGGTAATGCTGAGAAACCTGTTTCAGAAACAACAGAAGAAGAACAAAACTTTGAGGTAAAGGAGCAGGGTACGACTGGTGCTGAAGAGAAAACCCAGAATGAGGAAGACGATGTGTTGCTAGACAGCGTGCGGGTGACAAGATCAAAGACCCCGAGAAAACGAGGCCAACGTGGCAAGAGTAATTTTTTTCATTGATTATGGCTCTAATAAGTGATCTCTTGCTGCACAGCTTTCTAAAACTGATAGTCTTGTAGATGTCAGGCTGGAGGGAAGTCCCGAGGAGACCCTTGCTCAGCATATAAGAAAGGCAAAAAGAAAAAAAATCAAGAAGACTGGAGATGAGAATCCTGAAATGGAGCAAAAAAGCAAGGAAGAGGAAGAGACCCAGGGGCAGCCAGAAGAGGAGATGGACATAGAAGACACTAAGGAGATGCAGAATACCGACACAAGTTCTGACCCTAAACCTAGAGCCAGCAAAAGATTATAGTTTGCCCCCCCATGTTTCTTTTTATGTAACCACTTCTGAAATTAATATAACTTTCTTTCCCATTCGACGTCTCATTCATCTTGTGCCTAATTTTTGAACATTGTGTGTTTTTATTGTATGATTTCAATCTATAGATATGTCCTAATTGCATATTTAAATTTGAGTCTTGTGTAATTTTGCATATGCAGATATGTTTTCAGTTGAAGAATGGCGCCATTCAGATAGGTTCAGGGCTGACAAGCAGAATGGCAGGGTTGACATTCGTGCAATATGGAATTGTGTGTTGTCTCCTGCAATGCTCGTGTTTCCTCTATTGTATATACTAATTAAAAGAATCCCACTGATATGGCCAAGGCCACCACCTCCGTTGAGCGTCCAGCGTAGGGTTCTCATTTTGGACCTTAATGGATTACTGCTTAAGAAATTTGATGGAAAATATGGTGAAGAATTGCCCCACTAGCCAGAAATGCGGTATGTTGTTGAAGGGGATACACAGTTTTGGGTAAGGCCCGATGAAGAAGTGTTTCTGAATTTTTGTTTCAGATGGTTTCGAAGTGTGGATATGGAGCTGCTGCGAGTTTGAGAAGCTCAAACGCACGCTAGTGACAGTGTTCCCTGACCACCACAAAAGATTCAATAGAGTGGTAAGTCAGGCACAGTGCACAAGGGCCCCTTTTAAATTGGGCGCGACAGATAAACCGGTGTTCCACAAGAATCTCTAAAATTTTCCTGACCTACCACCTGACACACTTATCTTTGATGATTCTAGATATAAGCTAATGTTTAATCCATTGGGGTCATTTCTTGTTTTTCCCAAGCTAGAAAAGCAGTCTAAAGAAGTGCGCACCTGTTTTTCGTCAACCACTGTCATAAACTGGCTGGCACACTTGTTGTACTCTAAGGAAAGAATTGAGTATACAAAGAGGACTGTAATTTGTGCAGACGGACAACCTGACGACACCTATGTGCGTCGTTTTTATTGGAAATGGCGGATTGACTTTTTCAAGAAGAAAGGAACATATTTTTTATATAAAAAGAAAGCTTCATAAAGTCTGTGAAGTGGGCGACTTTTGTCGATGTATTTTTTTGTCGATGGCTATAAATGGAGAATTACTCAACCAAAAGGCTCAATCAATGTAACAGAATTCATGTATAATACATTTACAAGCAAGTTGCACGGAAATACGTTGTATTCTATATTTGAAGTTTATTGCAAATAAAAGGAGACAATGAGAGAGAGTGTCTGATAACGGTATTATACTGGGCATGACTGGTATGATACTGAGAAAAGTGTGTGTGTGTGTGTGTGTGTGAGAGAGAGAGAGAGAGAGAGAGAGAGAGAGAGAGAGAGAGAGAGAGAGAGAGAGAGAGAGAGAAAGAGAGAGAGAGAGAGACTCGGATACAAAGAAGTGACATGTATGATACCAATATGATTCTTTCAAGTGACTGGTATGATATAGGTATGATACTGAGAAGTGATCAGTATGATATTGAGAAGTGACATGAGAGAGAGAGAGAGAGAGAGAGAGAGAGAGAGAGAGAGAGAGAGAGAGAGAGTCTTATACTGATAAGTGACTGGTATGATATCGGTATGATACTATGAAGTGACTAATATGATACAGGTATGATACTGAGGAGTGACAGAGAGAGGGAGAGGGACTGGTACGATACCGGTATGATACTGAGACGTTACACACACACACACACAGAGACAGAGGAACTTGTATAATATTGGTATCATAGCAGTCACTCCTCAGTATCATACCGGTATGATACTGAGAAATGACTGGTATGATGTTTAGAAATGACAGAGAGAGAGAGAGAGACAGAGAGAGAGAGAGAGAGAGAGAGAGAGAGAGAGAGAGAGAGAGAGAGAGGGAATGTATGATATGGGTATGATACTGGGAAATGACTTGTATGATATTGTATCATACCGGTATGATACTGAGAATTGACTGGTATGATACCGGTATGATACTGAGAAATGGCTGGTATAATACAGAAATGATACTGAGAAGTGAGAGTGAGAGAGAGAGAGAGAGAGAGAGAGAGAGAGAGAGAGAGAGAGAGAGAGAGAGAGAGAGAGAGAGAGAGAGAGAGAGAAAGAGAGAGAGAGGGAGAGAGGGAGAGGGAGACAGTTCAGTTTACAGTAATAGGCAGATATACACAAAATTATGCATTATGCATTTCTTAAGATGGTTACAGCTCAAAAGGCATACTATTGTAGATAGACTCACTGACATCAAGTGATATTGTATATAGTTTTGAGTTGCTGGGATGGGGTATCATGGGGATTTTGATTGCCCGAACAAGATGTGAATATATGAACACCTCTGGCTTTTTGTCCAAAAGCTCGTAGGTCTGCTCATTTATCATACGATAGTAAAACCCTTTGATAGCATAGGATCCTCGCCCAATGATATTGCCCTAGTCATCTTCAACGTCTGAATGAAACTCTTGAATAGCTGCAGTGCATTTCACTATATAGAAATCCACTTTTTCTTCATTGTCATTTGGTGCGGGAACAACAAAATTATCACCAACAATAAGAGCTTGACTGAGGGTGTCATAGTGTCCTTCATATGCTGCATCCTCATTTATTTCATCGTCATCGTCTTCCCCTTCTTCTGTAGGCTCCAAAATAAGGTATTTCCAGAAAGGAACGTGTGACTTGATCACACATATCCTCCACTTTTCCTATTTACATGCACTACAGAAACAAGACAGTGAACGTGTTTTCAAAGCAGTTGTATCATGCTCTGAATATGCAGAAACAGAGTGCATTGAGCGGGTATTTTTTATAGCCTTCACATCCCAATTTTTTCCCCTTTCAACATCTCCCAATTCAATCACCAAAAAAATCATGCTTACATAACAGGCCTAGGATGCATAGGTAGCTGTAGCACCATCTGACAAGGTCCGTCTCAATAATGCCACAACATTTGTAGCACAGTATATCTTTGGGTAGTTTGGCTGCAATTGGTATTGAGTTAAAGACCTTTTTATCACTGCTCCCGCACCGTCGTGTTCTCCCTTACCATGTCCGGATCCAAAAAAGTTCCACGACATTTTCCATCCCGTAAAAACACTGTATCTGCAATTTATTCAATGGATAGAAGAAGATTAATATACTCTTGGCACAATAAAATTACCAAAAAAATCACGTATTATAATATTACTGATGTTAGACAAGCATTTTATTACAACTTTAATGCCACTATGATAGGTCTCTATATTAAAACCACCTTCAGATAATGTTTGTTAGAACATGGTATACCTGGCAAGGAAATAGAATGGTCTTCTTGCTTTGAATTGTGAAGCTGCTCCATTAGACCATACCCAATGACGTTTTATATTTAGACCAAATTGCTTTAGCAATTCCGCATGTTTCAGAAAACAGTGTTGAACAAAATGTGTGTCATGTTGCTTGTCATCTGAAATAAAGAAGTGAATTGTCTTGTGGATGTCACCTACATAATATAAAAATCAAAAATTATTGAAGGCTTAATACAAAAGAAATAATGTTGATCTAGGGTGATGTCGTTACCTGCAATTCGGAAATATGTTATGTGCACAAAAATAGTTACTTGATTTGAATACCAGTGCATGGACGAAATCTCATTTTGTTCTTTGAAACTATAATTTTCAGCAAAGTCAACAACTG
This sequence comes from Adiantum capillus-veneris, assembly GCF_014529385.1. Lineage (NCBI taxonomy): Eukaryota > Viridiplantae > Streptophyta > Polypodiopsida > Polypodiales > Pteridaceae > Adiantum > Adiantum capillus-veneris. The sequence continues at coordinate 36,270,890 of NC_140942.1, read as the reverse complement.
ACACAACAACATCTTCTGGAAAGCTTTGTATACATTCCTTATATTGTTCTGCTTGCCATCTATACACAAAATTATGCATTATGTATTTCTTAAGATGGTCTTTGAACATGACTGAGAGATTCTGGCATGATATTTCCTTATGCGACAAGACTTTCATTTTCTTCTTCAGACCGTCACGCGCAGTTCCTACTTCTAGGTCCTCAAAAATCTTCACCACAATCTTTTTAGTAATAAATGCAGCCTCTACAGCACAAAAGTCTAACTTATCTGGGCCACACCTTTTACATTGACCACTCAAGCAGGCAAGGGCATGGAAGGTGGACGTATCTGATTTAGGACACAGTATAGAGTCCAATAAGGCTGTTACACTCTTGATAGGGTTTTTTTGTGCCTTGCATCCACCATTGTCTTTGTATATGTTGCATTGACAATGGCAAGCTTTTCCATGCAGACCGAATACAAAACTTCGCATGTGATTTATGGCATCCTTTAGGAAGGACATTTGAACATGTGAAATGCAACAGCAAGTATATCAGTCTCTCAATTTCCACACAAAATATGGCTTCATGTACTCAAACGCCCGCTGCCTTATTACAATTTCAGGGTATTGTTCTTTGAAGTTGAGAAAGAGCTCCACCTACAATGAAAGACATATATGGTTAAAGAACATTGAAGAAAACTGCAGGTTTTGAGAAAACCTGTTACATTACTATAAACCAGTATTTTTATTTCAAACCACTATGTTTTTTCACTTAATTGGTTAGGTAAACTAGTATATATGAACAAATGTCCTTGGTACGTACCAGTGGTATATAAGTGTCAACCAGTGCAAATGTTCTTACTGCTGATGTAAACCAGTCTTTTCATTTATAACCCGTATGTTATTTACCTAACCAGTACAAGTGAGCACTTAACCACGATGTATACCAGTGATAAATAAGTGTTAAAAAGAATGAACACATGCCCTTGGTACGTACCAGTGGTATATAAGTGTCAGCCAGTTCAAATGTTCTTACTGCTGATGTAAACCAGTTTTTTCATTTAAAACCGGTATGTTATTTACCTAACCAGTACATGTGAGCACTTACCCATGATGTGTGCCAGTGAAAAATAAGGGTTAAAAAAATGAACACATGTCCTTGGTACGTACCAGTGGTATATAAGTGTCAACCAGTTCAAATGTTCTGACTGCTGATGTAAACCAGTCTTTTCATTTAAAACCGGTATGTTATTTACCTAACTAGTACATGTGAGCACTTAACCACGATGTATACCAGTGAGAAATAAGTGTTAAAGAAAATGAACACATGTCATTGGTACGTACCAGTGGTATATAAGTGTCAACCAGTGCATATGTTCTTACTGCTGATGTAACCCAGTCTTTTCATTTAAAACCGGTATGTTATTTACCTAACCAGTACATGTTAGCACTTACCCATGATGTGTACCAGTGAAAAATAAGGGCTAAAAAAATGAACACATGTCCTTGGTACGTTCCAGTGGTATATAAGTGTCAACCAGTGCGAATGTTCTTACTGCTGATGTAAACCAGTCTTTTCATTTAAAATCAGTATGTTATTTACCTAAATAGTACAAGTGAGCACTTAACCACGATGTATACCAGTGAGAAATTAGTGTTAAAAGAAATTAACACATGTCCTTGGTACATACTAGTGGTATATAAGTGTCAACTTGTTCAAATATTCTTACTGCTGATGTAAACCAGTCTTTTCATTTGAAACCGCTATGTTATTTACTAACCTGTACATGTAAGCACTTAACCACGATGTATACCAGTGAGAAAAATGTGTTAAAAAAAATGAACACATGTCCTTGGTACGTTGCAGTGGTATATAAGTGTTAACCAGTTCAAATGTTCTGACTGCTAATGTAAACCAGTCTTTTCATTTAAAACGGGTATGTTATTTACCTAACTAGTACATGTGAGGACTTAATCACAATGTATACCAGTGAGAAATAAGTGTACAAAAAAATTTACTGGATATGTGAACCACTATTTTCCTTTCAAACAGATATGTTTTTTACCTATCTGACATGACAAACAGTACATGTGAACACTTAACCACTATGTATACCAGTGAGAAATAGGTGTTAAAAGATTTTTACTGGTTATGTAATCCAATTTTTTACCTAACCAGTTTATACATATCATACGCGTGTGAAAGTATGCGTCTGCAAACGTATGTTTCAACAAACATACGCGCATTATAAAAACTATGTTTCCATTTATATTCTCCTTCACATCCAATATTTATCTACTCTTAGTCTAGGACCAAATACAGATTCCCCTTATTTCCATTTATAACTTCCTTCATATCCGATCTCATATCTACTCTTATCAACCCATTTATAGAGAATATAGGTCATGAATGCAAATATTAGAAAACAAAAATGGATATAGTGAAGCAAGTTATTACCTGAGATTGTTCAAGAAGATGCACAGGATGTTTGACATATGAATTTCTTCCAATACGCTTTCTGCACACATCCTTCTTATTGGGTGAAACACGAGTGTTAGACATCCAAAAAGAGAAGATCAACTCTTTCTCATCAAGTGTTATGAATCCACGATCCATGGGATGTCAAGCACACAAAGAGATTGGCAAATTGCCATCACCTGCTGCCCTCAACCGATTCTTTGCAGCTATGAAGTTCCTCTTGTGCAAATTTAGCAACTTAGATGCAGCTGAAACATTCACTTTTGAGGTAGATGTACACTCAACATTCATAAGCATTGTGGTGATGAACCTTTTAAGAAAGAGCTCTTGTCCGCTCTTGGGTAATTTGATTGCATCTATTGTGTTGCGTATGGCTTCAGCGAAGGTTGTTTGTGCCTTGGGCATTTCAAGGTCTCCAAGAGAAGGATGATTGACAAACTTGCACAAAATATCTGAGCGTGATGCAACATCGAGGGCCTTTGTACGCCGATTGAAGAGCATAACAAGCTCATTGCAAAGTCTTTGACGCTTTGAATCATCATCACCATTTTGATCATTATCTTCCTCACGTGCTACTTGCTCAAGCTTGTTCTTAGCACGCTGCTCCCTCTTTCTCCTAGCATGATATTCCTTGACCGCATCAACAACATACCTAGCACACAGTTCATAGTGAGGCTGAGAGCAGTCACATACAGTGTGAGATTCTTGCTCCATGCTAGAGAGGGAGAGATTGAGCGAGGTGATAGGCCTACAGAGAGCAAGATCAGTATATGACAGCAATAGATGTGTGATAGGCCTACAAAGTAAACCAACAATCTGTGCTCCTACACAGAGAGTTAGAGAGAGACAAGAAAATGAGAGAGCGGGAAGACAAAGAGCTGGCTGACGTGCATAGTTAAGAGCTACAGAGCCGTCTTCTATTGAGGCGGTCCGGGGCGGGCAACAAGAGAGGCGACCTCTAAACACCCCTCAAGGCTCCCATGCTGCTCAATTGGGGCTGGGGCAACCACAAGCACAACACAACAACAAACCCACAGCCAAACCCAAACAAGATAGGGGCACCACCTAGTTATGGTATGCGAACTAGGACGCAAGAGAGATTTTGGCACAACCAAGAAGATGCACCACACAACGCACACAAACAACCTCACACCAAGACACACACAAACTGGACCAGAGAGAGCTAGAGCAAAGGGAAGAGAGAGAGAAAAGGATCTTGCGTAATACCGTATTTGTGACTTGCAAATGGAGATGGTTCGTTACGATGCTATCGTAGAACTTGTATAAACTCACTCAATGCTTAGTGATTGCTAAACATTGCCAAAACACACACACACACTGTCTTAGGGTGTGGGAGACCTCTCACCACAATACCCTCTTACAATGGACACAAAACTGGCAATGAAAAACACACTAAAACACTTTCTAAAATCAAGATCAACCGATAAAAACTCAAATACACAAGTCACCTTGAATTCTCCAAACCGTATTGCACAAATGGAAGAACGAAGATTTGAACGTCGAATCACGCCTTTGATGCACCAAACCTCAATTTATTGATGATGAAGGAGCATATACAATAGTGGTTTTGAGGTTTGTGGAACTCACGCTCTCTCACTTGCAATGTGTAGCTTGAAGGCTTCTCTCACACCAAGAGTGAAGCTCACAAGTGGTTGCTACACCTAAGTCTCTCCTCACGCATAGAGTGTTGGGGTGCTATGTGAGATGTTGGAGGTTGTTTTACAAGAAGGAGAGCGGCCTATTTATAGGTTGGAGACCCCTCATTAAGATTATTGAAAATCCTAATTTACAAGCTAACAAATCAGGATTATGATTTTTTGAATATCAAAACATTGCGGGCCTTCTTTGTCTGCTTGAGTCATGGGTGTGGGCTCAAAAGAGAGCATTATTGATGGTAGAGAAGGTGAAAGTAAGTTTTAAGGAAGGGGAGAGAGAGAGAGAGAGAGTTACTATACATGTCTTGAGGTGAGGTGTCTTTTATGGTTAGGTCAATGCTATTTTGTGTTAGTATGTTAGTCGTTAGTAATCACTAGAAAGTTAATGTTACATTTACAATGGGTAGAGTGAGTTGATTTGATGAAGGAAGAGGGGTGAATTAAAAGAGAATCATTGAGATGGTGAAGCTTTGAAGAAGCTTGAACTCACCCTTGTGTAGATTGTGGAAAAAATGACCGCTGGTCTTCTTCTTCTTCTTCGCTTCTTTACGCCGCCGCCACGGTTGACCACCATGATGAAAAGAGGATTTGTTGACGAAAAATCCTCAATTTGCAGAAGTTATCATGGTTAAGATGCTGAATTTTAGATATTTTAGGAGAGGTAAATGAAATTGTAACATAGAAGCAATAGAGAGAGACATGGAGAGGGTGTATGTATGTAGAGGTTCATAAAAGAACTATAGGGATGAGAGAGAAGGGTAATGGTGAAGAGGGTGGGAGAAGCCATGGAAATTGCAGGTTTGAGTGAGGGAAGGAGAGGGAGGGATGTGTAAGAGTGAGTAGGTGTGTGGAAGGGTGAGAGAAGACTAAGGGCTACTTGTGAGAAAAGTGGGCAAACTGGGGTCCACTCAAAAAATCATAGCTCACCGCTGGTAGCTCCAAAAATCATGAAAAAATTTGAGGTGATTATTCAGAGCGTGGGCTACATTTTCTCTTTTGCCCACCGCTCCAAATTTGGAGTGGAGATAGGTGCCAAAATTCTCACCAAAAAGCCTGTTTTTTATGCCTGCAAAAGTCTTTTAGTGGCCCCCTCCTTTGTTGAATTTGTACAATGCATCCAAGAGTGAGCCCCTCCTTTGTCATATTATAATACAAGGCATTCAAGTTGCCCTTGACCCATGCATGGAGGAGGATTATTGGTGAAATAAGAAATATATACATGGTGGGACTAGTGTATGGACTATTCATGGACTTTAGCTCAATGAGCACATGGTGTTAGAATAATGAGTAAAAATAATAATAAAAATATGGAGGAGTTATGGATATGGAAAGATATTGGAATCATATGATATGGTCCCTCTTTGAATTATTTTGGGTGAAAGAGGAAAAGGTATGCAAGTAAATAATATAATAAAAGTAACCAATGAGTAGAAATCAATTTTCTGTTTTCACGAGGGTGAGGGTGAAAATGTGGGAGTGATTTGTATAAAGGAAAAATATGAGGTTAGAGTATGTACATATTGGCAAAAAAATATATATATAATTATGGTGTAAGAGGATGAAAGAAGGTGTACATAGGTTTAATAAAACACACACTTAAGTAGAAATATTTAAATAAAATACCAAAATAATTATAAAAAATCCCTATATTTAGGCCATATATAGAATGAAATATTTACACACAAAGAGGCCATAATATACTTTTATTTTTTATTTTTTTTTATTTTTTTTATTTTTTTGGCTCAACTAGCCCAATGACTAGCTAATTGAGGGTTTTTGAAGAAGATATGGGAAAAGTCCCGTGACTCACGCACGCCTATGTACAGTGAAATGGTGGGGATAGCCACAGTGTTTGTGTGATTTTGGTAGGGTGAGGTAACTCATTGTGGCAATTACAAAGAGCCGAAAAACGACTATCACTATATTTGAAAAAGAGACGTGGAAATAGTAATGGTGTAAAGAGCTGGCTGACGTGCATAGTTAAGAGGTACAAAGCCGTCTTCTATATTTAACAAAAAGTTGTGGAAATTCTATATTTAATTAAAAATCTGTTCAAAATAATATATCGAATTGAACTAATAGAGATGGTTTTATGTACCGGTTATAAAACCTCTGTCTGGGACAAGGTTTTTGGTCCACCTATTCATGCATCCACCCAATTACCAAGCCATTGATTGCAAAACTATAACCAAAGAGATTATCCACTATATGATTACAAAAGCATAATTGTTACCTGAATGCAAAACCATAACCAAGGAGCAATTGAAACAATCCAAAAGCATACTAGTAACCATAACTTGATTTGAATAAAATAGCCCTATCAGATTGCAAGACCATAAGCATAAACATCTAACAAAGAGCATAAAAATATAACCATAATCATAAATGTCAAACAATATACAATGAATACAATCGTCAGAATGACCATAACTACAAAAAAACATAGATGCAAGATGTCACCCTCATGGTAATGTGTTCCAGTCGCGACGGCCTCTCCCGCCACAAGTCTATGCTTGTACCCATACTTCTCCTCTCGGTGTGTCAAACGGTGCTTCATGGAAATTTCTTACAAAATAAACAATTAACTATAAAATAAATATTAAGATAACATATACATATTTGATAATTTAAAGCGTACATATAATACTTACAATCTCATACCGAAGAGTGTCGTAGCCTCCACTCCCAAGATGTTATGCTCCACTAGACTCCATACGTGCTCTAGCTGCATCTCCTACTGCTTAAATCTTTGAGGATTGTCTTGTGTCTCTCGTGAAATCCATGTCCACTCATCTGTATCTAACCATTCCGGCTTTGAATCATTGTTTTCTTTGGTCTCTGACTGACGGTGGGATATTGTGGAAATCACCATGCTCAAGATCCAGTCATTCGAGACTGGATTGTACCCCTCTGTCAGTATGTACTCTGTATGAATGGTGTCAACGATGTAATTATTTCTTTCCTAATCTTGAGCATCCCAAAACTCCATCACATAGTGGAAAACTAAATTGTACAGAGCTACCCAATTGAAGTTTGTTTGTGTTATTGAAATCCGTTTGTCGAAGTCTGTTTGCATTATTGGAGTTTGTTTGTGTTTCTAAAGTGCACAAGACATTTTTGAAGTCTATATGTGTTTTCTCTACCCTAATTGCCCAAACACAGCCATATCCCAGCAACCAAACCATAAGCGTCTTTGTACAGGAAAACATTGATCAGTGATAACCATTTTCCGCTTGCTCTAACTACCTCGCATTCTCTAGTCATGTCTGATCCCCACACACCTTGTTCTAGAGGTGCATGAAGATTAGGACCAATGGGTATACTTTCATCTTTATTGTTCAATGCCTATGTTTGAGGATGCAACATAAGTACACACCCACGACTATATGACAATCCATGTAGATCCAACACAAACCCTAATCTAGTAGAGACCTAAAATTTGTAGTCCAAATCTAAAGCCGCTAATGGTAAGTAGCCTAAAACAATCAAATTTTGAAGTACCAATACCTAAATGGCACATCGTAACCAGCTAACCTTAAGCGGCATGAAACAGCCAGATTGTAAAGACCTAACACCTAAGCCAATATCCATAAGCCCTGAACCCTAAGCCGCTAATGGTAAGTAGCCTAAAACAATCAAATTTTTGAAGTACCAATACCTAAATGGCACATCGTAACCAGCTAACCTTAAGCGGCATGAAACAGCCAGATTGTAAAGACCTAACACCTAAGCCAATATCCATAAGCCCTGAACCCTAAACGGACTGAAACATTCCAACCGCTTATCCGCTATATGTCCAAAGCGGGTTACTCTACTGAAATGACTAAAGTAATGCCACACTAAGCTAATTTACAGCAGCCAGACCTAAAGCCGCTAACTTTAGGTGGCCTAAGCGGCCTAAAACAACCAAATTGTCGTACTCGAACTCGATTATTGAAATGGATAAAGTATTGTGATACTAATATCAGCCAATTTAGAGTGTCTAGCCCTATGCGAACCTAAATTTAAAGAACTAACACCTAAGTGGCTAGCCCTAGGCTGACTGAAACAATGCCCGAATCGCTTACCCTAAGATGCATACCTTTAAGCAGATTACTTAAATTGACCGATCTAATACTGATCGTCATTTATTAGATAAACCTAGGTATGAATATAATTAAATGCAAATAAAACCTAGCACTAAAACTTAACACTATAACCTAACACAGCTATAATCTATAGCTAACTCTATAACATAAACCTATGTGTATGGATAATCAAATCTAAATAAAACCTAGCACTAAAACTTGACTTAAAAAATCCTAACATTAATAACACCTACAACATGCGACACTTTAGAAAAACAACATAATATATTAGTTTCAAATAAAATTGTACAAAACTAACAAAACTAATAACACATTGAACTAAATTAAAATAACTCTTAATCTTTTTTTTCAAAATTTATATTGACAATTTGTGAATGATAATTATTAAAAAGATTTCTAAAATAGCAAAATTAATATTTTGTAAATTTATTTTTAATTTGAACATGTTTGTGTGCATGTTATGTCTGCGTAAGTTAGGGTTTCTGGTGATTACATGTTTTTTGAAGAATTCCAAGTCAACTAAAAAATTAGAGAATCGTTTATGAGTTAAGCATCCGCGTGGTTGTGTTTCATCAAACTCTTTAACAAACACCAAACTTAGTTTGAAAAGAGTATGGTTCAGGTTCTTTGTATATTTCCAACCAGAACAAATACGCATTTTAGATTTCCAACCAGAACAAATACGCATTTTAGACAAGTCTTTGTTAATGTGAAAATCATTTATCATTGTTTGCAAAAATACTTTAGGGTTGATAAAGTCCATATATTTGCTACAAAACAAAATGTGAATAAATCTCCCATGCATCCTATAATTACATTCAAATGTAGCAAACCATTATTTCTTATAGTAAGTGAGTGTACTTGGTCTTTAGAATTTGAGTATTTTAAGTGCTTTGGGAGCATCTCCATAGTCCTCAAATCCTCTGAACTGCCTTGATTTCTTACTTGTAGATGCCATGTTGCTTGGTGTGTGTATAATCTTCTTCAATTGCTCCTTACCTTTTAGAGGTTTGAGTAAGGTTTCAATTGTGTTAGATACTGGAGTATTGTGCAACTTTTGGAGAAGGGGAGTTCCTGATGTGTATATGCATTAGGAAGAGAATGGGGTCTAGGAGGGTCTCTTTATTTGGCAGCTTAAGGGAGTCATACCTTTAGTATTAGGAAAGAAATCGAAGGACATATTTTGAATTCAAACAGGCAAAATGGCTAGTTTATTTGAATTCAAAATTTCCCCCCAAAATCAAACTTAAAATCTAGCAGGCAAAACCAAGGAAATCATATGTGGGAGTTATGGAAGGTCAAAAATCATAAAGTTGTCCACCCCCTTTTTTAAGGGGAAAATTGCATCCTTTGACCTCTCTTACACACCCACCATTCTTGCACACATGGCATACATCTATTTGTCAAAATGTTAATCACCTCCATAATCTCATGGCAAATAAAGAGGCCCTCCTAGACCCTATCTTCTTCCTAATGGAGTAGTCCTTTCGCTGCTTCGAGCATGTGCTCATGAACCTGATAGTAAACGAATACAACGTGCCTTAATTATGTAGCAAATAAGGCTACCCAAGCTATAAATGCATAGACTTGTGATGGGCCTGATGAAAACTGAAAGAACCTTGGTAATTCTAGAACACATACCAAAAAAATTGTCAAACCAAATGATTTAAGAACCACAATTTGAATTTGGATCCACCCTTTTGTTGGAATTTGAGGAAAGGTCTATAAGAGTTCCAACAAATCCTTAGAAACCGTTTTTTATCTTTTCCTATGTCCATAAGAGAAAGTCCTTTGGTGCGAGCAATAATTGAAGAACTTGGACATGTTTTACCATCCACATCAGACAACCTGATCTAGACAAAGAGAACATCCTGTGCTAAGAGATGCTTGGAATGTAGGGCTAGGGTTTTACACTGCTCGACAATATTTGTGGAAATGCTGCAAAGAAATCCTAGTGAAGAAATTGTAAAAGGTGCATGGTGATTTAATATTTCATAATCCCAAAGCTTGTGCTCAAGTCAAGTAGCGTCCAATTCAACTTGTCTGGGTGGTAGCAGTGGGATTACTTCTGAAAAAAGTTTAGAAATGGCTCTTTCTGGGGATATACTATTTGTATCTGATAGAAAGTTGAGAGCTTCTTTATCTTCTTCTTCAAGAAGGTCTAGATCTAGAAGAGGGTTGATAACCCTTTTTGGGATCCTTAATTTCTATAGGGACAGGAGGGAGGTTATTGATGAAATACAATTTGTTTAGAATAGTGGGTATTGAAGTGAAATAAAAATCAAGATCTGAACTACCTTGTGCATCAACAATGGGTAATTTGGCCACGAAGGCACTAAATGCCTCTAAAATATTTTCCTTCTCTTTCCTAGAAAGAATAAGAAATGAGAGATAGTCATTGATAGAGGCTGTGTTTAAAATTGAGATAGAGTGGGTGACTGTAGCTTGTTTCTCAAAATCAAGCAACTTTTTGTGGATTCTACACCTTTGAAACAAGAAATTATACAATGGGTACCAACCGGTGGAATGGGAATGTCTTCTTCTATTCCATATCCCAAATGGGTAAGGGATGGAATCCAAAAAGCTTGAATCAATCACCATATAAGTATTAAGAAAAACATTATGGATTGAATTATTGTCATATTAGGACTATGTTTTTTCTCAATATATGATGGATACCAGGCCAAAGATATCCTAGGAAAATTTTTGTGTGTTTGAATTTAAAATCCCATCATTCAAAATCATATATTGAGAGACTTAAATACTGTTTGAAAAACATATTGAAAAAATGGAGGATTTCTTGATACATAATAATTCATTACAAAATACTTAATATATGACAAAGTAGGAGTTTTAGCCGGAACTCCTGTCAGATGAGAGCAAAAATCTTTACCTGTCAACCAACCACCAGTACAATTAATTGGAACTAATTTGTACTAAATGGTTGCTAGGTATCCAAGCAAATCCCATTGCTTGTTATCGTTCTCACATCCCATACCCCAACCATACTCCTAAATATATATTATAATTTCTTTAGCTTGTCTATGTAGGTAGGGTCTATTACGATCTTTGAAAAGTTTAATGGGTTTACATGGTTTGGAAATAGGGTCCCTAATTTCTATTGGCTTGGTTCTTTTGCCTACTACGTGAAACCATGATCTTGTCCCAAATTATCTGTTGTAGCTTAAATATGTCCCGAGTGATGCTCATCCTAGTCATCTACCTGTAGCCCTATTTATCAGCAATAATTAGACACATGTGGTTATTATCCTATGTAAGAGTCCTATCCCTTGTCCCACTTTATGAGTATATCAATAAATCTTTGTATGATTCCACCAAATGTTACATTCTATGGTATATACACTCAATTTTTTCTAGAGAATCAACCAAAACCTTGTTTATTTGTAAAAAAATTGGCAGCATTTTGTTGGTAACATCAATCTTTTTTAAAAAAAACCCGGAAGTACACAACACTAACTTTGTTCTTCACAGGAAGTTGTCATAACCAATGCTTCATATTTTTACCAACATATAACTATAAAAAATCTTATGGATTTTTTTTGAATTCAAATCTTTCCAGAGTAAAGTACTTAATACAAAACCTTGTTTAAGAACATGATCCTACACAAAGGAAACTTATGTAAGTAAATCACATGTATCGTAGTACCTGGTTAGTACTTGTCGTTGTCATATGTGTTATCTCTCTTGTACACACTTATTGTCCATGATTTTGCAATTCTATCATTGTACAACCCCTTAAATGATATTTTTATGATAGGTATTAGCTTAAGGATAATGATTATTTACTATGTTTTATCACTATTATCATCTATGTTTTATGTTAATGCTATACTATGCGTATGTTTGTATATTTACTTTGGTTATGTACATATGTGCTTTAATGTGTTTTATCTTTTTCAAAAACTTTCCCTATGTCTTGTGTGGATTTTTGTGAACATGCCTGTGTGTATGTGTATGTGTATGTGTGTAGAATCCAAAATAAAATGCCTTTATAGTCATGAACGTGTATGTGTTTTCATGAGTAAATTTATGTTTATATAAATATGAAAAAATTGGCCTTACAACAGCGTTCTGATGTAATAGTGTAACAACATTGTCACTTTGTAATGGTGGCTATATACATACCCTAAACACTTTATGTGTGTGCTAATAGGTGTGGAAACACCACACCATGTGATTCTAATTGTGTGTGTGCTATACTAAAAAAAAGAACCATCAACTACCTTACAAAGTATACCAAGTAGTGAATATTCAATCCATTTGATGCTCGTTTGTTTGCAACTTGAGGCTCACAGAGTAGAGCTTGTGTTTCTTGGTTGTGATGAATAGCACGTGCACATTCTATATCCTAAGGGGCCCTCATAGGTTGAGAATGAAAGTGCTTGCACTTATTGTAGCCTAAGGGGTAGTGCTACGTAGAAGACAGTTAAATGCTAATGCTAGCAGGGATATTAATATATAGTTTGTAAGTGTGCTTTACAAATCCAAGAAATTTGTGTGCGTTCCGTATTTATGTGCGATGATTTGTTTATACAAAATTGCTACAAATGGTGCATCAATAGAGTAGTATTTTTAGGAAAGAATAGCCACCCACCGGATGTTGCTAAAAATAACCCGTAGCCATTTAGGATTATTCCTTTCCACCAATTATGCAAAAAATACTAAAAGATAAGATCCTTGACATACTGGGGACTTACTATTTATTCAAAGGTTATGTACATTCTTTGATGAATTCCACCCAAAGAAAAGAACTATTACATATTGTAAATGATTACTAAAAAGCCCTACAGGTTTTTTTATATTAAAACATCAGTTATGATTTTCTTGGAGCCACTTCCATCTCTTGTCCTGTGCATCATTCATCTGCTAATGATGTAGTTGCATGTACCATGCTAAAGGATTAGTATATCTCTAGTGGCATGGTGTCCATTTTTTTTAAAACTAAACATTTATGCCCTTTCATCCTATTTATTTTTTGGATATGACAATGGTATTATTATTATATATATTACATGTGTGAGTGTGCATGTGTGCTTGTGTGTGCGAGATAGCAAAGAGAGATGATAGTATGTCCTATATACTATGTGTGTGTGTGTGTGTGTGTGGCCCTCTTGGATACCTGAGAAAAGGTACACTTAGTGGAGGATAGGCCACCAAGTGGACTATCCTCTACCAATTCTATGTTTTAATATATTTATGGTAAATCTAATGCTAGGAAGTTTGTTTTCTTCAATGAATTTAATAATACATCCAACAATCCTCTCTTTTGTGAAACCGTTCTTTACAAACATAGAAATGAGTTTATTTAAGTCTGTAGCAGCGTATGACTCTTGGGATGCATTGTATAATATGGGAAGTACTTGTGATATGCACACATTATATGCCATCGGTTTTGGCTGATTATTGACCGCATGAATAAATGAAACAATGGGACATGGTAATTTGTCTTTTTTCCAGGCGGTGTATGTAACATACTCCCCTTGTATTGGTTCACATAATTGGATATATGTATTTAGATCTGTGACTTGGTTTCCCTTGTGTGTGTCTTTGATCCCAGTAATGTCTAATGGATAAATTGTAACGGGTCCTCACGGGACAAGGGTTTTGTGTGGTCAAGACATTGTGAAATAAAGGGATTATTGGCAAACAGTAAGTCTTCCATATATCTCCATGAATATAAAAAGGCATTCATTATATCATATCATTTAAGACAAGATATCTTTTTGATGTATTCAATTTCAAATTAAACCATACCAAGTACAAATTACACCATAATGGAGAACATTTATATCCAATTGGTATACCTTTTTCTTGGCGATAAATGTGTTCGCCTAATTTTGTAAAAGCACAAATTCATTAGTATTGTGTAAATACTCAAATGTCTTGACCACCTCTCTTTCCTTTTTGGTAAGCATGATCTGCTTGCGGTATTTTTTAAAACCAAGATATCTCATAGTTTTAATGAGCTTAACAATGCTCAAAAGTACCTCAAGTAAGACATGTGTGCCTTTATGAGTAATAGCCTCATAACAAGATGTTATGTCAAATGAATGAATGTCTGTGAGTAGATTAATCAAAAAATCATATTGATTATTGATCATCCAAAATCTATTGGTTTGTGTCCCAAAAAATGTGTGTATCTTTTTATGTATTATTTTGGTGTGTTCCATAAATCCTTGTAGTAATCCCTTGAGTAATTTAGTTATTAATGTTGTAGTAGTATTAAATAATTATGTGCATTAGTGATCCATCTAAAGTCCATTTTGTGAATTTTAATATTTCCCATAAGTTATGGGAGAGAGTACTCTAATGGTTTTTCTAGCCAATTTCTTGAGTATAAGCACCTATATTGGCTTGACAAATTTCTTCTTCACATGAGGGGAGAAGACAAGGATTCTTATCTTCTTTGTGTTTCTAGTTGAATGATTTTTTTACATATGAATACTAGAGTTTGTGCTGATTTATCTAATCCATAGATAAATAAATATTGTAAAATATATTGAATTTTGTTCATCAGGTATGTGTTTTTATACTAAGTAGTTTGGTTTTGCTTGTGAAAAGGAAACTTCTGGGAAAAGGTCTCTTTAATTACCCTTTGGATGTAATTGTTAAAAGGAAAAAAGAAAATCATAGCGAGCGAGTCTTGCACAAAAGAGTAGAGACGAAGGAGGTCTGGATTGGGGTGGTAGAAACAAACACCAATTTTACACCAAATGCGTCCTCACATCCTAAAATGGTACGTAAAGATTTCCAGGCTTTGCCAAGTTCTTTTATTATTGAGGTAGGGTTAACTAGTACCAACGGGACGTGATTTAATCCCTTCTTGATAAATTCTTGAAATATTTTATGTCTAGCTAAGTTAGGGTCTATGGTGATTACATTTTTTTCAAAGGGTTCCAAGTCCACTAAGAAATTGGAGAACCATTTATGAGTTAAGCATCCGCATGCTTGTGTTTCATCAAACTCTTTAGCAAACGCCAAAGTTGGTCTGTAAAGAGTATGGTTAAGGTTCTTTGTATATTTTCAACCAAAAAAAGTATGCATTTTAGACAAGTCTTTGTTAATGTGAAAATCATTTATCATTGTTTGAAAAAATACCTTAGGGTTGACAAAGTCCATATATATGCTACAAAAAAAAAAGTGAATAAACCTCCCATGTATCCTAGCATTGCGTCAAAATGAAGCAAACCATTATTTCTTATAGTAAGTGAGCGTACGTGGTCTTCAGAATTTGAGTGTTCAAGTGCTTTGGGAGTATCTCCGTTGTCCTCAGATCCTCTGATTTGCCTTGGTTTTTTACTTGTATATTCCATGCTGCTTGGTGTGTGTGTAATATTCTTCAATTTCTCCTTACCTTTTGGAGGTTTGAGTAAGGTTTTAATTGTGTTAGATATTGGTGTATTGTGGAGAAGTGGAGTTTCTGGTGTGTATAGGACTAGTCCCTTGGCTACTTTGAGCATGTGCTCATGAAACTGATAATAAATGATTACAATGTGCCTTATTTCTAAAGGAAATGATGTTACCCAAGTTATAAACGCATAGACTTGTGTTGGCCTTAATGAAAACTAAAAGAACCTTGGTAAATTTTGGGACATGTACCAAAAACATTGGTCAAACCAAATGATTGAAGAAGCAAAATTTGAATCTAGATCCACCCTTTTGCATTAGCATTTGAGGAAAGGTCTATAAGAGTTTCAACAGTTCCTTAGAAACCATTTTCGATCTTTTTCTTTGTCCATAAGAGAGAGTCCTTTGGTGCAAGCAATAATTGAAGAACTTGGACACCTTTCACCATCCACATGAGACAGCTTTATCTGTTTAAGCTCGAAGAGAACATCCTATGATAAATAATGTTTGGAATGTAAGGCTAGGGTTTTACACTATTCGACAATATTTGTGGAAATGCTACAAACCAATCCTAGTGAAGAAATTGTAAAAGGTACACAGAGTTTCAATATTTCATAATCCCAAAGCTTGTGCTCAATTCAAAAAGCATCCAATTCTACTTGTTTGGGTGGCAGGAGTGGGATTACTTCTTAAAAACGTTTAGAAACGGCTCTTTTTGGGGATATATTGTTTGTAGCTGATAGAAAGTTTAGAGATTCTTTCTCTTCTTCTTCAAGAAGGTCCAAATCTAGAAGAGGGTTGATAACCCTTTTGGGATTCTTAATTTCTATAGGGACAACAAGAAGGTTATTGATGAAATAGAATTTGTGCACAATAGTGGGTAATGAAGTGAAATAAAAATCAAGATTTGAACTATCTTGTGCATTAATAATGGATAATTTGGCCAAGAAGGCATTAAATGTCTCTAAAATATTTTCCTTCTCTTTCCTAGAAAGAATAGGGAAAGAGAGCCACTCATTGACAGAGGCTGTGTTTAAAATGGAGATAGAGTGGGTGACTATAGCTTGTTTCTCAAAATCAAGCAACTTTTTGTGGAATTCTATACCTTTGAAACAATAAATTATACATTGGGTACCAATTAGGTGGAATGGGAATTTCTTCTTCTATTCCATATCGCAAACGGGTAAGGGATGGAATCCAAAAAGCCTAAATCATTCACCATATAAGTATTAAGAAAAACATTATGGATTAAAAACATTATTGAGAAACACATTATGAATCATACCAGTCCTAAGTTTTTCAATATATGATGGATACCCGACCAAAGGTATCTTGCAAAAATTTGTGTGTGTTTGAATTTAAAATTGCATCATTTAGAATCATATACTGAGAGACTTAAATACTGTTTGAAAACATACTGAAAAATGGAGAATTTCTTGATACATACATAATTCATTAGAAGTACTTTGATACATGACAAAGTAGGAGTTTTAGCCCGAACTCGTATCAGATGAGAGCAGGGATCTTTACCTACCAACCACCCACTAGTACAATTAATTAGAGCTAATTTGTACTAAATATGGGTGATAGGTATCCAACAAAACCGCAGTGCTTGTTATCGCTGTCGCATCTTAGACCCCAACCATAATCCTAAATATATATTATGTTTTCTTTAGCTCATCTATGTAGGTATGGTCTATTATGATCTTTGAAAATTTTGATGGTTTTACATGTTTTGGAAATAGGGTCCCTAATTGCTATTGGCTTGGTTTTCTTTTGCCTACTATGTGCAACCATGAGCTTGTCCCAAATCTGGTGTAGCTTAAATATATCCCGAGTGATGCTCATCCTAGCCGTGTGCTTGTAGCCCTATTTATCAGCTATAATTAGACACTTGTGGTTAATATCCTATGTAGTAGTCCTATCTCTTGTCCCAGTTTATGAGTATATCAATAAATTTTTCTATGAATCCACCAAATGTTACATTCTATAGTATATACACTCAATTTTTTTTAGAGAATCAACCAAAACCATGTTTATTTATGATGTTTAATTTGTAAAAATTTTGGCAGCATTTTGTTTGTAACATCAATCAGCTTTTTTCAAAAAACCTCGGGAGTACACGTGACTGACCTTCTTTGTCATAGGAGGTTGTCATAACCAATGCTTTATATTTTTACCAAAATCTAATTATCAAAAATCTTATTGGGTTTTTTTGAATTCAAATCTTTCCAGAGTAAAGCACTTAATACAAAATAGAAACCTCGTTTAAGCATGATCCTACACAAAGGAAACTTATGTAAGTAAAACACATGTATCGTTACTTGTCGTTTTCATATGTGCCATCTCTCTTGTAAATGCTTATTGTCCAAGATTTTGCAATTCCGTCATTGTACAACCCTTCAAATGATATTTTTATGATATGTATGAGCTTTAGGATGATGATTATTTACTATGTTTATCACTATTATCATCTATGTTTTATGTTAATGCTATACTATGCGTACGTTTGTATATTTACTTTGGTATGTGCATATGCGCTACTGTGTTTTATCTTTTTTGAAAACTTTCCCTATGTGTTGTCTGGATTTTTGTGAACATGCATGTGTGTATGTGTATGTGTATTTGTGTGGAATCCAAAAAAAAGTCCCTTTATAGGCATGCACATGCATGCATTTTCATGAGTAAATTTTTGTTTAGTAACTATGAAAAAATTGGCCTTACAAAAACATTCTGATGTAATAGCACAAAAACATTGTTAGACTAGTAATGATGGCTATATACGTAGCCTTAAACACTTTATGTGTGTGCTAATAGGTGTGGAAACACCACACCGTGTGCTTCTAACTGTGTGTGTGCGATACAAAGAGAAAAGAACCATCAATTACCTTACAAAATATGCCAAGGAGTGAATATTCAATCCGTTTGATGCTCCTTCATTTGCAACTGGACACTCACACAGTAGATCTTGAGTTCGTTGGTTGCGATGAATAGTGCGTGTGCATGATATAGCCCAAGGGGCCCTCGTAGGTTGAGAGGGAAAGTGCTTGCACTTACTATAGCCTAGGTAGCACTACGTAGAAGACATTTGAATGCTAACACTAGCAAGGATAATACGCAGTGTGTGTGTGTGTGCTTTACAGAGCCAAGCAATCCTCTGTACGTTCCAGATTCATGCGCCATGCTTTGTTTATATAAAATTGCTACAAATGGTGCGTTAACCGAGTACAATTTTTAGGAAAGAATAGCCACCCACCGAGTGTTGCTAAAAATAACCCCTAGCCATTTAGGATTATCCCTTTCCACCAATTATACAAAAATTACTAAAAGATAAGGTACTTGACATACTGGGGACTTATTATTTATTCAAAGGTTATGTACAATCTTTGATAAATTCCACCCAAAGAAAAAAATTGTTACATACTGGAGATGATTATAAAAAAGCCTTATGACTTGTTTTTTATTAAAACGTTAGTTATGCTTTGCTTCGAGCCAGCTTCCATCTCTTGTCCATGCTAAAAGATTAGTATATCTCTAGTGGCATGGTGTCCATTTTTTAAAAAGCTAAAACATTTGTGCCTTTCATGCTATTTATTTTTTGGATATGCGAATGGTATTATTATTTTATATATTGTATGTGTGAGTGTGTGAGTGTGCATGTGTGCTTGTGTGTGCGAGATAGCAAAAAAAAATGGCAGTATGTCCTTTATACTATGTGTGTGTGTGTGTGTGTGTGTATGTGTGTGGCCTCCCCCATTTCTAAAGAGGCCCTCCCACCAAGTGGACCTATCCTCTACCAATTCTATTTTTTAATGTATTGATGGTAAATCTAATGCCATAAAATTTGTTTTCTTCAATGAATTTAATAATGCATGTAATAACCCTCTCTTTTGTGAAATTGTTATCTACAAACATAGAAATGAGTTTATCTAAGTCTGTAACAGCGTATGACTCTTGGGATGCATTGTATAATATGGGAAGTACTTGTGATATGCACACATTATATGCCATCTTTGTTGGCCAATTATTGGCTGCATGAATAAATGAAACATTGGGACATGGTAATTTTCGTTTTTCCAAGTGGTGTGTGTAACATACTCCCCTTCTATTGGTTGATATAATTGGATATATTGTATTTAGATACGTGACTCGGTTTCCCTTGTGTGTAGCTTTGATCACAATAATGTCTAATGATAAACTGTAAAGGAATCCTCATGGGACAAGGGTTTTTTATGGTCAAGACATTGTGAATAAAGGGATTATTGGCAAACAATATGTCATCCATATATCTCCATGAATATATAAATGCATCCATTATATCATATCGTTTAAGACAAGATATCTTTTTGATGTATTCAAATTCAAACCATGCCAAAGTACAAATTACACCAGAATGGACCATTGGTATACCTTTTTCTTGGTGATAAATGTGTTCCCTTAATTTTGTAAAACTATTGTCAAGCACAAATTCATCAGTATTGCGTAATACTCAAATGTTCAGACCACCTCGCTTTTCTTTTTGGTAAGCATGATCTACATTAGGAAGAGAATGGGGTCTAGGAGGGCCTCTTTATTTGGCAGTTTAATGAAGTCAAACCTTTTGTATTAAGAAAGTAACCAAAGTACAACTTTTCAATTCAAACAGGCAAAACGGCTAGCTTATTTGAATTCAAAGTTTCCCCGCAAAATGGAATTTAAAATCTAGAGGGTAAAACCATATCATGTAGCATATCTATGGAAAGATCTCGACGCATATATTGTAGATCTATGATCTCCGCTCAAATTGGAGATCATATGTGGGATTTACGAAAATAATAAAACTTTCCACCTCCTTTTTGGGGGGAAAAGTGCATCCTTTGACCACTCTTACACATCTCTTACACACCCACCATTCTTGCACACATGGCGTATACCTATTTGTCAAAATGTTAATCACCTCCATAAGCTCATGGAAAATAAAGAGTCCCTCATACACCCCATCCTCTTCCTAATGCTTGCATTATTTTTTAAAACCAAGATATCTCATAGTTTTAAGGAGATTAACAATGTTGGAAAGTACCTCAAGTAAGCCATGTGTGCCTTTATGTCAAATGAGTGAATGTTTGTGATTTATTTTGGTAGATTAGTTTAAAAATCATATTTATTATTGATCATCCAAAATCCATTGGTTTGTGTCTCAAAAAAAGTGTGTATCTTTTTATGTATTATTTTGGTGTACTCCATAAATCCTTGTAGTAATCCCTTGAGTAGTTTAGTGATTAATGTTGTAGTAGGAGTAAATACACAATTGTGTGCATTAGTGATCCATCTAAAGCCCATTTTGTGAATTTTAAAATTTCCCATAAGATATGGGAGAGAGTAATGTAATGGTGTTTCTATCCCAATTTCTTGAGTATAAGCACTTATGGCTTGACAAATTTCTTCTTCACTTGAGGGGAGAAGACGAAACTCAAGGGATTCTAATCTTCTTTGTGCTGATAGTTGAATGACATTTTACGTATGAATATTGGAGCTTGTGTTGATTTATCTAAGCCACAAATAAATAAATATTGTAAAATATATTGAATTTTGTTCATCAAGTCTCTGTTTTTATACCAAGGAGTTTGGTTTTGTCTGTGAAAAGGAAACTTCTAGGGAAAGGTCTCTTTAATTAACCTTTGGATGTAATTGGGATGTGCTTTATTGTCCTCACATCCTAAAAGGGCACATAAAGATTTCCAGGCTTTGCCAAGTTCTTTTATTATTGAGGTAGAGTTAACAGGTACTAATGGGATGTGATTTAATCCCTTCTTGATAAATTCTTGAAATATTTTATGTCTGGCTAAGTTAAGGTCTATGGTGATTACATGTTTTTCAAAGGGTTCCAAGTCAACTAAGAAATTGGAGAACCATTTATGAGTAGCATCCGTACGCTTGTGTTTAATCAAACTCTTTAGCAAACACTTTTATTGGTTTGTAAAGAGTATGGTTAAGATTCTTTGTATATTTCAACCAAAACAAATACACATTTTAGACAAGTCTTTGTTAATGTAAAAATAATTTATTATTGTTTGAAAAAATACTTTAGGGTTGAAAAAGTCCATATATTTGTTACAAGCAAAATGTGATTAAATCTCCCATGTATCCCAGCATTGCGTTCAAAATGTAGCAAACCATTATTTCTTATAGTAAGTGAGTGTACGTGGTCTTCAAAAATTTGAGTATTCAAGTTCTTTATGAGTATCTCCGTAGTCCTCAGATCCTCTGAACTGCCTTGGTTTCTTACTTGTAGATGCCATGTTGCTTGGTGTGTGTGTGTAACATTCTCAAATTTCTCCTTATCTTTTGGAGGTTTGAGTAAGGTTTCAATTGTGTAAGATATTGGTGTATTGTGCAACTATTGGAGAAGTGGAGATAGGACTGGTACTTTGGGTGCTTTGAGCATGTGCTCATGAAACTGATAATAAATGATTATGGCATGCCTTAACTCTGTAGGAAATGAGGCCACCCAAGCTATAAACACATAGACTTGTGCTGGCCTTAATGAAAACTAAAAGAACCTTGGTAAATTTTGGAACATGTACTAGAAAAATTGGTCAAACCAAATGATTAAACAAGAAAATTTTAATTTGGATCCACCCTTTTGCATTGGCATTTGAGGAAAGGTCTATAAGAGTTCCAAAAATTCCTTAGAAACTATTTTTAATCTTTTGCTCTGTCCAGAAGAGAGGTCCTTTGATGCGAGCAATAATTAAAGAACTTGGACACTTTTTACCATCCACATTAGACAACTTGATTTGCTCAAAGAGAACATCCTGTGATGAAAGATGTTTGGAATGTAGGGCTAGGGTTTTACACTGTTCGACAATATCTATGGAAATGCTACAAACCAATCCTAGTGAAGAAATTGTAAAAGGTGGATGGTGGTTCAATATTTCATAATCTCAGAGCTTGTGCTCAAGTCAAATAGCATCCAATTCAACTTGTCTGGGTGGTAGGAGTGGGATTACTTCTAAAAAAAGTTTAGAAACGGCTCTTTTTGGGGATCTATTGTTTGTATCTGATAGAAAGTTGAGAGCTTCTTTCTCTTCTTCTTCAAGAAGGTCTAGATCTAGAAGAGGGTTGATAACCCTTTTGGGATGCTTGATTTCTATAGGGACAGTAGGGAGGTTATTAATGAAATACAATTTGTTCACAATAGTGGGTAATGAAGTGAAATAAAAATCAAGATCTGAACTATCTTCTGCATCAATAATGGGTAATTTGTCTAGGAAGGCACTAAATGCCTCTAGAAACTTTTCCTTCTCTTTCCTAGAAAGAATGAGAAAATAGAATTAGCCATTGACATAGGCTATGTTTAAAACGGAAACAGAGTGGGTGACTATAGCTTGTTTCTCAAAATCAAGAAACTTTTTGTGGAATTCTACACCTTTGAAACAAGAAATTATACACTGGGTACCAATCGGTGGAATGGGGATGTCTTATTCTATTCCATATCCGAAACAGGTAAGGGATGGAATCCAAAAAGCCTGAAACAATCACCATATAAGTGTTAAGAAAAACTTTATGAATTAAATTATTGTCATATCAGTACTAAGTTTTCTTAGTATATGACGGATACCAGACCAAAAAAAATCCTGCAGAATTTTTTGTGTGTTTGAATTTAAAATCGCATCATTTAGAATCATATATTGAGAGACTTAAATAGTATTTGAAAAACATGTTGAAAAAATGAAGAATTTCTTGATACATAAATAATTCATTACAAGTACTTTGGTACATGACAAAGTAGCCGAAAATCCTATCAGATGAGAGCGAAGATCTTTACCTGCCAACCAACCACTAATACAATTAATTAGAACTAATTTGTATTAAATATGGGTGATAGGTATCCAAAAAAACCCCATTGCTTGTTATCAGTCGCTGTCATATCCTAAACCCCAACCATACTCCTAAATATATTTTATGTTTTCTTTAGCTCATCTATGTAGGTAGGGTCTATTACGATCTTCAAAAACTTTGATGGGTTTACATGCTTTGGAAATAGGGTTCTTATTTGCTATTGGAATGGTTTTCTTTTGCTTACTATGTGCCACCATGAGATTGTCCCGAATCTGTTGTAGCTTAAATATATCTTGAGTGATGCTCATCCTAGCCATTTGCTTGTATCCTTGTTTATCAGAAATAATTAGGCACATGTGGTTAACATCCTATGTAAGTGTCTATCTCTTGTTCCATTTTATGAGTATAGCAATAAATATTTGTATGAGTCCACAAAAAGTTACATTCTATGGTATACACACTCAATTTTTTCTAGAGAATCAACCAAAACCTTGTTTATTAATGATGTTTAATTTGTATAAATTTTGAAAGAATTTTGTTTGTAACATTAATCTTTTCTCAAAAAAACCCGGGAGTACACACTGACTTTCTTCCTCACAGGAGGTTGTCATAACCAATGCTTCATATTTTTACCAACACCTAATTATTAAAAAACTTATGGGGTTTTTTTGAATTCAAATATTTCCAGAGTAAAGCACTTAATACAAAATAGAAATCTTGTTTAAGGACATGATCCTGCACAAAGGAAACTTATGTAAGTGAAATACATGTATCACAGTACCTGGTTAGCACTTGTCGTTTTGTCATATGTCTTAGCTCTCTTGTACACGCTTATTGTCCATGATTTTTCAATTCCATCACTATACAACCCTTCAAATGATATTTTTATGATAGGTATTATCTTTAGGATGATGATTATTTACTATGTTTCATCTCTATTATCATCTTTGTTTTATGTTAATTCTATACTATGCCTATGTCTGTATATTTACTTTGGTATGTGCATATGCACTACTATGTTTTATCTTTTTTTTAAACTTTCCCTATGTGCTGTGTGGATTTTTATGAGCATGCCTATGTGTATGTGTATGTGTATGTGTATGTGTATGTGTATGTGTATGTGTATGTGTATGTGTATGTGTATGTGTACAGAATCCAAAATAAAACGCCTTTACAGGAATGCATGTGCATGCATTTTCATGAGTAAATTTATGTTTATATAATTACAAATAAATTGGCCTTACAACAGCATTCTGATGTAATAGTGCAACAACATTGTTAGACTTGTAACGATAGCTATATACATAGCCTTAAACACTTTATGTATGTGCTCATAGGTGTGGAAACACACACCGTGTGCTTCTAACTGTGTGTGTGTGATATTGAGAGAAAAGAACCATCAATTACCTCACAAAGTATGTTGAGGAGTGAATATTCATTCCGTTTGATGCTCGTTTTTTTGCAACTAGAGGATCACAGAGTAGAGCTTGCGTTCATTGGTTGCAATGAATAGTGTGTGCGCATGCTATAGCCTAAGGGGCCCTTGTAGGTTGAGAAGGAAAATGCTTTCACTTACTCTAGCATAAGGGGTAGTGCTACGTAGAAGACGATTGAGTGCTAACGCTAGCAGTGATAAAACACTGTGTGTGTGTGTGTGTGCGCGCGCTTTACAAAGCCAAGCAATCCCGCGTGCGTTCTAAATTTATGCACCATGCTTTGTTTATATAAAAGCGCTACAAATGGTGCATTAACTGAGTAGTTTTTTAGGAAAGAATAGCCACCCACACTGGATGTTGCTAAAAATAACCCCTAGCCATCTAGGATTATCCCTTTCCACCAATTATGCAAAAAACACTAAAAGATAAGATCCTTGACATACTGGGGACATTCTTTGATGAATTCCATCCAAAGAAAAAAAAATCACATACTAGAAAAGATTACAAAAGATCCCTGCCGCTTTTCTAAAATTAAAACATCAATTATAATTTGCTTGGAGCCAGCTTCCGTCTCTTATCCTATCCAACATTCATCTGCTAATGACGTAGTTGCATGTACCATGTTAAAGGATTAGTATATCTCTAGTGGGATGGTTTCCATTTTCTTAAAAACTAAACATTTGGATATTGTATGTGTGTGTGTGTGTGTGTGTGTGTGTGTGTGTGTGCTTGTGTGTGCAAGCTAGCAAAGAGATATGGCAGTATGTCCTATATACTATGTGTGTGTGTGTGTGTGTGTGTGTGTGTGTGTGTGTGTGTGTGTGTGTGTGTGTGTGTGTGTGTGTGTGTGTGTGTGTGTGTGTGTGTGTGTGTGTGTGTGTGTGTGTGTGTGTTGCCCTTCCCCATTCCTGAGAAAAGATACACTTGGTGGAGGATAGGCCACCAAGTGGACCTATCCTCTACCAATTCTATGTTTTAATGTATTGATGGTAAATCTAATGCCAACAAATTTGTTTTCTTCAATGAGTTTAATAATACATGTAACGATCCTCTCTTTTGTGAGATCCTTCTCTACAAACATAAAAACAAGTTTATTTAGGTCTGTAACAGCATATGACTCTTGGGATGCATTGTATAATATGCGAAGTACTTGTGATATGCACACATTATATGCCATCTTTTTTGGCCAATTATTGGCCACATGAATAATTGAAACATTGGGACATGGTAACTTGTCTTTTTTCGAGGCGGTGTATGTAACATACGCCCCTTCTATTGGTTCACATAGCTGGATATGTGTATTTAGCTATGTGACTTGGTTTCCCTTGTGTGTGGCTTTGATCCCAATAATGTCTAGTGGATAAATTGTAAAGGGGACCTCATGGGACAAGGGTTTTTTTGGGTCAAGACATTGCAAAATAAAGGGATTATTGGAAAACAGTAAGTCATCTATATATCTCCATAAATATAAAAAAGAATTCTTTATATCAAATGTTTAAGAGGAGATATGTTTTTGATGTATTCAATTTCAAACCATGCCAAGTACAAATTACACCATAATGGAGAATAGTTATATCCAATTGGTATACCTTTTTCTTGGCGATAAATGTGTTCTCCTAATTTTTTTAAACAATTGTCAAGCACAAATTCATTAGTATTGTGTAAATACTCAAATGTCGAGATTACCTTGCTTTTGTTTTTGGTAAGCATAATCTGCTTGCGAAATTTTTTTAAAACCAAGATATCTCATAGTTTTAAAGAGCTTAACAATGTTGGAAAGAACCTCAAGTAACCCATGTATGCCTTTATGAGGAATAGCCTCATAACAATATGTGAATATGTCAAATGAATGAATGTTTGTGATTTGTTTTGGTAGATTAATCAAAAAATCATATTGATTATTGATCATCCAAAATCCATTGGTTTGTTTCACAAAAAAAGTGTGTATCTTTTTACATATTATTTTCGGTGTAGTTCATAAATCCTTCTAGTAATCTCTTGAGTAACTTAGTGATTAATGTTGTAGTAGGAGTAAATACACAATTGTGTGCATTAGTGATCCATCTAAAGTCCATTTTTTGGATTTTAAAATTGCCCATAAGATATGGGAGAGAGTACTCTAATGGTGTTTCTATCCCAATTTCTTGAGTATAAGCACCTATGGCTTGACAAATTTCTTCTTCACTTGAGGGGAGAAGATGGAACTTAAGGGACTCTAATCTTCTTCGTGCTACTAGTTGAATGAGTTTTTTACATATGAATACTGAAATTTGTGCTGATTTATCTAATTAACAGATAAATAAATATTATAAAATATATTGAATCTCATTGATCATGTATGTGTTTTTATACCAAGGAGTTTTGTTTTGTCTGTGAAAAGGAAACCTCTGAGAGAGGTCTCTTAAATTGAATTTTGAATGTAATTGTGATGTGCTTTTACTGTCCTCACATGCTAAAAGGGTACATAAAGACTTCCAGGCTTTGCCAAGTTCTTTTATTATTGAAGTAGGGTTAACAAGTACTAAACCGATGTGATTAAATCCCTTCTTCATAATAAACTCTTGAAATATTTTATGTCTGGCTTAGTTAGGGTCTGTGGTGATTATGTCTTTTTAAAAGGATTCCAAATTAGCTAAGAAATTGGCGAGCCATTTACGAGTTAAGCATCCACATGCTTGTGTTTCATCAAACTCTTTAGCATACACCAAACTTGCTGGTTTGTAAAGAGTATGGTTAAGGTTCTTTGTATATTTGCAACCAAAACAAATACGCATTTTAGACAAGTCTTTGTTAATGTGAAAATCATTTATCATTGTTTGAAAAAGTACTAAGGGTTGATAAAGTCCATATATTTGTTACAAAAAAAAATTGTGAATAAATCCCTTATGCATCTTAGCATTACGTTCAAAATGTAGCAAACCATTATTTATTATAGTAAGTGAGCATACCTGGTCTTTAGAAATTGAGTATTCAAGTGGTTCCTCAGATCCTCTGACATGCCTTGGTTTCTTACTTGTAGACGCCATGTTGCTTGGTGTGTGTGTAATCTTCTTCAATTTCTCCTTACCTTTTGGAGGTTTGATCAGTAAGGTTTCAATTGTGTTAGATACTGGTGTATTGTGCAACTTTTGGAGAATTGGAGTTCCAAGTGTGTATAGGACTAGTCCTTTGGTTGCTTCGATCATGTGCTCATGAAACTGATAATAAATTATTACAAATTGCCTTAATTCTGTAGGAAATAACGCTACCCAAGCTATAAATGCATAGACTTGTGTTGGCCTTACTGAAAACTAAAAGAACCTTGGAAAATTCTGGAACACATACCATAAAAATTGGTCAAACCAAATAATGAAGGAAGCACAATTTGATTTTGGAATTACCCTTTGCATTGGCATTTGAGGAAAGGTCTATAAGAGTTGCAACAATTCCTTAGAAATGGTTTTTAATCTTTTGCTTTGTCCATAAAAGAGAGTGGGTGACTATAGCTTGTTTCTCAAAATCATGCAAATTTTTGTGGAATTCTACACCTTTGAAAAAAGAAATTATACACTGGGTACCAATCGGTGGAATGGGAATGTCTTCTTCAATTACATATCCCAAAGGGGTAAGGGGGATGGAATCCAAAAAGCCTGAATCAATCACCATATAAGTATTAAGCTAAACATTATGGATTGTATTATTGTCATACCATTACTAATTTTTCTCAATATATGATGGATACCCGACCAAAGGTATCCTGCGAAAATTTGTGTGTGTTTGAATTTAAAGTCCCGTCATTCAAAATCATATACTAAGATACTTAAATACTATTTGAAAAACATATTGAAGAAATGGAGAATTTATTGATACATAAATAATTAATTACAAGATACTTTGATACAAGTAGGAGTTTTAGCGGAACTCCTATCTGATGAGAGCGGGGATCTTTACCTGCCAGCCAACCATCAGTACAATTAATTAGAAGTAATTTGTACTAAATGGGTGATAGGTATCCAAGAGAACCCCACTGCTTGTTATTGTTATCACATCCTAGACCCCAACCATACTCCTGAATATATATTATGTTTTATTTAGCTCATCTATGTAGGTAGGGTCTCTTACAATCTTTGAAAAGTTTGATGGTTTTACATGGTTTGGAAATAGGGTCCCTAGTTGCTCTTGGCTTGGTTTTCTTTTGCCTACTATGTGCAACCATGAGCTTGTCCCAAATCTTTTATAGCTTAAATATGTCTCGACTAATGCTCATCCTAGCCATCTGCGTATAGCCCAATTTATCAGCCATAATTAGACGCATGTGGTTAATATCATATGCAAGAGTCCTATCTCTTGTCCCACTTTATGAGTATATCAATAAAGCTTTGTAGAGTCCACCAAATGTTACCTTCTATGGTATATACACTCAATTTTTTCTATAGAATCAACCAAAACCCTGTTTACTTATGATGTTTTATTTGTAAAATTTCTGGCAGCATTTTGTTTGTAACATCAGTCTTTTAAAAACAACCCTGGAGTACACATTGGCTTTCTTCCTCATAGGACGTTGTCATAACCAATGCTTCATATTTTTACCAACAACTAATTATCAAAAATATTATGGCGCTTTCTTGAATTCAAATCTTTCTAAAAGTAAATTACTTAATACAAAATAGAAACCTTGTTTAAGTACATGATCCTACACAAAGGAAACTTATGTAAGTAAAACACTTGTATCACAATACCTGGTGAGTACTTATCATTTTTCATATGTGTTATCTTTCTTGTACACACTTAATGTCCTAGATTTTGCAATTCCATCACTGTACAACCCTTCAAACAATATTTTTATGATTGGTAGTAGCTTTAGGATGATGACTATTTACTATGTTTTATCACTATTATCATCTATGTTTTATGTTAATGCTATACTAAGCGTATGTTTGTATGTTTACTTTAGTTTGTGCATATGTGCTACTATGTTTTATCTTTGCCTGTGTGTATGTGGATGTGTGCGAGATCCAAAATGAAAGGCCTTTATAGGCATGCACGTGCATGCATTTTCATGAGTAAATTTATGTTTATATAACTATGAAAACATCAGCCTTACAACAACGTTCTGATGTAATAGCGCAACAACATTGTCAAACTTGTAATGATGGCTATATACATAGCCTTGAACACTTTATGTGTGTGCTAATAGGTGTGGAAACACCACATTGTGTGCTTCTAGATGTGTTTGTGCAATACTAAGAGAAAAGAACCATCAATTACCTTACAAAGTATGCCAAGGAGTGAATATTCAATCCATTTATTGTTTGTTTGCAACTAGAGGCTCATAGATTAGATCTTGTGCTCATTGGTTGCAATCAATAGTGCATGCACATGCTATAGCCCAAGGGCCCCTCGTAGGTTGAGAAGGAAAGTACTTGCGCTTACTGTAGCCTAAGGGGTAGCGCTATGTAGAAGAGAGTTTAGTGCTAACGCTAGCAGGGATATTACATAGTGTGTGTGTGTGTGTGTGTGTGTGTGTGTGTGTGTGTGTGTGTGTGTGTGTGTGTGTGTGTGTGTGTGTGTGTGTGTGTGTGTGTGTGTGTGTGTGCTTTACAAAGCCAAGCAATATCGTGTGCGTTCCAAATTCATGTGCCATGCTTTGTTTATATAAAATTGCTACAAACGGTGCATTAACTAAGCAGTATTTTTGGGAAAGAATAGCCATCCACCGGATGTTGCTAAAAATAACCCCTAGCCATTTAGGATTATCCCTTTCCACCAATTGTGCAAAAAAATACTAAAAGATAAAATCCTTGACATACTGGGGACTTATTATTTATTCGAAGGTTATGTACATTCTTTGATGAATTCCAACCAAAGAAAAAAATTGTTACATACTGGAAATGATTTAAAAAAAGCCCTACAAATTGTTTTTTATTAAAACATTAGTTATGCTTTGCTTGGAGCCATCTTTCATCTCTTGTATAGTCCATCATTTATCTGCTAATGATGTAGTTGCATGTACCATGTTAAAGGATTAGTAGATCTCTAGTGGCATGGTCTCCATTTTTAAAAAAACTAAACATTTGTGCCCTTTCATGCTATTTATTTTTTGGATATGCCAATGGTATTATTATTATATATATTGTATGTGTGAATGTGCATGTGTGTTTGTGTGTGCAAGATACCAAAGAGACATGGCAATATCTCCTATATACTATGTGTGTGTGTGTCTCATAATAATCAATATCTAATTCTCCTAAATGATTTTCTCATGTTAAACTGATCATTTAATGTGGGGAAGTGCCATGGGAGAAAAAGCTAGAATATTGGTTAAGCTAGCAGACGGGCCACTGTAGGGATCCAAAGGAGGGAAAATAGGGAACCAAAAAGGGGGCCATCTGCAAAAGAGCCACGTGCAACAATGGACTAAAAAGACCCTAAGGTTCAGCCCATTAAGACTTCCAAAATGCTAAGGTTCCAAATTTCAAAGGTTGTGTCCAAAGGTTAACCATAGGGGAATTGGATGCTTTGTGTGTGTACAAAAAATTCTTTACAATCCCTACTTAGGACGGGGCGAGCCTTGCATGTAGGGGATGAGAGAGAAATCCACACACACACACACACACAAGCTCCCTTTACACAAAGGGAATGAGGGACACATGTCAGCTCCCTAGGCCAGATGCCCACAAGGTGTACCCAATTCCTATTGGATGGCCTTGGAGGTGGACCAATGAGAATTAGGCTAGAGTAAATCTAGTTTAATTAATTTAAAAACACTTAATAAAAGAACCAATGAGAATTAAGTCCTCTAGAAGACTATTGGACAGTCTCCCAAGGGGTCCAATGAGCATTCAGCAACCCAATGGCTTGCCTGATTCCTATTGGCCAGGAGGAAAAGGGGTCCAATGAGAGTTTAGTTGAATTATTAAATTACCTAAAGCTCTCACAAAAGGGGAAAGGGGGACACATGTCAGAACTCTATCACTTATGCTACTTAATTGTCATTGGCCAGTCCTAGGGAGGTCCAATGGGAGGATAGCAAGAGCAAATAGCAAGAGGGGTCGCCCAAAGGAGAGAGGGGGCTGATTTTTGCAAGGATTATCACACACACACTCTCACACAGTCTATGTGAGAAGCAAGGAAAAGACTATGTCTTCCCAAGATTTAATGGAGAGCTCATCACCTACTCCAAGCTTGTGAGATAGAAGCCTACATCGACACACTCTTGGAATGTGGATGCAGATCCAACCAAGAGCCAAGCTTCAATGCATGCTCATCTCCTCTACCATGCTAATTACTAATCTAAGCTATGCTAATATGAGTGATTATGTGAGGAGATGTACATCTTTCTTGTAAGATACTCCTTCTTCCTCTCAATCTACTCTCATACCGTGCTAGCTCTCACCATCTTTGAAGGTGTGTGAGGTCTTGGGTCTGAGACCGGGGATAATTGATGTTGTGTTTGCTAAGTGTTTTGCTTAGTGCATGAAGCTTTCATCTTCATTGCACTAGCTAGTCTTGAAGGAACACAAAGAATTGTATTGTACAATGTCTCTCTTGATGGGAGAAACCATAATACAAAGCCTTTTGGAGGAGGGACCGGCTCCACGTAAATCCGGTCCTCAACTGTTGTCAATAGCTTAATATCTCTCTCTTTTGAAAGTATTGTTCATGCTATCTAACTAGGTGTTATGATTTTTGTTGCTTTCTCCACCCAAGCACTCTTGTAATTCTCATTAGGAATCTATTCTAATGAAATGCCCACTATGTTCATGTTAATTTCCGCTACACACAAGTTTTTAGGCCATTAAATGTTACATTGGTATGAAAGCACAAGGTTTCTCTTTTCTTGCTCAAGAAAGGAGGTCCTCAAGCTAGCTATAAATGGTTCGTATTATTAATTGCATGTGAGTAAGTAGTGTTGGAATTAGGGTTGCAGAGAAACACACACAGCTTGGAGAAGACGAAGAAAGCTCAAGGCACACAATAGAGAGTGTGTTACTTAGTGTGCAATGGAAAGATAGATAGCCCTAGAGTGATGGGCGTATATACAATGCACGGGGGGAAAAACCTCCTAAAGAGGGAAAAAAGGCCCTGGCGGTCCTAGTGTGTTCACACACATCACTACCACATGTATATGGTAACAAATCCCCCCTGGAGTGATGCGGTGAACGAGAGCTGGCACATGAGTAAAGGGAAGTGCCATGCCGTGAGGGCAGGATCAGTCCACAAAGGGGAGTAAGCCCAAAGCTTTGCGGAAAGCTTCAAGCTTCTCACAAGAAAATGCCTTTGTGAAAAGATCTGCAAGGTTGTCCTGTGTTGGCACATAAGCCAAGCTGATCTATCCTGCTGAGAGCCTCTCCCTGACATAGTGGTAATCCACCTCAATGTGCTTTGTGGGAGCATGAAAAACTGGGTTTCTCGCAACTGCCAATGCGCTCTGACTGTCAGTGTAGATAGTGTTGGCATTTTCCTGTCCAACACCCAAATCAGCCATAAGGCGTCTGAGCCATACACACTCAACCTTAGCTGTGAAGACTACCCTGTACTCAGCCTCACAACTCGAAGTGGCCACGGTAGGTTGCTTCTTGCTCAACCATGATATACATTGACGAAGGAAATTTGGAATGGCGGCCTCTACACCAAAACAAACTCCATTGCGCCAGAAGGGAAATGAGATGAGGGCACCACCTAGTCTTGGAAGCGTGGACTAGGACCGCTACACAAAGAGAGAGAGAGAGAGAGAGAGAGAGAGAGAGAGAGAGAGAGATCACTATGAATGAAGCATTAACCGTAGTGTGTGTACAAGGAATGGATGACTTCAAACACTCTCAATACAAATAGCATATAGATTACCAAACAATCACTCAAGAATTAGCCAAGATCACATCAAGCACTCTCACACACATATAAAACATTTCTCTTAATTAACATAAGTAAGAGGAGGAGAGGTTACTAGCATGAAACAATTTGCACTCTAGGATGTGCAAGAATAGAGTGAATGAATGAGCTTATGGGCTCATGGTGAGTGATACAAAGGCTCAATGGGGCTGAGGGAGGCTTGAAAGTACAAAGGGGAAGGCCTCTTTATATAGGAAAGAGAGTGATTAGGAGTGAGGTTAAGATCCAAGTGTAATTTGTACAAATGAAGCTTGATTAGGGACATTCAACCAATGAAGAAGCTCCTTCCAAGTTATTTGTTGACCAATTAGCTCCATCATCACTTGTGTTGTCTTCACTCCTTCCTCCATAGCTTGAGTCCAAGAGCTTCCTTATTTTAAAATGTAAAGAATCTACATAAAATCAATACATATCTAGTAATAATAGGAAGGGGTTGAATGAGAACTTATGAACTACAACAAGATTAAGCATGACTTGAGAGGTGATTAGAAGAGGAACTTTGATGGGTTTTTGAGCTTGAGAGAGAGAAGGAAGGAGAGGAGGGTGAGAAGACTAATGGCTGATTTTAGAGAAGGTCTCAATGTGGAAAAGGAAGGGTGTGTGTGTGTAAAGGTAGAGGGGGTGGTCTCCACCACAGTTGAAAAAACTGGCGTCCACTATTTTGGCCATATCTCCTAGACCGTAGATGCAAAAATTATTTAAAAAATATGGCCAGAATCTCCAGCTCATCAGCTACAACTTTGATGAAGACAACTTTTCTTGGATCGGAGTGAAAGTATTTTTTAAAAATTCAGCAAAATCATGTGTCTGGTTTCTTCCTTTACCAAGTCTTCCACTTGGGTCCCATTTGTTTGAATCATCATATGGCTCCAAAGCCATGATGATATGAGCCACTCATGACCCTTGAATCATGGGTGCATGGCTCCACAACCACATCATATCTTTTCTTTTCACATTTACATATTTTCCCTTCCCTTTACCACTAGGTTCTCCCTCTACCTTTCACCTCCGGTGAACTAGTCAAGAAAAAATCATTTTTTTAAAATTTTTCCAAGAGGTTGTTCTCACTCTTTCTTTTATTGTAAACCTCTAGAAGCAAGGAAAACCAACAAAATATGATAAACAAAAATTTGTGATAGGCTCGGATCATAGCCCCCCCAAACCTGGCTAGGGGTATTTATGCCTCTAGCCTACTTTCTTTGATCTTGAGCTGACCTTATCCTGATGTGATAAGGCTTTAGACGCCATCCATTTGTCCTGGTCTTGTGCACTTTACCATCAATGTCTTGAAGTCTGTAAGAGCCATTTTTGAACTTTTTGGTGACCAAGAATGGGCCTTCCCATCGGAAAAGAAACTTTCCATCCTTACGAGTGTCGAAGCGATTGTCATATCGAAGCACCAGAGATCCCTTTTTGATGTCTTTGGATGCTAGCTTTTTGTTGAACTTTTCTCTGCGCTTCTCTGCTTCTTGAGAATAGTGGTTGATGGCTTCTTCACGATCCAATTGCAGCCTCTCTAGATCCATGATCCTTTGATGTACTTTCTCCTTTTGAGAGCCTACATGGCTACCCAATATTCGAAGACTTGTTAACTTCACTTCAATGGGCAAAAGCGCCTCCTTTCCATAAACCAAATGAAAGGGTGTGTACCCTAATGTGGTTTTGAAGGAGGTTCTATAGGCCCATAGAGCTCCATTCAGGTGTTTGTCCCAATCTTGGCGCCTGGCATGTACATGTTTGGTGAGAATTTTGCAAATGATTCCATTTACTTTTTCCACCAAACCATTGCACTGAGGGTAGTAAGGAGTAGAGTGTTGATGCTGAATATTTAGCTTCTTCATGAGTTCTCCTACCAAGTCTACTCTAAACCCTGGTCCTCTATCAGATAGTATTTCAAGAGGGGTGCCAAACCGGCAACAGATGTGGTCAAAGATGAACTGACTTACATCCTTAGCAGTAATTCTATTGGTCGGCATAGCCTCAGCCCATCTAGTCATGTAGTCTACTCCCATGATGATGTACTCTTTACCTGACTGAGTGCGTGGTAGAGGCCCTATGGCATCAATTCCCCACTTCTCAAAGGGCCCATATACCTTTATTGGGTTCTGAGGTTCAGCTATGAGCCGTCGTGGTCCTGCTTTCTGACATTCATCACATGTTTGACACCAGTATTTGACATCACGATGAAGACTTGGCCAAGTAAACCCAGCTTGTAGAACCTTTCTACTAGTGACATCGTGTGCAAAGTGTCCTCCGCACATATCATCGTGACAAGCTTTTAAAATCTCTTCAATTTCACTCTTCAAAGGAACTCTCCTAAGCACACCATCCTTACCAAGACAATACAAGTCATCATTTACTATGCGATACCTGGTAGCCTTCCTAGCTAACCATCGCCTTTCCCCTGCATTCAAGTGTTTAGGAGCCTCTCCTTGTTCCAGAATGTGCATAATATCTTCCAAGTCCTCCTTGCCTTGCTGAAGTGGAAGTTTGATGGCCACTGCTCCCACTATTGACTCATTTAACTTTGATGATGCTAGGTGGTCTGCATCCTTGTTCTGGTCTCTTGGCACATGATGTACTTGTGCCTCCCTAAATCTCCTCATAAGAGCTTTTGCTTCTCTCATTTTAGTAGAGAGACGGGCATTTTTGCAAGCCCATGTACCTTGCATTTGCCTTACCAAAAGCATGGAGTCACCAAAAGCGTTTAATCTCTTAATTGAATTATCGAGGCACCAACAAAGGCCATGAATTAGAGCATGATATTCTGCTTCATTGTTGGAGTGGACATCTTCTAGAGTGATCCCTTCACCATGGATCCTCTCTCCCAATGGGGATAAGACCACGATGCCTGCAGCTGCCTTATCCTTGGTTCTCTTGTATGCTCCATCAAAGTAGAGGCTATAAGCATTGACTAAAACCTCTAGAGCTGGAGGTGGTGGAAGTTCCTTTCTCTTCAAATGGAAAACTTTTTCATAGCACTTGTTTGTTAAAATGTCGGCTAAGCATGCTCGAGTTGTTCTTTCAACCTGTATTGTATAATCAAACTCTTGAAGTCGCACCACCCACTTTGCTATTTTGTCAGAGATTTCCATATGTTGTAGTGCATAGGGAAACATATCCTCCACAGTGATAATTACAAACCTCTTCGGCAGCAAGTATGGCCGAAATTTGGTTACCGCAAACATGAGAGCTAACACTAGCTGTTCCATCAGGGTGTAGGCCTTCTCTGTGTTTTCCATGAGGCGGCTAGCAAAATACACAGGCCTCATAAAGGAGGTTTTTGGATCTTTTTGTAGGAGGGCAGCACCAATGGCTTCTTCTCCCACACTAGGGTTTACAAAGAATGTTTCTTCCCAACAAGGTTGGAGGATTACAGGGAGTGACCCTAACCTTTTTTTAATCTCTCTAAAATGCCCTTCACTTTCTTCACTCCAAACAAGCATCTCTTGACGAGTCAGCTGTTGTAGAGAAAATATCACTTGGGAGAGTAAGTGTATGAATCTACTCAAATATCTTAGCTTTTGCAAGAAGGAGATTAATTGTTTGATGGAAGTTGGGGAAGGTAGATTTAGCAATGTTTCTATCTTTTCAAGATCTACCTCCATTCCATCAATGGACACTACATGCCCTAATAGTGTAACCTTGCTTTCCCCAATGTGACATTTGTCCTTGTTTAGTTGTCCACCCAGCTTAGCTAAACGAGTAAATCCTTCATCAATCTTGCCGAGATGCATACTTTTGGAGCTGTAAATACAAAAGTCATCTATGAAAACCCTTATGGACTTACCAAAGTAAGGTTGGAAGACCATGTTCATGAATCGTTGAAAGGTGGCTGGAGCGTTGGTGAGACCAAAAGGCATGACTCGAAATGCAAAACATCCCCATGGTGTGATGAAAGTAGTCTTTTTCTGGTCCTCCTCTGCAATGCGTATTTGAAAGTAGCCATCACACACTGTGTATCTCTCATGGCCTGCTACTTCATTTAGAATCTCATCTTGAAATGGGAGAGGGAAGTGGTCCCTCTTTGTTGTAGCATTTAGTGGCTTGTAATCCACGCACACTCGCCATTTACCATTCTTCTTTGGCCTCACCACTACTGGGGAGACCCATTCTGAATCTTCTACTGGGTATATGAATCCTGCTTCTAAGAGTCTCTTCACCTCAGACAACAGTGCATTTTGTTGCACAACTCCTAATCTTCTTAGTTTTTGTACTACTGGCTTGCTCCCTTCTTTTAGATGGATATGATGCTTCACTGCAGTGACACCTGTAATGTGAGTGTAATCAGAAATAAACAATGATGCATGCTTCTTGAGAACATTTACATAACCCTCCTTTTCTTCTTCATTTATATGGTTGGATAACATCTCCTCTAGGCTGGCATCCCACACATTCTCCATTTGGATCCTTGGATTGTCTTCTGATGAGGTAGTTTCCTTTATGGTGACGCCCATGACTTCGAGAGTGCTATCACTCTCTTCACTTGAACTCTCTTCCTCGTCCATGGATGAGGAGCATCCACTTGAGCTCCACTCATCAGCTGACGTCTCTAGTTCAAGGTTCTCTTGTTGCCCATTCTTTAGGTTATAAACCACCTTCCGACTATGGCCACCCATGCGAGGCCTCAACTCCAAGTCTCCTGTTGCCCAATCTTGCCTAGCTCCTATACCCATGAGCCAAGGTCGTCCTAAAATAAGGGGGTATCCTTCTCCCTTTACTGGCATCACATAAGCATCAACCTCTATAGTGATTCCAAAAACAGAAACTCTCAAAGCTTTCACTACACCCACACAAGTGACAGAGACATTATTGGCCATTTTTGCCCTAAAGTTTGATGATTCCATTACCTCTAAACCCAATTGATGCATTAGCTTTTCTGTCATGACACAAACCTCTGCTCCACTGTCAATGTAAGTTTTTGGAATCCGTTGTCCCTTGATTTGAGCCTCCACCAAAGGCACTATATCCTTGAGACCATATGCTTTGATTACACTTACTAGCTTACTTCGCTTTGCCCTCGTGCTCACCATTTTTTACCATTGTCGTCGAAGCTTTGGGGAGATATGAAGTAGTTGTGGCCAAGTAATCTTTGGTCCTTGAGAACTCACATCAGCTGTCAAGTCATAAGGTTGTGTCCGAGATCCCATAGGGAAATCAGAGATGTCAATTTGAGACCTAGTACGGGTCTTTCTCTTCTTGGCTTCATCTTTAGTTGCCCGAGATGTACTTGCTTCATTGCTTGCATCCTTGCTTGTTTCTTTACCTACTTCATCTTGGACACGCACACGTTTGATAGGCATTGTAGCCACTTCATCTATCTTCATCTTCCCTTTAGCTATTTCTTCCTGGTTGCTTCTGCCCTTGAGGACCTCCTCCATCCTTATGATGCTCACATTTGGTTGAGTAGCAGGGGCTTGAGCTTGAGCACGAGGTGGATGCAAAATTTGAGGTTGCGGTTGCTCTTGTGCTTGAGCTCTAGCACGGGGAGGACTTACTTGTTGTCGAGGACCTCTGACAGGGTAGTCATATCTTCTGGGATGAGGGCAATTATACATGCCGTGGCCAATTTCCCCACAATTGTAACACAACATTTCCCTTGCTTGACGTCGCATTGGTGGCCGATTCCCACCATTTCCCTCAATAGGCCTTCTTGCACCCTGCACAAGATTTACTCTCAACCCCTCTAGCTGGTTTGTGAGATTGTTTATTTGTTGGAGCATATCTTCTTGTTGACCTCTATTGAGGTCTGGTGCATTAGGCACATTTGGAGGTATGTGAGAAGCTTCCATAGTTGTGATATTGCCTCCCAAAGCTAGCTGGCCAGCTTGGGCTTGATAGAGAATCTTTCTATTCTTTTCCCTAGCAATTCTTAAGGCATCTTCAAAAGCATTTGGAAATTTGCTCTTTACCTTCTCCCTTAGCAAGGGGTACAAACCTGAGATAAATTGATCCTTTTGGAGGCAATTGGGAGCTCGCTCACCGGGGTTTAGTGAGTCTGACCATTGCCCCCAAAGTTTCAGAAAACCTTCCTCATAGGTTGCATAACCATGAGGGTCAACTTGATGAAGGGACAGAAGCCGTTGCCATAGTTCTTCTGCCGAATTGGCTCGTTGAAATCTTTGTAGGAAAGCCACCTTCAATCCCTCCCAATCAATTCTTTGGGTTGGATCTAGAGCCTGGAACCATACCCTAGCTTCTTCTTTGAGCACCAAAGGAAAAGCTCTCAATTTCAAT
The DNA here is from genome assembly GCF_014529385.1 of Adiantum capillus-veneris. Lineage (NCBI taxonomy): Eukaryota > Viridiplantae > Streptophyta > Polypodiopsida > Polypodiales > Pteridaceae > Adiantum > Adiantum capillus-veneris. Next base: position 36,230,934 of record NC_140942.1, on the reverse strand, counting down.
GCTTCGTCATCCCTCCCGGAGACAAGGAAATCCATCTCCAAGTTATCCAAAAAATCCCCAGCATTTTCCCCACTACGCCCAAAAAAATTTGGGAAAGCCATCATAAAAGTGGGTTGCCTTCCTCTCAATACAGCACAAAGATGAAAATGTCTAGGCCCAAATCATATCTTATTAAGGGTAGAATAAATGGATTGATAGATGCATTAATCTCAGCTAGACGACGAGGGCCTAGTAAGTCCCTTATGATGTTTTGGAACCTAAGCTTTGTGCTAGCTATTATATGCACAGTTTGTCTAGCAAGAGGTTGGAAAGGTCCATATAAATCCCTATGATTCATGGGGTATGCTTAAAGCAAGATGAAGATGTGAACATCAAAAGATACATTATACTCCAAAATAGGAAATATTATAGGGTCAGGGGACAGCAATATCTCTCTCAACCTCTCAGCTCCAAAATATAAGACTAATCTTTGTTGGAAAAAAATCTTTCTATCAATGCGCACATTCACCCTAATATTCTGAACTGATTGAAAGTTGTAGAAAATGGGATTATTCATTGGTGCATTAATTACAAACTTCCATGAAGCACTTCATTGAAGTTGATCTCTCTTGGATCCCACCATTTGAGAGATGCGAAGAATTTGCTCACCAGTGATTAGCCTAGCTTTGGTGTGACCATCTTCAGCTTTGTAGAGTTCATAGGGTTCGATGGCTACCCTCTCAACCACCTTGAGCCTTCTTGCTAGTAGTAGTTGGAGTGCATCACCATATGTAGCCTCTTGCCAATACCGCACCCCATTGACGTGTAGCTCCCCCTCCAAAAACTTGTTAATACCCGAGTTTGAGAGTGCTTTCACCACCTGAAGTCGAGGCTTCAAAGGAAGTGTCTTCACACTAGCCACAAAGCACTCAACACAATTTTTTGACCTAGGGACTTGATGACTACAAGATTTTCCTTGAAGCAAAGAAGGGTGTGTGTAGTTAACTCTCTTTACCCGCATACGTGTCGTTTGTCGATAAAGACGCTTCTTATCTCGAGCTTCTTGGGGAGACCATAGTGGAAGTCTCAGAGAATTTGATGGATCTTCCTTCATAGGATTGATAGAGCGCTGCTTGAGAACTCCTCAGTGGGGGCACCAATTTATGACAAAGGAAATTTGGAATGGCGGCCTCTACACCAAAACAAACTCCATTGCGCCACAAGGGAAATGAGATGAGGGCACCACCTAGTCTTGGAAGTGTGGACTAGGACCGCTACACAAAGAGAGAGAGAGAGAGAGAGAGAGAGAGAGAGAGAGAGACACGACTTGATCAAGTGATCATTGGCTTTACAATAATGGCAACGCATCTTCTTTTTGCCCTTATCACCAGAATTTCCAAACAAATTGCTGCCAGTAGAAGCATTAGGAACATAATTTTTGCTACTCGCAGCCGAACCATAAGAAGTGGCTGCATTACTGTTACCACCCTTTCTTTGAGAAGAAATAAAAGCCTGTTCAACTACACGCTACCTAGTCCTGTTTTTTCTAGAAAGTGACTCTTGCAATAGCAATGTGCATAATGCATCAAACTTGACAACTTCAGGATTTCCTTGGGTCGTCAGTCTCCAAGTACTAGCAAAAGTCTGGTAGGAATCTGGTAAGGCATCAAGAACAGTCTGCACAAGGGAACTGTCTGAAATGACTTCACCTGCAAAAATAAGCTGCTCATTGATATCCTTGACACTAGCAAGGAAAGTGTCCATATCATCTTCCTCATGCATAATCTTCGACTCCAGCTCTTTACGCAGCAAAGCAATTTTAGCCTCATTGCGGCTTGCATAAAGACCTGCTAGAATATCCCAAGCATTTTTTGCAGATTTTTCTTAACGGATGTGAGGAACAATGGTGCGCTTCACAGACAACGCAATCAATGCATGAGCCTGCGTATCCTTAAGATCCCAACGCAATCAATGCATGAGCCTGCGTATCCTTAAGATCCCAACAAGCTTGTTCTGCCGTAGGCAAAACAACTCTAACAGCTGCAATCCTTGCAGCAAGACCTGCAACATCCTCAACATCGCCTACATCCTCAGAACCAGGACGTACATCAATGCCCTGCACAATGTTCCAGACACCCTTTGACACAAAAACATGTTGCATCATATAAGCCCACATAGGGTAGTTGTCCCCATCCAACCTGTCCTCAGCAGCAAACATCTTGAACACATCTGTGTTGTTGTTGTCAGCCATGGTAAATGTTGCACCTGATGTGAAAACTACCCGAAAATAGGAGAAATGGAGCAGGAACAACCTGTGCTATATAGCACAAACCGTAGAAGACTATGAGGCACCTGTTATGCAGAAAACGGCACTGACAAAAATTTTGCACAAAATGACGAAATAGCCTGTGCAGTACTGCCTGTAGTGGAAACGGAGATCGAAATGAGCCCAAATCAAAATTCTGAGCAGACCAAGCTCTTCGAGCTTACCCAAAATATTTGTCGACCTGCGAACGCTCGCCAAAGCTCACTGAAATCGGAGAAAGTGAGCAGGCGTGGTGCTGGAGCAGCTGGCGACTAAGCCCTAGAGAACGTGAGCTGCTCTGATACCAATTGTTGGAATTAGGGTTGCATAGAAACACACACAGCTTGGAGAAGATGAAGGAAGCTCAAGGCACACAATAGAGAGTGTGTTACTTAGTGTGCAATGGAAAGATAGATAGCCCTAGAGTGATGGGCGTATATACAATGCACGGGGGAAGAAACCTCCTTAAGAGGGAAAAAATGCCCCAGCGGTCCTAGTGTGTTCACACACATCACTACCACATGTATATGGTAACAAGTAGAATAGGGAATTTTCAGCCTTGCAGTGCGCCTGCCTTCGTGCAGTTAACGGGGTATCACCGTCGAGAGCTATGTTCTTAATAGTGGAGTCCTAAAGGGCTTAAGCACCTACGGCCTACGGCTTAACCACTATTGAGCTATTAGAAGCTTGATAGGAGCCGGTGTTGTTTTGGTGTTGAAAGACCCTCTCTTCTATTCCTTGCAATTAATGGTATTCAAGACACGGGTACAGTAGCTTGAGTGCTTTTTCTAAAGGGGTAAATAGGAGTAGCAACTAGGTCTTGAAGTGCCAAAGTACACCTAAAAGTTGTTAGGATGGCTGACAATAGTAAAGAGAGTGAAATTAATGTTGATAACTTTGATTTTGCTAATGAGCAAGCTACTAATGATGCTCCGATGCTTGTTAACTATCTTGTTTCTAGGCTTCAAAAAGGCATGGGCAATACAGCTCTCCAAAGTGAAGTGCAACGGCAACTCTGTGCTCATGGGATTCTCCAAGATCATCACCATGACGAGAGAACACCTAGGAAGCCTCCTTGTGAGACTTCCAAAAGAGGTATCTCACCGATTCGGGAAGAAGAAGAGAATCCACACGAAGGACTCAAGAATTTACTTCTTGATGATGCATCTCCTTCCCAAAGGAGAAGTCAAGAGCCTCCACCAAAGGAACGAGAAAGAAATGAGTCTCCCACCACCTCGGCGGAGATGGTTCCACGAAGACGGCGGGCTAAACGCTCTCCATCACCACCAAACTGGATAAGACCATCTCACCCTTCTCCACACCATGATTCAAAGAGGGATGATAAAAAGCAAGAGAAGAAAAAGGCGAGAAAGAGGACACCCTCTTCTCCATCTTCTTCATCCTCTTCCTCTTATGAAAGTGATGGTGAAGACGACGAAGATCAAGACAAGAAAAAGGCAAGAAAGAGGTCACCCTCTTCTCCAACTTCCTCAAATTCTTCACCTTCTGAAGAAAGTGATGGTGCAACCTTTGAACCATCAAAAAGAAGAGTCCATAGGAAATCCTATGCCGCGTGGAAGAGGTTGTCCAAGATCAAGAAGTTCAAAGAGGGAGGGAAGAGCATCTCTTTCCTTACCTATGATGGCACCTTTGGTGCTACGGACAAAGTCTTGGCCTTTATCCAACATTTTGATGCGGCGTTTGGAGATGAGGGCTTCACGGAGTCCTCTAAGCTACGCCATGTAGCTATGCACTTTCAAAAGTCCGCCAGGCAATGGTGGTCTAGCCTACGAGCCAACGGTGAAGCTCCATGAACATGGAAAGCTTTAAGAGTTTCCATTATGAAGCAGTTTTTGGCCATCGATGCCAAAGACAAAGTACTCACCGAATGGCAAAGCTTAAAGCTCTCTCCCTATGAATCCATCCACAAATATGTAGAAAAGTTTTGGGACCTACAACTCAAAGCCACTGTCTTCAAAAGCTGGATTTTGGAGAGCAAAAGCAACAATTTTGTGTGGGTTTAACCGAAGAAATGGCGGAGTATGTCAACTCCCAAAGGCCACGTACCATATCGGCGGTAATACACCATACTATGGTGGCCTCTCTAATCAATTTCCAAACAGGGGCTAAAAGAAATAATAAGCCCACGGAAAACAAGGGTTCCAACGAGCCTAAGGGGAAGGACAATGTCCAAAAGTCTCCTAAGGGCAACTCCAACAAATCTAAAGAGAAGGGAGTTTACAAAGGTAAAAACAAACTCTCTCTTGAAGAGCTTGAGCGTTATCGCAAGGATAACCTGTGTTTCAAGTGCGGCGAACAAGGGCATGCGTACCGCGCTTGTCCCCAAAAGAACAACCACCAAGATCCTCCTAGAGCTACCTTGGTTGAAATCCAGGCGGAGGAGACTCACCAAACTCACCACAAAGGATATCCTCTATGCCATGCTTGGGGAAAGGTAAGAGAACATGATGCTTTTATTCTCTTTGACCCTGGTTCTACTCACAATTTTATATCTATAGAGTTGGCCACCAAGCTAGGCATACAAGCCTACGAGATGAGAGATGTCCTACCCGCAGACAGTGCTTTCAAGCGGCAAGAAGCTTTAGTCACTCCCTTAATCGGGAAATTGAGGCTTCCTATCCAAAGCTATGTGGACAAAGAGTACTTCTTTATCTCTCCTCTCAAGCATGAGGATGTAATCCTAGGGGCACCATGGTTTGACCGCCTGGCTGCCAATGTTAAATTTCCTAAAAGGAGAATCGCCTTTAAGTTCAGGGAAAAAGACATGTATATAGATGCTAAGGAAATGGGTAACACTATCCCCATTGTACATACACCAGCTTTCAACAAGTCAATAAAGAGCTCTATTTCCGTGTACATGATTTTTGTTAAAGATTCTCAAAATGAACCTAATGCTTTAGCAAAAGAAAATAAAAGCAACCAAAAGGAATTAGAGTTATCCAATTTTCTCAAGGGGTTTCAAGATGTTTTTATTGAGGACATCCCTTGTGAGCTACCTCCTAAACGAGGTAATGATGACCATGCAATTGAACTTCTTCCAGGAAGTTCACCGCCTAAAAAACCTCCTTATAGAGTTTCTCAAGCTCAACAAGAGGAGATTATGCGGCAAGTGCATGAGCTAGTTGAGAAGGGCATGGTTAGGCCTATCTCATCTCCATTTTGCTCACCTGTGCTATTAGTGCAAAAGAAAGACGGCACATATCATATGTCTGTCGACTATAGAGCACTAAATAGGATCACTATCAAGAATAGGTTTCCCGTTCCACGGGTAGAAGACCTATTTGATAAGCTACAAGGATCGACCTACTTCAGTAGGATTGACCTAAAAAGTGGCTATCATCAAATTACGATAGTTGATCAAGACATTGTAAAGACCGCATTTCGCAGCACATTTGGTCTTTACAAATACACTGTCATGCCTTTTGGCTTGACCAATGCACCAGCCACATTCAACCGCTTGATGGAGAAGCTGTTCAGGCCTCATCGAACCTTCACTAGAGTTTTCTTTGATGATATTATCATCTACTCTAATTCATTAGACGAACACAAGCAACACCTCCAGGTAATATTTCAAGTTTTAAGAGAGAATAAACTTTATGTTAATTGAAAGAAAAGTGAATTTTTCTTGCAAGAGATTTAGTATTTAGGTCACATTATCTCTCAAGATGGCATCCAAATGGATCCATCAAAGTTAGAGGTAATAAAAGGATGGCCTAAACCAAGGAATCTTCATGAACTAAGAAGCTTTATAGGTATGTATGCATACTATAGATGCTTCATAGAAAAGTTCTCACAAATTGCGGGACCATTACATGACCTAACAAAGAAAAGCGTTAGGTATACATGGTCTGCTAAGGAGAACAATGCTTTCGAAAAGATTAAAGAAAAGCTTATCTCTCAACCTGTGCTTACACTACCGGATCTCTCAAAACCATTTGAGGTCCAATGTGATGCTTGTAGTGATTGCCTTGGAGCTGTTTTGCTCCAAGAAGGGCACGCCATAGGGTATGAGAGTCGAAGGCTCGACCCTGTTGAGCAAGATCTAGGCATATGTGAAAAGGAACTCCTTGAAATTCTACTTGCCTTAGACTCATGGAAGCACTATTTATTGGGGACTCCTTTCATTCTACGAACGGATCACCAAAGTCTTAAGTAATTCATGATGCAGACCAAGCTCTCCGAAAAACAAATGAGGTGGGAAAATCTCTTTTTGCAATTTCATTTTCATATTGCTCACATTGCTGGCAAGCATAATCAAGTAGCTGATGCACTCTCAAGACGGTCGAGAGTGAATGCGGTTTCCATAGCAACTCACAATGATCTATCTTCAATGATAGATGAGTACGCTATTGATCGCGATTTTAGAGATGTGATTTCAGCCCTTGCATTAGGGAAGAAAGAAGAACCATTTACTTTAGAAGATGGTTATCTTCTCTATGGAAATAGACTATGTGTTACTAACTCACTACGTGAGAAAGTAATGTATGAATCTCATGCTCCACCTTATGCGGGGCATAGAGGGATTCAATCTACCTTAAAGGGAATTGAAACATATTTCTATTGGCCTACCATGAAAGTGAACATACAAGAGTATGTTTCTAAATGTGTGGTATGCCAAAAGACAAAATTTGATAGAGGGAAGCAACTTAGATTGCTAATTCACCATGGGAGAGCATATCGATGGATTTTATCTTTGGATTGCCTAAGTCTATCCATGGGAATACGGGAATATGGACGATAGTAGACAGGTTCAGTAAGCAAGCTCATTTTATACCTGCCAAAAAGACTATCAAAGCCCATCAAATGGCAACCCTCTTCATTTCACAAATTTTCAAGTACCATGGCTTGCCAATGTCCATATTGTCGGATAGAGACCCTAGAATGAGCAGTAATTTCTGGAAGGGTCTCTTTGAGAATTTAGGGACAAGGCTAAACTTCTCTTCGGCCTATCATCCACAAATGGATGGCCAAAGTGAAATAGCTAACGTAACCATTCTCGATCTACTAAAAGACTATGTAACGGAAGTAGATCAAAGATCCCAATGGGAGAAGTACTTACCCTTAGTGGAGTATGCTTACAAAATAACAATGTACATACTTCCATGGGAAAAGCACCTTTCGAGGTAATTGAGGGAAGATCAAAAAGTCCCTTGCTACTTAAGGTACATGGGAAGATCTTCACTGCAGATGAGTATAGCCGAGACCTACAAGAATCTTGTCAAAAGATTAAGGATGCTATCTCTATCTCACAGCAAAGGCAAAAGGCTATTGCTGACAAGCACAGAAGAGCCCAAACCTTTAAAGAAAATGATTGGGTCTTATTAAAGTTTCCCAAGGCTCGATTAAGGCACACGACGGGCAAGAATCCTACGGGACACCAAAAGTACTATGCTAAACTAGCAAAAAGGTACTATGGTCCCTTCCAGATTCTTAGGCCAATCAATGAGATGGCCTATCAACTCAAGTTTCCCAATCATTGGCTCATACACAATGCTTTCCATGTGAGACTATTAAAGCCTTAAAAAGGAGAGCCACGTCAAGAACCAACTACTGAAGACCCATCGGAGATCGAGGACCAAGAGGAGGTGTTGCAGCCCGAGTCCATTCTCCGACATGAAGACAAGGTACTAAGAGGCGGTAAGACTATCCGACGATATCTAATTAAGTTTAAGAATTATCCTTTTGAAGATGCTAGATGGATGCAAGGCATACAATTAAAGGATAACCTAAACCTTGTCAATGCTTACAATTCTTCCCAAGAGTAAGCAAATGTACAAAATGTTAAAAATGAACAAAGTGTTTGTCTTATAATACTCTCTTTTCCTTTATTGTGCACAAAAATGAAGTAGTATGCATGCTTAGATCAAGTTTGCGGAGACGACGTCTCCTAAACACCAAGTAAAGCTTGTCACTCTACTATGGAAGATTGATAGGAATAGTGTGCAGACATGCTTGCGGTAGCCTCAGGCTCTCAAGCACCAAATGGACTAGTCATCCATTGTGGAATGATGTCGTAGGGTAGCATAGGGATCCTCTACCCGCCAAAAAAAGGACTCATGAATATGATTGATCTTCTCTATACCATAGTCGAGGACGACTATGATTTCAAGAGAGAGGTAATGTCATAATAATAAATATCTAATTCTCCTAAATGATTTTCTCATGTTAAACTGATCATTTAATGTGGGGAAGTTCCAGGGGAGAGAAAGGTAGAATATTGGTTAAGCTAGCAGACCGACCACTGTAGGGATCCAAAGGAGGGAAAATAGGGATCCAAAAAGGGGGCCATCTGCAAAAGATCCATGTGCAACAATGGGTTAAAAAGACCCTAAGGTTCAGCCCATTAAGACTTCCAAAATGCTAAGGTTCCAAAATTCAAAGGTTGTGTCCAAAGGTCAACCATAGGGGAATTGGATGCTTTGTGTGTGTACAAAAAAGTCTTTGCAATCCCTACTTAGGAGGGGGCGAGCCTTGCATGTAGGGGATGAGAGAGAAAGCCACACACACACACACAAGCTCCCTTTACACAAAGGGAATAAGGGACACATGTCAGCTCCGTAGGCCAGATGCCCACAAGGTGTACCAATTCCTATTGGATGGCCTTGGAGGTGGACCAATGAGAACTAGGCTAGAGTAAATCTAATTTAATTAATTTAAAAACACTTAATAAAGAAACAAATGAGAATTAAGTCCTCTAGAAGACTATTGGACAGTCTCCCAAGGGGTCCAATGAGCATTCAGCAGCCCAATGGCTTGCCTGATTCTTATTGGCCAGAAGGCAAAGGGGTCCAATGAGAGTTTAGTTGAATTATTAAATTACCTAAAGCTCTCACAAAAGGGGAATGGGGGACACATGTCAGAAGTCTATCACTTATGCTGCTTAATTGTCATTGGCTAGTCCTAGGGAGGTCCAATGGGAGGATAGCAAGAGCAAATAGCAAGAGGGGTCGCCCAAAGGAGAGAGGGGGCTGATTTTTGCAAGGATTATCACACACACACACTCTCACACAGTCTATGCGAGAAGCAATAAAAAGACTATCTCTTCCCAAGCTTTAATGGAGAGCTCACCACCTACTCCAAGATTGTGAGATAGAAGCCTACATCGACACACTCTTGGCATGTGGATGGAAATCCAACCAAGAGCCAAGATTCAATGCATGCTCATCTCCTCTACCATGCTAATTACTAAGATAAGATATGCTAATATGAGTGATTATGTGAGGAGATGTACATCTTTCTCGTAAGATACTCCTTCTTCCTCTAAATCTACTCTCATACCCTGCTAGCTCTCACCATCTTTGAAGGTGTGTGAGATCTTGGGTCTGAGACCGGGGCTCTGAGACCGGGGATAATTGATGTTGTGTTTGCTAAGTGTTTTGCTTAGTGCATGAAGCTTTCATCTTCATTGCACTAGCTAGTCTTGAAGGAACACAAAGAATTGTATTGTACAATGTCTCTCTTGATGGGAGAAACCATAATACAAAGCCTTTTGGAGGGGGGACCGGCTCCATGCAAATCCGGTCCTCAACTGTTGTCAATAGCTTAATTTCTCTCTCTTTTGAAAGTATTGTTCATGCTATCTAACTAGGTGTTATACTTTTTGTTGCTCTCTCCACCCAAGCACTCTTGTAATTCTCATTAGGAATCTATTCTAATGAAATGCCCACTATGTTCATGTTAATTTCCGCTACACACAAGTTTTTAGTCCATTAAATGTTACAATGTGTGTGTGTGTGTGTGTGTGTGTGTGTGTGTGTGTGTGTTTGCACATAGTGTGTTTGTATTGTTAACAAATTAATGTGTATTTTTATTTATTTGTGTGTTTATGTGAATGTGTGTGTGTGTGTGTGTGTGTGTGTGTGTTTGTGTGTGCAAGAGAAGATAAGGATAGGGCACTCACATGCAGTCTATATGAGCACAAAACACTTGAGAAAATAGCACCAAATCTGCAAAAAACACACACACAATTAGACAAACACAAATACACAAACAAATGAACAAATCTACCATAAACTTTGAAAAGAATCTTACCTTGTTGATGCAAGGGAGTATGTGAGTGGATATTCAAATCCCTAAGAGCTCCACACTAGCAGATCAGAAGCTTGTGCGAAAGAGGAGAGCAAGACGTCACATAAACATGGGACAAAAACGGATAAAGAACTCGTGGGTTCTGTTTTTGCAGGTAACACCGCTGCAATCATTGGTATAAATGTTTGTAAAGGCATCGAAATAAGTGATGGTGCAAGAGTCGGTATAAATGTTTATACAAGCATTGGAATCGGTGACAAAAATTAAAAATTTGATTTTAAAAAAGAAATTGGGTCTCCCTCCAAATTTATCTACACATATACCAACGTCCAACATCAACGTTGGTAATTTGATGTCGATATTGAAGCGATGTGTCGTACTGAGGCTAGTACAACCAGGTTCGAACAAAAAACTTGCCATTTGGGCATCGCATGTACAACCTACTAGTGTCAAGACTCGGCCTAGCAACTACAATGGGAGCATTTGCAACATGGATTATCAATCGTATGATGATTGAAACTACCATGAGGCATTCAGGAGCTACGTACATAATACATAGATTTCTATGGGATTTGCATGCAAGATTTAGCATGAAGACACATGCTCGTCCATCACTAGAGTTGATATAGCTGCATGTAGTGAGCAACCTAGTGGGCTTAGGATGAGAGAGTCTCTACCTCTTTCTTATGCATACTAGTCATAGTTTAGCCCCAGTAGGACCCATTTTTTGGTACATTCACCTTTAAGTGCGAGGTTTTTGAGATTAAAGGCGTATATGCCTTTGCCTCCGTCAGATGTCCAATGCTTGATTGTCCATTGACTTCACTGACTGCACTTACTTATCCTTATGCTTTATTTACATAGAATAATAAGGAGTGAGAACACATTTCTATGAACTTTGTTATTGGTTTCCCACTCATTGCTCACAAACATGACATATTTGGACTGTTATAATCATTTCTCTAAGCAACCATATTGCATTCCATGCAAGAAAACTCTCAGTGCACATCACTTTGCACTTCTCTTTTATGTTTTTCTCATTATGGTTTGCCACCAAAAGTAATCATGTCTGACCAAATTTTGTAGTGCTTTTTGAACTATAGTCTTTGAAAATCTTGACACTACACTTGATTTCACTTTTGCAATCCATCTTGAGTCCAATGGTCGAACAAAAGTTACTAATTGCACTATAATTGATTTATTAAAAGCTCATGTGTCTTCTCAACCCAAGAAATGGGATGATTACCTCCATATTTTATAGTTTTCTTATAATAACATCACTCACTCTGCTACAAGCAAATCTCTAGTGCTTCTCCACTCCTCTCTCTCTCTCTCTCTCTCTCTCTCTCTCTCTCTCTCTCTCTCTCTCTCTCTCTCTCTCTCTCTCTCTCTCTCTCTCTCTCTCTCTCTCTCTCTCCCCCCAGCAAACAAACACACACAAGCATCACATTTGTGCATCCTTCATCCACAAAATAGACCTCTACAATGTTTCCAAAGGCAATCAATTTTAATTGTTATAGACTATTTTAGTTGATGCAACCAAAGGGTCCCTCTCTATTTGCGATCACATTTGTTAGTTTCTTCAGTGCATGTAGCTACTCAACAAGTCTATTTCATGAGGTCAATGTGGCATTGTGAGAGTGAATCACACCACCTATAAAGTGCATGCAGCACTACCTCGATCAACATAATGTCAATCGAGGACATAGATGGCATGATAGGCGCACAAAGGAAATTTCTATAGCTTGTCAAGCTGAGACTATCCCGCACATACAACACTTTGAAAGGAAAACTTAACAAAAACCAAGAATCTCACTATTGTTAAACTTACACCACCCAACCCACATACACACAAACGAGTAATACTCACCAAACCATACCAGAATTAAAAAAAAACTTAAGGAACACTATCCCCTGACTACGATATACCTATCCCAAAGCCTCTACACTCAAAATCCTCACTCCAAATCCATCTATGAAAAATGCATATGAAGACAGAGTAGAGTTTTGACAAAGCCCAAAACTAAAATTTATGAGTACATATGCATAGCTTAAATGTGTTGCCACGATTCTAACGACTACTTGCACGTACAAAATAGACATTGTTTGATACATTTACATCCACAAATAGCTCGTAGATCCGTTAGTACGTGTGCTTCGTTTTGCGTGGAATGTTTGGCATTGTTGCATAGATATCTCTGAGCCGATCGCTATGGTGCAATAAAATATCCAATGAAATGAGAGAACAGGATGTAGCATCAGGATGAAGCTCACCGTCTCTCTCTTTCTCTCTCACACACAGCCAACAACAACTCAAAAAGTTGATAAAGATAAAGTTATCTTTACAAAATGACATCGGTACCTTATATACTAAGGCTACCATAGGTTAAACCAGAAATAGAGTTCAATGAGTCAAATGACTTTGTATTTACATCTGGAAGTGCCATCGCACCTCGGCTTCTACAACTAGAATAGCTACTCATTACAAATGATGTTTTTAACCATGATTCACATCATTTCATAACTCTCAAAAAATAAGACTTTGGTATGAAAATTGAGTTATGTCCTATTGTTGACCCCATGGATCAACATTCCCCCCTCCGATTTCATGTCGTCCCTGACATGACCTCATTGTCAATGTTGGTGTGGTCTTTGTTGTTGTTTTGCATTTTGTTTGCTCCAGTGCTTGTACATTGTCTTCTGGATGCCTTTATACATTCCTTAGTAGACTCTCTTTTGATTTCCAGTGCTTTGATGGCCTTACTATACTTCAAGAATGACTTAAGGCTTTGAGTCTTCAATTGTCTACCTTTTATGTCATCTCTTCTTCATCGGGGATTTCTTTGTTCCTACATCAAGGTGATCAAAGTCACATTCTCCTTTGTTAGATTTTGTGTGCTCTATAAATCATTATACTACTTCTACTTGATACATGAATTAATTAAAGCCTAACAAACCCTTGTTAACTCCCCAAGTTAGTAACTTGCTTCAAAAGGGTCCTTATACAACATCATTTGTGATGGATGACCATCTATGAGCTATCATTGTCCATTTGTACCCAAAAATCATATACGTATAGGGCATGTAGATGGCTATCATGGCTTCATTAAGTGACATACAGGATAGAAAAATTACAATATAAAGATCTAATTCATGTATACATTCTTGTCGCATGAAGTGTCCGATAGGCGACTTTACACTTGTTGGGTGCTTTTGTTTAGTCACTTTACCAACTTTCTTTGTCCTTGTAGGCCATCTCGGAGTTTTATGAACATTCCCAATCATTTTTGGCCTCATATTGTTGTTGAAGACTGATCAACATGCTTTTCTTACCTCTGATATTATAGCATTGTGCATATGGATTTCTAGATATACCTCGTAAATTTTTGTCATTTTCCCGTATCTTCTTCTCGTTGTGCTGCTTAGAAATCTCTTTAGTCTTTTCTTCCTCTAGATTATATAATTTTTTTCTTGTTGTTTTTTCAAGAAAATCTCAAAAAACAACTAAATAAAACCAAAAATCAACTCAACAAAAATAAAAAATCATTCACTTAGAACTATAAATGCTATCTACATTGTACACATGTCCCTAGGGGCTCATAAATGGATTTTGTCCCTTTACTTCTCCTGTAATGCTATTACGAGGGCATATACTCTGCATTTTGTCACTAAATTATCACAATCAAATGTAAAAATTCAATGAATCTCACAAAACATTGCCCGCTAATATTCATAATATTAGGTTTGCATTCAGAATGCCTCCCCCCTCTTGTTTGGAGTCCTCCCGGATGACAGGGTATTGTCAATAAGGGTATGTGTTGTGCTTGGGAAATTAAAAGTTGTGCCAATGCATGCCTTCTAATGTAGCCCTATTATACATACATAGTCAATGCATGGAAAAAAATTATGATGTACAAGATGTGGGACCCATGGGTCAACATTAGGGTTGTAAGAAAACACACACAGCTTGGAGAAGATGACGTAAGCTCAAGGCACACAACAGAGAGTGTATTACTTAGTGTGGAATAGAAAAGATAAGTTAGCCCTGGAGTAATGGGCGTATATACAATGCACGCGGAAAAAAACTCCTAGTGAGGGAAAAAATTCCCCGGTAGCGATCATAAGTGCGTTCACTCACATCACTACCACATGTATATGGTAACAAGTCCCACCTGGGAGTGATGCGGTGAACGCGAGCTCGCACATAGAGTATAGGGAAGCACCATGCCTTGAGAACATGATCAGTCCACAAAGGGAAGTAAGCCCAAATCTTTGTGGAAACCTTCGACCTTCTTACAAGACAATGCCTTTGTGACAAGATCTGCAAGGTTGTCCTGTGTTGGCACATAGACCAAGCCAATCTCTCCTACTGAGAGCCTCTCCTCCCTGACATAGTGGTAATGCACCTCAGTGTTCTTTGTGCGAGCATGAAAAAGTGGGTTCCTCGCAATTGCCAATGGGCTCTGGCTTTCACTGTAAATAGTGTTGGTAGTTCTCTCTTTGTGGCACCCAAATCAAGGATAAGGTGTTTGAACACACTCAACCATATCTGTGAAGACTGCCCTCTACTCAGCCTCTCACAACTAGAAGTGGCCACAATATGTTGCTTCTTACTTAACCATGATATACATGAACTGTTTAGCATGGAAAAAAAACACTCTTAGACACTTGTGTGTCAAAACAATCAGCCCACTTTGAGTACAAAAAAGCATTTAAAATTTGGCAAAAATGATCCCCCTTGGGATAAAACAAACCAAGATGTAAAGTGTCACTCAAGTAGCCAAGAATCCTCTTGACATCTTGTGAATGTTAGACCCTGGGCTATGCATAAATCTATTGACCTGTGAGACTGCAAACTGAATATCCAACCTTGTGTTGCATACATAAATAAGGTGGCCAACAATAGTGTGGTAAAGAATGACATTGGCAAGATCACCAGCATCATGAAGACTCAATTTTAAACATGTTTCCATGGGAGTGGCAATAGGTTTTCAATCCTCAAGTCCAAACTTACATAGCAATGTATGTATGTAACTTGTCTGACACAAGGCAATACCACCATTACACTGATTAAACTGTATACCCAAGTAATGATGCAACAACCCCAAATCTTTCATCTGGAAAGTAGCATTCAAAGTAGCCTTAAATTTAGCATTATGTCTCTCATTTGGTCTAGTGATCAACAAATCATCCACATAGATAAGTGCATCACCCTCACACTTTACATACAATGTGCTTTCTGTTGGACTATTATGAAAGCCTCATTTGATCAAATGAGTGTTAGCATTCTCATACCAAGATCGAGGAGATTTCTTCAGCCCATACAAATCTTTTGTACATTTGCACACTTTATCTTCCTGCCCTTTAATAAAAAAAAACCGCGAGGCTTTGTTACATTAACTTCCTCAAATATGTCACCATTCAAGAAAGCAGTAACAATGTATGTGATGTACATCCCAACCAAAAAGAGTTGCCAATGCACATAGAAAACGCACAGTAGTCATAAAAAAAGTGGGAGAAAAAGTCTCTTCATAATCTATGCCTTTTTTGTGCATAACCCTTTGCAACAAGTCCAGCCTTATAGCGATAAATTTCACCATCCAGCTTGCATTTCAACTTGTAAAGCCACTTTGTACCAATGGCCTTTTTTCTAGGATGCAAATCACATAAAGTCCATGTGTCATTTTCTATAAGTGCATCATATTTTGATTGCATGTTAGCCTTTTTTAATTTTGTGTTTCATCAAAAGACAGAGGTTCCTCAACATCACATAAGCTAGACATAGCCAAAGCAGAAAAAAATGAGCATAAGATGCATAGTGAGAACCTAAACAAGTACAATTAGACAAAGGTGCATCCAATTTACTATCACGCAAAGTATGCACCATCCATTTTGGCATACCTCTAGCCTGCTCATTTCCAACCCTTTTCTCATCAAGTACATCATGTACATCTGCATCAGTAATAGGCTGATCTGTAACATTTTTAGAAACCCCCATAGGCTGTACATTTGCCTCATTGAAATTTATATTCAAGCTATCACCATTAAAAAGAGGCAACAAAGTGTCATAAATATCTTGTGAGCTACATTATTGTCTCTAGTATATGACGGAAAGGGTTGAATTGAATCTTCTACAAACTTAACATCCCGTGGGACCAAGATACACTTTTTTGTGGATGATACAACATGTTACCTTTGCTTTCAGCACTATAATTGTCAAAAATACATTTGACAAGCTTATCAGCCAATTTTTTGCGCTATGTTTGTGGCACCAAAGCATATGCCAAACAACCAAAAACATGCATGTGCTCAGTAGAAGGCTTTCTATCATGTCATGTTTCATATGAAGTCATAGACTACAAAGATTTTGTAGGATACCTGTTTAGTATATAAGTGGCACACATGATGGCCTAAAGACAAACCGAATGTGGAAAAGCTTAAGTTTTGACCCTACATTGTGCTATTTCCATCAATGACCTGTTTTTCCTCTCAACAACACCATTTTGTTGAGGCATACAAGGAATTGTACACTAGTGTTTTATCCCACGTCTAGCCAGAAATGCATTAAATTCATGAGACATATACTCCCCCCTCGATCTGAACAGAGGGTACCCATAGTACATTTTGAGACATTTTCAGCCATAGCCAGAAAAAAATTGAAGCACATAAACACTTCAGACTTTGCTTTAAGCAGATACACCTATGTGTGACTGGAGTAATCATCAACGAAGGTCACGAAGTAAAGGTAATTTCCCAAGGATGGCATTTACATGGGTCCACAAACATCACTATGCACAAGCTACAACTTGCATGTGGATCTAATTGAACCATCCTTTGGAAATTTGAATGATGCATCTTACCCAAAATGCAGCCTTCACAAACATGTTTGATCAGGGTCTTCAAAGGGCGGAAGAGAAGAAACCATATCATATTTTTGCAAGCATAACAAAGTGGAAAAATTCAAATGCCCAAAATATGCATGCCAAAGTTTTGCATCTAAATAGTCTCTGAATCCACAACGAAATTTGAAAAATTCTACCCCCACTTGTCATACAAAGTGAGCTTATACAGCCCACGGCATAAAATGCCAGATGTAACAATTTCATCACCAAAATTGAGATCATGTATTGTACATCTGTCATCCACAAATTTGACTACAAAACCAAGTCTAACAAGTGCTGATACAGATAAAAGATTCTTCTTGATCCCAGGTACATACAATGCATAACAAGTGTGAAAGTACTACCATTTGCAATAGTAAGAACAATCTTTCCAACTCCCTGAACTGGATAAGAGGCTTTGTTGGCACAAGTGACTGAATTCCCATGAGGGACACACTTTGAAAAGGTAAACAAATCACAATGTGAGGTAATGTGCTTTGCAGCACCATTGTCAAAATACCACATATGTGAATCTATAGTAAACTGACAAACATACATCATGTACAGAAGGATCATAAGTGCACTCTGCACTAAAAGCCCATCTGCATCAACATTAGCATCACAGTCTTCTTTTCACAAAGGACTCAACAATAGATGCATTTTTAGTGGAACCAACCTATTTCTTCTTAGCCTCTTTCCCCTTCAACTTAGGACATTGCTTGATCAAGTGATCATTAGCTTTGCAATAATGGAAACTCATCTTCTTTTTTCCCTTTTCCCCAGAGTTCCTAGACAAAATGCTGCCAGCAAAAGCATTAGGAATAGGTCCTTTACGACTCGTAGAAGAACCATGAGAAGTGGCTACATTATTGATACCACATATTTTTGAGCAGCAATTGCTTTTTTTGGAAAGTGACTCTCATTACGGAAAATTTGGACTCTCAAAGGGGCCCTATAAGGAGGTTTAACTTTGTCTCTCTTGTCCAAAATGGGCAACCCGGTAAAGTACATAAACGCTTTGTCAAAACCCTATCAACCCGGTAAAGTACATAAACGCTTTGTCAAAACCCTATCAACCAGCACATCATTGGAAATATCTTGAAAATTAGGTTCTAAATCCCCAAAATTTGACAAATTTGTAGTTGATTTGTAGAAGATATGGCCTCCCCAATGAAGCTATAATGTGGCGAGAAATTCCATTTATAATACGTAGTTGTCACATCAAAAAATAGAATCTTCTAAAAATAAGGAATCTAATGGCATGCTATATATCAATGGATAGATCTTGATGAGTACATTCTAAATCCAAAAGGTTCAACAAGTTTTGATTTCATTTGCGAAAAATTTATCGTACACCTATTTTGGACAAGAGGGAGAAAGTCAAAGTCCCTATAGGGCCCATTTGAGAGTACAAAATTTCCCTAATGTGCAGCAACAATGTGCATAATGCATCAAACTTGACAGATTTTGGATTTCCTTGGGTCATAAGTCTTTAGATACTAGCAAAAGTCTAGTAAGAATCTGGCAAAGCATCAAGAACAAATTGCACAAGGGAATTATTAGAAATGACTTCATTGCCATAGATAAGTTGCTCACCGATATCCTTGACACCAGCAAGGAAAGTGTCCATATCATCTTCCTCATGCATAATATCAGACTCCACCTCTTTACACAACAATGAAATTGTTTTCTCATTGCAACTTGCATAAAGACCAAACATAATTTCCCAAGCCTTTTTTGTAGATTTCACTAAACGGATGTGAGGAGTAATAGTGCTCTTCACAAACAACACAATCAATGCATGATCCTATGCATCTTTTACATCCCAACGAGCTTGCTCAGCTATAGGAAAAATAGCTTTGGCAGCAGCAATCCTGCCACCAAAACCTGCAACATCCTCAACATCACCTAGATCCTCAAAATTAGGATGTACATCAATGTCCTACACAATATTTTTAGACATCCTTTGACACAAAGACGTGTGCATCATATAAGGACACATAGGGTAATTGTCCCCATCCAATCTATCCTCAACAAACATCATGAACACATCTGTGTTGCTGTCAACCATGGAAAATGCTACATTTGATGTGAAAACTGCTCGAGAAGAGGAGAAACAAAGCAAGAACATCACGTGCTATATAGCACAAACCATAGAAGAGTGTAAGGATCTATTATACAAAAAATGCGAGAAAAAATGGCACTAACAAAAGTTCTACACAAAATGAAAAAATATCCTGCATAGTACTGCTTGTAGTGAAATGAAGGTCGAAATGAGCCCAAATGAAAATCGTAAGCAGTCCAAGCTCTACAAGCTTGCCCAAAATGTTTGTCGATCTGTTGACGCTCTCCAAAGCTCTCACAAAAAATTAGAGAAAGTAAGCAGGCATGTGCTGGAGTTGTTGGCGATTAAGCCCAAGAGGTCACAACGTGCTCTGATACCAATTGTTGGAATTAGGGTTGCACAAAAACATACAAAGCTTGGAGATGACGAAGGAAGCTCAAGGCACACAATAGAGAGTGTATTACTTAGTGTGCAATGGAAAAGATAAGATAGCCTATTAGCAACTGGACACACTCAACGGAGGATGATTGCCCGACGGGATACTAATTTCCTTCGTAATCATTCCTTAATTGAGAAGAAACCGTCATTTCACCTTTCTAAATAGTGGGGCTTGCAGAAGCTTCCAAGTTGTATCCCATTTTTGACATTTAGACTTAGTAAATGGTTAAATTGGAACATTAGGGTTTGAGATTGTAAGGTATTTATACCACTTTTGACCTTAATGCAAGAAAACCTTTTGTCATTTTCATAAATTTTTTTGTGTGAGTTTAGCGTACTTTGTGTACGAGAGAGAATGAGAGTTTATCTTGATGCGACGCGCACACTGGTGGTCGAAATCGAGTGCGGAGAAGTGCCGCGTGCGTGTTGCCCCCGGAGAGAGCTACGCGCCAACACCTACATTGCACGTGTATGGCCCGGCCTCGCGAGATTGACCCGCAAGCTATTTCTGGTGATTCGTTGAGCATATGATGCCTGTTTTTGCATTTCAGCATATCCACGCGTTTGCAATGAGTAGAGCTACGCATTAGGCATGTTAGTTTTAGAAAACGTCGACCTGTAAATTTTGACCAGACATCCTACGTGATTCTTCACTGGGTGTTTAGGGTTGGGGTTTTGGGTCACGGACCTTAGGGAGAGCGACCTATTCGTGTTCATAGGATTTCCCTAAAGTTCCATAGCATTTTGAGAACGTTTGATGGGTATTTGGCTCTTGGAAGCGTTGTAGGAAGTTTCCTCTTGTGTACTCTTGAAGGCTACATTGGGTAGAGACCTCTGTAGGAAGTAGTCAATAGTCGGTCAAGTGTAGGTCGACACCCTATGCTTGCTTCCACGTGCCTGCGGGTCGAGCTTCGTCCTTAGCTGACAAATATTTTTAGGTGAGTTCTCGCTCTGCTGACGTCCGTCGCGGCGTATCCGCTGAGGCGGTCCGGGGCGGGCAACAAGAGAGGCGACCTCTAAACACCCCTCAAGGCTCCCGTGCTGCTCAATTGGGGCTGGGGCAACCACAAGCACAACACAACAACAAACCCACAGCCAAACACAAACAAGATAGGGGCACCACCTAGTTATGGTATGCGAACTAGGACGCAAGAGAGATTTTGGCACAACCAAGAAGATGCACCACACAACACACACAAGCAACCTCACACCAAGACACACATGAAATGGACCAGAGAGAGCTAGAGCAAAGGGAAGAGAGAGAGGGAAGGATCTTGCGTAATACCTTATTTGTGACTTGCAAATGGAGATGGTTCGTTATGATGCTATCGTAGAACTTGTACAAAACTCACTCAATGCTTAGTGATTGCTAATCATTGCCAAAACACACACACACTGTCTTAGGGTGTGGGAGACCTCTCACCACAATACCCTCTTACAATGGACACAAAACTGGCAATGAAAAACACACTAAAACACTTTCTAAAATCAAGATCAACCGATAAAACTCAAAATACACAAGTCACCTTGAATTCACCAAACCGTATTGCACAAATGGAAGGACGACGATTTAAACGTCGAATCACGCCTTTGATGCACCAAACCTCTATTTATTGATGATGAAGGAGCATGTACAATAGTGGTTTTGAGATTTGTGGAACTCACGCTCTCTCACTTGCAATGTGTAGCTTGAGGGCTTCTCTCACACCAAGAGTGAAGCTCACAAGTGGTTGCTACACCTAAGTCTCTCCTCACGCATAGAGTGTTGGGGTGCTATGTGAGATGTTGGAGGTTGTTTTACAAGAAGGAGAGGGGCCTATTTATAGGTTGGAGACCCCTCATTAAGATTATTGAAAATCCTAATTTACAAGCTAACAAATCAGGATTATGATTTTTTGAATATCAAAACATTGCGGGCCTTCTTTGTCTGCTTGAGTCATGGGTGTGGGCTCAAAAGAGAGCATTATTGATGGTAGAGAAGGTGAAAGTAAGTTTTAAGGAAGGGGAGAGAGAGAGAGAGAGAGAGAGAGAGAGAGAGTTACTATACATGTCTTGAGGTGAGGTGTCTTTTATGGTTAGGTCAATGCTATTTTATGTTAGTATGTTAGTCGTTAGTAATAACTAGAAAGTTAATGTTACATTTACAATGGGTAGAGTGAGTTGATTTGATGAAGGAAGAGGGGTGAATTAAAAGAGAATCATTGAGATGGTGAAGCTTTGAAGAAGCTTGAACTCACCCTTGTGTAGATTGTGGAAAAAATGACCGCTGGTCTTCTTCTTCTTCTTCGCTTCTTTACGCCGCCGCCACGGTTGACCACCACGATGAAAAGAGGATTTGTTGATGAAAAATCCTCAATTTGCAGAAGTTATCATGGTTAAGATGCTGAATTTTAGATATTTTAGGAGAGGTAAATGAAATTGTAACATAGAAGCAATAGAGAGAGACATGGAGAGGGTGTATGTATGTAGAGGTTCATAAAAGAACTATAGGGATGAGAGAGAAGGGTAATGGTGAAGAGGGTGGGAGAAGCCATGGAAATTGCAGGTTTGAGTGAGGGAAGGAGAGGGAGGGATGTGTAAGAGTGAGTAGGTGTGTGGAAGGGTGAGAGAAGACTAAGGGCTACTTGTGAGAAAAGTGGGCAAACTGGGGTCCACTCAAAAAATCATAGCTCACCGCTGGTAGCTCCAAAAATCATGAAAAAATTTGAGGTGATTATTCAGAGCGTGGGCTACATTTTCTCTTTTGACCACCGCTCCAAATTCGGAGTGGAGATAGGTGCCAAAATTCTCACCAAAAAGCCTGTTTTTTATGCCTGCAAAAGTCTTTTAGTGGCCCCCTCCTTTGTTGAATTTGTACAATGCATCCAAGAGTGAGCCCCTCCTTTGTCATATTATAATACAAGGCATTCAAGTTGCCCTTGACCCATGCATGGAGGAGGATTATTGGTGAAATAAGAAATATATACATGGTGGGACTAGTGTATGGACTATTCATGGACTTTAGCTCAATGAGCACATGGTGTTAGAATAATGAGTAAAAATAATAATAATAATATGGAGGAGTTATGGATATGGAAAGATATTGGAATCATATGATATGGTCCCTCTTTGAATTATTTTGGGTGAAAGAGGAAAAGGTATGCAAGTAAATAATATAATAAAAGTAACCAATGAGTAGAAATCAATTTTTTGTTTTCACGAGGGTGAGGGTGAAAATGTGGGAGTGATTTGTATAAAGGAAAAATATGAGGTTAGAGTATGTACATATTGGCAAAAAAAATATATATATATAATTATGGTGTAAGAGGATGAAAGAAGGTGTACATAGGTTTAATAAAACACACACCTAAGTAGAAATATTTAAATAAAATACCAAAATAATTATAAAAAATCCCTATATTTAGGCCATATATACAATGAAATATTTACACACAAAGAGGCCATAATATACTTTTATTTTTTATTTTTTTTTATTTTTTTTATTTTTTTGGCTCAACTAGCCCAATGACTAGCTAATTGAGGGTTTTTGAAGAAGATATGGGAAAAGTCCCGTGACTCACGCACGCCTATGTACAGTGAAATGGTGGGGATAGCCACAGTGTTTGTGTGATTTTGGTAGGGTGAGGTAACTCATTGTGGCAATTACAAAGAGCCGAAAAACGGCTATCATTAGCCCTCCCCCTGGATGATGGTATATTCATGTACCATCATAGAGCATCTTTTCCAAAGAGAGTGCTTCAGAGTCCTTGACGAGATCTTTATTGTTTGGCCCCTCAGAATTTTGGCTGGAGTTACACTCATGCTTCATGTAGCAATACTTGCATGAGACAGCGGCCTTTGGACAGATCTTTGGTAGATCCTTTGGTAGAAGGCGACTCAAATAGGGCTTCAAGCGATACCCGTTTACTTTCCTGGAGTGCTCTTTACCATTCAAGTCCATAAGCTGATAGTAACTTAAATTGAAAGCCTTCTTGACTATGTATGGCCCTTGCCATCTAGTTTCAAACTTGGCATCAAAACGATTATCGAGTCGATTGTCATACCTTAGCACAAGGTCTCCTTCATTGATGCCTTTGTCCTTCAGTTTCTTGTCAAGCTTCTCCTTCGCCTGCGTAGCTTTCCTCTTGTAGCACTCGTATGCTGCTTCTCTTTTCCACTCAAGCTCAGCTAAGGTAAGAAGTCAATCCATCCATGCTTCTTGATCATCTTGTGCTGCTTTGCCATGAAGTCGCATTGTTGGAATGTTTAGTTCAATTGGCTGTAAAGCCTCTTGACCATAGACCAAGTGAAATGGTGTGAACTCCGTGGCTTCCCTATATGTGGTTCGATACGCCCACAAGGCACCATCCAAGAAATCATCCCACAACTTTGTCTTGTTTTTCACCATCTTTCTAATGATGCCTGCAATGACACCATTAGCTTTTTCTACCAAACCATTTGATTGGGGATAGTAGGGTGTACTGTGACGATGTAGAATGTGAAGTTCTTCACAGACTTCTGTGAGCAATCCCTTTCTAAACCCTGGACCATTATCAGAAACAATCTCCAAAGGTGTGCCAAATCTACAACAAATGTGAGTGTAGACGAATTTGCTCACTGTCCTCTCATTTACCTTTGCCACACTTTGTGCTTCCACCCACCTAGTCATATAGTCTACAGCCACTAGAATGTAGAGTTTACCATTTTTTGTCCTAGGCAGAGGACCCATAGCATCAATGCCCCACTTTTCAAAGGGTCCATTTGCAAGCACTATTTGCCTTGGACCATAAACCAATCTTCTATTCCCATTTACCTGACAATTGTGACAACTTTTACACCAATGTTGGACATCCACATGCAGACTTGGCCAAACATACCCCGCAAGCAAAATCTTCTTCACAGTTAATTCTTGGGCAAAATGACCACCACATGCTTCTTCATGCAAACCTTTTAGAATGGCTGGAATTTCCTCAATAGTTGGTACTCTTCTGCATACTTGATCCCTCCCTCTTTGATAGAGGGAGCCTTCTAGGAAGAGATATGTGCTTGCCTTCTTCATGAGTCTCCTCTTCTGAGCTTTTGTGAAGTCTGGTGGAAACTCACCCTCCAAAATGTAGCCAATGATGGGAGCCAATGACTCCAATCCCTGGTATCTCGGTTGCTTGACAGTTGCTGCCACCATGATGACCTGCACTTCTTTCTCAACACATGTAACTACTTGCTGTGCAAGTAAATCGGCATCTTCATTCTGTTTCCTAGGAATATGATATAGTTGCACTTCTTCAAATTGATTAAACAATCTACGAATGGCATGAACTTTTGTCCGTAAGCTTTCATTCTTGCATGCCCAAATGCCTAAAATCTGTTTAACAATGAGAAGTGCATCTCCCTTTACCATGAGGCGTTGTATCCCTTGGCCAATGCACATCTTCAAACCATGAATTAGTGTGTCGTATTCTGCTTCATTGTTGCTAGCTGAACTTGGTAGATTGACCTTCTCTTTCGTGACCACCTCTCCACTTGGGTTGAGCAACACTAGCCCTCCCCCTGCTTTTCCTGTGGCTCGACGAAAAGCTCCATCAAAGAACAAGGTAAAAGCATTAGGAATACTTTTTGGTGGTGGTAATGGTAGGGTCTTTACTTCAGGCACCTTAATCTCCTTTTCATGCACCCTATAAGTGAGAATCCCTGCCAATTGTGCACGCACACTATCTTCTACCTTGAAAGAGTATTGAAACTCTTGCAACTCCATAATCCACTTTGAGATCCTAGTACTAAGATTCATTTGAGATGACACCCAAGGGAACAAATTCTCTGCAGTGAGAATTACAAAAGGTTTTGGTAGCAGGTAGGATCTAAACTTTCTCACCGCAAACATGAGAGAAAGCATCATGAGTTCTGCTTCTGTGTAGTCTCTCTCCAAAGCATTCATGACCCTACTAGCAAAGTAGATGGGTCGCATCCTTGTACTGTGGGGATCTTGTTGTAGCAACACAGCACCAATTGTTTCCCTTCCAACACTAGAGCTAACAAAGAATGTGTACTCCCAACAAGGAGGCATGAGTGTTGGTAGCTCTGACAAAATGACTTTAATGTTACAAAAATACTCTTCAAGCTCATCAGACCATGCAAATTCTACTTGTTGTGTCAACTTTTGCAAAGGATGAAGCAACTCCGAGGCTAAGTGAATGAAGCGTGACATATACTTCACCTTCTGAATGAAAGAGATCACCTCCTTAAGACTCTTCGGTGATGGGAGCTCAATAAGAGCCTTTGCCTTTGAAGGATCCACCTCAATGCCTTTATAGGAAACCTTGTGACCGAGCAAGATCACTTCATCCTCACCTATTTGGCACTTGTCGGGGTTGAGTTGACCTCCCATGTCGTAGAGCTTCTTTAAACCTTCTTCTACCCTTTGTAGATGCAATGATTTTGAGCTATAAATACAGAAATCATCAATGAACACCCTAATTGACTTTCCAAAGAATGCTTGAAACACCATGTTCATGAAACGTTGGAATGTTGCAGGAGCATTTGTCAGACCAAATGGCATGACTCTAAAAGCATAACAACCCCAAGGAGTGATAAAGGTTGTTTTCAATTGATCCTCCAATGCAATCCCTATTTGAAAGTAACCTGAGTAGCCATCACACACAGTGTACTTCTCATGACCAGCTACCTCATTTAGTATCTCATCCTGAAATGGGAGGGGAAAGTGATCTCTTTTTGTTGCCTCATTGAGTGGACGGTAATCCACACACACCCTCCACTTTCCGTTTTTCTTAGGAGTGACAACAACGGGAGAGACCCACTCTGAATTCTCCACTGGATAAATGAAACCTGCTGCTAGAAGCTTTCTTACCTCCTTGAGTAAAGCCTGCTCCTTGATGACTCCTAGCCTTCGTAGCTTCTGAGCCTTAGGTGTAGCCTCTGGCTTCAACTCAATTTTGTGTTGAACAGTATCTGCTCCACGCACATCGGTGTAATCTTTAGCAAAAAGCCTAGGAAACTTCCTTAGCACACATTTGAACTCCTCTCTTTCATCCTTTGTAAGTGTTGTTGATAGCATACCTTCCAGCATCCCTTCATCTTGAACACCTTCGTTCTCTTGAGGACCTACCTCCTCCAAGCCTTGACAAGAGGTCTCTTGGTTGCTTGGCTTAAACCTTACCCCCATGACTTCGATGGAAGACTCCTCTTCAGTAATGCTGCCGCTACTTTCTTCTTCTGAAGTGCTATCGGTCCAACCTTCTTCCGTCTCACTTTGAGATGATTCTTCATGGAGCTCCTCTTGGCGTTGCTCCTTCATGTCAAAGACAACCTTCTTATGATTGTCATTCCTGCAAATTAATTTCCCACTCTCCCAATCCTGCAAAGCTCGCATTTTCATTAGCCATGGTCTTCCTAGGATAAATGGATAACCACTTCCCTTGGTCGACATAACATAAAAATCCACCGCTTTCTTAATGCCAAAGGCCTCCACAAAAACATTTTTACAAATGCCTACGCACCTAGCCTTGCTATTGTTTGCCATTTTCACTTTGATTTCAGGTGTCTCATGGATGTGCATGCCTAGTCTTTGCATGAGCCCTTCTGTCATGATGCAAATTTGTGCACCCCCATCCACTAGACCTTTCCTAACCAATCTTCCTTTTATGTAACAATCTAGCACAGGTGTAATATCCTCGTTCATTTCAGCATGTGCAATTTTTACAACAGGAAAACTCTCTTTTACCTTTCTCCTAGTGCTAACTGCCTTTGTTAAATCCCTCCTAACTTGTGGGCATAATGCAAGAAACTGAGGCCATGAGATATCAGGACCCTTACCTCGCATGTCTTCCAACAGGTTGTATGGAGCCATACCATGTCCAAGAGGGAAGTCTTGGAGATTGATACGACGTCGAGTCCTCTTAGCTTCCTTGGTCTCCTTTGCCTTCTTGCCTTGTCCATGGTCACTCTGTGATGGGACACCCTCTTTCTCTTTACCTTTTCCTCGGCCACGCTTAATGCCATTGGCTTCCATGTCAAACTCATTTGAATTTGTCACCTCTACCACATGCACATTTGGATCTGGCAAAGGTGGAACTCCTTCTACCCCTTGTGGAGGTGGTCTTGGTCCATTTGGCCTTTGTAGAAGCCTTGGTTGTTGACCAGCTCCTTCTCCTGCATTCATCACTGGGTAATTCAAGTTAGGTCTCCCTGGCTCTCCACGGGGCCAAGGACAATTATACATCCCATGTCCAGACTCTCCGCAATTCCAACATTGCAAGACTCTCCTAGGTCGTGGGTCTCGCTCTTCAGACTTCTTTGCTTGTCCCTTTGGACCTACGGCTTGTGCAAGGTGAATTGACAGGCTGCTTAAGGATTCATTTAACTTCTCAATCACTTCAACCGTTACCTCAGGAAGCTCCTTAGATGTTGATGCTTGTGACTTACCTTTGGGTCTAAGACCTTCTATTGGAACCTCCCCCCTTAAGCACTTGAGTTTCCTATATTTCTCAGCAGCCCTAGTTTCAGCTGCATCAAAGGTAGCAGGTGCACCCGCCTCAACTTTTACCTTAAGGTCAGGAAAGAGTCCGGCTATGAACCTCTCCTTCTTTAGAAATTCTGCACCATCACCAGGGTTAGCAACATTTCGTATCCATAGAGCCCAAAGACGTAGGAACTCCTGCTTGTACAAGTAGTAGTCATCTAAGTCTTTTTGCTTATGAGAAACAATGTCTTGCCATAGCTTTTGAGTGTTTTGGGGATCAAAGAAGTATCTCTTGAAATGATTGACAACTTCCATGTAATTTTCTTTAACTTCCTCAGGCAAAGAGTCAAACCAAGTGCTAGCGTCTTTCCTAAGGACTACCTCAAACATTTCTACACGTTCTTGATCAGTTACTATCCTCTTGATACGACAAGACATCTTGAAATTTGCTAGAAATAATTCTGCATCCTCTCCAGGCTCTCCAAAGAAAAGGGGATATCCAGACATTTGGCGTTGGCTCTCCATTGAATTGATTTCAAAGTGACGCGTTTTTGTTTTTTCTTTCTTTAAAAGATTTACACAATAATATTTTCTAAATTGCAATCTATTCTACAACAAAATAAAAATATTCACATCAAATGACCTATGATAATCAATAAGAGGTAGAATGACAGGGTTTGGTGATGCGAGAATTTCTCCTACTCTTTGGGCACCAAACATGAATACCATACGTTGTTGAAAATGGATTTTTCTACTAATTGCAATGTTTATTCTAATGTGTGGAGTGAAATGGAAGGGGAAAACCTCTATTCTTGGGCCATTATCCATGGACTAAGCATGACCTAATACTCAAAACAAAACAAAAATATAGACGTCCAAACTAAGGTCGTACCTAATCAGAGGCAAAATAAAAGGGTTTACTGAAGCGTTTATCTCGGCCAACCTAAGAGGACCTAAAATCCTACGAATTACTCGCTGAAATTGCAACTTAGTACTAACAATTATGTGTACCTTTTGCCTTGCAATGGGAATGAAAGGATCATACAAATTCTCGTGATTCATGCAATCTACTTGACTATGCTAAAGGTTGAACCTACACAAAAAGATACACAAGCCTTTCCTCAGTGGGGGCACCAAAATTGAGGCGGTCCGGGGCGGGCAACAAGAGAGGCGACCTCTAAACACCCCTCAAGGCTCCCGTGCTGCTCAATTGGGGCTGGGGCAACCACAAGCACAACACAACAACAAACCCACAGCCAAACCCAAACAAGATAGGGGCACCACCTAGTTATGGTATGCGAACTAGGACGCAAGAGAGATTTTGGCACAACCAAGAAGATGCACCACACAACACACACAAGCAACCTCACACCAAGACACACATGAAATGGACCAGAGAGAGCTAGAGCAAAGGGAAGAGAGAGAGGGAAGGATCTTGCGTAATACCTTATTTGTGACTTGCAAATGGAGATGGTTCGTTATGATGCTATCGTAGAACTTGTACAAAACTCACTCAATGCTTAGTGATTGCTAATCATTGCCAAAACACACACGCACTGTCTTAGGGTGTGGGAGACCTCTCACCACAATACCCTCTTACAATGGACACAAAACTGGCAATGAAAAACACACTAAAACACTTTCTAAAATCAAGATCAACCGATAAAACTCAAAATACACAAGTCACCTTGAATTCACCAAACCGTATTGCACAAATGGAAGGACGAAGATTTAAACGTCGAATCACGCCTTTGATGCACCAAACCTCTATTTATTGATGATGAAGGAGCATGTACAATAGTGGTTTTGAGATTTGTGGAACTCACGCTCTCTCACTTGCAATGTGTAGCTTGAGGGCTTCTCTCACACCAAGAGTGAAGCTCACAAGTGGTTGCTACACCTAAATCTCTCCTCACGCATAGAGTGTTGGGGTGCTATGTGAGATGTTGGAGGTTGTTTTACAAGAAGGAGAGGGGCCTATTTATAGGTTGGAGACCCCTCATTAAGATTATTGAAAATCCTAATTTACAAGCTAACAAATCAGGATTATGATTTTTTGAATATCAAAACATTGCGGGCCTTCTTTGTCTGCTTGAGTCATGGGTGTGGGCTCAAAAGAGAGCATTATTGATGGTAGAGAAGGTGAAAGTAAGTTTTAAGGAAGGGGAGAGAGAGAGAGAGAGAGAGAGAGAGAGAGTTACTATACATGTCTTGAGGTGAGGTGTCTTTTATGGTTAGGTCAATGCTATTTTATGTTAGTATGTTAGTCGTTAGTAATAACTAGAAAGTTAATGTTACATTTACAATGGGTAGAGTGAGTTGATTTGATGAAGGAAGAGGGGTGAATTAAAAGAGAATCATTGAGATGGTGAAGCTTTGAAGAAGCTTGAACTCACCCTTGTGTAGATTGTGGAAAAAATGACCGCTGGTCTTCTTCTTCTTCTTCGCTTCTTTACGCCGCCGCCACGGTTGACCACCACGATGAAAAGAGGATTTGTTGATGAAAAATCCTCAATTTGCAGAAGTTATCATGGTTAAGATGCTGAATTTTAGATATTTTAGGAGAGGTAAATGAAATTGTAACATAGAAGCAATAGAGAGAGACATGGAGAGGGTGTATGTATGTAGAGGTTCATAAAAGAACTATAGGGATGAGAGAGAAGGGTAATGGTGAAGAGGGTGGGAGAAGCCATGGAAATTGCAGGTTTGAGTGAGGGAAGGAGAGGGAGGGATGTGTAAGAGTGAGTAGGTGTGTGGAAGGGTGAGAGAAGACTAAGGGCTACTTGTGAGAAAAGTGGGCAAACTGGGGTCCACTCAAAAAATCATAGCTCACCGCTGGTAGCTCCAAAAATCATGAAAAAATTTGAGGTGATTATTCAGAGCGTGGGCTACATTTTCTCTTTTGACCACCACTCCAAATTCGGAGTGGAGATAGGTGCCAAAATTCTCACCAAAAAGCCTGTTTTTTATGCCTGCAAAAGTCTTTTAGTGGCCCCCTCCTTTGTTGAATTTGTACAATGCATCCAAGAGTGAGCCCCTCCTTTGTCATATTATAATACAAGGCATTCAAGTTGCCCTTGACCCATGCATGGAGGAGGATTATTGGTGAAATAAGAAATATATACATGGTGGGACTAGTGTATGGACTATTCATGGACTTTAGCTCAATGAGCACATGGTGTTAGAATAATGAGTAAAAATAATAATAAAAATATGGAGGAGTTATGGATATGGAAAGATATTGGAATCATATGATATGGTCCCTCTTTGAATTATTTTGGGTGAAAGAGGAAAAGGTATGCAAGTAAATAATATAATAAAAGTAACCAATGAGTAGAAATCAATTTTTTGTTTTCACGAGGGTGAGGGTGAAAATGTGGGAGTGATTTGTATAAAGGAAAAATATGAGGTTGGAGTATGTACATATTGGCAAAAAAATATATATATATAATTATGGTGTAAGAGGATGAAAGAAGGTGTACATAGGTTTAATAAAACACACACCTAAGTAGAAATATTTAAATAAAATACCAAAATAATTATAAAAAATCCCTATATTTAGGCCATATATACAATGAAATATTTACACACAAAGAGGCCATAATATACTTTTATTTTTTATTTTTTTTTATTTTTTTTATTTTTTTGGCTCAACTAGCCCAATGACTAGCTAATTGAGGATTTTTGAAGAAGATATGGGAAAAGTCCCGTGACTCCCGCACGCCTATGTACAGTGAAATGGTGGGGATAGCCACAGTGTTTGTGTGATTTTGGTAGGGTGAGGTAACTCATTGTGGCAATTACAAAGAGCCGAAAAACAGCTATCACCGCCAACATTGGCGTTGTTGCCAGGGACAAAAACCCTAGGTAGGTGACTGAGACTAGTCCTTGAGGATAGGGATTCTCTGGCTTGCCAGAGTCTTATTTTACATTTACAAAGGATCAAAGGGTGAGGGACTCTCTAGGTCCTAGGAGGAGTCTAGGGAGCGAGTGTCTGGCCTAGATCCTTCGACTTAGGTAGTATTAGGTAGGAGAGTAGGAGTTGGAGTGGTAGAGGCGGTGAAAGGATAGCTTGAGAGTCCGAGGAGGCCAGGAAGCAACCGAGACACCAAAATCACCATCTCACATGATGTGTAGGAGTAGGGTAAGTAGGACATCATGATTTATGATCTGGAGAACTTCATGCATGTTATATTTGTTGTTAGGCTCATCAAAGAGCTGTAAAAGATGGAAAAGAGTGTTTAGAAGCTGAATTGAAGTTCAAAAGTTTCTGTGAGTATTTCTGAGAGAGCTGCTGAGCATAGAGAGTACTTCTGTTAGAGAAAATTTAAATTTTAAGACAGTAGACATCCTACGCGTAGCATGTCTCCAGGGGTTTTTGGCAGGGAATTTGGGGAAACTGAGGTCACCTGTGTGTTCAGAGGGTGGGTTTCACCCTAGTAACATATAGACTTGAGTGTTTTTCCCTTATTGGATTGCCCAAAAGCTAAAAGGCGGACTCAAAAAACGTAAAAGTTCAAAAAAGGTTTGAATTTAGAGAAATTTGCATATTTTTGCACTTATAAGGCATATTTGCACTTGCTGAGAGCATAGGGAAGGAAAAGTAGCACTTTAGTATGAGAAAAGGAGCAGTAGACATCCTACGCGTAGGATGTCTACAGGGTGTAATGGTGAGAATTTTGAAAATATGAGTTGACCAGTGTGTTTAGAAGGTAGCAATTACCCTATATTCACTGGGAAGGGGGAACTTGACCATATCTTGACAGGATAAGGCCAAAAGAAAGGAATTGCCAGACATCCTACCCAAATTGTGCCAAGGCATTATTTTAAGACCAAAACCATAGGATGTCTTCATGAGCATGATCTACATGATTTATTGAGTGCATGAGAAAGGTTTCATCTCAATTGGGTGAGAAAATTGGATTTTAAGCAGACTTTAGCATTTTTGACTGAAAAATGCTAGAATAGCTAAATTTGGGGTCTTTTGAAATCCAAACTAAAATCTAAGCATAGCATTGGGTTGCTGACATCAAGGGGAAGTTGTGGCTCAAGTTTGGAGTCAAATAGAGCACTTATACATCCTACACATAGGATGTGTTCACAATGATTTAGCACTCCAAATCCAATTGTGAGCATACCAGAGTGATCAGCACCTTAAGAGGAGTCTGTGGTTTGAATTTGGAGCAATTTTGAGCAGTTAGACATGCTACGCGTAGTATGTCTAAGGCATGATATTGAAGTCAAAATCTGACTGTGGACATAGCAGGGTGTTTATCGCCTTAGGCAAGCCTCCTAGTCAATTTTGGTCCAAATTGGAGTTGATTTGATTGGTGAAATATCATATCAACATCAGGCTACTAGAACAGATTTTTGATCAGTTGACCAGCTTATAGGTGTCCAAATCAAAAAGTGAGAATAGCTGTGGACTCAGCACATCAAGGGGAATCTATAGTGCAAATTTCAGCCAAAACAGAGCAGGTAGACATGCTACGGCGTAGGATGTCTACAGGGTCTTATTGAAGTCAAAATCTGACTGTGGACATAGAGTGATGTTCCAATTGACTTAAGAGTTCCAGAACTTCTTTCAGAAGTGAAATTGGACCTTCTTTGATCTTTTGACGGAGCAAAGATGGAATTAAGACTTTACCTCTAGACTGACAAGCACTCGGGTAAAGTACAGTTCCAGATCAGCATACCTAATCAAGAACATCCGAAGTGTATAGAGTACAATAGTGGTTGAGGTTAACCCTCCAATTATATCGATCATTACTAAGACCAACTCTAGCGGTTAAATGCTTTGATTCGATTGCCAAAATTAAACGCTTGTGTACAGGTACATTCAGCGGCAAGGCAAGAAGTTGTGCAAAAACTGATCCCTTGCCAGGTGAGTGGTTGGATTTGTGATAAATTGCATTGCTAAGTTTGATGAATTTAAGATCAGGAAGACACATTCCTAGAGACCAAAAAGTGGCAGGTGATCAAGGTAGCTTAGTATCCACTAAAGAAAGTGTAACCCACGCAAGGCTAGATCCATTAGCCCCAATCATTGAGGAGGGTAGTGATACTGACACTTCATCAGATAAGTCATTCTTCATGATGGGTAGTCAACAGCCAGGAGGTTTCTCTGGTGAAGGACCAATGCTAGGAGGAAGTACCTCCCAAAACCCTTTGAATGATGCCAAGTTCACTATAATCTTTTTAGAAGGAACAAAATCTAGGGGAGCCCTAGTTTATTCTGACTATCGGGGACGCAAGTGTATTTGTATAGAGGAAAGACCTTCTCAGAGACTGGAGATAATTCGAGTCTATGATGATGGATATAGATTCCGAGACGAAAAGGGGAACACTATCTGATAGTTAGTAACCGTGAGGATTACAACAGATATGGAGATAATGTGGCAAAAGGAAAAATGGTCTCAGAAGCACAAGAGCCGCCTCCAAAAATTGATTGACCTGGAGCTCTTTTTATGTATGATAAAAAAACAACCAGGGTCTCTACCTATAATGAAAATGTGGGAATTTACAAACATGAGAGCGAGGGAGTAGTCTCTTATTTTCGATGCAAAGAACCCTACCCAAATGAATTAAGGAAAGACAAGGTTCTTTACTTATTCTCTTATGAAATTTCTATGGGGAAGGATATCATTTTTGTTGACAGCTATGGGCGAGAATACAAATGAATTCTCCCAGAAGAGGTAGAAAAGGCAATAGTTCCAGAAACATCAACATATGCCCCCAAAGAAGTACCAAGGTCCACCTATACCCCTAGCAAGTCAAAAAATCCATTTTCAGAAGAGTACGACGCAACATCACATTCTAACCGACAACAGACGTTCAACTACTAGAACCAACAAGCAACCCAACCATCATTCCATGCATGGCTTCAACAAAGTGCGACATTAGAACAAGACCAAAACTTTGATGGTTATCCAGCCTCAATAGGGCTAAGAGATTTACAAGAACCACCACTCTATTCACAGTATCAAGGCGCAAGAGTAAGCCAGAAACTCAAGAGTCGGCAGAGCCTAGAAGACAACCCATAGAACCAGTTAGAAGAGATGAACCACCTCTTGCAAGAACCATCAAAAATTATGGCTTAGGGTCACCTCTGGGAGAGGAACCCTCCCACTACTGAAGGCCAGAGGAGGTATATCGAGTAGGACGAGGAGAACCAATGATGAGATTTGTAGACCATCGTAGAATTAGACCTTCTCATGTGCAAAAACGAGTAAACAAGAAATACACGGAAACAGAGATCCTAGGGATCATGTAGCAGCCTTTGTTTAGAGTTGAAGAAGTTTTGGACTTCCCTACTCAATTTGCAGGGTTTGGGCTTACCCTAGAAGAGGATGCCGCTACTTGGTTTGACTCTGTGGGGCGTAGAGATTTTGAGTCTATGGAGGAGGTTTTTGACGAGTTTATTGAGGAATTCTCACAAAGGGGGATAGCCCATAATACAGTCTCACAAATCTATAAATTCAAACAGAAAGAAGGGGAATCTGTGCGAAAGGCATCCCTACGACTAAAAAGATATGTGAAGTTCTGCCCTGTGGAAGAACTGTCAACTCAGACCAGACTTATGCTTATATTTATTCAAGGATTAAGGAACGCAGATCTTCAGAAGGACTTACATATGAAGAGGAGCACAACGTTAAATAAGTTAACTAAGGAGGCTCTTTACCTTGTAGACAATTGTGCGGTCTACAAGGAGGGTGAATTCAAGGATCTTGATGACAATTCATCCTCACAACAAAGTGGAAGCAAGTCCGCTAAGACAGCACCGAAAGGAGACGTAGCTGTAAGCGAGGAGCAGCTTGTGGAGTAAGTGCTAAAAAAAATTAATATGTATGCCAAGCCTCAAGCTAAGCAGCCAAAGTGGTGTGCTATTGAACAAAAATGGATAAACCATGTGACGGAGGAATGTTATTATAACAAGGGATGTGTGAGAGAGCGACCGTATGCTCCCCAAGCTCAGGTAGCATCTCCTCAACTTCCACCAATGCCTAGGTATCAAACAGGTAACCTACCAGGACCTGTAGGTGTTGAAAAACCACAACCAGTATTGGAGCAACAACCACCCCTACCAGGATTACAATCGGTCGGCATAAGATACACACCAATGGTAAACGAACCAGAAGAGAAGGCCTTGGTACCTATGAATGCATATTACGAAGATTCCAATGGATATATAGAAAATCTTGTCTATTATCCATCGGAAGAACCCACAACGTTAGAACCTTGGAGCATGATTGGAAGTACAGGACCACCAACAGCTGCACAGGCACCAAGAGAAGGAAGATACATCTTGGATGAACGAACACTGTTGTTCATAGCCAACAGAGGCATGGGTGGGGGCAGAGGCATGCGTACCAACAGAGAGGAGCTCAAGGAGCACCTCAACAGCCTAAGGGACCCTCCTACAAGTGTGGTGGAGATCATTGGCCAAGGGATTGTCCTCATGATGAAATCATTAGAGTCAACGCGTACTGCACCGAGTGTGGAATTACTCATTTGATTCTTGATTGCTCTAAGAACCCGAGAAAAGGATCAAAAACTACTTTGAACATGCTAGAAGCAGTGCCTTCCAGTGGAAGGTCAAAAAACGAGATAGTAATACCTATTCAGGCACTGACACGAGCACAAGCTCAATGAATGACAAACGAACCCATAATTGAAGAGCCAAAGACCGATGCTTCAAGTGCAGAAATGAAAAATCAAAGAAGCACTTGGAAAGTTAGAAAGGCTCGTATGAAAGCTAGGAAGGAACGAGAGCAAACGGCTCTAGCTGAGGAGCTGAAACACACTAAGGATAGATTGGAGCGTTTAGAGGATCTAACTAGTTTAAGCTCACACATTGCGGCAACAATAGGGCCCAAGTAAGTAAAGGAACCCCAAAGTGCAGGGCAGGAGGATCAGTGCTGGTAGAAAAAGTAAATGAGCAGCTGGACGCACTTTTAAAAGCATACGAAGCCAGACTAAAAAACAACCAAACCCAAGACCAAAGATGGATGACTTATCTATATGCAGAAATAGAAAAACAGAGGTTGGAAATGTGTCAAAAGATGATTGAAACAGCCCAATCCTTGATAGAAAATCTGCTTGGTAAACCTGCAAGTTGGCACGAGGTACCAGCTCCAACCCCTATCAAACCAACTCTAGAGAAACAAGTAGACACGAAGGAGAGACTCACAACTGCCTCTGAGTCTAGGAGAGAATATATCATAGTGCCAAATACAACATATGAGACAATTGATGGTTTCCAGCCTAGAACATTGGTAGAAATGGGTAAGGATTGTAACAGTCTAGATGACCTGAGGAAGCAAATCTGGGAATCAAATGAAGCTAACAGGGTGAACCACCAAATAAATGGCACTAGAAAGGAGGAAAATGAGATCTTACCTCCCATTGAAGAGTTTGAGGAAAGATCACAAATGAACTTTGATATGTATTCAGAAGGGGGGACCAGGGTTCAATTAGTTCAGGGCACAGCCAACCAGACTCGCTAAAAACTCTACCCTCCTACCTAGGGGAGTATGAAACTAAGTCTGAGGTGAGAGCAATCCCATCTCAAAGACTTTCTTCCAACAGAGTGATGCATTCACACGGGTTGATTGAGTTATTGTACACCCCTGTGGCATGCACAATCACGTTAGCCAAACTCCTAAGGTCACGACCAAAAGGTCACGACCAAACATGTGGACCACCGTAGGCAAATTCTTAGAAAAATTTGGAGTAAAAGACCCTACCTTGAAGCTTCAAGAAGGGATCAGAGAACTGGACAAGCCTCAACTAAACACTAGGCCAGTACCTTTAAACAAGGTTGGAGAATATTACGAGGGAGAAGACCACACTACAAGTAGAATTCCAGGGAGTAGTATCCAAAGCTATTCTTGACAGTGGAGCGGGAGTCGCTATCGCCACCAAAGAAATCCGAGAAAAATGGAGAAAACCGGCTTTGAGAGCTACCAGAATGAAATTGCAACTGGCAAATGGGTTCATGGAAAAGCCTCTAGGACTTTTAGACAACGTAATTGTCACCTCTTGCGGAATCGAGTATGAGCATACATTTGCAATAGGTGATTTCGACAAAAAGAACAATTACGAGATCAATCTTGGGAAGACCATTCATGAGACAATTAAAGATGGTCCAGGATTAGGGTTACGGCCACATATACCTCAGACGTGGGGAGACTACAACCAAAATATACCTAAAAGACCATAGTTACAAGGATGTGAACCAGACACCAGTGGAAGAGTTTGATTCAGCTACATTGGCAGGGTCCGAACTCCCAGCATGGTTAGGGCAGAAAAAAGAGCTATGGATGTGTGGAGCTTCACATTGTGGGAGCTTAAAAAGAGAGGAATGCATCTTAGAAAGAGCTATTGAGGACAAGGATTACATTCTAGAACCTTTTCCCAAAGATGCCTTAAAACCTCTCGAATGGGAACACATACTAGCAACATTGGATGTCTGTACCATTACAGATAGCCCAACAACAAAATTTTGCGATAACGATGGCTATGATGTGCTACCCTATTACATGGTAAACCTTATACCAGGAGGAGATGAGTATGTAGACTCGCCAGAACAAGAAGAGTTTTATGAATCCTCTGAGCATCTGGAACTAAGTCACGATGCAGACAACGAGTGTTCAGACAGCTCGAGCAAGAGTAGGGAAACAACTGCAGATATCAGATTTTATGATTTTGCAAATCAACACCCTATACATCAGGAATGTTATAGGAAAAAAAGAACAAAAAACAAAATTAGAGAGAACCTGATGCCCAGGATAAAAGATAAAACTCACTATCTAATGCTTGTCAAGGCAGAGGATTGTGTAAAAGACCAAATATCAGGAAGATTCTCAAGAGTTCGAAGGGAAAGGACACATGAGGAAATAAAACAAGCACGAAAGACTAAAATAGAAACAACATCAAGAAAATCTCAACAATCAAAACAAGAAAAGACAAAAGATCAAGAGTAGACCAAAATGGAGCGTAAAAAGAAATACCAAGAACTAAAACGGTCGTTACGAGAGGTATGGACTACTGAGGGAGAAAGTGACGGTAAGGAGGAATCAGAAAAAGGAAACATGAATGGACCATCCCACTATCAAAAATTCACCATCCAAAATAGAAAAATCATAATGACACCACCAATAAGGGAAAGAATAAACCAGGAATCTTATGATGGGCCAGAAAATGCAAAACGGATAGACCTCGTTGCACCAGGCGAAGAGCCTCAGCCTATCTATATAGCAACTGATTTAGAGCCTGAAGAAGAAGAAAGGCTAACACAACTTCTCAAGAAGTATAAAGATGTGTTTGCATGGTCCTACAAAGACCTCAAAGGAGTTGATCCATCGATATGCCAACATACAATTCCTTTGAAATCAGATGCCAAATCTAGCAAACAGCGTCCTTACACATATAATCACACATTCGCTAAACGAATCAAAGAACAGATTGGCAAGCTGATGGATGATGAATTCATCTATGAAATTGATCATATAGATTGGGTGTCACCCATTATGGTTGTTCCCAAAAAGAACGGAAAGCTGCGTGTGTGTGTGAACCTCAAAAAAGTGAACGCAGCCATAATAAGGGATAATTATCTCTTGTCGATCACAAAACATGTGCTTGAGAGGGTGGCAGGAAAACAAGTCTATTCCTTTTTAGATGGATTTTTGTGGTATAACCAATTGGAAATTGCAATAGAGGATCAACACAAAATGGCATTTGCCACAGAGTGGAAAATATATGCGTATAGAGTTATGCCTTTTGGCCTAACCAATGCCCCAGCTACCTTCCAAAGGTTAATGACTCATGCGTTCGAACAATACCCAAGAATATTCTTAGAAATATATATGGATGATCTTTGTGTCCACTCTCTTATACGAGAAGAACATATTGACCATTTACAAAAGGTATTTGACAAGTGCAGAACATATCGAATCTATCTCAACCCGGAAAAGTGCATTTTTATGGTAAGGCAAGGCCACATCTTAGGACATATTGTCTCAAGAAATGGCATAGCCACTGACCTAGACAAAATTAGAGTCATAGCAGACTTGCCCAAGCCTACTAATTCCAACAAGTACAATCTTTCATGGGACATTGCGGATATTATCGAAGATTCATATATATGTATGCGGTCATTGCACAACCACTATATCGCTTATTAGTCAGTTTCGACTGGACTGAGGAGTGTGAAACTTCATCCAAAAGCTTAAGGAAAACCTTGTATCAGCACCTGTACTTAAAGCACTAGATTGGGAAAAGAGATTCCATGTTCACATTGATGTCTCTACATACGCAATTGGGAGTATTGCGGCTCAACCTGGAGAAGGAACAATGGATTTCCCAGTTTGTTATGCGAGCCGACAGCTAAATAGTGCAGAAAATAACTACACCACCACTGAAAGAGAGGGATTAGGAATGATTTATGATGTAAAGAAATTTTGGCATTACTTGATTGCAAACAAATTTGTGTTCTTCACAGATCATCAAGCTCTTTTGTATCTAGTAAATAAACCATGCAATACTAGGAGAATGTACAGTGGTTTATTATATTGCTAGAGTTTGACTTCACAATGGTAGTAAAAAAGGGTAAAACTCATCTACGAGAGGATCATCTTTCAAGGCTACAAAACGGGGAAGCTCTTGAAGGAGTAGATGATGACATACCTGATGCTTATCTTTTCAATATTGAAATGATACCCAAATGGTCTCAGGAAATTGTTAGCATTCTTTCCTTTGGAGGTAGATTTGATAACAAGGAAGACAGATCCAAACAACAAACATTTGGACAAACAAAAAAATTTCAGTTGATTGCAGGACGATTGTACCATCTAGGCTCGGACCAAATTCTACGATTATGTATAAATTCAAAGGAATTCACGTGTCATCTTGAAGAAGCACACATCCAAGACTGTGCATTTCATTGTTCAACAATGAAGACACACCAAAGATTGAAACACTTAGGAGTTTATTGGCCAACTATTTATGCTGACACACATGCTTATGTAAACAATTGTACTATATGTAGTGCCAAACGATCGATGAATCATGCAACATTGTTTCACGTAACCATTGCACCTGCATGGAGTCAATATATCATTGATTTCTTAAAAACAAGGACATTTCCTAAAAACATAACAAAAGCGCAAAAAAGGGCTATAGAGTTGGAGGCTTGAGACTTTAATTTAATTGGAAATCAACTCTACAAGAGAGGAAAGGACAATCAACTTAGAATCTGTGCAAGTGACAGTGAATACCTGCTGATTCTAGAACACGCACATGGAGGAATAAGTGGAGGCCATTTTTTAGGCGATAAGAAGACAAAAATTGTCTTAACCGCCAGGAATATGGTGGCCTACATTGTACATGGATGCTGAGGAGTTTGTAAAGTGTTGTGATGCATGTCAGCACACCAAGGTGCCGATAAAGAGAGATGAGATGCCACTATGGCCAATGATGGGAGCACGGGTATTTGCAAAATGGAAAATTGATTTTATGGGGCCTATTTCACCCCTTGCATATGGCACCCATACCCAATATATCATTGTGGCTACGGACTATCTCACAAAATGGGCGGAAGCCAAAGCAACACAAAAAGCAGACGCAAGAACCACTACACAATTTTTGTATGAGAATGTCTTTGTATGATACGGATTACCAATAGAAATTGTCAGTGATCGAGAAACATGTTTTCTTAATGAAGTCATTGAATATCTGCTAGAGGAATTCATGGTCATACATAAGAAATCCGCTCCATATCATCCACAGGCAAATGGACAAGCTGAGGCCACAAATAAAAACCTATGCACTGTTTTGACTAAAATTGTATCAGAGTCAAGGAACGACTGGGATCAACAATTACACTCAACACTATGGGCATACTAGGTAGCTTATAAAACATCTATTGGAACAACACCATACAACATGGTGTTTTGTCTAAACGCTATATTACCCATAGAGTTTTTAGTTCCAGCTCTACAAGTAGTGAAACGCTTAGAATGGACCCGCCATGAGCTCTCTTCAAGAATAGATGATCTTGAAAAGCTAGATGAACTTTGACTGCAAGCTGTAGCTTTGATCTATGCTAAAAAGAGAAGACAAAAGGAGTTTTTTGACAAGCATGTGCGTACGAAAGACTTCAAAACAGGTGATTATGTACTTGTTTATACTTTGAAGCAACATGCCAAGAAACTTAAAAAGTGAGGGATGGGACCCTTTGTGATTAGTGATTTATCACAAAGTGGAGCTATCAAACTTGCTACATTGGCAGGAGAAGAAATGCCAAATTGGATTAGTGGGTGTCGGTTAAAAAAGTATCATTTACCACTAACACAGGATATGCTTCAAAAATCCATTAAGAAAAACAACGGATGAAGGAGAAATAGAGGGTACAAGAAGAAGCAGAAGCAAAAGCAAAAGAACGCATTGCAAAAAGAAGGCTTCTATGACAACAACAACAAAGTGGATCACCGTTGCGAATAAATGCTATTCGATTAACGAATTTTGGTGAAGACACAGTGGAACCAATAATTGCAGTCAAAGTGGGTAGCAATCAAGTTGAATCGACGGCATTGCTTGATTTTGGAGCTCAAGAAATCTGGTCTCTTGAAATTATATAATCAACTCCAGCTTGAAGATCAACTACATCCTACTCAACAAGTGCTGGAAAGCAGTACCTCAAATTCATTAAGCACATTGGGCTGGACGATACTACATATACAAGTACATCAGAATTTTTATCTCCACAAGTTTTATGTGGTTGAGGATGCAAGCACACTACACCAAATGTTATTGGGACAACCATGGCAGAAAGAATATAATGTGCACATAGATTGGAGTTCGAATACAGTCAGAATTCAACAAGCACAAGAACACCAAGTGGTAGCCTTTGCTAGGACAACCCGAAAGAACCCAATAATGGTGCCACAATCAATTGATCAAGAGATAAATAGATGGGTGCCACTTAACCAGCAAAAGATACCTACGAAGGATACACAAGAAACAACCAACTATCTTCAATCAAAAAATGATATACTACAAGTGACAAAGAATAGATCAAATTCAGCAATAAACAAACAACAAGTATGGGTACGAAAAGATATACGTGAACGAGCCTACAAACCACAGTGCACTAGCAGACAGCCTCTGAAAAACCAGGTTAATCAAACACCAAACAGAGTCATCAAACAGATATGGATACCGAAGAACATGCTCAATCGCCAACTACATGAGAAACGCATTTGGAGCCCCAATGAGATGCTACAGGAACTCCCTTCAGTACAAGCAAAACCAACAGCAGCCAGACAAACAACATCGACAAATCAATCTGTGCGGATGTCGATCAACAGAAAAGCCACCAAGACCCAAAAAGAGGCAATAAACCTACAAACACATCCAAAACAAAGCTACAAATGGCAATCAAAAGAGAAAAAGATTATGGCCACATCAGCCACGACAATTCTCTCCACGGAGACAACCACGGCCATATCGACAGTAGCGGCAATCCAAGAAACTTTTGCAAAGAAGACGATCAAACAAAGAGCTATAGAGTTACAACTTTTACTTGCAAAGAAAAAACTGTCAACCCAACCAAGAACAAATAGGAAACCTCGATGTCGAATGCCCATAAGCATCTTGCTTATTCCCTCCTCTCGCACAACATTAATTTTTCCATGCACTGACTGAGTATGCATCAAATAGGGCCACATTACAAGGCCGTGCATTAGCACAATTTTTAACCTATGCACTGCACATACCCCGAGGCAATACCTTGTCGTCCGGGAGGACTCCGACTAGGAGGTGGGGAGGCATTCTCAATGCGGACCCAATGAAAGTGAAAAGAGCAAAAAAGGGCATGTTTTTCGACTATTTTGAAGGGTTTTCGTTTGATACCAAAATTTTCTAGACTAACCTAAGTACATATGCCCTTATACACCACAAATCTACAAGCATATGGGACCAAACGCCAAATTAGGCCTCTAGGTGTTTGTATATATGTAAAAATAACCATTTTTCGAACAAAATATTGGTAAAACGGAGAAATCCGGCCATAAAAATTGCATGTGAGTGTACATAGTGTTTTGCAGTGATGTTTTTGAGTTGTTGTGATTTTTGGGGATTTTATGGGTTTATTTTGCTATTTTCTTTTTAATTTATTAATTATCGGCAAAAAAAC
This sequence comes from Adiantum capillus-veneris, assembly GCF_014529385.1. Taxonomy (NCBI): domain Eukaryota; kingdom Viridiplantae; phylum Streptophyta; class Polypodiopsida; order Polypodiales; family Pteridaceae; genus Adiantum; species Adiantum capillus-veneris. The sequence continues at coordinate 36,186,570 of NC_140942.1, read as the reverse complement.
TTCAAAAATACAAAAAGCAGGTGAAGTACGATCGTAATGAAAAACAAAAAATATGGGGATAATCAGCAACTATAGGAAAACCTATGGTACAATGGGGGTGCAATTATGTGAATGTAGCAGGAGGCGTGTTTTGGCCAGATTTTGACCGAAATGTCAAATTTCTCGGACATTGGGCAAACGGAGTTCAAATCAAGAACTTTTCGAGCCTAAACCGCATCTCGCAAGAAGTTAGGAGCACATGTCAAATTTCATAAGTGGTCCGGGGACCCCCATTATAAGATTTTTTCACTTCACTTAGAGCTCATTTTTACTATTTCCTTCTTGAGAGAGAGCTCTAGCCACCTAGAACGAACCGGACTTCCAGTTGCTTCTACGACGCGCACGACCACCCGACAGGCTCCAGATATGAGAGGTAGGCTCAGCACCTTGAGCTTTTTGCGTATGTTTGATGTTTTATCGTGAAAACTAGTGTAGGGTTCACACGGAGAACGGACAGTAGAGACCTACAAGTAGAGGTAGTCACCTAACGGCTAACCCAATAGCAATAAGGCTTCATAGTGGGTTTACCCTAGCATAGGAGACCACTCTTGAATGCACAAAGGCGGCAAAAAACCATTGGGAAAAACCGTGGCACCACAAGCCTTGCAAGAGGCCACCAAGTGGTAAATCGGTGGAAATCACCCAAATGCTACCAAAACTCATGGGTAGGAGTATCTCGACATGCTCTACAAGGCTATATAGCCCACATGGCCATAAGGCGACCCAAAGCGGGACTAAGCTTCAGAAACGGCATCGGACACACAAAGCGTCAACTAGCTCTCACGGCCCAAACCGGATGTCCGTTTGCCACCAAACTTCACGAGCGGCTTGCCTAGACCATCAACAACCAATTCCTATGGTGGTAGACCACCACAAGTCATCGACGGCATGCAAATGCAACCACAAGCGCTTCCAGAGCAACAAATCGCCAAACGGAGCTCCGGTGAAGCCAAAGCCAACAAAATAATAGCAGGTAGCAAAGGTTGCATGTACACAAACATAAGGCTTAAGGTGAGGTTGAAGGTGGAACTATCAGAACACCTTACATCAAGTTCCAACTCTCGCATTCTCTTGGCACAAGATCATGAGTGCAACTTAAGGAAAAAATATTTATACTTTGACCTGACGTCACACCTCCTTTAGTCAAGAAAATTATTAGGAGGAAAGATAAGGATAAACCCTAAATATAAAAGGAAACTCCATTCAAATATTTTTCATTATTTGCAAGGTCTTGATGATACCTTTTTTTTATCTTTCAAGAAAAGGCCGTTCATATCTGAGCAATTTTGCTCTTATAGATGAGCTTAAGAACATAAGACACAAGGGTTCCACCTTTCAAACACAATTGCACTTTTTTTCTTGCAAGGTTTCAATGATTGTATGATTGTAGAAGGAGGAATTGCAAAAGAAAATTCAGCTACAATATGCAACCATATTTGACCATACCTGCAAAAAGCGCTCATTCTACATGTAGTAAAAATGGTCATGAGCTAGGAATTTGGTTCTCTTGAGGTTCTTCTTATGAAAATCAACCTTCACATGCACACATACTTATTGAGCCCTACCATATGATTGGAACCCATCCACCACCTCTAATAGAAGCTTTTGTACTCCAATTCTAACACTCCTTATGTAGTTTTAGTTTTATCCCACTCCTTGTTCTTGTTCACAACTTGCAAGATATTGCCCCAGGTTATATTGTAGTGACTTCATCGTTCAAAATCAACTCGCATCTACACGCACACTTGATGAACCCTACCCACCTTTTGACATAATATCTATCATCTCCTTTCAAATGCCCATGCTAACTCTCCCATATGTCTCTTCAATCTCTTCCAACACACATGTCGATCATAGAAATTCTTAGCTCCAATATGATATAGTTTTTGAGGAGCTTTCACTGGTCAAATTGCCAATCCTCTTCTTAGTTTGCAAATTGATTCCCACACTGGGAGCACCCTTGCAATGAACAAATCATAGTAGTCTATTTGCAAATTCATTCTTCTAAACTATGCTTATTGGACATATGTGCCTTTTAGAATATCAGCTACATCCTAATTACTTGTAAGTAGAATTTTTCATCCTTATGAGTTTAACTTTTTGTGCCATAGAACACATCCAAGAAAGTATAAATGTCACTTATAAAAAAATATGTTGCAATTTTACATTTGCCTTATTGTATTGTAGACTCAAAGGCCACTCTTTTAAGTTCATATGTCCCCTATTTATAGTAGCAAGCACCTTGAAAAGCCAACTAAACTGGAACATCATCCATAATGGAATGCCTCTTTTACTCATCAAAATAGATTAATCATGTAGGTGTAGGACTCTTTGTTTGGTATAATTCAATAACTCTTTCTCATGCTCTTGAAATACAATGTCTTGTTACCATATACATGTGGTAGTGATGTGTGTGAACATACTTAGGACCGTTAGGGCATTGTCTCCCTCACTAGGAGGTTCTCCCTCCATGCATTATATATACGCCAGTTACTCTAGGGCTATGTTGGCGGATACGCCGCGACGGACATCAGCACAGCGAGAACTCACCTAACAAGATTTGTCAGCTAAGGACGAAGCTCGACCCGCAGGCGTGTGGAAGCAAGCATAGGGTGTCAACCTACACTCGACCGACTATTGACTACTCCCTACAGAGGTCTCTACCCAATGTCTAAGTTACAGCCTTCAAGAGTACACAAGAGGAGATTTCCTACAACGCTTTCAAGAGCCAAATACCCATCAAACATTCTTGAAACACTACGGAACTTGAGGGAAATCCTATTAACACCAATAGATCGCTCTCCCTAAGGTTCGTGACCCAAAACCCCAACCCTGAACACCCTATGCAGAATCTGAAACTAACATGCCTAATGCATAGCTCTACTCATTGTGAACGTGTGGATATATTGAAATGCAAAAACGGACATCATATACTCACCGAATCAACAGAAATAGCTTGCGGGTCAATCTTACGAGGCCGGGCCGTACACGCGCAATGTAGGTGTTGGTGTGTAGCTCTCTCCGGGGGCAACACATTTCACTTCTCCACACTCGATTCCGACCACCAGTGTGCGCGTCGCGTCAAGATAAACTCTCACTCTCTCTCGTACAAAGAGTACGCTCAACTTACAAACTTATGAAAATGACAAAAGGTTTTCTTGCATTAAGGTCAAAAGTGGTATAAATACCTTACAATGTCAAACCCTAATGTTCCAATTTAGCCATTTACTAGGTCTAAATGTCAAAAAAGGATACAATTTGGAAGCTTTTTCAAGCCCCACTATTTACAAAGGGGAAATGAGTATCCCGCCGGGCAATCATCCTCCGTTGAGTGTGTCCAGCCGCTAACACTCCCCCCCTCCTAGATCATGTTGTCCCCGACATGACAGTAGAACTGCTTCTTCAGTGGAGGCTTTCGTGCATCTTCAGAACAGACTCATACCGTGCATGCTGGGCCAGTAATGTAGGGCCGAATATAGCTGTATCGATGGTGAAGGAACCGGTGTAGAAGGCTTCTTCAAAGGCCTGAAGATGGTACGAGGTCAAAAACATTATTCGCTAGTAGAGGGCATGTATCACCTCATGGGAAGGTTGAGCATACAGCTCATAAGCACATCTATATGTATCTTGGAAGAAAAATATGTTGTCTATTGCCTGTCCAGGTTTAAAGATCTCAAAAACTGCCAGAAGGGTTTTACATATCTTCCTGAGCATAATGCAAGAGAGGTCAGGCAAGCCAGTGAACAATTTAATGGCGCCCGTTAGGGTTTTCACCATGTATTGCTCACTCATTCTCTCACCTGCCCTCAAGCCTGCAGCTTTGGGTAGTTGAGTCACGTGGGGTGGCTTTTCTTCAGGAGTTTTTGTTCTTTCTAGGTCTGCATCCTTGGTAGAGGGCAAAATCTAAGGTTGTCTTTGATTATTTTAGGCGCCTCTACTAGATGTACTAATACTATGGGTTTTAGTTAGCCATGCCTTCCTCCATTTTGGCTGAGAGTCCACAATAAGCTTAACACCTTCTAGTTTGGTGATATCTTCTTCGTATAGTGGCACTATCGGCTCCTCTTTAATCCTCTTGTTTAGTGTAGCAGCTTCATACTTGAGAAGAGGATATGGGAGAGAAGGTTGTAGCCATTCATGTCCAACGATATTTGCATCTAATTTCTAAATGGTCATAGATTTCAATATCCTCTACTCCCACTGCATTACTTCTTTGGCGGTGTTTATGGTCGCTTCTATTTCCTTTTGTAGATTGTCTTCTTCTTCTTGTGTCAGATACTGGGGCTCTTGGGATGGTCCCACAAGTATGGGCCTCTTGCATTATTGTGTCCATTGGATCTGACACATTGTCTATATCAATTCCTTCCATAGTTGCTAGCGCTGTGCTCAATTGTGGCTCTTCAGTCTGTTGTTGGCCTTTTAGCTCATCAATCTGCTTTTGATATGCTTTCTTTTCCTCTTCATCTTGATCCCCCATGGTCACTAAAAGGTTGTTCAATTCAGCATTGGCTTTCTCAACCTCTTCTAGCTTCTTCTTGTTGTCTTCATTTTTAGTTTGCATCTTCTTGAGATCCTCGTCCATCTTCTTTTTCAAGGCTGCTAGCTCATCTTTCATGGCCTTGTTCTCATCCTCGAAACGGCTTTGCATCACTAGGGAGCCCTCGTCCAGCATCAACCTTTGTCTCTTCTCTAGTGTCAACTCCTTTTGGAGTTCCTTCATCTGTTCTTCATACATATCCTTCTCTGAAGCAGTGCTAGTTGAGGCCGCGGCTCTGACTCTGCCCGGAGATGCCCTTAGCCTCTGGATTGTCTGATCTTTCACTTTTATTTGATCTTTCAGCTCTATAACTTCGTCCTGGCTGGCCTCATGTTCTAGCTCAGCTTTTTCCTTAGCATTCCTCAAAGTCTCCACTTCTTTGGACTCATCGGCAAGCTGGAGTGTCAAGTTGTCCCTTTCTTTCTCCGCATACGTCAGTGATTTACCGATTTTCTTATACTCCTCATCTGCTCTTTGAAGCTTTTGGTCTGCTGCCTGACTCTGACTTTCCAGCTCTTGGCATCTTTTTAGTGCCGCGTCCAGATCAGCTTGTAGCTTGGCTTGCTTCTGTGTGTTCTCTTGGTCCTGCTTTTGCAACGAGTCCACCTCGGCTTTGATTTGAACTTCATTTTCTTTGAGATTATCACACTCAATCTCAGTGGCCATAGACCTTGCTCTGAGCGCAGTGACTCTTTGCATCACCTCATCCCAACATTGGCTTGTGGCTATAAATCAATTGTATCTATGTCCATTTCCTTCAACTCCACCAATCGAGGGCTCATCATATATTCTTTGGGCCTGTGCTAGACAACTGAAAAGTTGCACGAGCTGCCTCTTCTTGAGAGTATCCAACAGCTAGTAGATCAAAGAATATTCTATATTTTTTTACTTCTGGATCTGGCTTCTCATCTTTTGGTTCAATTTCTACCTTCTTCTCTTTCTCTTTGTCCTCCTCTTCCTTGGAGTCTTGTTGCCCATTAGATTTGTTCAACTCCTCAGTTTGTCGGGGTTGAGGAGGAGTAGGAGATGGTGGAGGACTTGACTCTCGGCTTGATGGCGGGGTTGATGGTTTCTTTTTGAAATCCCAGTCAGCTTTTGTTTTCCTCTCTCTTTCTTCTCCTTCCTGCTCTTCTAGCAGCTGCCGCCTCACATCATCAACCTCTTCGTTAGTAAATGGTATGACTCGAATGTTCTCAGCTTTCACATCTAGGATCTCAAAATTCTTTATGTAGCCTTCGAAGCAATCCCTATTTTCCCTTCAAGAAGATCCAGACATTGCCTCAAGTGAGGGCTTCCATAAGTCATTCAGATCCCCTTTTAGCATCCTCTCAACTCTGAAATTCTCCATTAGTCTTTCCAGCCTTGCTGCTTTCTGTGACTTTTTTTCCTTTACTGGCACCTGTATATTTGCTTTCTTCCCCTTCTTGGGCTGTGGCGGCTCTTCTGGAACTGTCCCTAAACGGCACTTCAACCTTGTGGCTACCCTTGGAGCTGTATGTTGTTCCTCTTCCTTGTCCTCTGTCAGCTTTAACCAGTCATTCTGTGATGGATGAAGAGACCACTGGCCCCTTGCATGTAAAGCTTCATATATCACCTTTGTAAGCATCTCCCCTAGTGCAATGTATGTAGGATTTGGGGTTCCCATTCTCACAATGTTGTACTATAGGTACGCCGCATAATCTATCTCTTTTGGCCTCTTTATCTTCATTGCCCATGTAAATGTTGTTCCAATTGCTACCGGTGGTGCAATGTACTTTTGAGGTCTCTTTGTGCACATATGGAAATATTGGTTGTAAAGTTGGCACCTGGTTGCCACCATTTGAACAGCAAAACCCTCAAAGGTGTAGTTCTTTTTTATCTCTTTGTATAACTTTACCTCTTCTCACCTCTTATTGACACTGTCGCCTTTGTTAGAGAGGTTCAATGCACTTGCAATCACTTCTGGCGTGATTACAATTACTCTGGTCTTTCCTTGCAGATTTGTCACTTTGGCTATGCCGTTTTCTTTGATTGTGGTGATGAATTCCCAGACTGTCTGAATATCAATTCCTGCTGGCAATGCTTCAAAATAATTATGTAAGTCCAGCTTTTCCAAGAGAGACAGTATATCTGGCTTTCTCATGAACTCATTGAGTTCTTGACGTATCATTGCCATCGTTCTTGGTCCTTGAACAGGCCTTGGCATATCCTGAGGTCGTTTGCTTCCAGTAGGTTGCTTTGTAACCAAGTGGTAATGAGCTTTATGGTTCCTGCTGGTATTACAAATGGCTCCACTTTATCTAGGTAATCTTTGTTGGTCATTCTTTTCTTCTTTGATGTTGACTTACCGGCTGCCATGGATCCCGTTGCACTCAGTAGTCCAAAGTTAGTGTTCTTTACAGATTTGCTGGTAAACTGAGTTCTGACTACCCAAATGACTTGAAAATTTAAATAAGAACTCAAAAGGGACTAGGGAAGCCATGCATGTGCCCACTGTAGGTTTTTGGCTGAAAAGAAGCATGTAGATATCCTATGCGTAGTATGTCTACTTCCTCTGATTTTGATGAAACTTGACATGCTTGTGGCACTTGACCTGTGCAACATGGCTATGTACTTGGAATTTGGTTTGGATATCAAAAAGTGCAATTTTGAGCAGATTTAGGCTTTTGGCTCACAAAATGGGTAGGATGTCCTATATGGATGGGCAAATGATATCCAATTGGATTAAAATTTGATATATAGGCTTCTTATACCATGTAAAATACTCCCATGATGTCAACTCCTGCATAGAAGGTCAATATGACCCTGGAGACATCCTACGCGTAGTATGTCTCTTATCTCAGAATGACTTGATTTTGGTTCTGTGGGTAGTCCTTAGCATGTAGAACATGGCTCTGTTCTTAGATTTTGATGTGGATAAGTATTGGTGTTGTTAGGAGCATATTTAGTGTTTTTAGGCTCAGAAAAGTGCATCTTTGAGGTTTTGGAGGCCAAATGTGATGGGTCTGGCTTGAAATTTGATATATGAGCTTGGAAGATGTTATAAAGATATGTGGAACTCAAAAACACCAGCTAGAGGTCAAATAGGGCTTTTAGACATCCTACGCGTAGGATGTCTATTTCACTTATTTTTCATATTTGACTCCACAGTTAGCTTGGCAATGTGATAAGGAGTATATTGTGCAAGTTTCATCTTATTTGGACTAGTTTTGGTAGGTCTATGACCCTTTATTGCCTCTATGCTCTAACTTTCCGTTTTTTTTATGCATATGAGGTCAACTCTTGTCCAAATGTGATGAAACTTGATGGCTAGCATGTATAAGCTATGTAGAAGCTGTGTATGAGGTGAGATATTGAGTTTGGCTTGCAAAAGAGGCCCTGAGACATTCTACGTGTAGGATGTCTTCTGAGGAATTCTTTTGGAGAAGTGCTACTAGTATATGCCCTTAGCCCCCCTGAGTCCCCTTTAAGCCTTATTTCAAAAAAAGTCAAAAAGATAGATAGAAACTCCCCGATTGGCTTTTAGAGCCTCTGAGTCGTTTCTAACTCTTGGAGTGATTTTCGGCAATGAAATTTCTTGATGTTAGTCTCCATAGCTTCATGGTTCCTTGGGGAACCTTGCCATATGGTTTTATTTCTTGGAACATAGCTAGAGCTAGTGATAAGAAGCCTAGTGGTTTTTTCAAATTTTAATTTAGACTCAATTTGAGGATTTTGCAAGCTAAATTAGATTCAGTACCAAAGTGCAATATTTTTAATCAATTCAATATTTTTTACTAATAGAGCGGTTGTTGACACATAACCATCAAATGATTTTTATAAACATTGTGGATTGAAGTGATTTCAATTCAAGGATTTTGGATCTACCAAAAGGTAGCATGTCAAGGTTTTGCAATAGTGCTTTCCTTGATGTATTTGAGATCAAGTAGACTATAACATAGTAGAAACCCTGCGTTTGAAGAGCAGGTAAGCCATATTTCCACGAAAGAGTGTGAGTTAGGGACCGTTCCCTACCTTAGAGCCAATTCCAAGGAAAGTCTATTTGATACTTTGTCAGTGAGATATTACACCTATATGACTAATGGATTCAAAAGTGTGAGTTTCAAAGAGGGAACAATTGTGAAAAAAACACCATCCCAGCCTCCACCACCAGCCATGAAACTATTGCACTTGAAATACCATTTCAGAATGACTAGAGTGCAAAAATTTACAAAGACGTTGGTGTAGCCAAAGTTGGTCCGAGCTAGGAGATGGTCTATGCCAGAAAAAGGTGGCAGTTGAGTGTAGTGCAGAAGTTTAGGGCAGGTGCCAAGGCCCTAGGCAACCAAAGGGTAGCGGAGGTGTATGCTAGATGTGGTTTTTTAGGTCAAAAGTGCTGCGAGATGGTCCAAATGGGATGGAATATGAAGGTGTTCGAAGTGTCAAGTCAATGATCTAGAATGTCGTTTTCAGTGTGCTTTCCAAGCTGGTCCAGACGGCTCGTCGAACGGAGCCCCGGTGCTCAAGATATTGCAGTTTAAAGGAAGAGTGTGTAGCAGATTCCCGACGGACAGGGCAGCTGGGGACAAATGGCCCAGGCAGATGTGAGCAGGTACATGTGTAATGCTCAAGTTGTGGAGCATGCCTATCTTCTCGAAATGCGAATCGGAGCTCTAGATAGCAAGTTATGGCCGTTAGAAGATTTTTCGGGGGATCGGGTTTGAGCCCACTTGACCGCATTGGAAGATGTGCCATCTGGCATCGTTTCAGCCTCGCCAGGGTTCTTGATGGAAATGTGCATCATATGGAGCTAGCAAAAATTGACTGCACGTCAATTGGATGCTTGGTCGACCAGTTTTTACAGGGAGAAGGAGTTGGGAGCCGTGGGCAGTGAACAGTTGCAGATGATTTTTTTTCATTTTGGAGGCCTTGGTTCGAGGGTGCCGAGGGATTGAAATGCAGATATGGCAAGTGTAGTCGGGGCCAAGAATATGAAGTTTCACTGAGTTTTTTTTGTTGGGTAATCGGGTCCGCAAGCAATGAATGGGAGCCTACAGAAGAGGGCCAAAGGGGGGGGAAAAAAGGTTTCAAATACTTATGTTTGAAAGTTTTTGGTGGGCTTAAGGGCCCATGAGGCCCATGGCTGCCACATGGCGTGGGGGGTAATCCCACATGTGCTTCCCGCGTGCAATTCCATGGAGTAAAAGGCTGCGAAGGGGCGCCACTTAGTGGTATCGAAGGGAGTAGGAGCTCCATGGCTATGGCGTGCGGTTGGCAGCGTTGTGTCGGCGCCGTGGGCGCTGCCTTGGGTGGAAAAGGGCTGGTTTTGGCGAGCGGGGCGGTGGTGCACCCGTAGGTGAGACTGTAGAGAGCCGACAGTGATGACGTGTCACACTTGACACGAGGCAGTTCCCACGGGCCAAGGGCCCAACTTTTTGATGTGAAAAAGAGGTAGGAGGCATTAGCGACATCGCTAATGCCCCCCCTCCCGGACGCCTGTTAAGTGGAGGTTCCTGCATACAACGGGGAAGCGAGCCCAAGAGGGAGAATTGTTGGAGCGGCCAAGTGGACCAAGTGTGGTGTCCCGCGGACAATAAGTGTGAGAGAAGGAGATAGAGCCCAAGGGCGGGCAAATGAGACCACTCCAAAGAGTGTTCGGGCAAAGTGGACCAAAGAGTAAAAGGACCAGCTAGGGCAGGACAAACCAAGGCAAGGGAAAAAATGGAGGTCAAGGCCAAAAAGGAGGGTAAAAGAAAAGTTGGATAGAGAGGGAAAAAAGTCAAAATCAAGCAGTGCAAGTTTGAGGCCACAAAGGGGTAAAAATTGAAGGGAAAAAAGTAAAAAAAGAAAGAAGGGGCAATAGCGACCTCGCTAATGCCCCCCCCCCCCCCCCCCCCCCCAAGTGAAAAAGAGAGAAGATGGAGCAAAGTGGTGCCCCGCTTCCCAAAAAATACCAAAAATGGGTGCCATATGGACCAATTAAAGTGCAATTTCCCAAATTGAACCCCCCCCCCCTATAAAAGTCAAAAATGGATCAAATTAAGGGATTTTTTCTTGGCCTTTGGAGCCCGTTTGAAGCCTGCAAAGGGGAGCTTTTGGACAGAGGAGTGTGCCTGTCAAAGCCCTTTGTATCTCTTGTGTAAATGGCCATGGGGATGGCAGTGTGAGTCTGTAAAAGTGTTTTTTGAAGTGCAATCAAGCCACAGTTGCCTCCTGTGCTGTTGTTTCCCCTTCCCCCCTTCTCTTTCTCCTGTTTTCATGGTTCTCCTTGGTGCCTGCTGTGTGGAAGTGTGTGCCCCCCCGAACCGGCGGTGTTTTGAGTGAGAGACTGAGATTGAGTGGTTGTGTGTGTGTGTGTGTGTAAGGGTAGAGACATGCAGTGGTAGTAGGTATGCCTTGTGTGGTGGTTTGTGGAGTGTGTGAGCAATAGAAATTGAGTAGGCGGTGGTCTGCTAGTGTAGAGTGTTTCTTTGAAGGTGTTTTCTGAGAGGATAGGGGTGTTCTGAATACCCTGAGCTATAGAGAGGCCTTTGTGTTGGTGCCGAGCGTGTTCCCCCATTCCCCCTCTCCAACGTTATGGATCGTTACTATGTAACATCAGAAGAGAGACCTAGTGAACATAGTACCTGTGGACTATAGTTGTGATTAATACTTTGATGATGAGAGTATAATGTAATTAGTTATGAAAAATCCCTATATTGTGAAAAAATGGTGATTGACATGCACCAAAGACAAGGTTGATGTAGAGCGTAGCGACAAACTACCTAGGTTGGGCATTTCAAATGCAAAACTAAGTCGAGTGAATGAAACGCGTCAACACGGATAACACTCATGTGCGGTTGTACAAGGATGATAATAGAGAGAAAATTCTCTATTATAAGTACAACCAACCCTACATTGGAGAGTTGTCAGAGCAGAAATGTCTATATGTTTTTACATACATATAAGGCAAAGATACCCATGTAGTCATGCTAGATAAATATGGGTGGAGATACTGTACAGTAGGCCATAAGGAGCTAGCACTCCATCAACATCATGTCACTCCAAGCACATTTTAACCTACTATCTTAGAGACCAGCAGACTAGAAACAGAGAGAGTGGGTCCTTATAAAACCAAGGTGGAAGAATCATTTAATTGACTATAGTTTTTAGTATTGAGACCAATGGGATCCTTGATCTCGAGGATTCTAATGACTACACATAGCTACAATGAAGATCCAAGCACAATTCATATGATGAGAGTCCCAATTACTTAGACTAAAGCTAGAGACGTGTGACCAAATGAGAGCATTACCAAAAGAACTCTAACTAGAGCTCCTAGCAGGGTTTATGAAGCTAGAGATTCCCTTGTGGGAGAACCTGGAGTTGTAAGAATTGTTGGTGAAACACACTGAATCCAACCATTTCATGGAAAGGTGTTTTTCTAAGAAGTACAATGGGTTGGAGGATCCATACATGCATGTTTCTCTCTTTTAGCAAGTCTTGATATCGAAAGAAGTGGTAGATTACCATACTCAATACGAAGGATTTGGGTTGACTTTGGAAGAATATCATTAACATGGTTCCAACCATTGAATAAAAAATATATTTTCCAACAATGGGTTGGAGGGTCCATACGTGCATGTTTCTCTCTTTAAGAAATTTTTGAGAGTGAAACAAGTGGTGGATTTCTATACTCAATACGAAGGATTTGGGTTGACTTTTGAGGGAATAGCATTAACATGGCTCCAACCATTACAAAGATTTTTTTCAATCTAGAGAAAAATTTGTGAGAGTTTGCTTAAGAATTATCAAAAATAAGAATTAAGCATAACATAATGTCCATGGTGAAAGAGAACAAAAAGGTGAAGGAAAGTTCACTTCGCTTCAAGCAATATATCAAGAAATGTCTACCTAGAGAGCTATCACAAGACAAGATATTGTTGATTTTCATCAATTATAGAGGGCTTGAGAAATGAGTCTCTCAAAAAGGACCTACACTGGAAAGCGTGCACCACATTTGAGAGAGTCACTAGAGATGCCTTGTATTTAGTTGACAATTATAAGGTATGTGGAGAGGTAATGAAATATGCATACAATACTACGAGAAGTGCCTCTTCTACCACAAGTTAATCCACAATAAAGTAGAGTGTTCAAGGTCCAAATGCACCATATATTGATAAATGGTGTCAAGGAAGTTATCAAGAGAATGAACCACAGTTATCGACAAAACCCGAAAGGCTATGACAACCACCAGCCACAACAAATGTATCACGAGTACTGAAGTGGTGTGCAATCGACAACAAGAATTATGTAAGGGAAAGGCATTGGGGATGCAATCTTTGCCATGACCACCAAGGTACCAAATAGGCCCAAATAACATAGCACAAGGGGGAGATAATCCTCAACTAGTGTTAGGCCCACAACCTCCTTTACCCCATGATAATGGAGCAATTTTCTAATACACAACCTGTAGAATCACTCACAAGTTAGAAGATGTTGCCAATAACTTTGTAATCTGAAGAATCAAGTGAAACCTACAAAAGAAAACTTGAGGGTTTTGACTATGCTAAAGGAGGTTATCCTTCTTGGACACCCATAGACAAAGGTGCATTACAATTTTACATAGCATAACCAACAAAGAATCATTATATGATAGACAAAAACACCCTCATGTCCATAGAAAACTAGAATTACAAACTTAGAGGATATCCTCCTATAGGATAGCATAGTCAAATGGGGGCACAACAACATACTCAACACGAAGGTCCTTGGTATGAATGTGGGCGTAATCATTGGGCAAGAGTTTGGCCTCACGAGGGTGAATGCATAAAGATTTTTGGGCTCTATGATGGTTGTACGATAGACCATTTACTTTCAAACTATCCAAAAATCTTGAAAGTAAAGGAAATACGACGATGAATGTCATTAGGTTTTTTCTTTTTTGAGTGGATAAAGAACCAAACCAAAAATTCCAATCAATGTGGTGAGAAGAGCACGGGCTCAAGAAACTGCAAAAAATGTACCAATCAAGGACTAGTGGAAGATTTTGATGGTTAGAACTCAGCAGTAATCTTAGAAAGAAAAAAGACACAAAATAAAAGCAAAGAGGCTAAAAAAAAAAAGACTGCCTTGGAGATTGAGATACAACAAACAAGGAAGCAACTTAAACATGAAAGGGAAAATAAAGAATGAGTAGAAGGAGCGGTGTCTTCCAAAATATCATCGGGTGGTTTAATCTTGAAGGACAAAGTGCTAAACCTATAGAGGCTCTACTATAGTCTTATTAGGCTCAACACCAACCAGATCTTGGAGCGACAATGGTTGACATCTCCATATCCAAAGTAAAAAATAGAGATTATAAATGTGCAAATGGCTCATAGAAACAGCTAAAGCTCTAATGGAGCTAGAAAAACCAAATATTACTAGACCAAAAGTGTTAATCCGCCAAAGGATCAAGGAGATTGAGAAAAAAGGATCCAAAATGATTCACTATACAAAAGTTGAAATAGAAATACCATTTCACACAAGGGTAGTGGCTAATACCACTGGTGACGCCAAGTCAAAAGGAATAATGTCCATTCCAAAAGTAGAAGATCCATGGCCACAAGCTTTATGGGAGAGGATCAAGAGCAACAAAGATGATAGTGCAAATTTTAAGTCTGTACCAATCAAAAAGATAAATTCAGATCATGAGTTCTACCCTAGAGATATACAATCTCTAAACGATGATGTAGGAATGGAAGCATCTTCCAAGAACAAGCTTGAAACATTAAATACTTTGTCGCTTATATAGGAGAGTGTGAAACAAAATTGGAGGTCAAGGTCATTCCTTCTCAATGCCTTCATGAACTAATGACGACTCCTATAGAGTGCTTGAGAGCTTTTGTAGATTAGCCGCATCTATGGGGTGAAGTGGGTAATAACTTAGAGAAGATGGTACTAAAAATTTATCATCAACAAAAACCCAATTAATGGTAACATGGGTAAAATAACACAAGAGAAACCAAAGGTAAAACTAGTGCCTATAAACAAGGTGAGTGATTACTACGAAGGTGAAGATGGAAACACCATTTTGCCACTAAAGCACAAAGGAGTGAAAAAAATTGCCATACTTGATAATGGGACTGCAGTGGCCATTGTAAAAAAAGAAATATAAAACAAATGGGAGGGAACAGCTCTCAGATTAACGAGAATGAAATTGTACCTTTTAGATAGGTATGTAGAGAGACCAATGGGTATGTTAGAAGAAAACATATTATTCACATGTGGAATTGAGTATGGGCATACCTTTTCCGTAGTAGATTTTAAAGAAACCAACAACTTTGACCTCATTTTGGGGAGATCATTTATGCAGCAACTTAAGATGGTGCTAGATTGAAGTTACGACCATATCAACTTCTAGATTACCAACAAGGTTCAATGTCAAAGACCACATCTATAGAGATGTCAGTCAAACTCCTAGAAATGAATATGACTCAACGACAATCAACCAAAAAAAAAACAAGTACATGGCTTCACAATAAAGCATATATTTGGATGTGTGGAGCACCCCCAAATGTGAGATTCTGATTAAAGAGGACTACATTCTAGAGAGATCAGTGGAGGATAAAGACTAGTTTTGAGAGCAATTTCAAAAGATTCATTTGAATCTTTTGGATGGGACCAGATATCAACTACTCTAGATGTATGCATGAAGAAAATACTCCCAACAAAACTCTATAACAAAGAGGGCTTTGACATAGCACCCTTCCACATGGTGCAGATTGATGATCAAATGCTTAGGAAATGGTTGATTGAAAATGATTAGTTGACAAAGCTTCCATTAGATATCTGAGTGAAGAAAGCAACAAAGAGCCCCAAGATTCACAAAGATGATGTGGTAGAAATGAATAGTGAGGATGAGCTATCAAACAGCTTTGATAACAAAACAAAACCGAACGAGAAAGAGGCAATTTGCTACTAAAAATCTAGAAAATAAGAAAGACATTGAGCAAAATGGGTGAGAAAAAAACATCACATTCAAGGAAAACCTATGTCTCTTTTGAAGAGAAAAACTTAGTATTTGATGCTTGTAGGGATAGATGATTGTGTCAAGGATAAAATTACAGGGAGATATGCAAAACATGCTTCAACAAAGACATATCCCAAAAAATGAAGTAAGACAAAAGCCAAAGACACAACTACAATTGCATCAATGATGACAAAAAATGAGCGAAAGCAAGAATATCAAAAGATGAAGCAAACCTTAAAAGAGGTTTGGACGGTAGAAGTGGAGAGTGAAGAGAGATCGGACTCAGAACCAAATGAGAAAGAGTCAATTTACTATGATTTCTCTAACTGAAAATCTAGAAGATAAGAAAGATATTGAGCAAAACGGGTGAGAAAAGACATCACATGCAAGGAAAACATGTCTCTTTTTCAGAGCAAAACTTAGTATTTGATGCTTGTAGGGATAGATGATTGTGTCAAGGATAAAATTACAGGGAGATATGCAAAACATGCTTCAATAAAGACAAATCCCAAAAAATGAAGTAAGGCAAAAGCCAAAGACACAACTAGAATTGTATCAATGATGTCAAAAAATGAGCGAAAGCAAGAATATCAAAAGATGAAGCAAACCTTAAAAGAGGTTTGGACGGTAGAAGTGGAGAGTGAAGAGAGATCAGACATAGAAAAAATTGCCTCACCCTTTCACTACAAATGGTACATGATACAAGATTGAAAGATCATAGTTCAACAACCAATGTGAGAACTTTTTCTTTTTCCCAAAACTAACAATTGTGAGTGAAATATATTGATCAACCCAAAAAATTACAAGGTCTTGTCATGCTCGTGTTGAGAACTTAAGGAATTGGGGAGTCTGTATGATGGTAAATGAAAAAGCCACCGTATTGACTTAGCTGAACCTAGATATAAGTCAAAGTGAGAACTTAAGGAATTGGGGACTTCATATGATGGTAAATGAAAAAGCCACGGTATTGACTTAGCTGAATCTAGAGAGAAACCAAAGCGAGTATAAATTTCTAGTGACCTCACTAAAGAAGTAGAGAAACTATTCATAGCTACACTCAAACAATATATATATGTGTTTGAGGTCTTACAAAGACCTCAAGGGAGTATATCCAAGAATTTGCCAACATACAATACCTCTTAAGAGTGATGTGAAGCCTTGCAAACAATGTTCCTACATATACAATAAAACCTTTGTCAAAACGATCAATGATGAGATAGATAAGCTTCAAGAAGTGGAGTTCTATGAGATTGAGCACATAAATTGGGTGTCACCAATCATGGTCATTCCCAAAAAAGCAGTAAATTGTGAGTTTTTGTAAATCTCAACTAGATAAACATTGCTACCATTTGAGACAACTATCCCCTAGCAATTATTGATAATGTGATTGAGAGAGTTGTAGGCAAGGAAGGTTATAGAATTTTTGATTTATTTTCAGGCTACAAACATGTTGGGAGTAGAAGAGGAGAATGGTTGCTTTGATGATTCCAATTTTCTCACACACTTACCTATCAAACTCTCTCCCAAATCCCAAGTTCACACACCTAGACTATGACACTACACACACACACACACACACACACACACACACACACACACACATATAAAGCATACACTTGATAGTGGAATATTGTAAGGGGAAGATGATATGGACAAGATTAGAGAGTACACAATATAGCATAACATAGCATAAAAGAAAGAGAGAGAGAGAGAGGAATATTGTAAATCAATGGCCTAAATATTTTAGCCCCAAACTCAGTGGCACCACTTGTGGAGTTTGGTATTTAGTATATATTAATAATTATTGGTGCCAAAGATTGGAGGCCACTCTTTACACTTAGTTCCACTTCAATCTTTGTGTGGTGGCTACCACTTATTGCATGAGCCTCTTAGGGTGATTTCTCACTAATTATTTACAAGAAATCCATAATGGCTTATTGGGAAAATAAACTATAACACTGCAAATAAAAATTACCAAGAATAATTTATTGCCAACGCCTTCTCTTGAACTCCTAGAATTCCAATCTACATAGCATCAACTCACCATTAGTAAAAATAGAAAGACAACACAAAAATTAACCATTACATGCCAGCTATCCACATATAATGGGAGGGTGCCCATTTTCTCAATAGAGAATCAACTAGATCGGGAGTGATGAAATGTGTGGGCAATATCAGAGAAGTTTTGGAAAACATTTTTAGGCATCCACTTAGTATCTTCTCTAGGGTGGCCTTTAAAAGTCAAAAGATAACAATTATAAACCATGATAGTGCGTAAAGTGGTGGTCTCATGATCAACTATCTAGTCTCAAAGATGAGTTTCTCTTCTTGATTTACACGTGTAGGTGGTTCCTCATATATATGATGTGTAGGTAGGGGTCCTCAAAAGGGCCGTAAACTAATGTGAAATGCATTGTGAATGTTTCAGTATGAAGGTAATTCTAAGCAAAATGAAACATCATTTATCATAGAATTTTTTTTGTTTGGACCATAAAAATAAGGAGCAAGCTTAACAGAAACATTTGTATTTTATTTCTTCTCTTTTTAGTTCAAATCATAACATTATCTCCTTCTTTAAAAGCATGTGCGTTGACGTGCGTATTAGCATGCTTAGTATACAATTCTTATGAATGCTTAATAGCAGAGTGAACACTTTCATAAATATCATGAAAATTAGTATGAAAGCATCAACAACATGCACAATGTTAGAAACTCTTAAAGCAAGAGTAGGAAGAGAGTGACCATACACAATCTCAAATGAACACTTACCTGTAGCAGATTGAGTGGTATTTTCATAAGAATTGTAAAATATGCATGTAGTCATCCCAGTTCTTGGGTTGCAATTAGTGACTTTTGTTTGACCATTATACTCATGATGGAATGCAAAAGTGAAATCAAGTGTAGTGTCAAAATTTTCAAAAGTTGTAGTCCAAAAGCACTACAAAAGTTAAAATCTCTATGAGATATGATTGCTTTTGTCAAACGAGAATGAGGAAAAGCAACTTTTAAAAAGAGGAGTGCATCTTGATGTGTAGTGAGAGTTTTCATGCATGGAATAAACTATGATTTCTTAGAGAAATGATCAATAAAATTCTTCTAAGCCATATCATGTCTGTAAGGACTGAGTGGAAAATCAGTAACAAAGTCCATAGAAATGTGCTCCCAAGGTCTTTTAGGAATAGGAAGAGGGTGTAAAAGACCTAGTTTCTTACACGTTGTTTCTTTAATCTTTTGAAAAATCAAACAAGATGAAACATACTGTTTACTATAACTTTTCATAGTAGGCCAATAAAAATCACAACATAAGTTCTAAAAAGTAGCAACAAAACCTTTATGTCCTGCATAAGGTGGTTTATGTAATTCTTCAATGAGTAAAACATGAAATGGTTTTTTGACATACATTTTTTGTTTGAAATAAAGGAAATTTTCTTGTATGGTGTATTCAAGAAAAGTGTGCACTAAATTTTCAAGCATATGAAACCAAGTTGTTTTAAAGACATCGTCTTGTGCATAAGTATCAGGCATAGAGTCAAAAGAAGTACCCATAATCATTTATAGATTGTTAAGAGAGGGTCTTTTTTATGCAAAGCATCAAACACAATGTTTTCTTTACTAGGTTGGTACTAAATATTGGACTGAAAACTTTGAATAAAAGAAGCCCACTTAATATGCCTATCATCTATTAGGGATTGAGATGATAAGTATTTGATACTTTGTTAATCCATTTTGATTATCAAGTCTATGCCTATTACAAAGTGTTTCCAAATTTTTAGAGCATGTACGACCATAGTCAATTCTTTTCCATATGTACTAAATCTAGATTTATATGATTTAAATTTACTACTTTCAAATGCAAGTGAATGGTTAACTTGCAAGTTGCGTAAGAACTACATCGATACCTTTTTCACTAGCATCGGTGAGTACAACAAAGAATGGTTGATCAAAAACAGACAATTGTAATACAAGTTCATTAGGCAAAGCATTCTTGAGTATAGTGAATGAGCTTTCTTGTAGGTGAGTCCATACATATGGGGTGCTTTTCTTTAACAAGAGATTCAAATAATGAGATTTATAAGTAAAATTATGAAAAAACTTCCTGTAATAACTGCATACCAATGAAAGAACATAGCTCATGCAGATTTTTGGGTCAAGGTCATGATTGTATAGCTTCAATTTTCTAGGGTTCTACATGTATTCACTTACCGAATACAATGTGTCCCAGATATTC
Source organism: Adiantum capillus-veneris (assembly GCF_014529385.1). NCBI lineage: Eukaryota > Viridiplantae > Streptophyta > Polypodiopsida > Polypodiales > Pteridaceae > Adiantum > Adiantum capillus-veneris. Next base: position 36,166,815 of record NC_140942.1, on the reverse strand, counting down.
TAATTCAATTTGAAAAAACAAGAACTCTAAACGTAACTCCCTCCTCTTTCTTTCCTAAAAATACTCCTCCTTTCCTAAAATTGCTCTCTCTTTCCTAAAATTGCTCCTTCTTTCCCAAGAGTCAACTCTTATCTCTAGATACAGTCTTGAAGCTTAAGTTTCCCATCAACCTATAGTTTTCAAGTGAATAAAGACCATAAGTAATAGTTCTAATGCCCGATTTTCAATCCGATCGTTCCGTTTGAGTGCATTATGACTTAACAAAATGCAAACCTTAAATATTTGCAAATTGCATAAAATACTTGTACTGAAAAATGTTGGGTACATTACAGCATAGCTTATTCATATATAGAAACCGCAATCCTTTCTTGTGGGAGGAAGTACGTTAGAAATGTTCCAACATACATGACACAAGACACACAAGGCACTTTTGAGGCCAATATAAGAGTGGAAAATATAATTGCACATAAGTCATTATTATGCAGTGAAAAATCCTTAACAGCACATGCCATGGCCAAGTTGACAAAATTTCCAATAGCTAAGCTTTACGTGGATTCTTTCTCCTCGAGCCATAGAAGCCTATGCCAATCAAATTTCTTCAGAGGCATAAACTTGGATTTACAAAAATTAACATGCAATCTAGCTGCCAAGCCAAATAAATGTAGAGCATGCATGATCTGTTACACATCCTTCTTAACATTTTTGGGCATGAAAAGAGAGTCATCAACATATTCTAGGCCAATAATCTCCTTTCCAAAAGGCAGAGCAAGACCATGTAGATAACCAGAGGAAGTGAGGGCCTCAAGATGTAGCAACAAGGGGTGCAAAGCAATTGCATAAAACAAAGCAGTAAGAGGACACCCTTGTCTAACCAAGCGCCCAGGGTTCCAAGCATCCATGATAGAACCACCCAACACACCTGCAGAAGTGCTCTGATCATACCGAAGAAAAATCACTGTTAAAATTTTCGGCCCAAATCCCAGCATTTGCATTGTTTCTGCGATATAATCCCTTAAAACAGTATCAAAAGCATTTCAATATCGACTTGCACTGCCAACACATCCTGCTGAGTGTTTTTTGCATATTCCATGCCTATGATGACATTCTCCAAGTTGTTAGTGATGTGTCAGCGAGGTATGAAACCATACTGGGATTGATGAAGTTATTCATGGAGGTAATCCTTATAACACGATTGACTATCATTTTGGCCATCAATTTGTATACTACTGACATAAGGGTGATAGGCCGCCAATGGGAAAATTGTTCACAATAGACATGCTTTGGCAATAACTTGAGCAGCCCCTCCTTCCAAGAAAGGGGTACATCCTGCTATTCCCAAGCCACATTCATCATTACCAATAAAGGCTCCTTAAGGTATTCCCAAAAGGACAGGATGAACTCAACAGTAAGCGCGTCTCAACCAGGAAATTTTCATCTCCCTAAGTCTCTCAGACTTGCATGCAACTCTGCCTCAATGAACGCAACCTCAAAATCTTGTGCTTGTTGTACAAAGATAACAGGAGCAACATGTAGCAGGAAAAGATTACTTGCCACACACACACACACACACTTGATTCTCTCTATGCAACACTAGTTTCTTTTTCACAGGGCATAGCATTATCCACTACAATAGAAAACATGGAGAGGAAGAGATGAGTCTTTCTTTTGTGAGCTCACTTAAAGACTATGCTAAGAACAAGGCTTTGTACCAAGGTAGCAGGATACATCCTGGTATTTGCGATAGTGGGTTACGTGAAAAAACACATACTTAGCCAACACGTTAGTCAGTACGTATGTCAAGCATGGTGGACTTGTTTGAGACGTGCTTTGGGTTGTTTGCAATGGATGGGAAGCGAGGACCTTTCTCCAAATGTCATCATCTACATGTGCATCTTGAAAGCATGTGGCTCTATGCAAGATGCTATTGAAAAGAGAAAGCATGCTTGGCACTACCTTCATCGATATGAATGTCAAATGTGGTGCACTTTAGAAAGTACAAAGGCTAGATGAGCTTACTTTTTGGAACGTAATTGCGGGATACGCACAACAAGAGCAGGTCCAGAAAGCTCTAGGCTGATTTCAACAAATGCAAGGTGAGGGCCTTTGTCCCGATGCAATCACCTACGTATGCATCTTGAAGGCATGTGACTCTATGCAAGATGCCGATATGGGCTTATAAGTTCATTCTGATATTATTGTTGTCTAATGTCATCTTTTGATTTTGCGATACGTGCAATGAGAGCAAGCCAAAAAGCTTCAAGCTATTTTCAATAGATGCAATGTGAGGGCCTCTCCTTGGACGCAATCACATGCGAGTGCATCTTGAAGGCATGTGGCTCTACACAAGATGCTGATATGTGCATCAAAATTCATGCTAATATTGTTAGCTAGAGGCTGTTGGAAAAAGATGTGCTTGGCAATGCCTTGGTTTACATGTCTGCTAAATGTGGTGCACGTCAAAGAGCACAAAAAGTGCTCAAGGAGCTTCTTGTCCAGATACTGCCAAGCACAACATCTTTTTGCAATAGCCTCTAATTAACAATATCAGTGTGTTCCCCATATCAACAGCCATGTACCTTCAAGATGCATGCTAAATATGGTGCACTTTAAAAATTCACTCTAATATTGCTAGTCCACGGTTGTTGAAAAAAAAATTGTGCTTTGCAATGCCTTCGTTGATATGTATACCAAATGCGGTGCACTTCAAAAAGCACGAAAAGTGTTGGGTGAAGAAGGGAGTGAGCGAAGCTATAGACGCGCACACACACACACACACACACACACCCATAGATGCACATACACACACAGCAAGACGCTTGAAGCTCCCTCACTTTGTTATGAGAAGTTCAAGTGTGAGTTTGAGAGAAAGATATGAGTCTCCCTAAGTACAACGTGCCACCACACATGTGTATAGTGTGTATATGTCATTACACGGGGGAAAAACCTCTAGCCAGCACTAGAGTAAAAAGTGCCCGTGTATAGGGAAATGGTTCACATCAAAACTACCCAAGGGACACGTGAGTGTAGCAAACCCCTTTGGAGTGAATGATGTGAACATGTAGAGGGAGGTGACAGATCAGCCCCCACATGGAAACAAGCCTAAAGCTTTACAAAAAGATTCAAACTTTTTCCTTGGAAGAGCTTTGGTGAACAAGTCTACCACATTGTCTTGTGTAGGTACATACGCCAAATCCATATCTCCTGCATGTAGCTGCTCTCTGACATAGTGATAATGCACCTCAATGTGTTTTGTGCGAGCATGAAACACTGGATTCCTCACAACTGCCAATGCACTCTGGCTGTCAGTGAAAATGGTCGTAGACTCATGTGGCTTCATGCATAGATCCATCAAGAGACGTCTGAGCCATACACACTCAACCATGGCCGTGAATGTTGCCCTGTACTCAGCCTCACAACTGGATGTGGCCACAGTTGACTGATTCTTACTCAACCATGATATGCATGATCCACCAAGAAGAAAGCAATTGCCACTAATGGATACTCGTGTATCATAACAACCAGCCCAATCACTATCTGTAAATGCATGCAGGCATGGCTGATTATCTCTATCATAGAAGAGACCAAAGTTCATAGTGCCTTTGAGGTATCTAAAGACACGCTTCACAGCTTGCTAATGCTTAGTGCCGGGGCTATGCATAAACCTGCTCAACTAGGAAACAACATATTGTATGTCTGGCTGAGTGTTGCATACATAAATTAAGCATCGCACAGCTTGTTGGTAGATAGAAGTGTCAAATGCATGATCACAATCCTCAATTGAGAACCTGAATCATGTCTCAACAGGAGTTGAAATGGACTTGCAATCCTCAAAACCAAAACGATGAAGCAGCTTCTCAATGTATTTTTCTTGATGCATGATAATACCCCCCTCAATGGAAACAAACTAGATACCAAGATAATAGCTCAAATGACCAAGATTTTTTATCTCGAAAGCTTGTTGCAAATCAGCCTTTAGTTCCTCGATTTTCAGTTCACATGACCCAGTCAAAAGCATATCATCAACATAAAGAACAAGCACAATCAAGTCATTGCCATCTTTGCGTACATAAAGTGTGTTCTCAATCGGACTACATTGGAAACCAAGAGCAATCAAGCGCCGATGCATCTTCTCATACCATGCACGTGATGCTTGCTTAAGTCCATACAAAGCCTGTCTCAAGCGACATACTTTATACTCCTGACCTTTCATGGCAAAATCCAAGAGGTTGTTTGACATAAATCTCTTCATGTAAGTCACCATTCAAAAATGCAGTTTTTTATCACATCCAATTGATGCACTTTCCAACCATGATGAGTAGCCAATGCAACCACAGTACGAATGGTAGTCATATGTGAAGTAGGTGCAAAAGTCTCCTCATAGTCAATACCATATTGTTGTGCATAACCTTTTGCAACAAGTCTTGCTTTGTAGCGTTCAATACTACCATTAGACTTTTGCTTAACTTTGTAAACCCACTTAGTACTGCTTGCATGCTTACTTTTAGGTAAGTCACATAACTCCCAAGTACCATTCAAATCCAATTCGGATTGCATAGCAGCCATCCACTCCTCATTTTCAGATGCATCTTCAAAAGATAGTCGTTCTTCATTACATGTTGTTTGAATGAGAGCTACATCCACAATATCATTCAATACATGGCAAGTAGATGATCTTGTTCTACCATGCAAAGGATCACTCAACTTACTATCTTGTAAAGTTTGCTTCAGCCATCTTGGCATTGCTTGTGTATCCCTGATAGAAGTACGTTCCTTATGTAATTCATGATCAACTTGTACATCATCAATGGGTTGAAATTCATGCTAATTTTCAGTCATGTTTGGATGCAAATTTTCAGCTCTTTGAACCTCATTTGGCTGCTCTACATGGTCATTATCCAATGTACCACTTTGAAACAAAGGCATAAGTGTATCAAACATATCTTGTGACCCAATAGTTGGCTGCATTTTACATTCAAGCAAGGGATGGGCTGAATTTTTAGCAAATACCACATCACAACTTACAACAATCTTGTCCGTTAATGGATTATACAAATGATAACCTGTACTTTCAGCACTATAGCCCACAAAGATACTTTTGATAGCCTTGTCTTGCAGTTTGTGACGTTTTTGTGAAGGCACAAGAGCATATGCCAAACAACCAAACACACGCATATGGCTCACCATTGGCTTTCGACCATTCCAAGCCTCATAAGGTGTAACAACTCTCAAAGCTTTAGTGGGACAATCTATTCAAAACATAGTTTGCACACATGATCGCTTCCATCCAAAACTTATCAGGAAGATCCTTTTCTTTAACCATACAACGTGCCATTTTCAAGAGAGTACGATTCTTATGCTCAGCAACACCATTTTACTGAGGTTTATATGGCATAGTACATTGATGCATAATACCTTTGTCGCAAAAAACATTAAACTCATGCGACATATATTCCCCACCACGATCTGTGCGAAGAGTAATAAGTTTGTTGCCACTGAAATTTTTAGCCATAGTCACAAAGTTTTTAAGGCATGCAAAAACTTCATTCTTTGCTTTCAATGGATACACCCAAGTATAATCAGTAGCATCACCTATGAAAGTAACAAAATATACATACTTTCCAAAAGATGGAGTCTTCACAGGACCACATACATCATTGTGTACAAGCTGTAATTTTTTTGTAGCATGAACAGAACCATCCTTCGAAAAAGAGGCACGATGCATTTTGCCAAGTATACAACCTTCACAAGCATACGTCTCAATGGAGCCAAGTGTGGGCAAACCAACAACCATATCATGCTTTTGTAAATAGAACAAGCTATTGAAGTTCAAATGACTAAAACGTGCATGTCATAACTCCGTTTCAGTCATAGAAGGAGTACGAACAAGCAAGGCATTTGATGCATGTCTCTCATAAGTATCCATGCGATGCAAGCCATTGCATAACATCCCAGACATAATAATAACATCACCATTGCTAAAGTCATGAACCATACATTTGGCATCCACAAAATGTACATGAAGACCCGAAGAGGCAATGGTAGGAACCGAAAGCAAGTTCTTCTTTATGCCTGGCACATACAAGGTATTCTTGAGAGTCACAACACCCCCATTTGCAGCCGTAAGCTTTATGTTCCCAACTCCAATGATAGGGTAAGAAGAATTATTTTCTCAAACAACATGCCCCCCCTTCGGTGCATCTTGCAAGGACACAAAAAACTTCTTACATGATGTTATGTGCTTGGAAGCACCACTATCAAAGTACCAATCAAGATCAGCCCCACGCACTGTCATACATGTAGAATGTAATGAAGAATCATATGTGCATGTAACAACATAAGCCCAAACATCTTGAGAAATATTAGCTTCATCATCCTTTGCATTACTCGTGCTCTCAATGATAGACATGCCGGATTGATTCTTCTTATCATTAGGCTTTGCAAGCTTTCTGCATTCCTCAATGGTATGTCCCGACTTTCGACAATACTTGTATCTCTTCTTTTTTTCTGGATCACCATCACTAGAAGAATTAGTGGAAGAGGGAGTTTGGGGCTTTGGTTTTGATGTGCCCAAAGCTGGTCCGGACTTGCTTTTACCTCTTTGAGAGATAGCAAGTGCTTGAGTTCCCTCAATTAACCACTTCTATTCATTCTAGATTGCTCTTCTTGCAAGAGAAGTGACACAACCTCATCAAAAGTATACATGTTGGGGTTTACTTTTTCAACAAAACAAAGAGTAGTAGCAAAGATTTGAAAATAATCTGGCAACCCTTTAAGAAAAGTGGAGATGAGAGAATTGTCCGAGATAATCTCATCTATGTTTGCCAATTGCTCTTTCAAATCCTTAATCTTTGTAACATACACATCAACGGACTCACCTTCAGCCATATGCACTTCCTCAAGTTTCTTCCTCAAGTAAGCCACACGGGCTTCATTGCGCCCGGCATACAAAGAAGCAAGTACATCCCAAGCTTTCTTGGATGAAGTGCAAGACCGAATGTGCGGAACAATATGACGCTTCACGGAAAGAGCAATCAAAGCATGTGCTTGGGCATCCTTTCCATCCCATCTAAGATGATCATGTGTAGGTGGAGAAGATGAAGATACAACTGTTGAAGAGCTACTTGCATCTGTAACAGTAGAAGTAGAACTGACAGGTCTCTTGTCTACATCCACCACAATGTTCCATAGTTGCTTTGCAACAAGCACATGTTTCATCATATAAGACCACATCGGATAATTGGTCCCAGCAAGATTATCCTCAGCTTGAAGCATGCCAAACAAGTCATTGTTGCTTGTCATAGCACCCATGAACAATAAATTGGCAAGAAATGCACTCCCAACAAAACCTACAGAAAATCTGTAGACCCGTAAATGCTGTTACATCAAAGCCTTAATGTATCCAAAAATGCTGATTCATGATATTGTTGCATATTAATTGTTCTTAGCTTCGTTTTGATTCCTAGGTTGAGCAAAATGGACACCTGGAGCACCCGTGGCAAGCAAAACAGTGACTAGCTGTCCCAAGACTGCACCTCCTGCAAAACCTAATATGAGATATGGAGGAAGGAAAATGCTTGTGGGAGTTAAAGAGCCTGCTCTAATATCATTTTTCGGTGAATAAGGGAGTGACGGAAGCTATAGATGCACACACACACACACACGTAGATGCACACACACACACAGCAAGAAGCTTGAAGCTCCCTCACTTTGTTATGAGAAATTCAAGCGTGAGTATGAGAGAAAGATACGAGTCTCCTTAAGTACAACATACCACCACACATGCGTATAGTGTGTATATGTGGTTACACGGGGAAAAAAACTCTAGCCAGCACTAGAGTAAAAAGTGTCTGTGTATAGGGAAACAATTCACATCAAAACTACCCAAGGGACACGCGAATGTAACAAAAAGTGCTTGAGGAGATTCCTATCGAGAATGTCCTGTTAGGAAATAAGACGTAGCTAAATAGATAATTGAGTAGATTACTTAATGGGGAGAGACAAATTTATATACACGAGATTATAGAGTAGAGAGAGAGAGAGAGAGTACACACGATATACGTGGTTCACCCAATGTGGGCTACGTCCACGGGAAAGCAGCCACTCAATGGCTTTAGCACTTCAAAACAAGAAGTAGTTTACAAAGGGATTAAACCCTTGATAGAGCTCCCGCCTTGCTTCACTCTCACCACCTCACACTCACCTTGTTGCATCAACTTCACACTATGAAATGTGTTTAGAAATGGCCTCCTTTTATAGGCCAAAAGGGCTGCCCTCTCTTATGAGAGACAGCCATGTGTAGCCGCCCTTGTGCGAAAAAGTCCAAATCGGACCCTCCAATCCGCCCATGTGTGGCCGCCCTTGAGAAGACAAGTCCGCTTTTGAATTCGGCCACCGGCCACTGGCCATTGACTTCCGACCACCGGCCACCGGCCATTGACTTCCGACCACCGGCCATCGGCCATTGACTACCGGCCACCGGCCAACCGACCGGTTGTTTTCCAACCACTTTCCGGCCGTCGTCTGGCCATAATATTCCGGCAAAAAAAAAAGTCTTGGGGGCGGAGGCCCCCGAGCCCTTTAAAGTTGCCCCTGATTCTTGTCCGTGAAAATTTTGGTTTCCGGTGAGTGATTTTCCTTCACGCACGATGGCTTCTCCTCATAATGGGGGCCTTACAAATGTGCACTTTTACCACTGAAAGTTACAAGGGTAAATCAGGCTCCATACTTAACAATCTCCCACTTGGAGACTGATCTCCAAACCAAACCTGTGACTGCTTTCCATTCTGGCTTCTTATCCTTGAATGCCGATTGAAGATGAGCAAAAGCTCAACTTCTCCTTGTTGACCACCTTTGTAAACATGTCTGCAGGATTTTCACTTGTATGCACCTTTCCTAGCTTTAGTTGTCCCTCTTCCAAAAGAGTGCGTATGAAGTGATATCTCACCTCAATGTGCTTTGTCCTTGAATGAAAGGCTGAGTTCTTCGCAAGATGGATAGCGCTTTGGCTATCACTGTACAAGACACAATTGTCTTGTTTGAATCCAAGCTCTTCTAAGAATCTGTGAAGCCACAGAATTTCTTTGCTTGCCTCCGTCATTGCTACATACTCTGCTTCCGTGGTAGAAAGTGAAACCACTTTCTGCAGCTTTGAAGCCCAGCTTACTGTTGTGCCTCCAACCGTGAACACATAGCCAGTAGTGCTCCTTCGAGTATCTTTGTCACCTGCCATATCTGCATCAGCATACCCTTCTAGAAAAATATCAGTTCCTCCAAAATACAAAGCATTTGTTTTTGTCCCTTTTAGATATCTAAGTATCCACTTCACAGCTTGCCAATGCTCTTTATCTGGGTTGTCCATGAACCTACTCACAACTCCCACTGCATGTGCAATGTCTGGCCTTGTCCAGACCATAGCATACATTAGAGAACCTACCACTGCAGCATATGGAACTTTAGACATATAGGCTATCTCCTCTTGTGTCCTTGGACACATATCCTTCGTTAGTTTAAAATGACCAGCCGAAGGTGTAGAAACTGGTTTTGCATTTTGCATTGAAAACCTTTCTAGTACCTTCTTGATGTAATCTTCTTGAGATAGCTTTATTGTCTTCTTCGTCCTGTCCCTTGATATTTTCATACCAAGTATCCTCTTTCCAGCACCTAAATCTTTCATTGAAAAAGATTTGGACAGCTTTTAGCTCCTCTTTTAGGTCTTTGATGTCCTGCATGTTAGCACTTGCAATCAACATGTCATCAACATACAACATTAGGATGATGAATTTCCCATCTCCCAAATTCTCCTTGTAGACGCAGTGATCCGAGTTGCATCTTGTGAATCCATGATCCAACATCCATCGATCAAACTTCAAGTACCATTGTCTTGATGCTTGCTTTAAACCATACAAGCTCTTTTTTAATCTGCAAACCATTTTCTCCTTACCTTTTACTTCATACCCCTTTGGTTGAAGCATGTAGATTTCCTCCTCTAAGTCACCGTGAGGGAATGCCGTATTTACATCCATTTGCTCGAGATTTAGATCATGAGCAGCCACAAGGCTTAAGACAAGCCTAATTGAGTTCATTTTTACAGCAGGAGAAAATATTTCATTGAAGTCAATACCTTTCTTTTGAGAAAGACCTTTTACCACAAGCCTAGACTTGTACCTTTTCTTCCCACCTTCTTCTTCCTTTAGCTTGTACACCCATTTGTTTCGAAGTGCCCGCTTACCTTTAGGCAACTCAACCAACTCCCATGTTTGGTTGCGATGTAGTGAGTCCATCTCCACTTGCATGCTCTTCGTCCATTCTTCTTTGGATTCATGTTGCATAGCTTCTTCATATGATTCCGGCTCTGCAGAATCTGAGATCAAGAGATGGTTGAAGGAAGGAACAAACCTTTCTGGAGGTCTACTTGCACTTGTAGATCTTTGGGGAATAGGTTGAGGCTCCTCATTTGGTTGATGTCGTTGCACATTGTCACCGTTTGCAGTCCTTGAGTCTTCACCATCCTCAAGCTCCATTCACTCATCACCTGTTTCTTTTGTTTGTTTTCTTTCCAAGTAATCTTTGTACATATTTTGTTCGTTAAAAATTACATCCCTACTCCTTAAGATTTTACCATCTTCAGGATTCCATAGGCGATACCCAAAGTCTCCTTCTCCATAGCCAATGAAGAAACACTTTTTGGACTTTGCATCTAACTTTGATCTTAGGCTTCTATCTATGTGCATGAAAGCCTCACACCCAAACACTTTGAGAAATGCATAATTCACCGGTTTACGTGTCCATGCCTCTTCTGGAACTCCCCCATCCAATGCCGTTGAGGGTGACCGATTGATTAAGTACACAGACGTACTTACAGCTTCCGCCCAAATCTCAAGCGGTAGGCCTGCCTGTAGCCGCATGCTTCGTGCTCGTTCCATGATTGTCCTGTTCATCCTTTCCAAAATCCCATTTTGTTGAGGTGTCCTTGGGGTTGTCCTTTGCCTCCGAATACCATTGCTAGCACAAAAGCTTTCAAAAGCTTGGCTGCAATATGCGCCTCCATTGTCGGATCTGAGGCATTTAACCTTGGTACCTGTTTCATTCTCCACAAAGGCTTTCCACCTTTGAAATATGGAAAATACATCGGATTTATTCTTCATGACATAAACCCATGTTTTTCTAGTCGCATCGTCTATGAATGTTACATAGTACAATGAGCCACCAAGTGATGGTGTACTTGCAGGACCCCAAACATCAGAATGAACCAACTCAAGTTTTTTATTTTTTCTTTCATTTCCTGATTTTTGAAATTTTACCCTCTTTTGTTTACCATAAACACAATCTTCACAGAACTCTAAGTCCACTTCTTTCAAACCTGGTAGAAGCTTCTTTGTTTGAAGGATTTGCATTCCTTTGGCACTCATATGCCCAAGTCGGTAGTGCCACACCACATTGTCAACTTCTGTAGTTGCTACACAAGCTGAAGGTTGCGTGCTAACAGTACACAAGTAAAGTGTACCGACTTTTTCACCCTTGGCAACCACCAAAGATCCCTTTGAGATCTTCCACCGTTTGTTTCCGAATGCAATGTTGTGACCTTCATTGTCCAATTGTCCTGTAGAGATCAAATTTTTGCGGAGAGAAGGAACATGCCTAACATCTTTAAGCTTCCATTCATTTCCGTTAGCAGTTTTGACAGAAACTGTACCTTTGCCGACAATCTCACAAGCTTCATCATCTCCCAAGTATACATACCCAAAATTACCTTTGGTGTAGTCTTGGAAATGTTTCTTGTGTGGTGTCGCATGGAATGAAGCCCCGGAATCTACTATCCAGGAATTAGACACATTGTCTAATGAGAGAATTAGAGCATCTTGCTCTACTTTACCTGCCACATTGGCCTCCGATGTTGGCTTGTTGTCTTGAGACTCTGTCTCCTTCTTCTTCTTGGACCAGCAATCCTTCTTGACGTGGCCCTTCTTGCCGCAGTTCCAACATTCAAGAACTGACTTTGTGCGTGACTTGCTCCGCCTTGAGCGATCACGACCCTTTTGGTTTTTGAACCTCTCCTTAAGCCTTCCTCTTGTTTCCACTGATAGTGCAACACTTGATGATTCTCCTGTGCTTCTCATTTGCATTTCCTCGCTTAGGAGAACACCTAAAACATCATCAAACTTAAGAGTATTTGTGCCAGAGATAGAATTACTTACAACCATCACAAGGTTGTCCCAACTATCCGGTAGAGATGATAGTATAAGGAGAGCTCGCACTTCATCATCAAAATTGATTTTCACTGATTGAAGTTGACTTATGTTTGTTTTAAAGTCATTTAGGTGTTCTGCAACTGAACCATTCTCTGCCATCTTTAGATTGAACAAGCGCTTCATAAGAAATACCTTATTGGATGCCGATGGTTTCTTGTAGAAGTCGTCAAGTGACTTCATCAAGTCCTCCATGGTCTTCATCTCCGAAACATTGAAGGCCACCGTTGACGCCAAGCTTAACCGGATTGTTCCCAGTGCCTTTTGATCAAGGACAATCCATGCTTCATTTGCCATTGTTGCGGGCTTCTTCGCAAGACCGCCTAGTGGCAAATAGAGGTCCTTCTGGTAGAGATAGTCTTCAATCTACATCTTCCAATGTTGGTAGTTTTTTCCGTTGAACTTCTCAATCTTGAGCTTCCCTTCCTCCGCCATAACTCCCACTCAATTCAAGGAATCCTTTCCTTGAGATAATTTAGCTACGAGCAAACCTTGCTCTGATACCAGTTGTTAGGAAATAAGACGTAGCTAAATAGATAATTGAGTAGATTACTTAATGGGGAGAGACAGATTTATATACACGAGATTATAGAGTAGAGAGAGAGAGAGAGAGAGTACACACGATATACGTGGTTCACCCAATGTGGGCTACGTCCACGGGAAAGCAGCCACTCAATGGCTTTAGCACTTCAAAACAAGAAGTAGTTTACAAAGGGATTAAACCCTTGATAGAGCTCCCGCCTTGCTTCACTCTCACCACCTCACACTCACCTTGTTGCATCAACTTCACACTATGAAATGTGTTTAGAAATGGCCTCCTTTTATAGGCCAAAAGGGCTGCCATCTCTTATGAGAGACAGCCATGTGTAGCCGCCCTTGTGCGAAAAAGTCCAAATCGGACCCTCCAATCCGCCCATGTGTGGCCGCCCTTGAGAAGACAAGTCCGCTTTTGAATTCGGCCACCGGCCATTGAATTCGGCCACCGGCCACCGGCCATTGACTTCCGACCACCGGCCACCGGCCATTGACTTCCGACCACCGGCCATCGGCCATTGACTACCGGCCACTAGCCAACCAACCGGTTGTTTTCCGACCACTTTCCAGCCGCCATCCGGCCATAATATTCCGGCGAAAAAAAAGGTCTCGGGGGCCTCCGCCCCCGAGCCCTTTAAAGTTGCCCCTGATTCTTGTCCGTGAAAATTTTGGTTTCCGGTGAGTGATTTTCCTTCACGCACGATGGCTTCTCCTCATAATGGGGGCCTTACAAATGTGCGCTTTTACCACAGAAAGTTACAAGGGTAAATCAGGCTCCATACTTAACATGTCCTTTCTTGGAGTGCACTGATTGCGGGTTATGCGCAATAGGAACAGGTCCAGAAATCTCTTGGCTATTTTCATCGGGATGCAAAGTGAGAGCCTCTCTCCTGATGCAATCACTTACACACATGTCTCCTAATGCAATCAACATACGCGGGCATCCTAAAGACATGTGTCTCTACGCAAGATGTTGATATGAGCATAACAATTCACACCGATATTGTTAGTCAGGGGCTGTCAAGAAAAGATGTCGTGAGAGAGCTTACTATTTGGAGTCTTGGAATGCACTAATTGCAGGTTACTTGAAAAGAAAACATGCTTGGGGAACATGTTGTTCAATATGTATGTCAAGTGCAGTGCACTTGTCATGGCACAACAAGTCTTTGACGAGCTTCCTTAGTGGGATGTTCTCTGATTACAGGATATGCCCAATAGGGGAAGGGCCAAGAAATGAGTATTACTTTAGTGAGATCACTTAAATACTGTGTTGAGAAGAAGGATTTGTACCAAGTCAGTAAAATTCATGCTGATATTCGTGACAGTGGATTACTTGAAAAGAACACATACTTGGGGAACATGTTGGTCAGTATGCATGTCAAGTGCAATGCATCTGTCATGGCACAACAAGTCTTTGACGAGATTCATGTGCGGGATGTCGTCTTTGACTGCAGGATATGCCCAATGAGGGTAGGGCTAGGAAACTAATATTTCTTTTGTGAGCTCACTTCAAGACTGTGTTGAGAAGAAGGATTTGTCTCAAGGTAGTAGGATTCATGCTGATATTCGTGATAGTGGGTTACTTGAAAAGAACGCATACATTGGGGAACATGTTGGTCAGTATGTATGTCAAGTGTGGTTCTATCAATACTTTGATGAGCTTCTTGTCCAGGATGTTGTCTCTAACTGCAAGATATCTCCAACAGGAGCAAGGCCACAAAACGAGTATTTCTTTTGTGAGATCACTTAAAGACTATGCTAAGAAGAAGGATTTGTACCCATGCAGTAAAATTCATGTTGTTATTCGGATAGTGGGTTACTTGAAAAGAACACATACTCGGGGAACATGTTGGTCAGAGCACCAGTCCTTGGTGCAAGAAGTATTCGATGAGATTCATATGCGGGATGTCATCTCTGATTGTAGGACATGCCCAATAGGGTAGGGCCAAGAAACAAGTATTTCTTTTGTGAGCTCACGTAAACACTATGTTGAAAAGAAGGATTTGTACCAAGGTAGTAGGATTCATGCTGATATTTGCGATAGTGGGTTACTTGAAATGAGCAAATGCTCAGGGAACATGTTGGTCAGTATGTATGTCAAGCGCGGTGCACCTATCAGGGTACAACAAGTCTTTAATGAGCTTCCTATGTGGGATGTCATGTCCGATTGCAGGATATGCCCAACAAAGGCAGTGCCAGCAAAATCTACGCTATTTTCAATAGATGCAAAGAGAGGGCCTCCCTCCAAATGCAATCACATGCATTTTGAAGGCATATGTCTTTACACAAGATGTTGACATGGGCAAAAAAATTTACGTTGATATTGTAAGGCGTTGTTGAAAAAGATGTCGTGCTTAGCAATGCCTTGGTTGACATGTTTGGTAAATGTGGTGCACTCCAAAGAGCACCAGAACTTAGAAACCTTTGTGTCCGAAGTGTTGACTCTTGGAATGCAGTGTTTGTAGGATTTTCCACACAGGGAAAAAAATAGCTCGACATCTTATCCATCCACAAACAAGGCAAATAAACCGTTCATTGGGAAGCGAGCTTGATACACAAGCGCAAAACAACCTTCCATACCTTTTTAGAAGCAACACTCTAGGCACCTCCACACTTCCAACACATTAAGAGCAACCAAATCCAGCGAAAAGCACTCTAAACATTATAGCCATTGGTAATAGTAGGACAACCACAAAACTCAGTTTGATCAAGTTGGATAATCTAATTCAGTATTAGTAAGAAAAACAGGGGCAAAAAAGGATTTCAACACCTCATTTTTCATATACAAAAGTCACAAATTTTAAAACAAATCTCTTACGTCAACACCTCCATTGCCAAATTTTATTATTGAACGGTGACATGGGGAGTCAATTTAAGAAGGTTGGAGAGACAGAAAGCCCATAGCAATTGAGAACCCTTTTTGTTCTATGAAAGAACAATAGCTTCTTTAGACTATTGAGACAAATTCTTCTTCTAGGTCCTCAACATTTTGCCAAGTGAGATGACTAGCCTAAAAGTAGCAAGAGCTATGACACTTTCCTCCATTAATAGAAAATGAATAAATAATAAAAAGATAAGATGAGTTCAAAGATAAATCAACTTTACCTACATGATAGATGTTGATTTTTGGTGTAATTAATTTTGCACTCAAGGAACCTAAAGAAAATCTGCAGGAAACAGAACACAACACATAACAAATTAACAAAACTTACAACTTTTGAAGAACAAACAATAAAGCAAAACGAGCTAACCTTATTATAAAAGAAATAACCAGCAAACTTACATTTTCATTAAGTATTTTACATACAACATATATTGCCAGTTGGTAAACCAAGAAACCATCGATCATTGATAGTTTATGAAGACGCTTTTTGTAATGGAAATGGTCTATGAACTTTGAGAATAGCAAGCAGAATTCGAGTGAGCATTTTTGTGAGACTACTTTGAGAACATAGAGGGTGAACTTAATTAGCGGTAGCAACATAACCATAATGCTTAATTAACTTGGCATGAACAATACTTTTGCAAGAGAGAGAATTTTAATTAAAGAACTTGACAACACTTGAGGACCGGATTTATGTGGAGCTTGTGCCCCCTCCAATAGGATTTTGTATTATAGATTCTCACATCTAGAGAGACTTGGTACAATACAATCTATGTGTTCCTTGTGACCTACGTGATGCAATGAATAATGGAAAGCCTTATGCCTCACAAGCATAACATAATCCTTTTTAAAAGCATTTACCATCCCCAGCCTCAATCCCAAGGCCTCAAACACCTTCAAAGGTGGAGAGAGCTAGCGGGGAATGAGGGTAGGGAAGAGAAAGAAAAAACATTCATAAGAGAAAGAAATAGTTCCTCAAGCTAGAACCCCCAAGCTAGCTCCCTCCTTGCTTTGGTTGACCCCCTCTTCTAGCTCAAGATGGAAGCTCATTCAACCCCTTCAAGCCTGGCCAATCACATGCAGAGTGCATATCAAGCAAGCATGCTAGCCTTGGGACAAGTTTCCCTCTTTCCCCTTTGAGAGAGAGGACTTCATAAATGCATAAACAATTAATTTAGTTAATTGAATTATCATTATACCCCTTGAGAGGCCAACCAATAGGCTTTAGGTACATCATGAGGGCAACATGAAGAGGAACTTGACAAGTGTCCTAGATGCTTCTTTAGATCAAGCTTGCCTTGTGTGAGTGTGTGTGTGTTCTCTCTCTAGATTCTACAAAGAGGGATTGCCCCCCCTTGAGTAGGTATCATCTTGACTTTGTGGAACACCTCAAGCCCCTCAAGCACCTTATTCATGGAGCACCTTAGTCATTAAACACATCAAACCTTCAAGAATCTTAGACAGCAAGCACGACAAGCACCTCAATCTTGGGCCGGGTTCCCATCTCAAGCACAGCCCTAGCTTGCCTAAGGTCAAAGGAATTTTCACACTAACCTTTGCAGGTCTTTAGTGAAGCTAACCCTAAGGTCTTTAAGCTCCATTAGCTAGCCTTTCTCTTTGACAGACTATCTCTCATTTGGACCCCTTTACCATTGGTCTCGTGTTGAGATATATTCGTATAAGCACATGTCTGTATTATAACCCTTGTTCCCATTTATTCTCCCACAATAAATGATCAATTTAATATAAGAAAATCATTTGGACTAGTTAGATATTAGATTTTATTGACATTATCACTCTCTTGAAATCATAGTCGTTCTCGACTATGAGGTAGAAGAGATAAATCCTTAGTCATTAGTGAATAATTTTTAGCGGGTAGAGGATCCCTTTTTACCCTACGACATCATTCCAAGATGGATGAATAATCCATTTGGTTCTTGGGATACATGGCTGCAGAAAGCATGTATGCTCTTTAGTCCATTTCATTCTCCCAAGTAGAGTGACAAATTCTACTTGGTGTTTGAGAGACGTCATCATCACAAACATGATTGTAAGCATGCATACTATATAAATTTGTGCACAATAAAAAGAGAATAAATCGTATGAGACAAAAATATTGATCATTTAAAAGAAACATGTACAAATTTTGCTTACTCTAATGTAGCATTGTAAGCATTGACAAAGTGCATACTATCCTTAAGGTGTATTCCTTGCATCCATCTAGCATCTTCAAAAGTATAATTTTTTAACTTAATAAGATACTGTGGATAATCTTACATGTTAGACAAGGGGAACTAGAACCTAGGAGTCCACCTCCCAACCACCCACTACATAGCATGGCTCCTAGCCCTTTACCCTAGTTGGACTCCCTTTCCACATTGCCTAGCCCGGCCTTGCCCTTGTCTAGTCCCCGGCCTTGCCGTTGTTCTGACATTACTCCCCCCTTAAAGAAGAGTTTTCATCCTCAAAAACAAAAGTGGGGAACTTTTTCTTAAGAACACTAATATTTTTCCAAGTAGCATCTTCCTCAGGTCGATCTTTCCACTAGATTAAGGCTTGTTGACGTACATGATGACGCGTACGTAACTCATGATAGTCGATAATACGTTCAGGTTCATGTGGTAAGGTAGGAGGTTCAACAAAATCAACCAAAATCTGTTGGTCAATGACATTGTCATCCCCATGTAACCGCTTACGTAAACGGCTTACATGAAACACCGGATGAATACGAGAATGTGTAGGTAGCAATAATTTGCATGATCACCTACTTGCTTGAGTATTTTGAAAGGCTCACAATATCGGGGAGATAGTTTAGGTGTTGGCCCAGTTTTCAGACTTTCTGAATGTTCTGGTGCATGTAAAAATACTTCCTCCCCTTCCTCAAAGGTAACTTGCCGACGTTTCTCGTCAGCATACTTCTTATACCGATCCTGCACTTGTCGAACATTTTGTCGAGCGAGTTTCAGCATATCCATGTGGTCTTGGAGAAAATCCTTAACCTGTTGAAGCTTTTTGGTTGCCAACCCCATCGTAACATGTGACCTAGGTTGAAACCCATACATGAGCATGAAAGGACTAAATCGAGTTGTGACATACTTAGCACTATTGTAGGCAAACTCGAGAATAGGTAAGTATTCTTCCAGTCTGACTGTTTTTCTGACGTATGCTCTTAGCATATCCTCTAGCACTTGGTTAACTCATTCAGTGTGACCATCTATTTTTGGATGATCGGTTGTACTGAGGTTTAGTTGTGTACCCAATCGTTTGAACACAACCCTCCAAAAATGACTCTTAACTTGGGATCATGATCACTGACATTGTTACTTGGAAAACCATACAACCTGTATAGATTGTCCACAAAAAACTTGGCTAGTTCTAGAGTCTTAATCGTTGATTTGGTTGGAATAAACATACATAGTTTAGTCAACCGATCTACGACCACCCATACGGAGTCATGACCTCGTATAGTGGTTGGTAAACCCACACTAAATTCCATGGAGATACTTTCCCATTTTCCATTGGGAATATCCAAAGGATATAAGAGTACACCTGCTTCCAGGCACTCTGCTTTGCTAACTTGACATTTTTGGCAATGCAAGATATAAGCTTGAACAAAGCCATGTAAATCTGGCTAGTAAAACTATTGTCGTATGAGAGCATAAGTCTTTCTAATACCCGGGTGCCCTGCACTTGGACTGTCATGACATTCATAAAGAACTTGGCGCCGAATGTTTGTGTCCCATCGGTACACAAACTCTCCCCCTATGGAGTAGGTACCCATTGTCGATGGTGAAATGCTTCCATCGCTATAGTTCATCACTCGATAGAGGAGAACTATGTGTGGAGGTTAACGTTACAGTACCATCATTGGAGTGAGAAGGATCCCTCATTTGTACATGGCTCCACACTTTGGAATATGTTTCATCATGCTCATATTTGTCTTTGAGAGAATCCAAAAATTCACTAGAAGTTTCATGAACAAGAGAGAATTGATCTTCAGCATACGACTTAGAGCGTCAGCCACCACATTGTATTGACCTTTACAATACCGAAGATTGGCGTCATATTCCTGAAGAATCTCAGCCCACCTGGCTTTTTGACCCTTCAAATCCACTTGTTGTGTAAACAATTTGATGCTTTCATGGTCAAACACAATCTCAAATTGAGCACCAGACAAATAATGACGCCATGTTTTTAAGGCAGACACTATTGCATAGAGTTCGCGCTCATAAGCAGAGTAGTTTTGTTGAGCTGCATCAAGCTTCTTGCTTTCAAATGCAATTGGCTGTCCATCTTGTAACAGAACTGCTCCAATAGCACGGTCACTGGCATCCGTTTCCAAAAAGAATGGTTTCAAAGGCTAGTATGGGAGCTTTAGCTAATGCATCCTTGAGCATATCAAAACTGAGCTGTTGAGTGGGCCCCACTGAAAAGATTTGCCTTTGCCTTTCAGTTGATCTGTCATGGGAAGAGCAATATTAGCATAGTTTTTAACGAACCTTTGGTAAAAACCTGAAAATCCTAAAAAAATATGTAACTCTTCCAGATTTTTAGGAGAATACCATTGCCGGATTGTATCCACTTTGGACTGATCCATATATAGCCCATTAGCTGAAATAACATGCTCCAGATAGTGAATTTCTTCTTTCAAAAAATCACACTTAGATTCCTTGGCATATAATTTATTCGTTAGTAACAATTCGAACACCTGCCTTTAATGTTGTAAGTGTTCTTCTTAAGAAGTACTATAGACTAGAATGTCATTGAGAAAAATGATGAGAAATTTGCCCAAGTACGGTTTCAAGACACTATCCATGAGTGTCATGAATGTTGCGGGCGCATTGGTTAACCCAAAGGGCATCACCAAAAACTCGTAGTGTCCAAACCTTGTTCGGAATACAGTTTTGGGTATATCAGCAAGTCAAATACGGACTTGGTGATAACCTTGGTGATAACCTGACCACAAGTCTATTTTTGTGAAAATGCGAGCATGAGTGTATTTGTCGAACAACTCATCCACTCATGGCAATGGGTACTTGTTCTTATCCGTAACGGAATTTAAGCCACGTTAGTCTACGCACATGCGCATACTGTCATCTTTTTTCTTCACTAATAGGATAGGAGAAGCCCATGGTGAAGAACTGGGTTGGATAAACCCTCTGCTAAGGTAGTCAGCAAGCTGACGTTCCACCTCACCTGCTTTAGATTAACTCATACGGTAGGGCGGTTTACTGACAGGTTTACTGCCTGCAACCACATCGATGCCATATTGCACCGATCGTGTTGGTGGTAATCCTGGTGGAGAATCATTAGGAAAAACATCTTGAAATTCCCTTAATAACTTTTGTAACTCACTAGCAATGTTTGCTTGTTTGGAAGTAGTCATTGGTGGAAGAGATAAAAGAGAAGCATGCGGCGTTGAGGAATGTTCAACAGATTCAATGTTAGAGAGAAAATGAGACAATGAGTAGCACAAGAAGACTTGATCTATTTCATTATTAGAAATGAGCTGCATAATCTCAGCTGTACATATCAATGGTGAAGAAGGTACACCCTTCTCTCCTAATAACAACACATGTGCGCCATGGGAATCGAACATCAAGCTGTTGTGCTCATAGCTACGCTTCAGTGATGGTCCTAGGCTATGCAACCATTCCCTACCAAGGACCACGTCTGCCCTCTCCATGTTCATAACTTGAAAATTGAAGGATGTGGAGTAACCTTGTACTTCCAACGGAACATCTCGGACTTGAGTATCCCAGATTTCGGTATCATGTCCATTCATCATTGCTACCTTGTAGCGGTGGGTACTCGGAGTTTGAGGCAATTTGAGTTTTTTCACCCATCCGTAATTGATGAAATTGTGAGTAGCATTGTCATCTACCAAGATGCACACCTTGTGCCCTTGCAGAGATCTGTGCATACGTACTAGCTCATGTGGTCCGAAGGTCTGTTGCCACATGGAAGCTATGAGACAGCATTCATGCACCACCTCAATGTGTTTTACTTCCAATGTAGAGAATCGTGAGGAAGACTCAAGAGGCAGCAATTGCCCTGTGTGTACTGCTTTCTCCTTGCCATGAGCAGCAGATTTCCCCTTGGGACAATCCTTTTTTCCATGACCGCTTCGTAAACATTTAAAACATAATTCTCTTTCTTAGCTTTATCAAAGTCCTCAGGGGAGAGAGTACCTCTGGACCCCTTGGGTTTTTTAGATGCTTCTGAATTGGCTACTATAAATCTTTTTTTATTGTGCCCATACTGTGTGCGTGTATTACCATGTGTATTAGTAGGCACGTGAGTATTATGTGCTTTCTTTTCATCTGGATCATCGTGAATATGTGCTTTCACTATGGCTTCGTCAAGTGTTTTAGGGTCTTGGGTCTTGACGTGCTTGTTAAGTTCCGGTGTCAAGCCACGTATAAATACCCGTACTTGCTGAAAGTTATCTAAGCCTTTCAACTTGAGGATAACATCTCGATAGTGAGATATATATTCAAGTAATGATGGGTACTGGCGCATGAAACACGTGTCCCAAGATGTCCAATTCCAAGCTCTCATTTGTAGGCAAAATTTCTTTGCGAAACATAACTTCAAAAGCTACCCAACTCTATTATATGATATTCTTCTCCTTGAGATACATCCACCATTTGTAGGCCTTGCCCTCCAGAGTTAATCTCGTTTGCAATGCTCTGACTGCGTCCACAGTACACCGTAAGGCGTGATGTCCATCCCACTTGTTGAGAAAGATATTCACTGCATCCTCATTGCGATCACGGTCTTCTCCCTTAAAAGTCGGTGGTTTGGTGTTTTTCAACAACTCATCCACCTCTTTTGCAATGAGAGTGTGCAAAGTATCAGCATGTGGACCATGTCCTTGATTAGAAGGGCATTGCCCCTATGTAGCAACGTGCTCATTCATGTGTGTGTCAACAGGACCCTTGGACTGCTGTTGCATTAATTGGATCACTAACGTGGATATTTAGTGACGTTTTCATTTAAAGATTTAAAATTTCCTTCCATGACTGATATGCGTGTCTGAAGTGCATGAAATTCTTGAATGTCGAGCAATTCATAGGTGTCGTCACCTAACATAGCGTCGCGGGCACTCTCCATGAGAGCATCCCCATCATGTGCAGGATCGGGTGTATTTTTCTTGAAATCAAAAGTCATATTGATATCTGAATCCATGGCGACACAGTGCAATGCAAGGAATAGCAAGAAAAATACCTGATGTAGTGCAGTTGGTAAATACCGATAAAAAATCCCATTGATATCGGTAATTAGCCTTGCTAATCTCGTTCGTGCTCCAATTGCCGTTGAGGATGTAGTCTTGCTCCAACTTTCAAAAAAACAATTCAATAGTGTAGGTGTGTTTTCCTTGAGCACCCATACTGCACTTGGTTTGTGTATTTTGGATAACTTGACGATGACTTGAATGAAGGTACAAAACAAGAATATGTAGGATATGCAGCAGAAAATAGCACGTTGCCTTTGTATTTCCCGGATTTGCCCTTGTTTGGCTCTGTTGGTTTGCCTAGCTTCACCCGAAGCTTCACAAGAAGAAGGGGGGGTACCCCACTGTGGGTACCATCCCTTAGTTGGTGAAAAAACTTTTGGCCACTAACCCCCAATGGGTTGGGCGCCCACCGGGTGTGAAAAAAGAGCTCCTCATAGGCTATGGCGGCCCGCAGACAGCGTGAGGGGGGAGTATTTGCTTACCCCGCCTTGTATGGTGGTCGAGGGCACCTGCTACAGGCACATGAAATGGTCAACGGGGTTGCGTGATGCCGTCAATCTCAATAGGGTACAATTCGGTGCAGGTCTCTTGTCGACCCCTTCCCCTCGCAAGCAGTGTTGCCCACACTGTCGGCTTTGTTGTCCTCCTCACAGGGGGTGAGCTCCACGGCCTCAGTGACCCCGACATGTAAAAGCATGCAAGAAGTGGTGTGGCTCTCCAACACCACGGCTATGCCTTCCCAAAAATAGAAACCTTGCTTTTGATACCAATGTTAGACAAGGGGCACTAGAACCTAGGAGTCCACCTCCAAACCACCCACTATATAGCAAGGCTCCTAGCCTTTTGCCCTAGTTGGACTCCCTTTCCACATTGCCTAGCCCGGCCTTGCCCTTGTCTAGTCTGGCCTTACTGTTGTCTCGACATTACCATGCCGTAGTACCTTCTCTTCATGCCAAAGGATAGATTCGGGTTGTATCACCTCTTCTTGGTCTTTGATTTTTGGAGGGTCTTCAATAATTACTTCACTTGGTGGCTCTCCTTTGTAGGACTTAAGTAGGCTCACATGAAACGAATTTCGTATGAGCCAATGGTTGGACAGCTTGAGTTGAAAAGCCATCTCATTGATTGTCTTGAAGACTTGAAAAGGACCATAGTATCTTTTTGCTAGTTTAGCATAATACTTTTGATAGCCCGTAGGATTTTTGCCTGTCGTTTGCCTCAATCGAGCCTTGAGAAACTTAAGTAAGACCCAATCATTTTCTTTGAGCATTCAAGCCCTTCTGTGCTTGTCAGCAACACCTTTTTTCCTTTGTTGAGAGATGGATATAGCCTCCTTAATATTTCAAAAATATTCTTGTACGTCACGGCTATACTCATCGGCATCGAAGATCTTCCCATGCAATTTAAGTATCAAGGGACTTTTAGATCTTTCTTCTATGATTTCAAAACGTGCTTATCTCGTAGAAGTATGGGTAATACTATTGTACGCATACTCTACAAGGGGTAGGTACTTCTCCCATTGTGAGCATTGATCTACTTCCATAACATAAAGAGTCTTTAGTAGATCGAGTATCATAATTTTGGCTATCTCATTTTGGACATCCATTTGTGGGTGATAGGCCAAAAAGAAATTGGATCTTGTACCTAAATTTTCAAAGAGACCTTTCCAAAAATTACTGGTCATTCTAGGATCTCTATCTGACACGATGAACGTTGGAAATCCGTGGTGTTTGAATTTCTGGGATATGAAGAGAGTTGTCATTTGGTGTGCTTTAATAGTATTTTTGACAAGAATAAAGTGTGCTTGCTTGCTAAACCTGTCAATTATTTTCCATATTCCCATATTCTCATGGATAGACTTGGGTAATCCAAAGATAAAATCCATGGATATACTCTCCCGTGGTGAATTAGGGATTGGCAACGGCTGGAGAAATCCAGGTTGCTTCCCTTTATCATACTTAGTCTTTTGGTATGCCACACATTTTGAAACATACTTTTGTATGTCTACTTTCATGGCACGCCAATAGAAGTACGTCTCCACTCCTCAAAGAGTAGGTTGAATGCCTCTATGTCCCGTATAGAGAGGAGCATGGGATTCATACATGACTTTCTCACAAAGGGAGTGGGTAAGACATATACTATTGCCATGGAGAAGATAACTATCATGCAAGGTGAATGGTTCCTCTTTCCCAAAGCAAGGGCTGAAATTATGTCTATAAAGTCAGGGTCAATAGCATACTCGTCTATCATAGAAGATAGATCATTGTGAGTTGCTATAGACACCGCATTAACTTTTTCTTGTCGTGCAAGTGCATCGGTTGAAATAACATAGGGAGACTGAATGCCGGATCCTCCTCCCAGACAACCTATTATAGGAGGGCCCATGGCCCTTTGCCCTAACTGGATCCCCTGTCCACACCTTCAGTCCGAGCCTTGGCCTAAGTCCCTGACTCCCCTCGGTCGGGCCCTGCCCTCTAGCCCTTGGCCTGACATTACTCCCCCCCTTGGAGAAGCATTTTTGTCCTTGAAAACAAAAGTGGTGGGATATTCATAAGAACACTAATGTTTCACACAGTGGTATCCCTCATGGATCCAGTTGTTTGTTTGATCGAAACATGGTGCAGGATGAGGTCCAATATAATCAAGAATAACATCTTGATTTTGCACATTATTGTCCATTTGCAATCATCTTGTGTTACTGGTTCCAATCCAATCATAGTGTGTAGACTCCATTTAGAACGCACATGAGCATGCTAAACGAGTTATCACAACAAAGATGTACCTGAAAGAGTACTGTTTTTCACTTTCTAAGAAGGTAACTTGCTGACATAACTCATCAGCCAAGTGTAAGTCCTTGCCTTGTTCTCAAATTTTATTAGTAAACAACCCCACCATAACTAGTGTTCAAGGTTGAAAATTTGACTTATACATGAAGAGACTAAACCTAATCGCAAACATGCTTTATCTGATGGTAAGCAAACTCCAAGTAGAGCAATAAATTCTTATTAATTGGATTACTTGGTGCTAATGTACGCACTTTTCATATCCTTTAGCACAAGATTACACTTTGTAATCTGCCTATCTCCTTGGATAACTGACAGTACTGAGGTGTGTTTCTCCCACGGTTTATAGACAGTGTTCCCAGATGACTGGTAAACGGGGATCACAATGTCATACAACATTGCTGAGGAATTAAAAATGTTTGAAATAACTATCGTTGTTCACTTGAAAAATTCACAAGCACCCAAATTGAGCCATGACCTCTATTGGTGATTGGTAGAGCCAAAAGTAATCTCATAGAGATACTGCACATAGAGTGCAAAATGCTTCATAAGCAACAACTTGATGAATACGCATGTCGTTCTAAATTAGCTTTGCTAAACACTAGGGCCCATAACACCTAGTGTGCATGCATTCAGCAAAAAATAGATCCTAACCTGGATATCCATGTTCATCCTTACCAATACTTATGGAGAATGTGATGTGCGTAGCACACAGGAAAGACGAATGTAAATAGTTCTGAAAATAAACTAAATACTTTCAGTTGCAATCATTCGCAAGCCTTGCTGAAATGTTTGAACCATAATAAAAGGTGAAACATTAATCACTTCTAGGGACAAACAATGAAACGGTTTCATTAACAACTTGGAGCCTTGCTATATGTATAAACAATCACCTAAACAAGTCATTCTAAGTATTCGACAATTTTTGGCCACCGAAATTGCTCTGATACGTGGTGCTAAAAATGGTCTAGAAAACAAATTTGAACAGCACCTAGGGACTTTGTCGTGACACATACTTGAAATAGTGGGCATCAGTATTAGTCCTAGAGACTCATATTCGCCACATGTGGAATATGTCTCAACTAAGGATGTCTAGAAAAAGAACATCCTACGAGTACAAGATGTATTTGTGTGTGGACGTAACTGCAAACACTCTACGAGAGGAGTGAGAGGGACCCTCATTAGCCTTGCTCCACACTAGCTAAACCAAACTCCTTGAGTCCCTATAACATGTTGTATCCCATGTGACAACATGTGTCAAATAAACCCTACAAGTGGGTCTATAATTGCATAATCCAAAACTTGTTTTGGACACTATAGCCCAAATGTCTTTGGCTCTTACATGACCTTGTCATCTCTCTCAAGAGCAAAAATGAATATGCATCCTACGTAGAAAAAACAAACCAAAAGAAACAAAACCAAAACAGATGCGTACATGTAGCGGAGTGAAAAACACCTACCCCAAATTTCCAGATGGCAAAGGCCTAGGAACACTAACTGAAAATTAGTGAAAGGCAAGTAGTATTCCACATGGAACCATGTGTGTTGCCTTTGCAAACCAGATCCCTTGGTTAAAATCAGCATTGTCAAACCCCTTGGTTAAATGTTGCAGAATAACTGCTTTACTAGCAATTGATAGTATCTTAAGTCGACTCTAGAAGCGAAAATTATCCACGAGCCCTTGGCAGCTTATGGATTTCTTTCCTTGGAAGTGCAGGTGTGAAGATTCCAATAATTAACCATCACACTTAATAAGTGATTTAGTAATCACGATCTGGTCTTATCCCAAAACGGGACTCATATAGACACCCGTAGTGCTAAAGATAAAATAGGAGATCCATTGGAGTTGGGATTGTATTTACAACTAGATCTTATCCAGTAGATCGTATCCGGATCCAAAAAGGCATAATCTTGGGTTTTTATCTATACACCTTGGTAGAGATAAGCCCCTACGAGTTTAAGACGTTCAAAAACTCAACTTGATTTTTACAGCAAAGTGTGTAGTGCTAAAATAGCACCCAAAAATTTGATAATGGCAAGACTCTTGCTTGTCCAGTAGAATTGAGGGATACTCAATGGAATAGAATTGTTCTATCTTAAAAGCAATCACTGATGGATTACAAACCGATGGCTCTTATCCCTTTCAAAATAGGGGGCAATAGATGGCTCTTAGGCCTTCCTGGTAACGTATTGACATAGAAAGATTGCAATAAAATCATGCCTAGTTTCACCTTTCCCGCATAGAAGTTGGAAAGAGAGAGAGAGAGAGAGAGAGAGAGAGAGAAAGTTGGGCTAAGGAAATCCCCTTATTTAAATGTGTTGTATGCCCCGTGCATATGATCCCATGCAGATATCCTATAAGTGTACACCTGTGTACTTGTACCACGCCCTCGTAGAGAGAGGTACCAAAAGTCACATCTTGACCCACTAACCTTGTATGTGAGTGTGACCGTAGTAGGGTAACTTGAAACATGGCCCTTTGCATGTGAATAACATAAAAAATGTTTGAAGATATCAGTTACTTACCTTGTTCGTGTGATAGAGTATTTAGTGTTATAGCGGAAGTGTACGCAATGATATAACCCCCACTATACTAGTATGCCAGGCATACATATCAAAAAAGTGAACGATAAGTCCTTGGCTTAAATGACATCTCAACCATGTGAGTCGCTGGTATACGTGCCTTGCATGATTACACTGGCATGGATACATCACAGTGCATTGTTGCGTAAGCTATGAGCTTATATCCATATAGTGCCAAGGACGTGTGCCATTATCATTGATCTGAAGTCAATCGATAATACCTTGGCACATAAGAGAAGTAGTTCTTCACATGAAGACAAGCAAAGCACGTTGTTCTAGAGAGTGGCTTCTTATAAGTCTGCCCAAGCACATTGCTTTGCACAGCAGAGAGAGATCTTTTCAAAAATAAAAAGTAAAGCATAGACAAAAGCAAACATAACTTGACATTTACTAATCTTGTCGCCCACTGGTGGCCATGTTTTGGGTAATTTGCTCGAGTCAGGCTCATAGCCGTAAGTATTCATGCACTATAATGGTGCTCATAGCGAACACATACTCTTGACAATTTACAATGGCATAACAAGAAAACGTCGACCTTGGCAAGCATTAAAAATTAATCGACCTTGTCGAGTTGTATAGTGTGTCATATCTGCTTGATTGGATTACTTGGACGAAGACATGCTCCAGTGATGTCTTGAAAAACTCGTTAGATCATGCGTGGCAACAATGGGTGGATCATATCCATGTCTCAGTGCATCATGGGAAAACAACTTGCCCAGAAGCCAAGCTCTGCAATGTGCTTCACAGCATCTTGGAATTGCACGGAAGGGTCAGCAGCCTTGTCAAGTACCTGTGCCGCCTTGGAATTGCACGAAAGGGTCAGTAGCCTTGTCAAGTACCTGTGCCGCCTTTAGCAAGGCCTGCAATAGGCTATGCCAACCGTCATGAGATTTTCAAGCATTGCCATGCTCTGACCAACACCATGCAAGAATTCAAGCTTGTAAACAAGAGCAGTACTCACTCAAGCTTTGCTTGACGGTGAGTGGTTGTTGGACACCGTGTGTTCAAAAACAAAAATAGCTTGTGCTTGGTAATGTTGACAAGCCTTGCTATAGCTTAACACAATCTGTGCTTGTTTGAAATGATGTGCCAACAAAGCATGTATGCAAAAGCCATATGCTCATGCAAGTCTAAAAAGAAGTAATCAATCATGCATGTTAATCCATACAAAGAAATGAAATGGACCAAGCTAGGAACAACTTTGTTATAATGGCAATCAAGTCATGCTTGATAAATTCCAACCAACCCCTTGGGAGACAATTAGTGCCTAAGTTGGAATGCACAAACCTCAACAAAATTCAAATGATGGCATAACCATTACAAAATTGAAGTGAAAATGTAAACAGGTGTACCTGCACTCTTGTCGAAAACACCTCATGAAATAGCATACTCGAAGGTAATTGCTCTATCCCTTGGATATTTTCGATGAATTCTAACCCATAACAACAATGTCTCCATCAAAATTTTCATGGTTTGGTTCCCTTTGAGCACTCCGAGCATGCCCTTTGTGGAGTCATGCATGTACTTATATTCAATAGGCCTTGCCAAAACTTGAGCAGCTTGATGATTGGCAGGTAATTGATGGCAAATTTCCCCATGCGTGCATATAATGCAGAGAAAAAAGTTTCATGATCAATGTGGGTCGACGTCCATCGATCCTCAGAAGTTTCATGATCAATGTGGGTCGACGTCCATCGATCCTTAGAAGTTGCATGCTCGAATTCATGCCAAAGTATCCATTCCTTGCAATTTTGTGCATGTTGAAGTGTTGAAGCTTTGCCGATTGTTTTATTCCTTACCAAAATTGTGGGCTCTATCCCTTAATGTCTGTTATTTCCTGCAGCTTGTGTTTGAAAATTGACAGCTTTGCTTCTTGCTTATCTGCTTGGATGTGCTCTCGTATCCCATGCATCGTCTGGGAGCTGCTGCTTAGCAGGGGAGGGTGCCCAACTAAGGGCACCCCTTATGTTCAATAATATGAACTCAAGCAAAAAAAAATAATGGTGGCACTACAGGCGACTGCGCAAGGACACAAAGAGCTATGAGGAGCGCTGCAGTGATCTTCAAGCCATGGTTATGTGACGAACTTTCCTCCTTGGCACAGGGCAATCCCAGCAAGCTAAACTCGGCCCGGTTTCATGCAGGTCAAGGACGCCTCTTGTCCCGCCCTATGGGGCTCTGCACACGGTTGTCATCGACCCAGACTCGTCCGTCCTCCAAGGGACCTCTCCCGCGACCTGTGCCCATGGAACTCCGAGAGAGAGAGAGAGAGAGAGAGAGAGAGAGAGAGAGAGAGAGAGAGAGAGAGAGAGAGAGAGAGAGAGAGAGAGAGAGAGAGAGAGAGAGAGAGAGAGAGAGAGAGAGAGAGAGAGAGAGACCATGCAAACACTAGCCTTCTCCTTCCTCCATGCCCATCGCCCCTGAGCTCTGATACCAGTGAAAGACCATAGGGAGATTGAATGTCAGATCCTCCTCCGAGCCAACCTATTATAGGAGGGCCCATGGCCCTTTGCCTTGACTGGATCCCCTATCCACACCTTCAATCTAGCCCTTGGCCTAAGTCCCTGACTTTCCTAGGTTGGGCCCTGCCCTCTCATTAGGGCCAAAAACGACTCAAAAAGGGTTGTGTAAGGAATTGGTTAACTTACTAATTAGCAGAGCCGTTTATGGTCAAAACGGCTCCAAATTTGTCCATTTTGGTCATTTAAAGCATATCTACACAATCTAAAGCGTATCTAGGTACATATCTCTAAATATTCAAAAAGATATCATTTTCTTCACATTCCTTTGTGGCTCACCTCGAAATTTGTTCTCATTTACTTCACTTGGCGGAAAATAGATACCAAGCTTCAACTCAATAGCTTCCGAGGACGGAATCTACATCAGGAAGGGGGGCAATGTTAACCCTCGTGGCACTTTGAATCACTAAATCTCTCTTTTTTCTCTCACCTTTCACGAGCTTTATCTCTTCTTCTCTTATGCACCTTGTTCTGTTGCTACGGTATTTCCATTATACTTTCTGCTCCTTCATTACTCAGGCAATCCTGCACACAATTGTTGCTTTTGCTTGACGAATCCTATCTTTTGAAAGATAGTAGCCTAGAGATGTAAATCCCAAAACTTTTCCACATATTTGTGGATAGACTCGTTGGAGAGTAGCCTCAAGCTCCACCATTCTGTAAGCACCTTGTCCTTTGCATCGCTTGCAAGGAATTTCGTCATGATGGAAACTTGTAGAGTTTTCCATGTCTTTGGGGCTTTTCTGTAACATTTAATGTCCTAAAAACTTGTGTGTAGCGGAAATTAGCATGAACATAGTGGGCATTTCATTAGAATAGATTCCTAATGAGAATTACAAGAGTGCTTGGGTGGAGAGAGCAACAAAATGCATAACACCTAGTTAGATAGCATCAACAATACTTTCAAAAGAGAGAGAAATTAAGCAATTGACAACAATTGAGGACCGGATTTGCATGGAGCCGGTCCCCCCTCCAAAAGGCTTTGTATTATGGTTTCTCCCATCAAGAGAGACATTGTACAATACAATTCTTTGTGTTCCTTCAAGACTAGCTACTGCAATGAAGATGAAAGCTTCATGCACCAAGCAAAACACTTAGCAAACACAACTTTAATTATCCCCGGTCTCAGACCCAAGACCTCACACACCTTCGAAGATGGTGACAGCTAGCGGGGTATGAGAGTAGATTGAGAGGAAGAAGGAGTATCTTACGAGAAAGATGTACATCTCCTCACATAATCACTCATA
Source organism: Adiantum capillus-veneris (assembly GCF_014529385.1). Taxonomy (NCBI): domain Eukaryota; kingdom Viridiplantae; phylum Streptophyta; class Polypodiopsida; order Polypodiales; family Pteridaceae; genus Adiantum; species Adiantum capillus-veneris. The sequence continues at coordinate 36,134,780 of NC_140942.1, read as the reverse complement.
TTAGCATAGTTTAGCTTGGTAATTAGCATGGTAGAGGATATGAGCATGCATTGAAGCTTGGCTCTTGGTTGGATTTGCATCCACATGCCAAGAGTGTGTCGATGTAGGCTTCTATCTCACAAGCTTGGAGTAGGTGATGAGCTCTCCATTAAAGCTTGGGAAGAGATAGTCTTCTCTTTCTTCACACATGAGATTGTGTGAGTGTGTGTGGGATAATGCCTTGCCAAAAATCAGCCCCCTCTCTCTCTTGGGTGAGCCCTCTTGCTATTTGCTCTTGCAGTCTCCCCATTGGACCTCCCTAGGGCTAGCCTATCACAATTAAGCAGCATAAGTGATAGCCTTCTGACATGTGTCCCCCTTTCCCCTTTTGTGAGAGCTTTAGGTAATTTAATAATTAAACTAAACTCTCATTGGACCCCTTTGCCTCCTGGCCAATAGGAATCAGGCAAGCCATTGGGCTCCTGAATGCTCATTGGTCCCCTTGGGAGACTGCCCAATAGTCATCTAGGAGACTTAATTCTCATTGGTTCTTTTATTAAGTGTTTTTAAATTAATTAAACTAGTTTTACTCTATCCTAATTCTCATTGGTCCACCTCCAAGGCCATCCAATAGGAATTGGGTACACCTTGTGGGCATCTGGCCTAGGGAGCTGACATGTGTCCCTCATTCCCTTTGTGTAAAGGGAGCTTGTGTGTGTGTGTGTGGCTTTCTCTCTCATCCCCTAGAAGAAAGGCTCACCCCCTCCCAAGTAGGGATTTGAAAAGACTTTTTGGTCACACACAAAGCATCCAATTTCCCCTAGGGTTGACCTTTGGACACAACCTTTGAAGTTTGGAACCTTAGCATTTTGGAAGTCTTAATGGGCTGAACCTTAGGGTCTTTTTAGCCCATTGTTTCACATGGCTCTTTTGCAGATGGCGCCCCCTTTGGATCCGTATTTTCCCTCCTTTGGATCCCTACTGTGGCCGGTCTGCTAGCTTAACCAATATTATAGCTTTTTCTCCCCTGGCACTTCCCCATATTAAATGATCAGTTTAACATGAGAAAATCATTTAGGACAATTAGATATTGATTATTATGATATTACCTCTCTCGTGAAATCATAGTCGTCCTCGACTATGGTGTAGAGAAGATAAAGCATATTCATGAGTCCTTTTCTTAGCGGGTAGAGGATCCCTATGTTACCCTACGACATCATTCCACAATGGATGACTAGTCCATTTGGCACTTGAGAGCCTGAGGCTTCCGCAAGCATGTTTGCACATTAGTCCTATCAGTCTTCCATAGTAGAGTGACAAGCTCTACTTGGTGTTTGGGAGACGTCGTCTCCACAAAATTGATCTAAGCATGCATACTACTTCATTTTTGTGCACAATAAAGAAAAAGAGAGTCTTATAAGACAAAAAATTTGTTCATTTTTAACCTTTTGTACATTTGCTTACTGTTGGGAAGCATTGTAAGCATTGACAAGGTTTAGGTTATCCTTTAATTGTATGCCTTGCATCCATCTAGAATATTCAAAAGGATAATTCTTAAACTTAATAAGATATCGTCGGATAGTCTTACCGCCTCTTAGTACCTTGTCTTCATGTCGGAGAATGGACTCGGGCTGCGGACTCGGGCTGCAGCACCTCCTCTTGGTCCTCGATCGCCGGTGGGTCTTCAATAGTTGGTTCTTGAGGTGGCTCTCCTTTGTAAGGCTTTAATAGGCTCACATGGAAAGCATTGTGTATGAGCCAATGATTGGGCAACTTGAGTTGATAGGGCATCTCCTTGATTGGCCTAAGAATCTGGAAGGGACCATAGTACCTTTTTTCTAGTTTAGCATAGTACTTTTGGTGGCCCGTAGGATTCTTGCCCATCGTGTGCCTTAATCGAGCCTTGAGAAACTTTAACAAGACCCAATAGTTTTCTTTAAAGGCTTGGGCTCTTCTGTGCTTGTCAGCAGTAGCCTTTTGCCTTTGCTGTGAGATAGAGATAGCATCCTTAATCTTTTGAAAAGATTCTTGTAGGTCTCGGCTATACTCATCTGCAGTGAAGATCTTCCCATGTACTTTAAGTAGCAAGGGACTTTTTGATCTTCCGTCAATTACCTCGAAAGGTGCTTTTCCCGTGGAAGTATGTACAGTGTTATTGTAAGCATACTCCACTAAGGGTAAGTACTTCTCCCATTGGGATCTTTCATCTACTTCCGTTACATAGGCTTTTAGTAGATTGAGAATGGTTAGGTTAGCTATTTCACTCTGGCCATCCATTTGTGGATGATAGGCCGAAGAGAAGTTTAGCCTTGTCCCTAAATTCTCAAAGAGACCCTTCCAGAAATTACTGGTCATTCTAGGATCTCTATCCGACACTATGGACATTGGCAAGCCATGGTACTTGAAAATTTGTGAAATGAAGAGGGTTGCCATTTGATGGGCTTTGATAGTCTTTTTGACATGTATAAAATGATCTTTTTTACTGAACCTGTCTACTATCGTCCATATTCCCATATTCCCATGGATAGACTTAGGCAATCCATGGATATTCTCTCCCATGGTGAATTAGGGATTGGCAAGGGTTGAAGCAATCCAAGTTGCTTCCCTCTATCAAATTTTATCTTTTGGCATACCACACATTTAGAAACATACTCTTGTATGTTCACTTTCATGGTAGGCCAATAGAAATATGTTTCAATTCCCTTTAAGGTAGACTGAATCCCCCTATGCCCCGCATAAGGTGGAGCATGAGATTCATACATTACTTTCTCACGTAGTGAGTTAGTAACACATAGTCTATTGCCATAGAGAAGATAACCATCTTGTAAAGTAAATATTCTTCTTTCTTCCCTAATGCAAGGGCTGAAATCACATCTCTAAAATCGGGATCAATAGCATACTCATCTATCATTGAAGATAGATCATTGTGAGTTGTTATGGAAATCGCTGTTGGGAAACAAGCAAACTAGAACACCTCTATAGCGATGTCACCCAAGAGCGTTGAAAGAGAACTACAAGACACCAAAATCTTTGCAAAATCCCTTTGAAACACCACAAGCCCAATAGGAGTAGTCCCCTTGGGAATTTACTAGCCGTCGCCCACCCAAGAGACTATGTCACATAGGAGCAAAACCCTGCCAAAACATGGATTTACAGCACACGCCGACCAATGCATATGAAGAAAAGAGCCTCTCATTTCACAATAAATCATCACAAACCCACAACTTCAACATCAATTCCACAATTCATACATACATGCCCTCCAATTCTGTCAGCACACAATTTGCCACTAGGCTGCCATAGCCCTGCAGAGAACTAGTTGTAACCTGATGAGCATAACTCCAATTGGGGCACTTTAAAGCTTGAGAGAAAGCTTGAAAAATGACTAGAGAGAAAGCTGAAGATGACCAAATTTGATTCCATACTCCGCCATGAGCAAAATTGACGCGAACAGAAAGCTGTCCAAGCATGACTACACGCAGTCGGGGCAAAAAACTGCATCCAAAAGCATCAAGAAGCCTCAACGACCCAAAACCTGAAAATTTCTGATGTTTGTCTGAACTTTTTTTTAAGTTTGTACATGAGTTTAAGTTATATACAAGGCTCACTTAAAAAAACTCACTCACGGGCACTTACAGTAGCCCGACAGCTGTCACTAGACTAGCGACTTGCAGTGCATGTACATGTGCTTGCTAAAGCAAGCTAAAAAACCCACAAAAAGAAAGCCCACACACCCTTTTGACATCGAGCATCATGTCCGTATGTACAAATTTACAAAAAACGGGGTGTCAGAAATGCGCCCAACATAGTTTGCCAACCCCCAGTCTCCCAGAGCATTCATGCTCAGCAGTAGCATAAGCATATTGTCCGCCCGGATCAAAGGTCCATACAACATAAGCACAAAATGCATGAAGAAACATCAGCCATATCAATTGTGTCACTCCCAATATCAAGGCATAAACCATATGTAGAATCCAAATCCTCTTTAGGCATAAAGTACTCTCAACAGATACCACACACAGAAAGCGTTTCATCATTATAGCATGCAAGGAAGCCTTTAACATCTCATCCAAAAAGTCTTCAACTTTTACCTCAGCCATTTTCATATCCTCTTGGATATTCATCTCATTATCCCCACACTTCATGAAGCTCTATCCAATTTAATCGTATCATGCTTGGTAGGTAAGACATCTTCTACACATAGCTTCCTATTCTCATCATAAGGATCAAGCCAGGAAGCATCAACCATCTCATCATTGAGCATCCAAATTACATTTTTATGGATTTCCACGTGCTCAAAAACCTCCAAATTCTCCTTCTTGATCAAGGTATGGCTACATACATCATCGTCATAAATGCGCCCAACACTGCATTCACTCTCGGCCCTCTTGAGAGTGCATCAGCTACTTGATTATGCTTGCCAGCAATATGAGCAATATGAAAATGAAATTGCGAAAGAAAATTTACCCACCTCATTTGTTTGTCGGAGAGCTTGGTCTGCGTCATGAAGTACTTAAGACTTTGGTGATCCGTTCGCAGAATGAAAGGAATCCCCAATAAATAGTGCTTCCATGAGTCTAAGGCATGTAGAACTGCAAGGAGTTCCTTTTCATATATGCCTAGAGCTTGCTCAACAGGTTCAAGCATTCGACTCTTATAGCCTATGGCGTGCCCTTCTTCGAGCAAAACAGCTCCAAGGCAATCACCGCAAGCATCACATTGGACCTCAAATGGTTTTGAGAGATCCGGTAGTGTACGAACAGGTTGAGAGATAAGCTTTTCGAAAGCATTTTTCTCCTTAGCAGACCATGTATACCTAACGCTTTTCTTTGTTAGGTCATGTAATGGTCCCACAATTTGTGAGAACTTTTCTATGAAGCGTCTATAGTATGCACACATACCTATAAAGCTTCTTAGTTCATGAAGATTCCTTGGTTTAGGCCATCCTTTTATTACCTCTAACTTTGATGGATCCACTTGGATGCCATCTTGAGAGATAATGTGACCTAAATACTGAATCTCTTGCAAGAAAAATTCACTTTTCTTTCGATTAACATAAAGTTTATTCTCTCTTAAAACTTGAAATATTACCTGGAGGTGTTGCTTGTGTTCGTCTAATGAATTAGAGTAGATGATTATATCATCAAAGAAACACTCCAGTGAAGGTTCGATGAGGCCGGAACAGCTTCTCCATCAAGCGGTTGAATGTGGCTGGTGCATTGGTCAAGCCAAAAGGCATGACGATATATTCGTAAAGACCAAATGTGGTGCGAAATGCAGTCTTTACAATGTCTTGATCAACTGTCCTTATTTGATGATAGCCACTTTTTAGGTCAATCCTCCTGAAGTACGTCGATCCTTGTAGCTTATCAAATAGGTCTTCCACCCGTGGAACGGGAAACCTATTCTTGATAGTGATCCTATTTAGTGCTCTATAGTCGACACACATACGATATGTGCCGTCTTTCTTTTGCACTAATAGCACAGGTGAGAAAAATGGAGATGAGCTAGGCCTAACCATGCCCTTCTCAACTAACTCATGCACTTGCCGCATAATCTCCTCTTGTTGAGCTTGAGAAACTCTATAAGGAGGTTTTTTAGGCGGTGAACTTCCTGGAAGAAGTTCAATTGCATGGTCATCATTACCTCGTTTAGGAGGTAGCTCACAAGGGATGTCGTCAATAAAAACATCTTGAAACCCCTTGAGAAAATTGGATAACTCTAATTCCTTTTGGTTTCTTTTATTTTCTTTTGCTAAAGCAGTAGGTTCATTTTGAAAATCTTTAACAAAAATCATGTACACGGAAATAGAGCTCTTTATTGACTTGTTGAAAGCTGGTGTATGTACAATGGGGATAGTGTTACCCATTTCCTTAGCATCTATATACATGTCTTTTTCCCTGAACTTAAACGAGATTCTCCTTTCAGGAAATTTAACATTGGCAGTCAGGCGGTCAACAAACCATGGTGCCCCTAGGATTACATCCTCATGCTTGAGAGGAGAGATAAAGAAGTCCTCTTTGTCCACATAGCCTTGTACATGAAGCCTCAATTTCTCGATTAAGGGAGTGACTGACGCTTCTTGCCCCTTGAAGGCACTGTCTGCGGGTTGGACATCTCCCATCTCGTAGGATTGTATGCCTAGCTTGGTGGCCAACTCTATAGATATAAAATTGTGAGTAGAACCAGGGTCAAAGAGAATAAAAGCATCATGTTCTCTTACCTTTCCCCAAGCATGGCATAGAGGAGATCCTTTGTGGTGAGTTTGGTGAGTCTCCTCCTCTTGGATTTCAACCAGGGAAGCTCTAGGAGGATCTTGGCGGTTGTTCTTTTGGGGACAAGCGCGGTACGCATGCCCTTGTTCGCCGCACTTGAAACACCGGTTATCCTTGCGATAACGCTCAAGCTCTTCAGGAGAGAGTTTTTTCTTACCTTTGTAAACTCCCTTCTCTTTAGCTTTGTTGGAGTTGCCCTTAGGAGACTTTTGGACATTGTCCTTCCCCTTAGGCTCATTAGAACCCTTGTTTTCCGGGGGCTTATTATTTCTTTTAGCCCCCGTTTGGAAATTGATTCGAGAGGCCACCATAGTATGGTGTATTACCGCTGATATGGTACATGGCCTTTGGGAGTTGACATACTCCGCCATTTCTTCGGTTAAGCCCGCACAAAATTGTTGCTTTTGCTCTCCAAAATCCAAATTTTTGAAGACAGTGGCTTTGAGTTGTAGGTCCCAAAACTTGTCTACATATTTGTGGATGGATTCATAGGGAGAGAGCTTTAAGCTTCGCCATTCGGTGAGTATTTTTTCTTTGGCATCGGTGGCCAAAAACTTTCCATGTTTTTGGAGCTTCACCGTTGGATCGTAGGCTAGACCACCATTGCCTGGTGGACTTTTGAAAGTGCATAGCTACATGGCGTAGCTTAGAGGACTCCGTGAAGCCCTCATCTCCGAACGCCGCATCAAATTTCTGGATAAAGGCCAAGACTTTGTCCGTAGCACCAAAGGTACCATCATAGGTAAGGAAAGTGATGCTCTTCCCTGCCTCTTTGAATTTCTTCAACTTGGACGACCTCTTCCATGCGGCATAGGATTTCCTATGGCCTCTTCTTTTTGATGGTTCAAAGGTTGCACCATCACTTTCTTCAGAAGGTGAAGAATTTGAAGAAGGTGGAGAAGAGGGTGACCTCTTTCTCGCCTTTTTCTTGTCTTGATCTTCGTCGTCTTTACCATTACTTTCATAAGAGGAAGAGGATGAAGAAGATGGAGAAGAGGGTGTCCTCTTTGTCGCCTTTTTCTTCTCTTGCTTTTTATGGCGTGGAGAAGAGTGTGATGGTCTTCTCTGCTTTGGTGGTGATGGAGAGCATTTAGCCCGCCGTCTTCGTGGAGCCATCTCCACCGAGGTGGCGGGAGACTCACTTCTTTCTCTTTCCTTTGGTGGAGGCTCTTGAGTTCTCCTTTGGGAAGGAGATGCATCATCAAGAAGTAAATTCTTAAGCCCTTCATATGGATTCTCTTCTTCTTCCCGAACCGGAGAGAGACCTCTTTTGGGAGTCTCACAAGGAGGCTTCCTAGGTGTTCTCTCGTCATGGTGATGAGCTTGGAGAATCCCGTGAGCACTAAGATGCCATTGCACTTCACTTTGGAGAGACGGATTGCCCATGGCTTGTTGAAGCCTAGAAACAAGATAGTTAACAAGCATCGGAGCATCATTAGTAGCTTGCTCATTAGCAAAATCAAAGTTATCAACATTAATTTCACTCTCTTTACTATTGTCAGCCATTCTAACAACTTTTAGGTGTAAACTTTTTAGGTGTACTTTGGCACTTCAAGCCCTAGTTGCTACTCCTCTTTACCCCTTTAGAAAAAGCACTCAAGCTATTGTACCCGCGGCTCGAATACCATTAATTGCAAGGAATAAAAGAGAGGGTCTTTCAACACCAAAACGGCACCAGCTCCTATCAAGCTTCTAATTAAGCCGTAGGCAAGCCCCGTAGGACTCCACTATTAAGACCATAGCTCTCGACGGTGATGCCCCGTTAACTGCACAAAGGTAGGCGCACTGCAAGGCTGAAAAATCCCTATTCTACTTACTCACAGGCAATTAATAATACCAACCATTTATAGCTAGCTTGAGGACCTTCCTTCTTGAGCAAGAAAAGAGAAACCTTGTGCTCTGATACCAATGTAACATTTAATGGCCTAAAAACTTTTGTGTAGCGGAAATTAGCATGAACATAGTGGGCATTTCATTAGAATAGATTCCTAATGAGAATTACAAGAGTGCTTGGGTGGAGAGAGCAACAAAAAGCATAACACCTAGTTAGATAGCATCAACAATACTTTCAAAAGAGAGAGAAATTAAGCAATTGACAACAGTTGAGGACCGGATTTGCATGGAGCCGGTCCCCCCTCCAAAAGGCTTTGTATTATGGTTTCTCCCATCAAGAGAGACATTGTACAATACAATTCTTTGTGTTCCTTTAGGACTACTAATTAGGAAAAATATGGACTCTCCTTGGGCCTTTTTCATTAGTGAAGGCTTAAGGGAGAACCAATGAGAAGGCTCTTATGATATCACCTAGAGGGGGAGGAATCGTAGGGGTGCAGCCTTATTGTCTCCCTCTTCAATGCTTGGTTCTTAGAGAGAGGTGGGAGGTAGGCTCGGGGGGGGGGGGGGGGGGGGGGGGGGGGGTAAATAGGAGGAGAGAGGTGTCATAAAAGAGGGAGGGACCCCCCCAAAAAAAAACGCGCATGCTTAAAAACCTAAAAATTGAAATTTTTTTTTTAAGTTCCAAAGTTGACCAATTTGCCTCCAAAGCTGCCCCAAAACATAAACTAGCTTTAAAAAGTCAATTTTTCCCCCCAAAATCCACTTTTCTCTCTCTCCCTCATTACTTTTCTCTCCCACACTTTCCCTCTTCTCCCTCCTCCCATTCTCTCTCTACAGTCAAGGCAGCCATAGCCAAAAGCTTTCCACCACTCTCTTCCTCTCTCTCCATAGCTCCCCCTTCTCTCACACCTCCATCAACCCTCTACAGTCCCACGCTCCATAGCCCTCAGCTCTACTATCCTCTCTACCTCTCACTCCTCCCCTCTTTCTCTATTTCCACTGTCACAGCCACCATAGGCAGCTCACCTCACCCTCCCCTCAGCTCCTCATTCTCTCTCCACAATAATTAACTCTTTCAAATCCCATCCTAAGTCCAACTTCCCAAGCATGTCCATGCATAGACGGCCCAAACCAGAGATAGAGGAGATTGTGTTGCACAACACAAAAGACTCAAACGGGGTATGGATCCCACAAGTATTCAAGAAGGGTGCATGGGTCTACATGCAACCGTCACGTGCTGGACCTCATCGCGTAAGGTGTCGAGGCGTATTGGAACGTCATTGGAAGGGCCGGCTATTGGCATTCAAAGAAACAAAGTCCGGAATGGTGGCCATCGTGCAACACGTCTACAGTGCAGCTGAGATCCACCTCAAGAGAGCTTCAACTCAATTTGAACCTCATTGTAAGTTTTCATTGTTTAGCTATCCCATGCATATGTCATGTTTACGTTTATGTGATCTTTATGTTTAACTAAGGGCATTTGTAAAGATGTTTTTCCATCCAACTTAGTTGAGGAGCAGCCGCTTGAGTGCCTCTCAGGCACGTTCATGGTTGTGCATGCTCACATCGGGGAGCTTATGTTTTCTAATGTTTCATCAAAAAAACTTACCGAGCAGCGAATATTCATGTACTCCCACAAGTACGTGGTGCCGAAGTCAAGCCAAAGCTATGGTAGGTTAGAAGCCGTGGAAACACCCTCATTGCAGAGTGCAGAATGTCCAACTCCAGACCATTGGGCTTCGCTTTGTTTCAAGCGCAAGGTGCTGCGAGATTTCCAAGGGTCCCTAAAGTTTGGTAAGGCAACCAGATCGGTGGGTCTCAGTTGGCATTGTCCCATTCATTTGTTTGTGCATACATTCCGCTCTTTGCCGATTGTAGAAACACCAACAATGTTTGTTTGCAAAGAAGTTGACATAGATGCAATGGACACCATTCTAGGTGTCAATTGGGGCTATGTTGACGGTTTGGATGATGGTGACCGTTATAAGTGCAATGTGTCCCCCACACAGCTTTGCCTTCGGTATTTGAAAGCAAGGTGCACCTTGTATACATGGTTTAGCTACGAGAGGTGGATGCACAAATGTGACAAATGGATACCCTTGCAGCTAACAGTCGAAGAGGTTCAATCCTTTGAAATTCGTGTCCACATGCCCAATAACGAGGTGGAGGTGGTTGCAGTGAATCCACATTGGACTCTTGCCAAACTTCGGGAACACTTTGTCATAATGGGATTCGAGGATGTCAGTAATGCAAGTTTCAAACTGGAACAACGCAAGGTCTGCTTTGTGCTTGCTTAGTTACCTTTTCTTATTTTTTGTGGGTTTTGGTATTTTGATTGCCCATTTTTTGGTTGTATAGATTGGAAGGTGGATGGAGGCCACTATGCTTGTTTACAAAGATTGGGCTACAGACAAAATCATCTTGTCTAAGTGAATTGGCTTGTAACTTTAATCGTTTATATATTGGATATTTTATTAAAGATTTTGAAAAGTTTTAAGGTGTTTACTTGATTTTGTACTTGAGTTTTAAGGTGGTGTAAAAAAAAAATTTAAATGCATATTTTTTATTTTTTTCGAGATGGAATATGTCTATATAAGGAGGACCACCTCCTCATTTCACCATTTTCATCCCAGCATTGCAGAGAGACCTAGCATACCCAATCACGCAAAGAGAAGACATGGCTGCTACTAGTGCTTTAGATGCATTCCTTACTGAGGTTGGGCATGCAAATCGCCCTGAGCTTCAAGCATTTTTCACAACCCAACCCTATTTGGAAACCACTTTGACCCTCCACTCTCAATCTCTTGAGCACATTACTTCATACATTTCCACGTGCATGGGGAGATTCATTGTTGAGTTACCAAACCGGCCAGGGCAATGGGTCCCTAAAGGCCTTCTCCACCACATCTACCAAGGGGATAGGCCATTTCATCAGCGGCTTGCACGCTTTGCCACCATAGCACAACCCGCCGGACAATATGTGCGGCTTGAAGCTGATGATGTGCGAGCAATGCGTAAGGGAAGGATAGAAAACACTTTTTTCTCTGTTCAGGCCATAATGATCTTCCTCCTACACGAGTGCCCAGCAGGCCCTAACGTAGTGCTACCACACTTGCAGATCGGCGGGGTATTGGCTGATGTGAAGGACCCCAAGCCCGCGGCCATTGACTCATCTACAGAGGAGAGGACGCTTGCCTTGACCTACCCTGTAGGGATTCAAGGCCTCTTGGAGGCCTCTCCATCAGTCGGTTCATCATCGGGACCACCAGAAGGAACCACCACTCGGGATGCCATCCCTGAGGTAGAGATTACCCGCTTCTCCTCCATTGTGGTGGGTGGGGAGGAGTTTGTGTTTATGCATGATCTGGAGAAATCCTTTGAGCTTCGCATGGATGAGTGTTTCGCCATCCTCGATGCCCATGGCAAGTTTGAGGTTGATACCACCACCTCCCATGATGATGATCTCCTACTTCCCATGGGGAATACTTTGGCGGACACAGTGGCGATCGCACAAGCCGAGGTGGTAACGGCCGAGTAGGCCAATGTCTCTGAGGAGGAGTTTGTGGCCGTGCAAGCCATGTGTTTGGCTAAACGCGTAAGAGTGGATTCACCACCACCTGCTGCAACACCTGTTTTGCTTGATCCAAAGGGGAAGTCAAGCGTGGATCTTTACTTGCACCCGGATGCCGATGAGGAGGATCATAGACAAGAGGTATAGATGCTCACTTACATTTGATTGTTACAAATGATTTTGTTAATGTTATATCATAATTCTGTGCCCTATCTCAGAAAACCTATGTTTTGCACGATGTTCTGGAGGTTGACGCCTGGGCGCAACGGTCAGGGGGGAGGAGGACGCCGTTGGAACCTCAAGCGGCACTTGCTCACTACCTCGGCACACTTCCCACTGGTGACGTGGTGTTTGTCCATGCCGTCTGCTCTCCCAATGGTCTCTACAACATTTTTTCTCTCCGTTCGCTCTCCAAGGCGTTGTGTTTAACAACACTTGCCCAAACGGCCAACCTTGTAGTGCTTGTAAAGAAAGCTTTTGCAATATCCACTTTCGGTGTAAACTTTCGCGGGCGCCTTATTGCCCATGTTGGCATGAACCAACCTGTAGGGATTAATGACACCCAAGAAATCAAAACCACTTTACTTAACAAGGAGCCACCCCAAAAGGTCAAGCGCCAGAAATTTGTAATTAGAAAGATCCTAAAGCAAAAGCCGGATATCATGTAAAGCATCGATTTCTTTAATGAAACTACTTTTTGCTGTCTATGAATCTCTTTCTTGCAAGGTTTTGAATTTCTTATATGTTGGGCTTCCATTGTGTATGAGAAGCACCATAATTTCTGGTATGACTACTAAAGGGTTTGGCAGGCATTAAAATTTATAAAATGCATACTTTGTTATATCTAGGCTTCCAAAGTTATGGATGTGCCTAGTAAAGGGCTTGGAAGTCCCTAAAATATGCTGCCACAAGGGGGCGCATTGGGGCCTTCCATCAGTAGATGAAGTGTGCAAATGCGCGCCCTTGTGGCAGATGAATTTGGACACATCTAGGAGCATACCCAGGTACAAAACAGAGTGAGAAGACATTAATACACAGTTGCAAAACAGAAATACATGGATACCCAGGTAACCTTAAGCCCATCTTGCCCCAGATACCTAAAGTTGTATTATGTGGCAATATCTAGCCCTTTTTGGAGTATAGGACTGACATGGACTAAGGGGAGATGATTGCCAGAAGTATCTACGCTAATTGAAGCATTGAAGCAAACAAAACATACTTATTACTTGTTAAAATTGTCTGGAAACCACTGGAAAGTGTCTGGAAAGCTCTAGGAAAGGCTGCCACAAGGGCGCGCATTGTGTCCATCTATAGGCCTCTGGAAGCCCCAAATACGCGCCCTTGTGGCAGCCAGTTTGGGGGCATTCCAAGCCATTTTCAACACTTTGTAGATGCTTTTTCCATGCAATAGTGAGTCACATAGCATGGATACATCAGGAAGTGCATGCACCACGTAGCCAAGGTGCTAAACGTAGGCAATTTTTCACAATAACAAGCTAATGGCTACATACATACAATAGAAGGTAGACAAAACTTGGACCAGTGCTACATTGCATGGTACAGAATTAAAACAATACAATGCGCAGTGGGGTATACAATAAAAGACACTTATATTCAAATTCTTCCCAATACAATGCACAGAGTGCGGTATACAATCAAAAGACGCTTGTATTCAAATTCTTCCCAATCTTGGAGTTCCGTAAATACAAAAAGGTTTGATGCCTAATTACAAGCTACTCCTCATGCCGCAAACGGCGAGCAAGCTGCATATCCTTGGGCATAATGGTTACACGCTTTGCATGGATGGAACAGAGGTTAGAATACTCAAATATGCTAGTTAAATATTACTCTTCTTCCTCTTGGACTGCCTCTATGGCCACGGCGCCCATCCGAAACTGAGTGTTGTACAATTGCAAAACCTCCTTGCATAACCTTGTAAAAGGGGCCCTCCGAATCAAGATCTCGGTGCTCTTTTGATAGTGTCGAATCTCCACAAAAGCATGGTTGCGCTTTCGTACCTTCTGAGGTCGACGTGGAGGTGCATTTTTGGCACGAGTCGGGGCAGCTTGCTTCCTCTTCTTGTAGACAATGCTCTTTCTCTTTTTTTTCTGCACGAGCACTTCCAACACCTCATAATCTGATTCCACCCACTCTCCATCTGATTCGTGCTCTTCACTATTGACCGAATGTGATGGTGTAGGTCCACTCCCTTTAGGAAGTGTCTTACCCCCAATAGACATGTGAGCCTGATAAGTTTGTATTTGGACGCCAACCCATGGGGCATCTTCATCCGTTTGCGTCTCTTCGGAGCCTTCTGACGGTTGCTTTTGGCTGTTTGTTTCTTTGCCTTGGCCGCTCTCATCCTCCCTGTTGCCATCAGAATCGTTGGAGTCCGATGAATAGACAACAAGGCGATGCTTCCGTCTCTCTTTTGCTGCTGTAGAGGACTGGCCATGCTGATTTGAAGCTACAGCTTCTTCTGTGTGGACTTCACCTTGAGCTTGTGAAGTTCTAGCTTCTGTTGCTGTACCTTTGAGTCGTTGGTCATCCGGCCCCTCTGGATATGCAATCCTAGCCGTTTGTTTTGTTCTTGCCATGGCAGCACCTAGTAGGGAAAATGACAAAATGAGCGCCTTCAACCTTTAAATAGGTTTTTTTGAGATTTGGGCCCTTTCACACTATGCGGCCAATTGAGTGAAACTCAAATAAACCAATTGAATTTAACAACTAAACCTAGATCATGCGGACGGCTGACGCGATGCCCAAACGCTGCCTTTTCGATAATTAGTTGCACGCCAAGCTTCATGGCCCAGGGACGCTCGCGAGTGTTTCCACTTCTCGGATGCTGCAGTACGAGAGGCGTTGCATAACTGCTTTGCTAACATCGACTCTCTTGCTTTCTCAATAGTACGAGTTCTCCCAAAGGTGTGCCTAAAAAACCAGTTAAACATCTCTTGGAGGTAGTTGGAGTGTGAACTACCACCACCATGCCGAGTATTCTTGAAGTAGACTCCTTTTGCTTGATAGTGGGACTTCTCCATGCCTTGTGTACTCCATATATCAAGTGACCCATAGCAGTCCATGAAGTATGCACCATGCGCATAGAGAATGTGCTAAAACAACCAAAAAGGAGATAAGCTAATAGAAAAGTTGCATTTTCAAGCATTGCATATGTATTCAGTCTGTTAAAACAAACCATGTAGTGTGTAATCTTGCTTTCAGAACATCCGTCCTTAGCGGCCTTTGTGAATTTATAAAGCACCTTCTTGAATTCCTCTCGCTGCTCAACGGTGGTGCTTGAAAGATTCATCAATTGCACAACCTTTTGAAAGGATGACCATACTAGCTTGCGTTGGTTAGCAGCCTCCACATTGGGATCTTTGTCCGTCGTGCATAAACACAAATCTTTCCACAACTCCCACCGCTTCTCACTTGCTAGATCGACACTTGCCTTGGATACCTGCATTGGAGACTTTGACATCTTCTTGAAAAATCGACGTGCCTTGGCTCCATTCATGGAAACCTTCTGTGCCACCTCATATGTCTTCTCCCTACAAGTCTCTGCTACAATGTTCACCCTTGATCGGTGACATCCAATCTCATTAAGGAGCGTCTCCACCCCCTGCAAGGACTCTTTTGACCGTTGAAGGGGCTTCATTGTGAAAGCATAATCAATGTGATGCTTTAGGATCCTATCAAATATTCGCATAAACGCATGCAATGTACAAAAGTGAACATTGTTGAGGGAGAAGAGAATTATGGGGTTCCACCCAAGATCTTTGCTATCCCTATTGGGCACCTGCAGCATATCACATGAAAGAACCGAAGTTTGCCACTCCCTATTTATATGGTCATCATTATCTTCGTCCTGACCTTCCACTTGAGTTTCTCGACTTGTCTTGTGCCCTTTCGTACAGAATGGACAGGGAAGTAAAGAATTTGCACCTTGTTTGCATCCAAGCATGCACTTTATGGTCTTTAGATCACCACCTAAATGCCATTCAACATCAAACTCCCCACGTCCTGGAACCATGAGCTTCTCACCGTTTATTTGAGATTTAATGACCTCTGTGACCCATGGGATTCTACTGAAAATCCATGCAAGGACTTCGTGTGTCTCTTTCGGAACTTCAATTTCACCAAGCCACCATATATCCTTCTCTGATTGCACACTAAAAGAGGGCTTTTTCGCTTCACTCGAACTGCAAGATTGCTTGGCATAAGCTAGGGCTTCATTCATAAGCGTGATGCTCATTCTCTCCAACTTTCTCCCTTTAACAATTACACACTCATCCAACTTCAACACGAACACAAGCTTGCCTTCAAGAACTTCCAACAATATAAAGCCTCAGAATGCATGTTATGACACATCATAGAGCATGTAGGCAACTCTAAACTAACCTGCATCACTCAAATTGTAGAAAACAGCCATGGACTGCTGCAATCGTATCAAGTCCACAAAGATATTGTTGAATTTGGTGTAAACAAACCCTTCGGTCCACAACACACTGTTAGAAACAGCACCGCTTCCCTTCCCGCGGCCCTTCCTTCCTTCTGATTTGCTACGGAGCGGCTGAAGAGGCATTGTGTCTTCAATATACAAGTAGTCCCCTAATCGGTGAACAACATCTTCATTTGACACCTTCTTGGCAATCGCCACTCTGTGAGGAAGTGGAAATAGGTTTTCCGTGACTCCTCGACTTCTTAATGCATCTTTTAACACTTGATGTATTGCTTGATAGCCCTTGGTACTAATCCCAACAGCATCACAAATATCCTAAACATCTAGATCAGTGACAATATTAGAAAAATCACTAAGAACACTCTTAGTGATTGCGTCTTTCAAGTGTTTTGCCTCTGGAGTATCAAGCATCCCAATAAAATCCTCTTTGTTGAAACAAGAACGAAGTAAATTAGCCCTAGCTAACGCATTCTCGCCGCCGCACGTTTCTTGGACGAAGTTCCTATTGCCCAAAACAACAATGATGAGCGGTATTAGACTTAAACAACATGAGGGACAGAACATGTTACCTCATAGATGTCACCCTTCGTTTTCTTCAACCTCCACATGGTGCAAGAGTCTGAATTTCGAACAACTCTCGTTTCCTCACCCTACCTCCCATGGCAGTACTCTTCATGTGTGAAAGAGTATCCTCAAGCTTTTTAGTTACATTTTCCTTGGTTGTGATGGTGCTCTTTGCCTCCTCAAGTGCACTAGTAGCTGTTTGCATCTAATCTTGAAGATTGTGGAAACTCCCATTGAGCAATTGCCAATGACACAAGTAGATCTCGGACCGCACAATCTCGTGTTTGTTGAGTCTCTTGCAGTAGCCCAACAAACCTTGCTCTCCATTTCCAACGTATTGCAACAGTGATGGAATGTTTGTAAAAGACGGATGAACATTGAGAGAAGGATCCTTTGGATACAAGCATCCGTCTGTCCAGAGATCCACATTCTTCTCCCCTTGAGCGCGGCGTTCGTTGGCTGAAGGTAATGTACCCAAGCATGTTTTCTTTGTCGGAACATACTCTTGAGGCAGGTGTAGGAAAAGCCCTGGAGACCTACCGCGTGAAGAGCTTGTTGGGACATTGGTCACGTCGTCAAGAGGCATTGTAGGATGGAGATATGGAACTTGAAGGATGGAGAGATAGAGCTTGTAGGATGGCGAGATAGAGCTTGAAGGATGTAGAGATGGGTGTGTAGGTGTAGCAGCAGGTGCAGGTGCAAGGGGGATGGGTGTAGGAAAGGAGCTTAGATTAGGAGGGAAAGTTTTCAATTTTGGGGAGAATTTCCTAAAAGTTTTGGAGGGAGTCAAAAAATGTTGAATTATGAGTAATTTAACTTAAAAATCTTTTTTTTATTATGTGTATATGTTAGGGGTACTTTTTAGGGGGGAATAGAGTTATTTTGAAAGTTTTTGAAAAAAATCATTTTTTTTACCTCTTTGACCCATGAATTTGCTTAGGTGGCATGGAAGAGTTAAGAGGCCACTTACAAGTTGGCCAAAAAGCTAGAGAGAGAAGACCCCCTACCCCCCTACTTTTTGAATGGTTTACCCCCCCCTTCCCTACTTTTTAAATGGTTAACCCCTCCCCCCCCCCTTCCCCCTACCTTTTTAGGGGTCAAAGGTGGAGGAGACCCTACCAAAATAGCCCCATTCAAAGCCTTTGTCCCCCTTAATCTTGGCAGGCTTCTTACAAGGCCCATGGAGAGTCCATTTTTTTCCTAATGAGCTAGTGCAATGAAGATGAAAGCTTCATGAACCAAGCAAAACACTTAGCAAACACAACTTTAATTATCCCCTGTCTCAGACCCAAGACCTCACACACCTTCGAAGATGGTGAGAGCTAGCAGGGTATGAGAGTAGATTGAGAGGAAGAAGGAGTATCTTACGAGAAAGATGTACATCTCCTCACATAATCACTCATATTAGCATAGCTTAGCTTGGTAATTAGCATGGTAGAGGAGATGAGCATGCATTGAAGCTTGGCTCTTGGTTGGATTTGCATCCACATGCCAAGAGTGTGTCGATCTAGGCTTCTATCTCACAAGCTTGGAGTAGGTGATGAGCTCTCCATTAAAGCTTGGGAAGAGATAGTCTTCTCTTTCTTCACACATGAGATTGTGTGAGTGTGTGTGTGATAATGCCTTGCCAAAAATCAGCCCCCTCTCTCTCTTGGGCGAGCCCTCTTGCTATTTGCTCTTGCAGGCTCCCCATTGGACCTCCCTAGGGCTAGCCTATCACAAATAAGCAGCATAAGTGATAGCCTTCTGACATGTGTCCCCCTTTCCCCTTTTGTGAGAGCTTTATGTAATTTAATAATTAAACTAAACTCTCATTGGACCCCTTTGCCTCCTGGCCAATAGGAATCAGGCAATCCATTGGGCTCCTGAATGCTCATTGGTCCCCTTGGGAGACTGCCCAATAGTCATCTAGGAGATTTAATTCTCATTGGTTCTTTTATTAAGTGTTTTTAAATTAATTAAACTAGATTTACTCTAGCCTAATTCTCATTGGTCCACCTCCAAGGTCATCCAATAGGAATTGGGTACACCTTGTGGGCATCTGGCCTAGGGAGCTGACATGTGTCCCTCATTCCCTTTGTGTAAAGGGAGCTTGTGTGTGTGTGTGTGTGGCTTTCTCTCTCATCCCCTAGAAGAAAGGCTAGCCCCCTCCCAAGTAGGGATTTGAAAAGACTTTTTGGTCACACACAAAGCATCCAATTTCCCCTAGGGTTGACCTTTGGACACAACCTTTAAATTTTGGAACCTTAGCATTTTGGAAGTCTTAATGGGCTGAACCTTAGGGTCTTTTTAGCCCATTGTTTCACATGGCTCTTTTGCAGATGGCCCCCCCTTTGGATCCCTATTTTCCCTCCTTTGGATCCCTACTGTGGCCGATCTGCTAGCTTAGCCAATATTCTACCTTTTTCTCCCCTGGCACTTCCCCATATTAAATGATCAGTTTAACATGAGAAAATCATTTAGGAGAATTAGATATTGATTATTATGACATTTGCCATTGACATGAAGGCTAGCCCACCATTGATGAGCCGATTTCTAGATTTTCATAGCTACATGGCGTAGCTTAGAGGACTCCGTGGATTCCTCGTCTCCAAAGGCCGCATCAAACTGCTGGATGAAGGCCAATACCTTGTTGGTGGCACCAAAGGTGCCATCATAGGTGAGAAAGGGGATACTCTTTCCTCCCTCTTTGAACTTCTTGAGCTTTTGGGACCTTTGCCACCATGTAGGGTAAGATATGTGATGTCCTCTCCTCTTGTATTCTCTACGAGAATAGTTGTAGCTTGCATCGGAAGAGGAGGAAGGTGAAAAGGAAGGAGATGAGGGTGACCTCTTTCTTGCCTTTTTCCTCCATTTTTTTCTCTCTCTTCCCTTTTGGAATGACAAGGAGAAGAACTGTGGGTTGACCGATTCCTCTTGGGAGGAGTTGGCGACCGTCTAGACTGCCGTCTTCGTGGAGCCACATATTCAGAGGAACTTAAGGATTTTCTTCTTTCTCGTTCATTGGGTTTGTCCTCTCTTATGGGACAGAATATTCTTTTGAGGGTCTCATCAAGAGGCTCCTAAGCTCTCTCTCCTCTTGGAGAGGAAGGGAAATCCCATAAGCACGAAGTTGTTGAGTAACTTCGGCTTGCAAAGCAGGGTTGCCCATAACTTGTTGCAACCTTGTAACAAGATATTTGACAAAAATGGGGGCATCATCATTAGCACCTTCATGTGCAAAATCAAAGTTATCAATGTTCATTCTACTCTCTTCGTTATTGTCCGCCATTCTAATTAAAGTTATGTATAGATTACTTTGTGCTTGTGTACCCTAAAAAACCTTAGTTGCTACTTTTCTTTACCTTTGAAAATTAGTTCTCAAGAAGCCACACCCGTGGTTTAGACACTATTGATTGCAAAGACTAGTGGGGAGCGTCTAGCATTGCTCGGTTAATTATGGTTCCCATTGAGCTTGCTCATAGCTCAATAATGGTTAAGCTAAAGGCAAGCCCCAAGAGGATCCATTATTAAGACTATAGCTCCCAACGGTGTACCTCGAACTAAGTCCTTCTCAACCAAGATAATAGATCCTTGTTCCATTTACCCTATTACAACAAACAGCTGCCCAACCTTTCATGGACAACTTAAGGACCTCTATTCTTAAGCAAGAAAAGAGAACCCAATAGCTCTGATACCAATGTAATGGAAATGGCCTATGAACTTTGAGAATAGAGGAATTAGGAGAATTAGAGTGAGCATTTTTGTGAGATTAATTTGAGAACATAGAGGGTGAACTTCATTAGCGGTAGCAACATAACCATAATACTTAATTAACTTGGCATGAATAATACTTTTGCAAGAGAGAGTGTTTAATTAGAGAACTTGACAACATTTGAGGACCCAATTTATGTGGAGTTGGTCCCCCCTCCAATAGGCTTTTGTACTATAGATTCTCCCATCAAGAGAGACTTGGTACAATACAATCTTTGTGTTCCTTGTGACCTAGCTGATGCAATGAAGATGGAAATCTTCATGCATCATGAGGATAACATAATCCTTTGTAAAATCATTAACCATCCTTGGCCTCAACCCCAATGCCTCAAACACCTTTAAAGGTGGAGAGAGCTAGCGGGGAATGAGGGTAGGGAAGAGGAAGATGAAACATTCATAGGAGAAAGAAATAGTTCCTCACTTATTATCACTCTTCTTGCTTAGCATACATAATAGCATAGTAATGAAGATGGAGAAGATGGAAAGCTTAAGCATTGGTGGAGCATGGCTCTTGGTTGGATTTACATTCCATAGCCAAGAGTGTTGGTGTAGGCTCTCAACTTCTCCACAAGCTTGGAGAAGGAGATGGAGCTCTTGCACTTTGCACTTCACACAATGTGTGTGTGTGTGTGTGTGTGTGTGGGGGGGGGGGGGGGTGTTTTAATACCCCCCAAGCTAGCACCCTCCTTGCTTGGTCGACCCCCTCTTCCAGCTCGAGATGGAAGCTCATTGGACCCCTTCAAGCCTAGACAATCACATGAAGAGTGCATATCAAGAAAGCATTCTAGCCTTGGGACAAGTGTCCCCCTTTCCCCTTTGAGAGAGAGGACTTGATAAATGAATAAACAATTTTAAAAAAATAAGTAAATTATCATTGGACCCCTTGAGAGGCCAACCAATAGGCTTTAGGTACATCATGAGGGCAACATGAAGAGGAACTTGACAAGTGTCATAGATGCTTCTTTAGATCAAGCTTGCATTGTGTGAGGGTGTGTGTGTGTTCTTTCTCTAGCTCCTACAATGAGGGCTTGCCCCCCTTGAGTAGGGATCATGTTGACTTTGTGGAACACCTCAAGCCCCTCAAGCACCTTAGTCATGGAGCACCTTAGTCATGAAACACCTCAAGGACCTCAAGAATATTAGTCAACAAGCATGACAAGAACCTCAAGAACCTTAGTCAGCAAGCATGACAATCACTCAAGCACCTTAGTTAGCAAGCACGACAAGCACCTAGAGCTTGGGCCGGGTTCCCACTTCAAGCACAACCCTAGCTTGCCTAAGGTCAAAGAAATTTTAACACTAACCTTTTGAGGCCTTTAATGAAAGTAACCCTAAGCTCTTTAAGATCCATTAGCTAGCCTTTCTCTTTGACATACCATCTCTTATTTGGACCCCTTTACCATTGGGCCCGTGTTGAGATAGATCCATAAGCATATGTCTATATTCTAGTCCTTTTTTTTTGTTTATTCTCTCACATTATATCATCAATTTAATATGAGAAAATTATTTGGGTTGGTTAGATATTAGATTTTATGATATTACCTCTCTCTTGAAATCATAATCATCCTCAATTATGAGGTAAAAGAGATAAAGACTTAGTCATTAGTCAATGTTTCTTAGCAGGTAGAGGATCCCTTTTTACCCTACGACATCATTCCAAGATGGATGACTAATCCATTTGGTGCTTGGGAGACATAGCTGCCGCAAGCATGTCTGCTCTTCAATCCATTTCATTCTCCCAAGTCAAGTGACAAATTCTACTTGGTGTTTGAGAGACCTCGTCAGCACAAACATGATTCTAAGCATGCCTACTATTTAAATTTGTGCACAATAAAAAGAGAATTAGTCTTATAAGACAAAAACATTGACCATTTAAAAGAAACATGTACATTTTCTTACTCTAATGTAGCATTGTAAGCATTGACAAGGTTCATACTATCCTTAAGTTGTATTCCTTGCATCCATCTAGCATCTTCAAAAGGATAATTTTTTACCTTAATAAGATACCCAACTTTTGGAGGGTCTTCAATTAATTGCTTCACTTGGTGGATCTCCTTTGTAGGGCTTAATTAGGCTCACATGAAAAACATGTGTATGAGCCAATGGTTGGGAAGCTTAAGTTGAAAAGCCATCTCATTGATTGGCTTCAAGACTTGAAAAGGATCGTAGTATCTTTTTGCTAGTTTATCATATTACTTTTGATGGCCTGTAGGATTTTTGCACGTCATTTGCCTCAATCGAGCCTTGAGAAACTTAAGTAAGACCCAATCATTTTCTTTGAATGTTAAGGCCCTTCTGTTCTTTTCAGCAAAATCTTTTTTCCTTTGTTGAGAGATGGATATAGCCTTCTTAATCTTTGGAATGACTAGTAATTTTTGGAAAGGTCTCTTTGAAAATCTAGGTACAAGATTGAATTTCTCTTCGGCCTATCACCCACAAACGTATGGCCAAAGTGAGATAGCCAATCTTACAATACTTGATCTACTAAAGACTTATGTTGCAGAAGTAGATCAATGCTCACAATGGGAGAAGTACCTACCCCTTGTAGAGTATGCGTACAATAATACTATCCATATTTCTATGGGAAAATCACCTTTTGAAATCATTGAGGGAAGACCTAAAAGTCCCTTGCTACATAAATTACATGGGAAGATCTTCTCTACCGATGATTATAGCCGTGACATACAATAATGTTTAATGCAATAGGGTAAGTGGGATAGGGATTTATTATCTTGGTTGCCTTATGGCTGATTTGCGTGTTGGACAAGACATTGCCAACATTATCTACACTGATAGTCAGAGAGCATTGGAAATTGCAAGGAACCCAATTTTTCATGCTCGCACAAAGCACATTGATATGCATTACCACTATGTCAGGGAGAGGCTCTCAGCACGAGAGATCAACTTGGCTTATGTGCCAACACATAACAACCTTGCAGATCTTTTCACAAAGGCATTGTCTCGTGAGAAGTTTGAGGCTTTCCTCAAAGCTTATGTGTCAATGCATAAAAACCTTGCAGATCTTTTCACAAAGGCATTGTCTCGTGAGAAGTTCGAAGCTTTCCGCAAAGCTTTGGGCTTGCTCCCCTTTGTGGACTGATCTTGTCCTCAGGGCATGGCATTTCCCTTTACTCTTCGTGCCAGTCCTCATTCACCGCATCACTCCTAGGGGGGAATTGGCCAAAAGACTAAGTATGATAGCGGGAAGCAACCTGGATTACTCCATCCATTGCCAATCCTTAATTCACCATGGGAGAGTATATCCATGGATTTTTTCTTTGGATTACCCAAGTCTATCCATGGGAATACAAGAATATGGACATTAGTTGACATGTTTAGTAAGCAAGCACACTTTATTCCTATCAAAAAGACTACTAAGGCACACCAAATGGCAACTCTCTTCATATCCCAGATTTTCAAACACCATGGATTGCCAACGTCCATTGTGGCAGATAGCGATCCTACAATGATCAGTGAGTTCTGAAAAGGTCTCTTTGAAAATCTAAGTACAAGATTGAATTTCTCTTCGGCCTATCACCAACAAACGGATGGCCAAAGTGAGATAGCCAATCTTACAATACTCGATCTACTAAAGACTTATGTTGCAGAAGTAGATCAATGCTCACAATGGGAGAAGTACCTACCCCTTGTAGAGTATGCATACAATCATTAGGAGAAATGTGGACCTTGCATGGGCCTTGTAAGGAATCCTAATTTTTAGGTATTAAGGTTAATGTTGTGTAGGGTTAACACTAGGTTGGTAATGGGACATATTTTATGTCCTGGAACACTTTTATGTCCTGTTAAGTGACCATTTTCCTTGAATTATGTCAAGAGTTTCAAAATGGATTTTGAGGTTCTATCTATCTAGAAAGTTGTCTCATGAGATGAAAAAAACTCGACATTTTTTTGGAATATCAATTCCATCTTTAACCTTGTCCTTGCACAACATTTCACAACCTAAACTGTGTGAAAAAACGGGTCCTATTTTTGGCTTTTTTCAACTTTTTGCAATTATACCACTCTAGAATTCATGTTTGTGAGGTCTATAATGCTAGAGAACTATCTTTAGTAGTCCTCAACATGTCCTGATGCTTCTAGGGAGAAATAAATGTTAAAGTTGTAAGTTATGACCAAATTACAAAAATTGTCAAATCCTGTTTTTTAGCCAATTTTAGCTCTTCTATGATTTTTTTGGTGTCTTTCATGATATCCAAATGTAGTTTTGATTTTCTATGTCCCATATTGTAACATAAAGCTAATATTCCTTGAGTTTTGGGGCACCTAATACCCTATTTTGCATAGTACACAACGATGGTTGATTTTTTCTATTATAGAAGAAAACGAAACATTCTAGTATATCAAGTATAGCTTGCTCAATATTGCTAGTTTCTTGTGATAACTATATGCATTTTGTAGGTAGTAACCATATCTAGTCATAAGGATCAAATTTGGCTAGATATTCAATAGTTTCTATGGGATTCTACAACTCATAATGTTGAACCCAGTTTTTTCATGTTTGTTGTATGTAGCACTTCATCTTTGTCCCCAAGATTCCCCTTGGTAAGAGATTTATTATTCTTTTGACATGCTCCATGGCTCCTTATGAACCTAAAGGACAATAGGCAACTAAGAAAACATGCATATATTATTTGTATTCAGCGTGGCTATAGAAACATTGATGATAGGTTTGCAGAATGGTAAAAAATCAACTTTTTTGTACCTATTTCTTTTGGCAAAACAAAAAATAGTGAGTGAGAAGCAATCATATGTTCTGATCACCAACCCATTGAAGTTAACTAGGGAATTTATCTCAAGTCCTACAAAAATCCCTAATCTTACTTTTATACAAAAAAACATAAGAAATGACTGTTTTGATGAAAATGTACTGGTCCATCAACTTTGGAGGCTTGGTGTGACCAAAAGATGAGAAATTTTACAAGTCTCTAATTTTTTCCATGTGTAGTAGGCCTTGAACTATAACCTCATGAAAGGATTTTACAAAATGAGTGGATCTACTATGGTTTTGGAGGTTTTTTTTTTAACCCTGAAAGGACACTTTTATGTCCTGTTAGGTTACCAACCTAGTGTTAAGGGGACAAGGGCATTTAAGAAGGTAGTTTTGAGTAGGATTTTCTAGCCTTTTTTAAGACAAATGTAGGATGTGGACCTAAGGGGTTAATTTCTCTCTCTAGCTTTTTTAAAGTGAAAGAAGTATAGGGGTGTGACCACGTCAGCAAAAACATGGGTTACTAAGAGTCAAAATTTGACTTTTTTATAAAAAAACTCACTTTTACTTATTTTTTACTTAAAACTCCCTCCCAATATATATACATATTCAAGAATCATTTTTTGACCCTTTTTTTAATCTACAAGCTTTGAGAGTCCATTTTTTCAAAAAAAAATCTCCCAAAAAGTAAAAAACACTTTGTTCTCTCCTTCCTCCTCCCTCCTCTCTCCCTCTCCTCTCCCTCCCTGCCCCTACCTTCCTCCTCCTCCCCAAACTCTCCCTCCCCCCCCTCCCCCCTTCTCTCCTCCCATCTTCCTCCCTCTCCCCCTCCCCCTCTATCTTTTCATCCTTTACTTCCTCACGCAATAGCTTCCATGGTTCTCATGGACATCACAAATTGTTTGCTTCCACCACCACATACTCTGCACACCAAAAGTATACATATTCTCTTACCCACGGCGTTTGCACAGAAGGCCGCATGTGAAGGTCATCACAGGAACATCGCACCGCTGGTGAGATGAATGTTGACATTTGGGTGGACAACCATTTGTACCCTTACGATCCTATAAGCCACTTCCATCCATCATTTGATAGCCTTTTAACATTTCTTCAATATCTTGAGAGGGAAGAAGCAGGCTTGTTAGGCTATTGCAAGTAGTTGTATATGGGTGCAGGTGCTTCTTTGCATATGTGGATGCACGAATGTCAAGCTCTTCACCTCAAGACGGCGGCATTACAAGAGAGTATTTCCTCTTCGGAGAGGGTGGTTGAAACTCTTCAACAACAAATACAGGAAAAGGATTAACACATTATGAAGTTTGCCAACACCATCACATACTTGAAAGAAACACCCCTTGGTGCAAGGGAACGCAAACGCATGTATTCATCCATTGCAACTCTTGCACATTCAGCTGGAGCACGCAGACGACAAGTGACAGCCACAAGGTGATTTGGTCTTTACTTCCATGATGCATTCTTACTTCACACTATTTTCTAACATTTATTTTTATTGGTTGCTAGAAACTTCATCCAGGAGGCATGCGGTGGAACAAGCCAAGATGATCGAGTCAACCTTCTCACTACTTGTCTCAATACCCAAAATATGATTTCTATCTTACAATCACGTGGAGGTAAGCACATTAAGATGCAGTCACCAAGGACCTTATGTGTAAATTGCGAAATGTGGTTAGTGATGATGACGTAGTTGTGCCGCTTTGCAGGCACCATATGAAAAAGAAGGATCTACAACCATTTTTAAATTTTTGTCAAACTTATGACTTATGCAAGAATCTGATATGATAACAAGATTGACTGATATATATGTTTTTAATGGATTTATAGCCAAGAAATAGAGAGTGATGCCTACAGACCAAGCTATGGTAATGCTGCTACAATGAAGTTTTAAAGACCAAATTTGTACTACCTAGAATGCTCTACAAGCCTGTCTTTACAGCTTGTCGATTGGAGTCGGGATGAAAAAGTTATGGGCAATTTAGTATTTTCTAAGGGTAGGATCTACTATATTTATACCATAGTTGGGACATGTTCTTGAGTGATCTACTTCGATTTTACAGGGTTTTGGATGATAGCATTTGGTACGGTCTTGAGCATTTGCTAGAAGCAGATTGCAACAGGTGCAGTTGGGATATCTATGTCAAATGTGGCTCTTAATTGGGCGAAGGTAGATGAACAACTTTGTCAGGTTGTACTGGTTGAAGGTGCCGAGGGTTGGTGGATCGCGACTTCAAATGATTCTATGATGAATGCAGAGATGGATCCTGTTCAACATACTAAATTCTTTTATGTGCTCAAAGGCCGATGTCTACCAGTTTTTCAATTAAAAGCCATCACCACCCGTGTTTGTCAATGATTCGAGTGATATTGCTATTCTCAATGGATATTTGGAGAATCATGTGTTTTAAGAGTTGACTACATTTAGTGATAGTCAGTTGGGATCATGTCATCATCAACGTGAGAGATGGTCCTTTTTATGAAGCTTCGAGCAGAGGTTGGCTCCTAGTTGGTGTGAAACGAGGCCAAGTTGAGATTTTCTTTTGAATAGTGGAGTTTATTTTTCCAACTGAGGGTGGTGAACATTATACAATATCAGAGCATTGAAGGAAAAAAAAAAGCAAGAGCTGCATAGGGAATCTGGAAGGGTAGGTGCTACTACAGAGCACTACAGCTTGCATGAAGAAGTGCCGCCACTGCAGGTGTGCAGCTTGCACGAGGAAGTACCGCCACTGCAAGTGTGTAGCTTGCATGAAGAGGTGCGGCCACATCATGTGGCAACTGGCATTCATGAGATAGTAGGGAAGAGGGTGGCGAAGCCGGAAAAAAGGAGGGGTACAGAGTGGGGAACTGGGGGGGGGGGGGGGGGAGAAAGAGAAACCAATAGCGAGGCCTCTAGTGGACAAAGGGTGCAAGAGGGGGGCATTGTTGCATAGTGAAGGGAAGGGGCCAATCTTTGAGGGCGGTCAGCTATAGGGGTGACCTAGCGCTATTGCTAGTGGCCAAGGAGGAGTAAAGGGAGGCCGGTTAACGGGATGGCCACTTGCACAACAGAATAGGGAGTTGATGGTCAATGGCAGAAGGCTACAAAGAGGGGCACCCAGTGCTACAGATGGAGTCAGAGAGGCTCAGGAGTTGCATGAGGAAAGGATGGGACCACTAGCGATATCGCTAGTGGCCAGAGGGTGGAAAAAGGGGAGGCTCTATCAAGAAGAGGGATGATATGTAGGTGGGAGAAGGGAAGAGTATAGCCTTCCAGGGCTGTTGTTAGCGGAAGGGGGACAGATGCCATTCCCGGGGGATTCATTCTATATACAAAATGGGACGCCACCTGTGAGCGAAAAACTTTGACAAAACCCCTATATATGACTCATAATAGGGAATGTGACCCCCCTTTCTAAGCTTATACAACAATCAATGCAGAAAACTATCATACCCCTATCTTACATATAAAATTTAGGTCTCACATGATCTAACTGAGTAAAACTAGTCAAAGAGCATGTAGCATAGTGAATGGCAACGTACTAAGAAACCATTTATGTTGATAACTAGATGTACGCTTAATGTGTCTAAGTTTGACTTTCAAACTATGTGCTCGTGCACTCTAGCTACTCGTCCAATTTTGACCCATCTAAATTACTCAGAAACATGGTTATAAAGTTGTGTTAGGTTCTCCGTGTAAATTTTCTTTCATCCCTCTCAAATGAACTATAATCAAAAAACAAGCTATTGATACAAAGCATTGTTAGTTCTTGCATGTATCTTTGTAGCGATTGACTCACAAGTTTGAGGGTACACTCTTTTTGGAAGCCATGACTTTGAAACACAAAACCTTCCTCTCATTTTTTCCTTTTCTCACTCCCCCCCCCCACATATTTTTAAGCTTTCAAGATAAATTAATGGGGGACTACCCCTAACTTATATGCGTATGTAACTTGTAAACCCCCCCCCCCCCCCCCCCCCCCCCCCCCCCCCCCCCCCCCCCCCCCCTCTTGCACTTGCGTGGTGCGATAAGTTTTCCATGGTGAATCCCTTGGGATTCCATTGGGTCGGGAAGGCTAGGCAAGAGATAGGATAAGGGAGCCTGAGCTGCAAGTGAAGAGGAGGGTGCCAAAGATAGGAAAAAGCTACACGGCTTGATGAGGTCAAGAGCTGCAGGAGGTTATTGAGGGCTGCATGGGAAAGTAAGGCTACTGTAGGGGGAGGGGGAAAAAGAAAGTGCTACCATAGGGCAACTAAGAGCTGATGTCTATGTCCTTTGTATCATGGCCATGGGTTAGCTTTGAATTATTGAATTAAGTACCGATTGGAAACCTGGCTATTAACAGCACTTGTTGATGATGAGAAAGGGTGTTTGGGAAAGAGCCACTAGAGGACATCCCCAAGATGAAGGGTTGAAGACCTTATGTTAAAAAGTAGAAGAAGCAGGATGCTATACCAAAGGAGCTAAGGAATTTTATGTTGTGATACTTTATCATTGTACCTGCTCTTATTGAAGCCAACATGCTCGGCATTATCTCTATCTCTCATCCTTGTGCCCTAGCTCGAAGCTCTATCTCATAAGAATCCATACATAGATCCATTGTTTTCCTGTTCATAAGAATTGCTACATAGCTCTATTGTTTAGAAGCTCTCATTATTATCTTCATATCCCTAATAACATTAAGTTATATCTACCTTTTACTTAATCTAAAAATCTTTAGACTCTTTGATTTCTCAAAGACAGTGAACAACAAGAAGCAAAGACGTTTGTAAAAGCTGCAAGGGACAAATCTCAAGATGATCTCCTCCAAAATGGACATCAAAGAAAAATCTTTCAGATGATGTTAACTCAATGAACGGAGTAAGAGTATGGGTGAGCATTGGTGCAAGAAGGATCGACTATAAAGCTTGGTATTGGGCTAGCCTGTGATCATTGCAGGCTCGGGTGTATGCCGCCAACAATGGCTTGAGCATGCAACCGGCAAGAACCGACCTTATGATCGGTTGGAGGGTCAGGCAGCAGGAATTCAACATGTATGGGTGCCATTTCTCGAGATTCTATCATTACCCAAGGTTTTTTGTTAGACTTTGATGAATACCGAGGGTCGATTTCGACCATACTTTGTACATGAATTGGGAAATTGAATAAAAGCAGAGTTTTTTTTTTGCCAAGAAAAAGATCCTTCTATTAGTTAATGAAATTGCCCATAGGGCTACAACCACCTCTCTAATAGAGGGCTACAACAACCATGATGGGGAGACTCTCCCAATGACAAAACAGCATATGTACAATGAGGCTAAATCAAGAAATGAGAGGAGGGAAAAGCCACACAGGTGGACAGTAGTGCCATCTGAGTACACCCTGGACCATGGTGAAAAAAGGCCCAAGACGCCAAAGTTGGAGGAAGGCCTCTATGCACTCCCTCATGCAGTTGGAGCTACCTGAAGTCTCTCAAGTTGTCCTCTGCGAGTGAGGATCATCTCTAACCAAAGATCACGAACAGTCTCTGCTGGTGGTACAGGGCGAGCCTCAAAGATGCGGAAGCAACGGGCCCACCAAATGAACCAGAGTGTCAGGCCACTGATGAGCTCCCAACACTCCTCTCTCACTCCACCACTCCTATGGAGTAAGCTCTGTGGCAGGCTGGAGTGTAGGCCGCCCCCCCTGCATCACTATCATCCTGCTGGTGGAAGATAACTCAAACTGTAGTGCCGGGCCCGTGAGAGTGGACGAAGCAGCTGCCCCCCAAGTGTACTGCCGAGCCGTGGAGAGAGCAAGCATCAACCGAAGAACACAAAGCCACACCTGATGTGCCCAGGGACAGTCCCAAACATAGTGGCACTGACTCTCTACAGGATGGTCACAAGCTGCACATGCGGCCAAGAGACCACTCTGCACGAGCCAACTCCCAATTGTTGTAGCTCTGTGTGTGACCAGCCACTAAAACAAAGTGACTCGCCTCGACTATCTGGAGTCCCACAACCTCTTCCAAAAAGCTGTCAAGAACTCAGCTATGAGACCCTCCTCCTGCCAATGAGGTGTTGCAGCAGGGCAAGCCTCTCTTTGTGCTGCCAGAATGTGATGTCCCAGTCGAATAGTGTACTGGAAGAAAGGGACACCTGGGTGGTCTGTAGAAGAGAAAGGGTCCCTCCATAGCCACTCTCCATAGCCATCCTACTATACTTGTGCTAGTGGACTGCACTCCCAAGCCCACATTCTCCAATGTCCAGTCTCAAGAGCAGCTGGGTCAAGATCGATGACACAAGTCCTCCCACAGATGCCCACCACTCAGATCCTCTAAAAACAGCACTCAACCCCCTGCGGGGCCTCTACTGCAACTCGTTGTAATCGTCCCTCACTCTGTAACTCAAAGAATAAGGAGGGATTAGTCTCTGAACAAGCCCAAATTGAGATGAGAACCTCTAGTCGCGTGAAGGCTCCCATCCATCTGGGCAATGGTGACTCGAGGGGTGTGAGCCACTCAATTGGTACTGCCTCTGAGATGTCCTGGCACATGCTCTGCACCCCTCTCATGCCCTGCAAACTGAAATCCCTGCAACTCCTCTCACAAGCCTGAAAACTATATCCAGTCACCTAGAGAGAGTGCTGGACCCGCTGCCATGGGACCGTAGGAAACATGAGGCCGACTACCAACCAGGTGGCCTCTGTGAGTGCTAACCATGGGGTTCCAAACAAGGGGTTTTCAAAGGTGCTCCTCCATGCAAGTAGGTTGCCGATGCCACTGCTCCAGGCCTCACCGCAAGTGCTCCCAAGGTTGAAGCAAACCCACAGTGAAGTGCTCCTCCAGTCTCCTGCTCAAGCCAACTCTGCACATCTCTGTGAAGATCCATATGGTCGAACGTTGCCAGGGGTCCTCCTACCTGAGGCACCCTAGCACA
Source organism: Adiantum capillus-veneris (assembly GCF_014529385.1). Taxonomy (NCBI): domain Eukaryota; kingdom Viridiplantae; phylum Streptophyta; class Polypodiopsida; order Polypodiales; family Pteridaceae; genus Adiantum; species Adiantum capillus-veneris. The sequence continues at coordinate 36,102,717 of NC_140942.1, read as the reverse complement.
AAGCCACTGCAGTAAGAACACCTTCCAAGGCTCCTCACCTAGAAGAAGTCCTTGGACGATGAACTTCCCAAGAAGGGCTCTGCTCTATTGTGCTAGTTCTATGATCCCAAGCCCTCCCTATGAACAAGGAAGAGTGATGACCTGCCAAGCCACTTTGGCCCGGGCTGTCTGAGTGTCACGCCTTGACCAAAGGAAGTTCCTAATCAACCTCTCTACCTGGCTGATACAAGAACTCAAGAAGATCCAGCAAGAAGTGATGTACCACATAGTAGCCAACAACACCTAGTTGGCCACTACAACTCTGCCAGCCAAAGACAGTCGTGCGGAACTCCAATGTAGCAACTTCCTCCTGATAGATAGAAGAAGGGGAGAAATCTGCTACTCAGGAGACAAGTATAAACCAACCCAAGAGCCCAGGTACAGAACTTCTATCCCTGGGGGAATCCACCTGAAACCCTCCCCTGGCATCCAATCGGGTACAGGAGCACTACCAACCGAGAAAGCCAATGTCTTTCTCCAGTTGATCGGTGCACCAGATGCACAATAGAAGATCTCAGGAGCCTATTCACAACAGTGAAGGTTGGCCTCCTGGCCATCCAAGTACAAGGCTGTGTCGTCAGCAAACTCAGCGTCCAATAGCTCATCTCCCCGAATAGGAAGTGCTAAGCCCCGTAGACAAACTTGCTGCGACACCAAAAACCTGCTCATCACCTCAGCATCAAACAAAAAGAGGAAAGGGGCAAGAGGACAGCCCTGTCTGACCGAATTTGTGAGCATGAACCGATCACCTCTACCTCCTGACAAAAGTACTTGACTGTGTGCTCGTCTATACAAAGCTGACATCCCTCTGATCTAAGCATCTGAGAAGCCCATCCTACGTAGAGTGCCCTCCAAAAATTCACAGTCAACTCTATCGTAATCCTTCTCAAAATCGAGAAAAAGTATCACTAGACCCTCACCACGGAGCCGCGCTAGGGCAGAAGCCTCCCAAAAAGTAAAGATGTTGTCAAGGATATTGCGTTCCTTGACAAAACCTGTCTAAGTCCCATGTATAAGGCTCTCTAGAAGTGGCTAGATCCTCAAACTTAGAGCCTTGGCAAGAATTTTGTAGGCTGAGTTTAGGATGGTGCTGGGGGGCCACTGTCGAATCTCATCCAAGGAGCCACCCTCCTTGGGAATGAGGTAGATGAGACCCTCACTCATGCTGTCAGGCATATCTCATGTGTGCAAGATGTATTGAAAAGCACTATAGAGATCTGGGCCAAGCAAGTCCCAGTACTCCAAGAAAAATTTCGGAGTCATGCCATCCTCACCTAGACAGCTCTACCACGGGGGAGTCCACTAAGAGCCGTGTGCAACTCCTCAAGTTGAAGTGGCAGCTCAAGCCTCTGACACATCTCCTTGGTCACAAGGCAAGGCATGTGTGCCCACACCTGCTCCCTGCATGCATCCTGACGCTTTGACTAAGGCGCTGCAGATAGTAACTCACGATGAATGTCAATAGCAACTGCACACATGTCCTCTGGCTCAGAAGCAACTGACCTGTCAAGCCTCCTCAACTGACTGACCTTGGTATGAGTATGCCAAGGTCTCACTGCCTCGAAGAAAGCACAAGTCACTCTGTCATCCACTTGTGTCCACTGAGATGCCTGTCAATGGAAAGAAAACTCATGGCACCACTCCTCTGTGCTAACAAGCTCCTGGCGAGCTTCTTGTAACTGCTCCTCCAACCAAGGACTGTCTGGATGCTTCTCCTGCATCACCCCATCTGAGATGCTACTCCTCCTCTGTCGTTGCAGCCAAGCGAGCCAAAGACTCCTGGAGAAAGAAGTGACTAAGCTGAGCTAGTCCTGAGGGCACTCTGTCAGCAGGAGAATCCTGCATGTCCAAGCTCTCTATCCAAAGAGCCTCTAATCGCTCTTTGAGTGCAGAGTCCAGCAAGACCCTCTCAGGGATGTGAAGCATTGTTCTCCCCCTCCTCTGTCTATCTGCCACTGTGAGGATCATTGGTGCATGGTCCAAAAAGGAAGTCCCTGCCAGAATGCCAATTGTCCCTCCCAAGTCACAGAAATGGTCACTAGTGTAGAATCGATCTATCCGCGATAGATTCACTCCTCCCACTCAGCGGTCCAAACGAGAGAAGGCCACGCTGTCTGGGGGCCTCACAAAGCTAGAGTATTGCCACACATCCAAAACCCTCAGAGTCATACAAAACCTCTCCCAAGCTGCCAGCTCAACTCCATGCACAGTAGCATGGCTACCACCAATCCTGTCAGAAGGGTCCTCCAACATGTTGAAGTCACCCCTATGCACCATTGCTCTGCCTACAGTAGAGACTCAACAATCTATGCCTGAAACTATGCTCACGCACTCACCACATTGGATGCATATATGTTCAAGAAGCCCACAAGGCAACCCTAAACCTGCATAGTGATCCACTTAGCCCTGCCTGGCACAATAATTCCTATGCCCACAATGGCCTACTGCATAGAATTTGCAATAATCATACATACCCCACCTTGGATGCCTCCAGGTCCAAAAGCAGCTGACGAAAAAGTATCATAACGTCCACGCAAGAGCTAACCATAACGTCTAATGTGTCTCTCACACAGATAATGCTCATGTAGAATAAGGAGATCAATCTCTCCTCTCACAAGGCAACACTGAAGCTCCTGATGTAGTTGGCCACTCTAACACTGAAACTGGGGCCCACCTTGCACACGCATCATTTCAGCAACACACACACTTCGAACTGAACATTTTTGCACTTGTATTGTACTCAGAACATGGAATACACAGAGAGAATGAAACAGAAATACGACAACTAATTTGAATTGTGCATTCGGCAAACTGCTGCATCTGACATATTGCATCTGACAACTAGAAATCCACCATTACACAGAAAATCCACCCATCCGATCATGCTACATAACTGAATGGCTTTCTTCCTCACATGAAAGAGAAAAAACGACCCTTAACTTCCAAGATCCCAAAAGTCACTTAAAATAGACTACGGTTCACACCTTTGTCAAAAGTAATCCTCCTAAGGTCTAACTCTAACACTTGGCGTAGCCCGGTGGCTTGAGCCATAGGCTGACCTTGGACCCACAACCCCTTGGTCCGTAAATAGATAAAAGAAGAAACTTGCAAAGGTAAAAAAAAACAGCCATCTGAATATCCTCCTCTTTGAAATTTTGCAAATGCTCTGACTTTTCTTCTGCAATATAATCCTCCACTAATTTTTTATGAATATGCCACACTGCTAACTTTTTGCTTCTTTGACTTCTTGCCTTGTCATTGAATAAATTCTTCCTCCACATTTTGCAAATTGGACCATACTCCCTTGTCAAACTAAATGAAAGAAACTTGACTGTCAAATCAGATAACACTTTTGCAACACTCAAAATTTCCGCCTTAATGAAGAAAGTCTACATAAACTCCATCGGATCATCCTCCTGAGTAAAGCACATTCCACTGAATCCATCTGTCGATTCTTGTTGAACTTCTTGATCATCCATACAAACTTGTAACATATTCCTCTTCCACAAATCAACAATTCCAAAATTTGGAACACATGAAAATCTGAATTCTAACAATCCGCCATCCACATCTGTGAGGATTCTATCTGCTCCATTCTTATCAAAATCTGACCATAAAACAATCCTCTCAGCTACATTCTTTGCAAGTGAATGTTCTCCTTTGACATACTCAATCTTTGACATCAAAATATGCTCTTGAATCTGTCAAGCATCAAGATAAGCTTCCATAAACTTTTTTGGTATTCTTGTATCACTTGCAATGTAACCATAGCAATTATCTGCAACAAACATGCTTTGACGACCTACAATGGATTTGCCTCTTGTTCCTCCATATTCATCGTGAAGAAATTCAATTGTTGAAAATTCCTCCAATTGATAAGCTGATTCCAACTTCTACTTATAGGATTGAGATATCACTTCTGCAATATCCTTTGGCTATATATCCTCTTGTTTTTGCTTATCTTCCACCTGCTTCCTTTTTTGATATTTCGCCTGTGGCTTATTTTGATATTCCGCATCATACTTCCTCCTTGAATCCAATTTGATCCTCCACACCTTTTTTGACATAATTGGACTTGTAAAACCTGCTTTAGATCCTTCAAATATCTGCATTTGACATCCTCCAAGCTGAATGCTATCATAACAAATTTTTTCAAATAAATTTGAACCCAAACCTGCCAAATAGTCGATTTGATCACCAACTTTCTTCACAATGAAAACATCTTGAAAGTTAAGCTGAACATTTTTTATCCAGATCAAAGATTTAGATACTTCAAAACCGAAGTTTTCACCCTCAACAACTTTTGTGACTTCCCACATAAGATTTTTACATTCCACTGTTGACTTCTGCTTTGCATCCACATCTCTAATCAGATTTGTTATTTTCCTATCACATTCCTTTCCACGCTCTCTATCATCTATAACTTGTGTATCCAAAGCTTAAACCAACAAACTATTCCACTGCATCATTAGCTTTGCATTCATTCTATATCTCTGCTGAATTATTGAAATTGCATCTTCTTTCACATTCAACTGATGCTTGTACACATTTGAATCCATACCTTTCAGATTTGAATAATCCCAAGCACATACATGAGTGAACTCCTGCAATAACTTCTTCAAATTCAATATAAATCTGTCATTAAGATGAACAATGATTTTGACAACTTTTGGACTCAATTTAGATCCCAAATTCAGCTCTTGCAAAGCATCCTTCTTTACCCTTGAAACTATCTCCATCAGCTTGCCATACAAGCGCTCAACTCTTGTATTTGCTTCTTTTGTTGCAATATCCCCGTCCAAATTGTTGAAATCCTCCTTCACATTTGACCTCTGATTGACTTCTGTCTTTTGAATTAAATTTTGATCTGCATCTGCATTCTCTCACTTTTGAACTAAATTCTAATCCGCATTGGCATTCTCTAACTTATCAAATGACTACTTAGAGTTCTCTTGACAAACTGTAAATTCAGACACAATAAAATGACTTTTTGCTTGAATCTGTAAACCATCACAAATCAGCATATGTAAACTCCTTTATGGTTTGTTCAACGCACTAGGATCCTGATTTCAAAATCTTCTTATGGGGTTCATGTATCAATTCCACAACATCATCCAGCTGCAAATCCTCTTGTGTGAATTTGTTTGGTAGAAGTTCCATAGTCAATGCGTGAGGATACTCTAGTGGTAGGTTAGGAGTAGCTAACAGCTCTTTGAGGCTCTCTTGGCCAAGCTCCTTCTGCACTTCCTTCTCCTCCATCTTTGTTACTCCCACTTAGTGACTTTCAAACTCCATGCCAATCCAAATGTCATCATCATCACTGGACTCCCCTTCAAATGGATCCTCAAATGTTTCTCTCAACTTCTCACATGCTTTTTGTAATCACCCAATGCTTTTTCTTCTTGAACATGACTTCGCTTGTCCCCTTTATGAGTATCCAACCATTCATATGCATTCTCCAAGTCATCCTCAAAATCAGTTAGCCTTTGTAATGCATTCTTCATTTTCCCCAAATCTAATGCTTTATGCACTTTACGAATTATTCTATGAAACTTTGTGCATAAATCAACCATACACCATTTCCTACATGCATCTTTCATCGAGCATTCATCAACCGCACATGGACAGTCATCCGCTCCATGCTTCCTACTCATACAAATCTTGCACTTCTTCTTCTTTTTACCCCCCATTACTTTGATTCTTCTCGAAAACCTTGTGATAAAATGTTACCATCTTGTGGTTGCAAATCAGATTCCATCTCTGCAATTTAGATTTCTCCTTGTATTCTGATCATCTTCTTCGTTCTGCTTTGCAAACTGTTTGCCTTCTTGTAATTGTCATCGTAACTGCTACTCAGTAATCTTCTTGGCACTCGTCAATCCCACAAGAGAGAGTAAATATGACCATGAAGACGCTTCATAAGCACCGTGATCGCCAGTGTTTAATGGTTTGGTTTAGCCGAGCAGTTTTGTACACAAATTTTGACAATTCGTATGACATTTCACTCTGACAACCATACAAATTCATCTTACTGCACACGCATCATTTTAGCAACACATACACTTCGAACTGAAAATTTTTGCACTTGTATTGTACTCAGAACATGGAATACACAGAGAGAATAAAACAGAAATACGACAACTAATTTGAATTGTGCATTCGACAAACTGCTGCATTTGACATACTGCATGTGACAACTAGAAATCCACCAATACACAAAAAATACACCCATCCCATCATGCTACATAACTAAATGGCTTTCTTCCTCACATGAAAGAGAAAAAATGACCCTTAACTTCCAAGATCCCAAAAGTCACTTAAAATAGACTACGGTTCACACCTTTGTCAAAACTAATCCTCCTAAGGTCTAACTCTAACAATAACATCCACGCAAGAGCTGACCACAACGTCTAATGTGGCTCTCACACGGATGATGCTCTTGTAGCATAAGGAGATCAATCTCTCCTCCCACAAGGCAACACTGAAGCTTCTGATGTAGTTGGCCCCTCTGACACTGAAACTGGGGCCCACCTAGTCCATGTACATTCCATGAGACGATCCTCATGGGGAGAGAGAGAGAACAGATGCTGCCACAACAGCTAAACGTGTTATCTTTGAGGCTGGCTTGGATGGGGATTAATCTGCATCCGAGCATCCTCTAGATAGGTGTGACTGCAAAGTGTGTATGGGCCAAGCCCAAGTAGCCCGAGCCGTACGTAAAGCAACCTCCTCTATCCAAGAGTCCTCATGCGTGTATACATAGCATGGCAAGCACTGAGTATTAGCAAAGTAGTGAACCATAATGTGTCTACATGCTGCTGCATCTGGAGGAGTCACCTCTAACTTGGCTAATGGCCACAGAGTAAAAAGCATGTATGTACCTCCTAGGTCTCCCATGTGAGGAGAGAACTCTAGGGTTTGTGTATGCAGCCACTCCAACACTGAGTCAAGGGTCCACTCAGTCTATTCCCTACCACAAAGGGGAAAAGAGAGCCAACTGCTAATTCGAAGGCCTCTAACCCCCTGGCTGCAAGGAACTAAACATGAACCCTGAAGCAGGCTGCCTCAAGGTCTGAAGAGGAGTCACCGAGAAAGCGTGTAAAGTCGTAGGCAAAGAAGTCCCATCGGTGCCGAATGTCAAATCTCGTCAGCCCTCGAGGGACTGTTGCAAAGGGAGATGTATGTACCTGTAAAGGGGGTCGCAAGAAAGGCTCTCCCTCTCTCGCCAAGCGACTAGTGGCAAAGGTGCTGCCAAGAGATCTCCTAGCAGCCGGAGATGGCCTTGCCCCCGAGTCGACTGTGGAACTGGAGCGGGAGGGGGGGGTGAAGGAGCAAGGTGAGGAGGGGGAGAAGAGGGGTGGGGGGGATCGACAGAAGTAGAGGGGGAGGGGGAGAGGCGGCGGGAACAGGAGGCGCGGTGGAGGCTAATGAGAAGGGGGAAAACCCGAGAGGAGGAGGGTCTATTGAGGGTGAATCTGAGATGGGGGCTGGAGCAGGGACCTCGTCCTGCTCAAGAGGACCAAATCGATTCCCCATGGAACCCAGTGTTGCTGGGCAGGTACTTGAGGACCACTCTGAGTGACAGGCTCTTGCTATGGTCTCTGCTGGCATCGACCACGAACTTGCTACCATCCCTCCTTCGCAAGAGCCCGAGGCTCAGAGGGTGGCTCTACGTATGTGCTCTGTGTCTCTGCCTGTGACTGTTGGCCAGCCCTTGCAGGCTAGGGCTGAGTCTAGGGTAAAGGTCCAGGCCTCCTCCATGGACAGCCCTTTGCAAGATGGCCCATCTGTCGACAAATGAAGCATTGGTTCGGAAGGCCCGAATACTCCACCCTCTGTCTAAACCAACCCTCACTCACTCGAGGAAGGAGGATGACCTTTGGGAGAGTGTGAGTATTCCTAACCAGAACATGATCTGAGGGAATGCCGATCGCCTTGGCAGCTACCGAGGCTGCCGTGCGAGGTGTCTCCAAGATAGTCCCAATCGTTGAGCCTATCTTGGACAAAAGTGGTAGGTACTCCCTCCGCAAACCAGGAAATCAGACAGAGATGGGAATGTCTGTCTCCTTTACTAACACATCTGAAGCAGAGTCAAAACCATGTCTCCACTGTCAAAAGTGGGCTCGAACTGCTTGGATGGTCAAGGGACTCATGGTGATGATCTTGGACGCCATCTCCGAGGTCTCAAACTCAACCTGATAGTAGCCTCGTCCGAGGATCTGAACGTCCAAGATCTTGCCCACCTATGCAAGAAGGCGGCTAGGTCTGGTGCCGAGAATCTTGCAGATGACAGAAGTCGTCTGCAAGCGCTCTACCTCTGCATCTAGACTCGCTTGCTTTGTGAGTGAGAGAGCAAGTCGAATGGTGGGCTCAACAGGGTCAGGCGAGGGGGCTTCATTGGAGTCCCTCTACGGTGGAGCATGAGCCGCCATCTATGTATGTTGCTGTGAAAAAGAAGCGGAGGATCGTCAACAAAAGGGGGGAAAACTGCTAGACCGAGCACATCAATGATGCTGGCAAAGCCCGTGAAGCAAGAAGGAAGAGGGATAGTGCTAAAGGCAAAATGCAAGCAAGGGGCAGACAGTGGGAAGGGGTGGAGGGGTAGGATGGACAACGGGTAGCTGGCTGCGGGCTGTCTAGGAAGGGGGCAGTGGCGGGGGACGGGGGTTGAAACGGGTTGGGTAGCGAGTATGGTAGCGGGCGAGGCTTAGCTCGCTGGCGGCGGGCAGAAGTGCGAGGAGAAATGGGCGAGAGAGCAGCACGAGGGCATGAGGGACGGCAGCGATGGCAAAGGGGAGAGAGGGGGCGGTGCGGGCAGCAGCAACGAGCAGTTGCTCCCTTCACAAAGTCCAAAATTAGTCTCTCTTACACAGGAATGAAAGCAGAGTTGGATCGCACTTGTGTTGTAAATTTCTTGTTATTTCAATCTTGTTGCCTCTTTCACTTGCTACTCTCTCACAGCTAGAAGCGGTGCTTTCTCGGTCAACCCTGGAGAACTGTGCTCTCCGACATTTTTGGTGAACCCGACGTGAAATTGACCGGGGTGAGAGAGTCCGGTGGAGCCACAGCGGGGGATATAGGAGGCTTTACAAAAACTTTTACACATAAGCCCGACTTACTTCTCTGAAGAGGTACAAAAAACACCGGATTTTACGAAATTGATGTAGATGATGGATGCATTGTTATGCCAGGCAAGGGTACAGGAAACAAAGCAAAAGAAATTAGAAGATGTGGTGGACGTAGTATTAGGCGTGGTGTATGCCAAATTTAATATGTTTGAGTGCTACGACCCAATGGGATACCTTTTGTATTATGAAATGGAGATGCGGGCACGCGAAGTTCTAGAGGAGCTTATGATGAAGTCGTTTAAGCGGTTGGTTATTCCAAGTTTGACTGCACAAGTTGAAGATCTTGCTTGGGAATATGTAGGTTGTTGGGAGTATTTAAAAGAACCAATTTTGCATTCTAGTAATGAAATTATGACAAAGGCAATGGGAGACGAGGATGAGCAGGTACCAGATTATGAAGAATTTTGGAAACGTTTGTGCAAAATTAGTAACAAATCAAGATGCTTTGGGAGATGTTGCACAAATTGAAGAGTCAAAACTTGAAATCAGTTCAGGTTTTCCAGAATTACCTAAAGTTAATGGTTGTGTCATTAGCAACCTAGATGAAACTAATAATGAAGATGCTAGTTGTTTTGATGTCAACTAACAAGGGGACATTATGCATGTGGATTATACACAAGTATGTGAGAAATCTTTGAATCTAGAAGAAGATGCTTGCCATGATGTGAAAACTGCACAGGATACCATGGATGTGTCATTTGATACATCTGAACAGGAGCAACAGTCTAAATTTATTATGGAGGAAGTGCGTACATGTGGTGATGCTGCTGAACAGGATGAGGATGGCATCATTGATGCTTTCCTATGTGACTTACATGCATGTGGCTCAGTATGTGGTGATACCCCCTATGAAGGGAATGCCAATTCAGAGGGGTTGTAGGTTTTATAGCTAGAGAATGGGATTACAATAGACACTAATCTTTTTTAAGAAGATCAAGTAGAAGACTTATGTATAGACAAGCTTATGTGTAACAGTGATGCTCCAAATATTACAGATGCAGAGAATATTAGAGATCTTCCGTGTGATGAAGTGGATGATGAGGTAATGGGGTACCAGTAGGTGCATCAAGACTTTAAAGCTAGAAGAGATGAAGATGGTATACGGGATCGTCTACCAAGGTGGCAAGACAACCAAAATTTTCAAAAGCTGTTTACCAGGTTCATCAAAGGATATGCACGGTATGGATTTTTTATGTTATTCCCCTTACTAGTCATCATGTAAGGGATCTTATGGTTTCTAGCAGAAGGGAGTGGTTGCTCATGTGTACATGCCAAAGGACAAATTCTATTCCCAATTATCGACAGGGTTTGGGTGTTGTCACTTGATTCTAGACAGGTCTCCCTGTTTTGCAAAGAATACAGGTGCTATGTGCTCAGCATGAAGTTCAAACCAAGAGAATTCGACAAATTTTGGAAGCAGATTCAACATGGTTGCATGCTATTGGGGCCAAGCTATGGTGTCATGTTATGTGACGCCTTCAAAATATGCATACAATATGGGTTTTTGAAGCTGTATATTCCAGAAGGGTTTTATAAAGCTCCAGTGTTTGGACAATTTCTTCTTATTCCATTTGATCCAACCGGACTACCTAATGGCTATGGCTTTGGACAAGGAGTTGTCTATGTGTCCTAACACAGGGATTGATGTGCCAGCCAAAATAATGCTTGAAGATTTGATGCAATTGGCACATATCGGAGGATGTGTAGGTTCACAGGGGGTGGATGTCATGCCGCTTTGCCAGCACCGTATGAAAAAGAAGGATCTACAAGTATTTTTCAATTTTTGCCAAACTTATCACTTATGCCAAAATCTGATATGATTACAGGATTGATTGATATGTATGTTTCTTATGGACTTATAGCCAAGAAAGGAATATTGATGCCTACAAACCAAGATATGGTAATGCTGCTAGAATGAAGTTTAAAGACCAAAGTTGTACTACCTAGAATGCTCTACAAGCCTATCTTTACAGCTCGTTGATTGGAGTCTGGATGAAAACGTTATGGGCAATTTAGTATTTTCCAGGGGTCAGATCTGCTATATTTATACCGGAGTTGGGATATGTGCTCGAGTGATCTACTTTGATTTTACAAGGTTTCAGATGATAGCATTTGGTACGGTCTTGAGCATTTGCTAGAAGTAGATTGCAATAGGTGCAGTTGGGATATGTATGTCAAATGTGGCTCTTAATTGGGTGAAGGCAGATCAACAACTTTGCCAGGTTGTGGTGGTTGAACGTGCTAAGGGTTGGTGGATTGTGACTTCAAATGATGCTATGATGAATGCAGAGATGGATCGTGCTCAACAAACTTAATTCTTTTATGTGCTCAAAGGCCGATGTCTAGCAGTTTTTCAATTGAAATCCATCACGACTCGTGTTTGTCGATGATTCGAGCGATATTGCTATTCTCAATGGATATTTTGAGAATCATATGTTTTGAGAGTTGATTACATTTAGTGATAGTCAGTTGGGATCATGTCATCATCAACATGACAGATGGTCCTTTTTATGAAGCTTCGAGTAGAGTAGTTGGTGTGAAACGAGGCCAAGTTGAGATTTTCTTTTAAATAGTGGACTTTATTTTTCCAAATGAGGGTGGTGAACACCATACAGTATTAGAGCACTGAAGCAAAAAAAAAAGCGAGAGCTACATGGGGAATCTGGAAGGGTAGGCACTACTACAGAGCACTGCAGCTTGCATGAAGAAGTGTCGCCACTGAAGGTGTGTAGCTTGCATGAGGAAGTACCGCCGCTGCAGGTGTGTAGCTTGCATGAAGAGGTGCGGCCACATCAGGTGGCAACTAGCATTCATGAGATAGCAGGGAAGAGGGTGGCCAAGGCGGAAAAAAAGGGGGCGTACAGAGAGGGGATCTTCGGGGGGAGGGGGGGGGAGAAAGAGGAACCAATAGCGAGGTCGCTGGTGGCCAAAGGATGCAAGAGGGGGGAGCTTTTGCATAGCGAAGGGAAGGGGCCAGTCTTTGAGGGCGCTAAGCTATAGGGGCGACCTAATGCTATTGCTAGTGGCCAAGGAGGATGAAAGGGAGGCCACTTAAGAGGATGGCCACTTGCACAACATAATAGGGAGTTGATGGTCAATGGCAGAAGGCTACAAAGAGGGGCACCCAGTGCTATAGATGGAGTCCGAGAGGGCCGAGAGCTTCATGAGGAAAGGATGGGACCACTAGCGATATGCCTAGTGGCCAGAGGGTGGAAAAAGGGGAGGCTCTATCAAGAAGAGGGATGATATGTAGGTGGGAGAAGGGGAGAGTATAGCCTTTGGGGGTTGTTGGTAGCGCAAGGGGGACAGATGCCATTGGGGTCGGCAAGGCTAGGCAAGAGATAGGAGAAGGGAGCCTGAGCTGCAAGTGAAGAGGACGGTGCCAAAGAGAGGCCAAAGCTACACGGCTTGAGGAGGTCAAGAGCTGCAGGAGGTTATTGAGGGCTGCATGGGAAAGTAAGGCTACTGTAGGGGGAGGGGGAAAAAGAAAGTGCTACCATAGGGCAATCGAGAGCTGATGTCTATGTCCTTTGTATCATGGCCATGGGTTAGCTTTGAATTATTGAATCAAGTACCAATTGGAAACTTGGCTATTAGCAGCACCTTTTGATGATGAGAAAGGGTGTTTGGGAAAGAGCCACTAGAGGACATCCCCAAGATGAAGGGTTGAAGATTGTATATTTAAAAAGTGGAAGAAGCACGATGCTATACCAAAGGAGCTAAGGAATTTTATGTTGTGATATTTTATCATTGTACCTGCTCTTATTGAAGCCAACATGATCGGAATTATCTCTATCTCTCATCCTTGTGCCCTAGCTCAAAGCTCTATCTCATAAGAATCCATACATAGATCTGTTGTTTTCCTGTCTCATAAGAATCGATACATAGCTCTATTGTTTAGAAGCTCTCGTTATTATCTCCATATCTTCATATCCCTAATAACATTAAGTTATATCTACCTTTTACTTAATCAAAAAAGCTTTAGACTCTTTGATTTCTCAATGACAGTGAACAACAAGAAGCAAAGACGTTTGTAAAAGCTGCAAGGGACAAATCTCAAGATGATCTCCTCCAAATTGGACATCAAAGAAAAATCTTTCAAATGATGTTAACTCAATGAACAGAGTAAGGGTATGGGCGAGCATTGGTGCAAGAAGGTTGGATTATAAATCTTGGTATTGGGCCGGCTTGTGATCATTGCGGGCTCGGGTGTATGCTGCCAACGATGGCTTGAGCATGCAACAGGCAAGAACCGACCTTATGATCGGCTGGAGGGTCAAACAACACGAATTTGACATGTATGGGTGCCATTGCTCGAGATTATATCATTACCCAAGGGTTTTTGTTAGAGTTTGAATGAATACCAAGGGTCGATTTCGACCATACTTTGTACATGAATTGAGAAATTGAATGAAAGCAGAGTTGGGTTGCACTTGTGTTGTAAAAAGCTCTTGTTATTTGAATCTTGTTGCATCTTTCACTCGCTACTCTCTCACAGTTAGAAGCCTGGTGCTTTCCCGGTCAACCCTGGAGAACCGTGCTCTCCAACAACCTGCAACAAGCTTGTGATGAGGCTAGAATCAACACCAAAGCCTATCAGGCTATTTTCCAACTCCTAAAGGATGCCCTCAAAGAGCATGGCATTGTGGAAAACCTATTTTTTGTTTCGCACAAGGTCAACCTCACAAAGAAGTCTACAAACAAAGATGTGTTCTCCTGCATTGGGACATACCTACATATGGAGGACACAATGCCAACTTCCCTTTATGCTTCGTGCACAACAAAGGCAAGGGGAAAAGTTAAGAAACACTCCATAAGGCCTTCCGAGAAGGGCTTCCCTTACATAATGTGGACCAATATTTTTGTGGACCTTAGAAGGCTTCAACAAGCCATGCTTAGATTTGACGAGTTACCTAAAGAAGGTGACACACTATACTTTTTTCTTTTGGTTGTGTTCTTATCATAGACTTTGAAATATAAGGTCTCGGCACTATATTATTTTGCAGTGCTTGGCACAAAGGTTTCTTTTGTGCTGAAACTCGATGAGTGTCAAATAGTGAAAGGTCGAAGGTTAGAGAGGCTAAGTGTCAATCTAATGAATGAGGCCCTTTTGCAAACCAAGCGAAGGGATTCAGTCAAGCCATCTCCCACCCCGTCTTTTAGCATATAATCAGATAAAGAGATTTGATGGTTGGGTGCTATTGAGGTGCCCAAAGAGACCAATGGATTACTTTCATGAATTTTTGAGAGAGCTCCATGGATCACAAAAGTAATACACTCCCAAATTGCAGGTGAGAAGATGGAGGTTGAGTGTTTTGGTAGCTATGAGGTGGAGTACCACTTAGGTGGGGACTTGAAGACCATAAAGTGTTTGCTTGGCTGCAAACAAAGGGCTTCTTCCCTCATGCCTTGTCCATTTTGCACTCGAGGGTACAAACCTAACGGACAAAAATCACACAAGAGCATTTTAGAGGTCGGTTCAATGCTTCCATGGCAAGGGCATGGAGAACAAGGGTTGGTTTGTCGTGATGTTGGAGATGAAGGTAGAGAATGGGAAGCGTCTATTTTGAGATGTCCCATGCTCAATGCCCAGACTGTGCACAAAAGGACCAGGCTTGGAATCCAATTTTTCCGTTTCCTCTATTGAATTTACATTTTTGTAAATTACACGCGTTCATCTGCATTTTTGATAGGCTATTGAAGCTCCACATTGACTATGCTTTCACAATGAAACCATTCAAAAAGTCGTAGGAAGCGATCGAAAGAGTGGAGGCACTCTTGAATTTCATTGGCTGTCACGGTGGAAATATGTCTATCGTTGCTGCAAAGAACACAGGGGAGGCCCATGAAATTGCTCAATAAGTGTCAATGAGTGGACAAAAATCCATACACTTCTTTTAAAAAGTTCCCCAAGGAAATCCGGGTCGATATGCTACTCAAAACAACTCCAACCAGCAGGCAGGTAAACCTTTGGGAACTTTAGAAGGAGTTATGCAAAGCTACTACTGATAATGATTCAATGGCAAGCTTCAAACATGCGCAAACAAGTTTGGACACATTTTGATAAAATGGTCAAGCTTATGGGCCATACCAGCACAACAGAGGAACAAGACCAACCATTTCAAGAAGCCTTGATGGATTTCACCAAGGTCTTTACTCTTTCTTGGGGTGATAATAACATCACAAATTACATGGTAAGACATGTTACGTAGTGAACTTATTACAAAGGATTGTTTTCATTAAATAATCTGGATCATTTTCTCATGTGAACAGCATATCTTGTTTGCACATGGTGCATTTTTTAAGCACAAATATGGTTCGCTTGAAATTTTTAGCACTCAAGGCATGGAGAAGTCCGATTATCGAGCAAGGGCGGTGTACTTCAAAAATACTCGACATGGTGGTGGAATGGTGCAATCCAATTATTTGAAGGAGATGTTCAACTAGTTTTTCTGCACAATGTTTGCTCGTAAGCTCACAAGGGAGCGTGTGTGACAATCCAAGATTGCTATTGAAGTGCGGAAATGGAGTCTTCAAGAGCATAGCAACAAGTGGAAAATGTTATAAGGCCCCGCCAAGCATGCTGCATGGTGCCCCAATGCAGAGTGCGACGAGGGTCAAAGTGGATTTTGTGCGAGTGACTACAAGTGAATGCAAGGTCCAACTCTTAACGACATGTTCATTTAAAAAATAATAGTTTTTCTCCAAAATTTGTGTGAACAGGGCCCTTTTAAAATGGGCCCTTATAAATGTTGCATGCTCTCATAAACCACTCATTTCTTAAGCACACGTGAGCTCTTACCATACCAAATGGCATGCACCAAACAAACTGCAAAAGAGCATCCGCTTGCCAACAAAAACATCCTCCAAGGATGTGAGAAGCCAGCATGGCTTAAAGGCACAAGAAAACGGCCACGAACACCTGGCCGTTCTAGGCACTCTTCTAGCAGTGGGCATGGTAGTCGGGCCCAAGATTCATCGAGGGCTGAAGAATCTTCACGTCCCCAAGAACAAACACCTAAATGAAGAATGAAGCAACGCACCCAGCGTTGGAGAGATGAAGAGGCCTAGCAAACACCAAAGTCTGATAGGGAGGATCCGCTCACAAGCAAGACCATCCAGACCTCGGGTGGTCCATACAGACACTGAATCAGAGACAGAGCCACCATGGTAGAGAGCAGGTATACCACGCACACATCGAGTGCCCGTTGGGGGGAAGACATTGCCTTGAGGCCAGAGAGCTCTCCCCACAGCACAAGATTGGGAGCCAAGGGAAGAGGATTTAATCAGAAGAGGCTGCAGATCCATCCCATAAGCATGTAAACAGGCTCAAGACAAAGTTTTTCAAGAAGCCTAAACGCCGCCAGCCAACAAATGTGCAAGTGCCACCAAGACAACCTCAACGGCGTCGAAACATAGCAAGGGCAATTGCAAAAATCTAGCACTACCAAAAGACTAGAGAGCTTTTAATTTGACGCGTCCCCTTTGCTTGCACAGTGAAGGAGGTGCTTCAAAGCTATGGAAATCAGTATAGAATGCAAGCAATATTGCTAGAGGCTATTCAAGAAGCTTCAGAGACCCACATGATTTCGGTGTTGGAAGATACCAACCTATGCGCCATACATGCAAAGCAAGTGATAATACAGCCAAAAGATATGCATCTTGCACGTTGATTGCGATGGGACCTCGAGCATTAGCCAAAGTTACCCCTCTTTTTGTATTGCATACCCTTATCTTTGTAATTATATGACTTTGCAAATGACAAAATGATTAACAGTTGTGTCTACTGTGTCTATTATCCATGTGTTTTAACTTTATTGCTTCTAAACATGAAGAGTTAAATATCAATCAAAAATTAACTTTTTTGGTATCCTATGGGGCAGACAAGCCTAGAAACTGCAAAAAAAAATGGTTGCCACAAGGGCACGCAAATGGCCCATCCATCAAGTTTTGATGGCTAACCTGCATGCCCTTGTGGCCACCATTTTTTTGGCATTTTCTAGCTTTGTTTACCCCTACCAAAAAATTTAACATATAGTGAAACAGGTGTTTATGCAACATTAAACTAGATTTTTAAAGTGTCCAATGTAACTGGGCCTTTTGGTGCAGGGAACTATTAGGTAGAGCTGAAGGAGGTGATAGTGTGCTTGAAAACTTAAATTCTAAGTTGATCTCACCTTTTCTAGTGTCCTTGAGTGCAAACATAGGTTCCAAATGCAAAAAAAAAGGGTGGCCACAAGGACGTGCAGGTTAGCAATCCAAAACTGATGGATGGGCCATTTGTGCGCCCTTGTGGCCACCATTTTTTTACACTATGTAGGCTTGTCTGCCCCCATGATACTTAAAACATATAGAGAAAGCAATTGTTTTTGCAGCATTACTGTAGAGATACCACTTCTTTTCACTGAGATTTGTTTTATATTGTCCACAAAATTAAGGTAAGTTGAAAGGAGTAATCATGTGCATCCAACTTCCACTGTGTTGTTACTTCAAGCAAAAAAGACACAGCTTATTGAAAAATGTACAAGATTGACAGATCACATTTAGAAGAACGTACAAGATAGAGAGACAATTCGAAATATTTTTTATTACTTCCAAAAAGTAGATTTTACATCATACATCTAAGGAGTTCATAATTTTCTTGACATTTCCTGGCACTGCGCTATGGTCTTTGGGTCAATTGAGCCAATGGAAGCATGTATCCCTATCTGGGCAAGCACTTTACCATGGAAGCCAGTGCCAAATGTTGTGCATACAAGGAATCTATGCACTAGGAACACAAGATGCGCAGTTTGAGCAATGGTGCACAAACACAAAACGTTGCTCAAAGCTTTCAACGAACACGTCATCAAAGGGCCCTGGGGAGTAAATTTGTTATGGACAATGGCAAAATCGCCAAGGGGGAGTTGTCCTAGGTAATGCACAAGGGAAGACTGACATCCAAAGCCCATCTGCTTGCCACCCTTCCTTGCTGCAAAATCATCAACCTCCACGACGTCCTGTCATAAACCAATCAAGGTTTTGAAAAAAGACAATGAAGGATAAAAAAAATAACATGAAAATTAGGATAGATTTTACCTCCTGCTCCTTGTCGTCCTCCTCCCTGTTGCCCTTTACATCCAAGTCAATGCTCCCTTGCACCGCACCTATGAGCTTTGGATCATCAAATGGGGGGTTGCGTAGTGGCATAGGCATCCTACAGGCCTCAACCTTGGCTTGTGTGGCTTGGAATTATTCCTCAACCACGTGCTACTAATCTGCTGCCAGGACCTCCACACACACAACTGCAATAGTGTCAGCAACAGAGTCCCCAAGTGGCAAGAGCTTTCTTTCAAGGGCATCTGGCATATTGTCTAAGGGAAACTTGGTGCTGTTACATAGCACGCTCAAGCATTCATCCATGCGCAGGCCAAATGCTTTTTCCAAATAATGCATAAACACATACTCCTCCCCATCCACTACCACTGAGGAGAAGTGGCTTATTTCCACCTCTGGGAAAGCCTCATCCATCGATGGTAGTGGAACTATAGTGTCACCAAGGCCAGCCACGCTAACGGATTTCTCTACCACCTTCTCGAGCCCCTTGGGGTACTCGAGCTGAAATGTTTGTCCTTCTGCTGCAAGGTTCATGGGGTCAACCACCTTCTCCTTGGTGTCCTTCAGGAAGGACCCAACCTGAAGGTGTGGTAGGCGGAGCTCCTCCAAATGAGGTTCCTCGCTCACCAAGAAGATGATTGTTGCAAGAGCTGCAAAAGGTACTCCACTCCCAACTTGCTCTTCTTGAGCGCTGACATCCCTGGGGACTGCTCGTCCAAGAAATGGCCTGCATCGGTGGCAATTTCTTGAAATCGTCACAACCGCTTCAAGAATGGGAAATCACCTTTGTGTATGTAGAACAAAAGATCTCAAGGCACGCAGATCCCTGCATGTGGGGACATAGATACGGAATATTTTATGATGTGCTCCTCCATGAACGCAAAAATTTCGGCAAATGCATCCATGTGAAGGGAAATTGTGGCGTCAAGGTCAGGGAGACGAGTAAAGAAGGTGTGGAGGTCCAACCTCCCTTTGTATTTGGTGTCCTCAAGGAAGAGGATGAAGCGTGAGAAAGGGGTGGATGTGGGTGCAGATGCAGAGGCTATGGAGGCATCCATGTCTAGCCTGGGGTACGGATAGAAAGTGGAGGAGCTCAAGTGTTGCGAAAGTGAAAAGTGTGAATGAGTTATGCCGCCCCCCTTTTATAATGGTCCCCTTTTTAAAGACACTTTTCCCAATAATTAAAGAAAGGCATTTTCACCAAAAAATGATCTCTCATCTCAATGTGAAAAATTACATTCAAAGACATGATTCGTCAAAGCAAGTCATGTTGATTACATCGGGGATTTTTTTCAAAATTGCAAGAGTTACAAAGCTATAAGAGTGATAGCATAGTTCCATCCATGCCCCAGTCATCCTCAACCTTCAATTTGTCTTCCATTCTCTTCCCAATCTACGGACATTCATTACAATAAGCATCCAATGATCAACAAACTATGATGTATTGAAAATGTGGTAGAAGAATTCTCACCTTGTGACCTTGTAAACGAAATCTCGTTGTTGAAGGGCCTCAAAATCCATAATAACCAAATGTTCTCGCACATTGTTGAGAGTCCAATGCTTGTTCACTTGGACTATCTCCAAAGCATCGTTGGGCATCCTCACTGCAATGTCAAAGCTTGCAATAGTTCCGTCTACACTCTGTAAGGGAGTCCACACTCCAAGCTTGCACATCCAATGATTATTGTGGAATCATATGTACAAGGAGGTGCAGGATTTTGAATAGCGCATCCCAATACCTGAACCTCCAACAGTACCGGTCCCCATTGTGCATGCCCTCCACAAAACCCCACTCCTCTTTTAAAAGCCTTCCAAATTCCTCATAATGCACATCTTTACATACAAGCATTGTGGTAGTCTTCACAAATCCAAACTCTATAAAAATGTGCACAAAACAATGAATAGGCAAACACCAACTCAAGCCCAGAGACCTAGAAGCTTTAGAGTATTTCAAAGAGTTTTGGACATCTGTTATCATCTTTTGCTTGAAAGATACTACTGACCACAAATCTGGCTGTGGCCACTCAATACTTAATAAGGAAGTTACTTTGATGGGTTCAAGCATTCCAAACTCTTGTGTAGAAGTAGGCACAATATAGGAGTGAGAATAGAAGAAAATCCTTCTTTGAACCAGTTTGGTTGGGCAAAGATGTGCGAAAATTATTGCTCTAATATCCGCATGTGTAGCATTGAATGTGCCGGAAAGACTATGTATTGGTGGCTGCTCCTCCACCAATGTGGATGGAAATATGACTATAAATGCATGGCAAATCTTAAGTATGAATCCATAATAACATTACACTATGATTTCACACATATCTTTGTATTCTCAAAACATGTACTTACAATGTGTTGGAAATCGAGGTGGTTGTTGCAATTGCATGCTTGACATTGAGAAAACATGTTGCACAATGGCTACATCCCCCTTGTCTTTGTGGTTCTTGAAGCCAAGGAGCTTTCCTTTCCAATGATTATCCAAGTTTGCACGATTTCGCACACGATGAGAGCCAATAGCAGATGATTGCATGTATACCAAGCACCTTTGGTGAACTCTTGTGGCACGCACTCATCATCTATACCTCTTGTGTTGTGGCATGCAAGTGTTGTGACCTCATCCTTTGGCCGCCTTTGCAAAGTAAAGATGGCCATGGTTGAACAAAGAAAATTAGGAGGAGGAGCAGGACATTGCTTGTCGCTACAATGTAGGTGGGAGAAAGTGATAGGAGAAGGTGGTTAACCCTTGCTTGGTGTGGCAATGGGAGGAGAAGGTGGATAACCCTTGCTTGGTGTGGCAATGGAAGGTGGTAGGGAAGAAGAGAGGAGCTTCCTTGCTGCAGCAATGGAGATGGTGTAGAGAGAGAGTGTTGGAGTAGAGGGTGAGTGTGATG
Organism: Adiantum capillus-veneris; assembly: GCF_014529385.1. Taxonomy (NCBI): domain Eukaryota; kingdom Viridiplantae; phylum Streptophyta; class Polypodiopsida; order Polypodiales; family Pteridaceae; genus Adiantum; species Adiantum capillus-veneris. The sequence goes on along the minus strand of NC_140942.1, from coordinate 36,081,566 downwards.
GTTGCAACCAAGGAGGGGTTGGAAAAGGGGTTCTAGAGAGACAAAATCACTTTTTGCCTAAGGACTACTTTTGGGGGGGCTCTGGATAGTAAAAAAAGATGTTTCAAAAGTTTTTTTTTTTAATCTAAATTTTAGAGTTTTTGGGTGCACGGTTTGACTTTTTGAGGTCTTTTTTGACCATAAAATTGGTTTAGGGGGGTTTAATAAAGATAAGATTTGAGTTTTGAAAATTTTGAAAATTTTCAAAATTTTGAGATTTTTTAAAACCATATCAAAAAGGAGGGAAGTTGGAGGTTCAATATGCCCCCCCCCCCCCACCCCACCTTCTCACTAGGTAAGAGGCCATTATGAAGTGTAAGACTACTTTGTCCCCCTACATTTTTGAGGGCATAAAGTGTGTCCACCACCCTCCTTTCATTGGCTGGCCTCTTATTAGCCTTAATCCCAAATGGTCCGTAGAGGGTTCATATTTTTCCTAATGTAATATTGTCCATACTTCTACAGGAAAATCACCTTTTGAAATCATAGAAAGAAGACCTAAAAGTCCCGTGCTGCTTAAAGTACATGGAAAGATCTTCGATGCCGATGAGTATAGTTGTGATGTACAGGAATCTTTTCCAAATATTAAGGAGGCTATATCCGTCTCTCAACAAAGGAAAAAAGTTGCTACTGATGACAAGCACAAAAGGGCCTTAACGTGCAAAGAAAATGATTGGGTCTTACTTAAGTTTCCCAAGGCTCAATTGAGGCAAACGACAGGAAAAAATCATACGGGCCATCAAAAGTATTATGCTAAACTGGCAAAAAGACACTATGGTCCTTTTCAAGTCTTGAAGCCAATCAATGAGATGGCTTATCAACTCAAGTTGTCCAACCATTATCTCATACACAATGTTTTTCATGTGAGCCTACTTAAGCCCTACAAAGGAGAGCCACCAAACCCTCCAGAAATCAAAGACCAAGAAGAGAAGGTACTACGACCTGAAGCTATCCTTCGACATGAAGAGAAGGTACTACGACATGGTAAGATTATCCGCCGTCGATAGCTTATTAGTTTCAAAAATTATCATTTTGAAGATGCTAGATGGATGCAAGGAATACAGCTTAAGGATAGTATGAACCTTGTCAATGGTGGTCTGTTCGCAAAATGAATGAGTCCCCAATAGATAATGCTTACATGTGTCTCAGGGGCATGTAGAATAGAGAAAAGATCTTTTTCATATATGCCCAAGACTTGTTCATTGGCATTGAGCCTTCGGCTCTCATATGCTAAGGCATGCCCTTCTTGAATCAAAAATACTCCAAGGAAATCACCACAAGCATCACATTGGACCTCAAATGGATTTGAGAGATCCAAAAGCATAAGTACTGGTTGGGAGGTAAGCTTCTGTTTGAGCTTTTCAAAATCATTTTTCTCCTTAGCACTCCATGAGTACTTAACGTTCTTCTTTGTTAAGTCATGTAGTGGTCCACTATTTGAGAAAATTTGGCTATGAAGCGTCTATAGTATGCACACATACAAATAAATCTTCTTAGCTCATGTAGATTCCTTGGATTAGGACATGCTTTTTCCGAAGAAAAAGGATTTGAAGGACCAACAATGTGATTCAAAAAAAAAGAGATCACTTTTGAGATATGATTTTAGCTGATAGTCCAAGAGCGAGACCAAAAATGTGACAAGATCCATCTCTAATACTTCGATAGAGGCTCCAACTTCATTGTCTGGAATCTTGTTTTTGGAACTTTTTTCCCTTTTCAGCTTTTTTCTAGGTGGTGATGGTGGGCCTACTACCTTTTGGACTGCATGCTTTGACATGTGCAAAGGATCAATTTGGGAATCAATTGGTGGTAGTTGGTCGATCATTCATAGGGCTTGGTATGCTATCTTGGTAAGCATTGGCCCTGCGTTCATGTAATCTGTATTTCTCTCGCTTCACTTGAGGTTGGCCTTGACCAAATTTTCAAGGATGTAGTTCCCCAAGTTGTCGCGCACTACTCTTTGCTCAAACAGCCCCATGGACATGACTACTGCATTGTGTGGATTTGGCTATGTGTACCTTGGTGGATTTTGTACTTTGATATGCTGAGATATCAACCAAAGTGGTAACTTTGTCTCTAAATACACCAAGCCCTTGTATGTGAATGTATGATCTTGTTGCTTGATGAATGCTTTATCATTGTCGATGGCCTTTGTCTTGAGCAGCATGTTGTGATTTCCAGGGGGTAGGTGGAGAGCTTGGTTGATTAGGTTAGTGGTGATCCAAACCTTCACAGTTTCTCCATCCTTGTTTGTCAATGTAGCCTCACCATTGTATTGAATTGAGATCATCGGCTTGTGGGTTCTCTCAAAAAAAAGTACTCCATGGTGGCAATCTAAAAAAGGTGTCCATCTGTAGACATCTAGACCCCTTGATGACTTCTTGTTGTTGGTGCAAAGTCCATAGTTCTTTTGGGAAGATGGTTGTCTTTCCTTTAGTACCATCCGCTGCTTGAAACCTTCCAATAAAGATAGTGGCTTGTATCTTTGCTAGCTCCTCCTCCGAGGTGAGCTTTCTCATTTGATGAGATCTCCACCACCTAGTAGGGGGGAGCCTCCACTGCTTCCTTGGTCATCTACAAGGCATTCTGTCATCAAAAAATCCTTCAATTAGCTCCAAAAGTTGGCCATATTTTCTTCCAAAAAGTCAAAGAAAGGCAAACTTGACCATAAAATGAAAATGAGCATAACTTGTTCAAAAGAAGTCCAAAGTTGACCAAACTTCAACAGTGCGTCTAGGACAACATGCACTAGGTCATGTGGTTACATGTTGGTTTTGGCTCAACAGGTCATGGATCGTGATCCATGTTGGAACACATATAAGAATTTTGGTGATACAATCTGATAAAGCATGCTTTGAGGGTGCTATGGTTCACTTCTTTTTGGATTTAGATTGGTGGTTGGAAATGCATGCCCACTTTTTGGAAATTTTCTCAGACTTAGAGAATTTTGTCATATTGGCAAGGGTTTTGAAGTTCAAATGACTTGAAACTTGAGGCTTAGTCTAGTTTTGGTATTTGGGACCTGATGGTATGATTTTGGTCTAGAAAGCTTGCGAGGGGTCATCGATCGTGATTTATATTCATCAGCCATTTGGGGTGAAACTTGGGGTACGTGTTCCTAAAGCATGTCTTAACACACTGGTGAAGTTATTTTCAAATTTGAACAAGTTTCTCTCAAGTTTCCCTAGTTTCTCAAGTTATGGCCCAATTTGGTCTCACTTTGCCATTGGAAGCAAAACTAAAAATCAATAATGTGAGTCCTTCATAGAGATGGATGGGAAAAGTGAACATGTTCATCGGGTGCTAAAGGATATACTATGAGTATGTGTTAGCACAAAGCTATCTGATTGCGTAGACTACCTCTCTATTGAAGGAATTTGTACGATTTAGATCACCACCTAGGGTGGGGTTGGCTACAGAGAAGATTTAGCAAATCAAGGACTTTTTCAAGGACTAAGACCGTATGGATATGCTACAAATTTCTCATCTAAATGTTAGACATGCATAGAATAGATATTAGAAGTATGCTGAAGAGAGACGCCAATAATTTATTTTTCAAGAAAATTTAGAAGAGGTATTCTTACATGTTCTAGAGCATTCAAGAAGTCTAAAAATTGGACTTGTACCTTAGTTATCTCCTCAATATTGTGGTCCATCGCAAATACTCTAGTGAGTTGGGTATATGGTATGCACACTCTCGTGTTAATCCGTTTTTTCATGTAGACTATTTAAGTAAATGGTTACAAAGGGACAACAAAGTAATCCATCAAGAATATGCCCATTTTGTTTTTGAGGACAAAAACCCTTCTCCAATGGGGGAGTAATGTCAGGACAATGGTAAGACCAGGGAGCATGCATAGTTAAGGGGTTTTCTAAAAAGGGGCTAAGAGGCCTATATAGGAATATGGTAGGGTGGAGTTGAGGATTCAGTAATCCCTTAAGTCTCACAGGGTGAATTCATTATTGTCCCTTTCCAACCATGTACTCAAGTCCACCCTACCACCCTGCTTTCCAATGAGAAAAAGATAAATGTGATCAAGTTTTCTAATCTACCATGAGTTTGCACATATAGACATTTAAAAGAGCTTATTTACACCATAAACGCATGTACACAACAAAATCAAAATCATCATCAAATAAGAAATATATAAATACAAATCACAACCCTTAATTAATTGTCTGAACTTATATTCCAATGTGGAGGATTATAATCCCCTTGCTATAAGGGCTCACTTCACTACTTACTCTAAGTAGTTACCCCAAATTGACAATAGTTACCTTATGGGATGAGAATATGTCCATAGTTACCCCTTTTTGGTCCACATGCAAAGAAGTTTACCCATACTATTCTTCGGTTATTAAAAATCTAAATTCCAAATTATTTAAAAATCAGCATTACCTAAATCTTATACCAAAAGCATTATCATCCATTCATTTGTGATCCCATTATGACGACACAAGCATTGTGTCAACCATTCAAAACAAAGGCAAACAATAATCAGACGACGACCAAGTGAAATATGGTGTTCATTTGGCATGTTATCATTATTCCAAAATCCTTTTTTTATGGTAGCCTACTAAGAGGAAGAGAATATTCCTTACATTATGATGAAGAGGCATTTGGTAAGCTATTACTACGGAGCAAGGTTGGCAGATCCATCATTGATGGGAGGTTCAAGAGAAGGAGTATCCACTTCGGCCATCTTCTTGACTTTGGGCTCCATGGTGGGTGTGATTCATCCACGCACTCCTTGGGCCTAACCATGACTTCATCTTCATGACATCGTGAGCTTCCTGATAGGAGACAAGAGGGATTTGAATAATATTGCCACTTGATCGCAAAGGAAACAAAGACAATAGTAGTGGGACGATAATAATGGAGTATATAGAGAACCCTACTTGAGTGGACTATTAATATTGTAATTAGGGTTTAGGATGAGAGGTATTTTCATAGAGGGAAAGAGAGACAGAATGATTGAGTAACCTTGGGATTAAGAAATATAGCTATGTATAAATGCCCACATACATCGTGTACTATTCATACAATTTATTTGTTTTATTCTTATTGTTGAGTATAGACATATGGGGATATTATTTTGAGAGAAAGGTATGTATGTGTGTGTGCATATATCTATATATAGAGAGAGAGAAGACTAACTAGAGAGAGAAAGAGAGCAATATATGTTTGTGTGATTCTTAGTAGGCATCAGCCACAAACACACATACACACACACACACACACACAGAGACTTTATAGGAGAGAGGAGGGAGAGAGCTTGTGTGTGTGTGTGTGTGTGTGTGTGTGTGTGTGTGTGTGTGTGTGTGTGTGTGTGGACGGGTTGGTCATACGAAGGCAGACGATCTAGCAAGGAAGAGAGAGAGATGGAGGTGGACGTGACTTGCAAATGGTAGCAACGATGGTAGCAACCCCACGTGTTGAAAACAAAAAGGAGGGGTGGTCCGCGTTGTTGACTACCTCCTTGTCAAAAAAAAAAGGTAATTTCTTCTCCATAACATGTCATCACCTTTTCATCAATAGTTAGCTAGTACACAATGCACACACAACATTGTCTTCCATAAACCAAACCCATCATAAAATTGCTGCATACACCCAAATTAGATTTGCTACTTAATGGTACTCTTAGATGAAAGTTGAATTAGCACCTAAATCGAGTTCTACGGTACATCTACTTTTTGTCCCAAGTTCACCAATTTTACCCAAATTAACAAAGGCACTCTAGATTAGCCCTCACATTGATATCGATCATTGATTTTACATGTGTCACTTTAGGAGAGGGTGGGATGGTGTTCATGTCATTGACCATCGATTTGCTTACGTCATTGAGTACAAGGTGTGACCTACCCTCATGAAACAAGGTGAAGTCTTCACAAGGGCCTTCAAAAGCAAAAAAAGTGACGATTGAAGGTAGGGGTCATGAGAGTTAAAAATCTATTTTGAAAAGGTAAAAACTCATAATGATGTGTGTGTGTGTGTGTGTGTGTGTGTGTGTGTGTGTGTGTGAGAGAGAGAGAGAGAGAGAGAGAGAGAGAGTAGTGTTTAACAAAATCGTTTACTTAGCCTTTAATGTAAAGGGTGGATTTACAAGATATTAGCAATTAATTTCTATTTATGATTCAAAGTGCACAAAATTCAGGCAACAATTAAGGTACAAAAGATAAAATTGGGTTATTATCATTTTTAATTGAAAAGTTACTTGCAAAGCTTAGAAATTCAAATTTCAAAAAACTTTGAGCTATTAATTATCTGCCTATACATTCTTCTAGAACCTTATCAGAAGGACTCTTTTTTTTTTTTTAAAGCAAAACTCACAATTGTGAGTGAATTATATTGAGCAGCCGAAAAAATTACAAGGTTTTGTCATGCTCATGTTAAGCCATGACAACATCCAAGAATCATAATTACACCGGCTATTATGTTAGCCACTCCTATCGATGGCCAAGGTTTCCTCCTGTCCCAAGTATTCCGTCTACTGACAACAAGGCACAAGTAGTCCTAGACCAATCCTCCGAGTGATGCTTGCGCCCGAGTGCCCATATTAGCACTTTGCTTTCCTGTATAATTTTTGCGAAGCTTGCCACCTCAAATCCTCCTTCAAAAACACGGCGGTTCCTTGTTTTCCATACATTATGAAAGAAGAAGTATTTGACAATCTGGGTGCTGAAGAGAAGTGTAGGACTACCTGAGTTTTTACCTCCAAAGCATAGGTCAGTCTTGAAAAACCTAATTTTCCATGTTCTCTGGACCCACTTGCATACTTTCCCTGTGAGGCCTTTTATAGCTGGATAGTCCATGAAAAGGTGGGCCAGATCCTCACTGGTCAACCTGCACCCCAAGCATCGATCTGACCCAACCCCTCTCTCCTGAATCTTCACACCCGTCGATAGAGCACCCCAAATAACCTTCCATAAGAAAACCTTCATGTACTGTGGAACCTTTGGCTTCCATATGTTCTCCATTACATGCTCCCACCTTTCCTCCGGCCATTGCTTTTTCCATAGCTTATTAAGGGGGCTAGACCAATTCTTCTTTTGCATCATTGTCTGATAAATGATTTTGGTATGGGGTTTCCCAAGGAGACTGCTTCCGGGCCATTTCGAGGCTTTCCAGTCAAACTCCGAGTCACAGATTGGCATCACTAGATTGTAAAGTTCTTTCATCACTTTGTGGACAAGCAAGACCTCCGAGCTATTGAGTTGGTACTGGGCAATTATAAGGTCAATGGTTTTCCAACTCTTGTTGACACTGTCCCAGAAGTGCTCAAGTCGGATCAGACCCTTATTATTCATCTTCCTTGCTGTCTCAATCCAATAGGGAGTTTGTGGCGAATCTACAACTTTGGAGAGCCAGGGGGACCAATGTAGGATGGAGTTCTTGAAGTATCTGGCTTCTTCCCCCCACCTTAAGACTCCTGCTACTCTATTGCATTTTCTTACCAATTCTCCTGAGCTGCCCCCCAGTCTTAATGTAGACCACGCCGGGGCAAGCATCTTGTCATGAACCTCCACCCCTCTCCACTTTCCTCCCTTCGAGCCAAGTTTAGCTGCTTCTATCATATCTCTGATCATAACTGCCCAAACTTGATCCTGTTTAGCCAAGGAAACAACAAATTTGGCGCAACAAGCTTCTGCATGGGTCACAGGGTTAAGAATCCCGAGGCCTCCTTGATTCCCCGGCCAAGCAACTGATTCCCAACTGGCCCATTGCCATGGCCTGAAGATTTTGTGTTATTTTTCCATAAAAATGTATTTACTAGTTTTAAGAACTCTTTCCAGTGACACTTAGCCATCTTGAGAAGCGGGCTAGTGAAGGCAATATAAGGAATCATGAAGTTATTCATCACTTTTATCTGACTTGGGAATGGGAGAAGAGCATACTCCCACCTTCTCATTTTTGTTTTGATTTTTTCAAGTACCCACTCAAATCTTTGCTTGTGAGTTGCATCTACCCCCAAGGGGCTCCCAGATGTCTAAAGATCTTTCCTTTTGTGACAATCTCCCCTAACCAAACAGAAGGATCAAATGAGTCATTTTCTGAAAGGGAAATCATCCTTGACTTCTCTATATTACACTGGGACCCCGAAGCTACCGAGAAAATTTGTACAATCTCTAGAGCTTTTCTGATGACTTGGCAGCACACCTTCAAGAAGAGGAGAGAATCTGCAAAAAAATTTGTCAGGAGTTGTCTATTCCCTGGTAAAACAAGGCCTTTCACCTCCCCGCGTTCCGAACTAGCTTCGAGTGTCGTGATTAAAGGATGTGATCCTATGGCGAAGAGTAGGGGGGCAAGAGGGCATCCCTGTTTAATAGAGCTTTTAACCTCAAAAGAGCCCACAATTCTACCATTAAATAGGAGCTCTGACTGGCTTCCAGACCCCATTACACGAACCATCCGACAGAGGCGCGGCCCAAAGCCTAGAGCTTCCATGGTGGCTTCTATATATGTCCATGTTATTCTGTCATAGGCCTTGTCCAAGTCCAACTGCAGCAGAATGCACTCCTGCTTTGTGACAGTTGCGTATTCTATGACCACCATTGTTGCCAAGATGTTATCGTATATGGACCTTCCTTTAATGAAACCAGGTTGATGGGGGGAGATGATCTTGGCTAGTAAGGGGGCTAGTCTAAGGGCCACTGCTTTAGCTATAATTTTGTAGGCCACCGACGTCATCGCTATAGGGCGCCAATGTTGAAGTTTAGAGCAACAGATCTGTTTTGGGATGGGCTTGATAAGCCCTCTCTTCACACTCGTCTCCAATGACCCTTCGACCATGGCTTTATTGGCCAAAATTTTGATTGGGGCCTTGAGATCATCCCAAAATTCTACGTACAATTCCACCATCATCCCATCCCACCCAGGGGACTTTTCCTTGCCAAGGGCTTGCAATGCTAGTGAACATTCGTCTTCGGAAAATGCCCGTTCCAAGTTATTAGCTTCTGAGTGGGGAATTTCCTTTTTAACACTCTGTAGTAAGGTCCCTCTGGCTTCCTCACTTCTTGGGACTGGGTCTCCGGCCGTCCAATGATTTGACTGAGATAGATCAGCATCATACCAGCCATTTCATCCTGGTTATGAACTGTTGTCCCTTCTCATCATCGAGCGAGCGGACGTGGCCCCGGCTCTTCTTGATTTTTAGAGCCCTAAAAAAATGAGCTTGATTGGAGGCTTCCGGTTGCAAATAAATCTCCCTAGAGAGAAGTCTAGCCTTTTTTATATCTTCTACCTGCTCATTAGCGAGGTTCAATTTGGCTTCAAGCCATCGTTTGTGTTCGCCCTCAGTAGCATGCCCATTGGCTTTTATAACGGTAAGCAATTATACCTCAGCTGAAAGATGCAACAGGTGATCCTCCCTAGCTTTCTTGATTCGGGGGCCCGAGGTTTTTATTGCTTTTTGGATGCTCCGAGCAAAGAGGTCCCACACATTGTGCTTGTTGAGGTCGACATCTTTTTTTAGCTTACCCAGTGCTTTCTTGGCAATATTCCTGAATAGAGGGTCTTTGAAAAGGTGTGCCCCTGTGACCAACAGTTTTTTTTTTACCTCTTGGAGCCTGCTCCTCCTCTTTATTCTTGTTAAATTGAATGTGCAGAGGAATGTGGTCCGAGAGGATTGTTGTTGGGACTACCTTCATTCCCATCCGCGTCGGTATCCAGTCAGCTTGGTGTGAGCAATAGCATCTGTCCAGTCTGGGAGCAGTGCGGGCGTACTGAAGGCTTGTGTAAGTGAACCCAAGAGCTGTTCCATGGTCCAACATCCCATAAGTCGATCATTACCCACTTTTCGCACAAACTTTGCCATTTAGACCTTTCTGAGCCAGCCAGCGCACTGGAGGATCCTGTTCTATCTCTGCTCTTTTTCTACCATATTAAAGTCACCAACCAACAACCACTCCCCTTCAATAGGGGTATCTCTGAGATGCATCCATAGTTTGGCTCTATCTTTTGCATTGCAAGGGCCGACACATTCACAATGGTGAGGGGACGCCCTTCCCATCTGATTCTAATCCCCAGGATCCTGTCGGATGGGTGGTTAAGAACCAATTTCAGCTCTAATTCTCTGTCCACAATGATGAGGACGCAACTAAAGGCATTATTTCCTTCTCCACAGAATTCCAGTTTCTTTCCTAGCATATGCTTTCTCTTGCTATGGGCGTCTAGATGGTGTTCTTGAATGGCCCAAAAGTTGACTGTCTTCTCCTTTTTTATTTCCTCCCAGAAAAGAGTACTCTTCTTCCGGGTTTTCAACCCCTTTACGTTCCAATATTGGATAGTGAGTGACTCCATCATTAATACGAGGTTCATTGGGATAGAGGAACGAATTCTTCAGCATGAGAATCATCCCCCCCCACCCCCCCCTTCTCCTTGGTCTCATGAGAATCCGGGGGTTCCAAGTCAAAGAATTCCTTTTCTTGCAGTGTTGCAAATGGATTGTGCAGAGGGATAATGAACCCCCCTCCTTTCAAAGGGGTAGAGGATGAATTAGATCCTTTCACCTCCAGTGTTCTGACAACTTGCAGCACTTTGGAGTCTCTTGCCACGGCCTTCACTCTTTTGGATCTTTTCAGACCAGGGACTTGGACAGCCGTCACCGTTGTTACTGTCATAAATTTGGGGGTAGCAGCGGGAGTAATGATCCTATTAATATTGCATGTACCTTCAGAAGCTCGTTGTATGGGAATCGATTCTTGCACCATCTTTTCCTGCATCTTCGTATCCATTTTCTCACACACTATCCCTCCTTCATCCTTCCCTGTATTTGTCCCTTTATTATTGTCTCCCTGCTTCTCCAGTCCTCCCATTGGGGATTCCATTTTATTGGGGCCTTGTACTGCCGGAGCTGTAATTCATTAGAATTGAATGGGCAATCCTTGGCGAAGTGACCAAAATTGTTGCAATTAAAACATGCCCCAAAGTAAGTTCCAAAGTTTAGCGGAATGGTAACAAGCCCAGCTCCGACATTGATAACCATGCTTTTAGGTGGCGTTTTGGACGAATCCCATCCTATACAAACCCTGTTTGAAGTTCTGTCAAACCCTCTCTTACTAGGTATAAATAAGGGAGTGACCAGTTGGCTAACAAGCATCCTGAGACTATCCCACAGCCAGCTAGGCTGTCCCACAAACTCTACCCAAACCAGATGAACCACTTGCAAAGATTCAGCTGAGTCGAACACTAGCTCCCAAGGCACCACACACACCGTAGTCCTATTAAATACTAGGGGCCCTTTGTCGAGGATCTTCTCCACATCGGAGGCCTCTTTGAATCTCACTGAGCAAAAAACTTTAGCTAGGTAGGAAGTACTTTCAACTGCTCCTCCATGGCCAAGAACTTGAGGGCCCTGCAGAGGTGAGAGAGCACTCTAAAAGCATGCCTCATTTCTCTATCTCATGGAGTCATCTGTCATGGAGGGAGGTTGGACCTTAGATTGGACCCTTACAGAATCATGCATGTCACTATATAAAAGCACTCTTTCACAAAAAATTCCAAACATACTAAATAGATTTTGTCATAACCAGATTAAGCCAATTAAATTAATGTATTTGAGGAGATGACTTTATATATATATATATATATATATATATATATATATATATATATATATATATATAGAGAGAGAGAGAGAGAGAGAGAGAGAGAGAGAGAAAGACAGAAATTTTTATAAATCTAATTTAAAAGAATGTTTGGTTTAACATTTAAAATATGAGATGAAAATTTGACATTAACCCATTTTTGGCATGTACTAACTTGCCTCGCTCCTTTTGCCTTTCCTAAAAAGAACTTTACATTCACTACAAGACGTGCTTAATAGTAGCGACGCTCGTAGTGCGACGCTCAAACATGAGAAAGCACGGCGTCGCTATATGCGTTGCTATAGGCATCGCTATGTTACAAGTAACATAGCGACGCCGTCAGGGCTTTAAAAAATAACCGAGAGCGTCCAAAAACTCAGATCTCAGATCTGAGTTTTTTACGCGCACTCAAGCAAGCAAGGTAACGCTCTCCCTCTCTCTCTCTTTCTTCTCCACACACACACACATACACACACGAGGAGAGGAAGGAGAACCAGGTATGCTCCTTCCCTCTCCTCACTCTCATGTTCCCTTCCTCTCTTTCTCTCTCCCTCTCTCTCTTTCTCTCTCCCTCTCTCTCTCTCTCTCTCTCTCTCTCTCTCACACACACACACACACACACACACACGAGTAGAGGAAGGAGAGCCAGGTATGCTCCTTCCCTCTCCTCACTCTCATGTTCCCTTCCCCTCTTTCTCTTTCCCTCTCTCTCTCTCTCTCTCTCTCTCTCTCTCTCTCTCTCACACACACACACACACACACACATTGTGTTTTTGAGAGAGAGAGAGAGAGAGAGAGAGAGATAGAACGAGAGATAGAGAGAGAGAGAGAGAGCACAAGCATAAACAAAAAACGCACGCACACACATTGAGAGAGGAAAAGAGAGAGAGAGAGAGAGAGAGAGAGAGAGCATGCATAAACCAAAAACGCACACACAAATTCATAAACAAAGAATGCACACACATTGAGAGAGCAAAAGAGAGAGAGAGAGAGAGAGAGAGAGAGAGAGAGAGAGAGAGAGAGAAAACAAGAAGAAGAAGAGAGTCTTAACATCGTAGGAAACTATCCCAAGAGACCTTAAAGATCTAGTCGACAGGAGTTGAACTCAAGACCTGTTATTCATAAGGGAAATGGCATAACCAATCTATCACACTTCGGTGATAGAAAAGTTATACCATTTTTCTCCTTATTTTATTGGCGTGCACACACACACCCGAGAAGAAGAGAGTTTAATTTAACGTCGTAGGAAACTAATTAAAGAGACCTAAAAATCTAGCCGACGAGGAGTTGAACTCAAGACCTGTTATTCAAGAGGAAAATGGCATAACCAATCTACCACACTTGGGTGATAGAAAGGTTATACCATTTTTCTCTTTTTATTGGCACACACACACCCCCCCCCACACACACACACACACAAGAAGAAGAGAGTTTTAACGTCGTAGGAAACTATCCCAAAAGAGTTAAAGATTAAGTTAGATGTGGACTTATGTTAAATTAGATTTAGGTTTATTTAAGTTAAATTAGATTAGATTTAGGTTTATTTTTAGTTAGATTTACATTTGATTAGATTTAGGTTTATTTACGTTAGATTTAGATTTACGTTATATTATATTAGATTTAGGTTTATTTATGTTATATTAGATTAGATTTAAGTTATTTACCTGTTATTGAAGAGGGAAAATGGCATAACCAATCTACCACACTTGGGTGATAGAAAGGTTATACAATTTTTCTCTTTTTATTGGCACACACACATCCACACACACACGCATACACACAAGAAGAAGAGAGTTTTAACGTCGTAGGAAACTATCCCAAAAGACGTCACCAATCTACCACACTTGGGTGATAGAAAGGTTATACAATTTTTCTCTTTTTGTTGGCACACACACATCCATACACACACACATACACACAAGAAGAAGAGAGTTTTAACGTCGTAGGAAACTATCCCAAAAGACATTAAAGATTAGGTTAGATGTAGACTTACGTTAAATTAGATTCAGGTTTATTTAAGTTAAATTAGATTAGATTTAGGTTAATTTTTAGTTAGATTTACGTTTGATTAGATTTAGGTTTATTTACGTTATATTATATTAGATTTAGGTTTATTTACGTTATATTATATTAGATTTAGGTTTATTTACGTTAGATTTAGATTTACGTTATATTATATTAGATTTAGGTTTATTAATTTAGGTTTATTTACGTTATATTAGATTAGATTTAGGTTATTTACCTATTATTGAAGAGGGAATAATTGGCATAACCAATCTACCACACTTGGGTGATAGAAAGGTTATACCATTTTCTTCTTTTTATCGTCTAAGATAAGGTTAGAAGAAATGGCGAGAAAATTTCCTGCGCTCACAGCCTCGACAGTCCATGCGGACCAGCAATTCCACCTGCATGTTCGATTGCTGCTACCATACAATAAGCCATCATGTTCAGCTAATGGAAGAGCAAATTGAGCCTACACAAAAATTAGTGATGCAAGATGACGATTCCAAGGGTCACACACACACCACATCCCGTCAAATCTAGAGTAGGAATTAAGTGCCTTGAGTAGACATCAACTAAATTGGAAGAATGGCGTACCTGCATGCTACAAACAAAGATCTACTATGAAAAGATATTAAGATGCTGTGAAATGCTACAGCTAGAGAAGAGGCAAAGGGGTTTGTCCACTACATGCAGTATCATGTAGACGTGGGTGTGTAGATTTCTTGTACCCACAAATATAGGCATTGACCAATAAAGAAGAGATTATAACCCGGTGGTTCTGATCTCCGTGCACCTCTAGACCGAGGTGTGCGGGGATTGGACATGACTAGAGAATGTGAGGTAGTTTACAGTGTGAACAAAGAGAGAGAGAGAGATAAAAGACGAAGAATGCCAATAGAAGATTAAATTTGTTGTCCAGGTTATAAGATTTTTACCCTCATTATGAGTAGTGACGAGGATGTGGGGCCGTCCAACCGAAACACCTATCTCTCAACGAGGATCTTATGTCCTTGTAACCATTGCAAGCATGTTGTGCGACGGACAAGATGCGTTTCTTTGCAGCACGTTCGCGAATTTGGCGAGTTCGATCCATCTATTATAGATTGAGTTCTTGCCAATTATAACTCGTCAGACTCTGACGTTGGCCAACAGGCAGCAATCTTGCAACCCAATAGACGTGTTCGCAGGCGCTTTGGTCAAGCAGCATATGTGAGGCCACAAGATGTAGCCTCTGACAGCTCGGGGGATGATCATGCAGACCACATTCCCAACGAGGCAATGTTTGAGCCCGAGATTGATAAAATGATCGAGACGATCATGGATTCAGAAAGGCTCGTCTATGATGATATGAAAAGTGAAGCCGATACGCCATTGTATAATGGAGCACGTATGTCTAGATTGAAAGCGCTCCTGATTCTTCTCAACATGCAGACAAAGTTTCGATGGAGTGACACTAGCGTCACAGCGCTTTTCAGGTGATCTATTACAATTAGTTTACTTTAATAAAACTCTAAATGTATAATGATCTAATAGATTTTTACACAATTGTATCGTATTTTTATGTTGTGTAGATTGCTCAAAGAGCACATACTACCAGCTGATAATGTGATGCCAGATTTCCGAGAGGAAGCAAGAAAGATTTTGCGAAACTTGGGGATGGATTACAATTCGATCCATGCTTGTCCTAATGACTGCATTCTTTTCAGAGGGGAATACATAGACATGGAGAAGTGTCCAAAATGTGATTCCGAAAGATATCGAGTAGATCTCCACGGAACAAAAATTCCGCAAAGGGTTTTGTGACATTTTCCTCTGCTTCCTTGCATCAAGAATTTCTTCGAATGTAAGTCCATGGCCGCCCTAGCATCATGGCATGAGGAGAATAAATCTTCGGATGGTGTGCTATGGATTCCTACAGATTGTGCAGCCTAGAAATATATAGATGGAACATGGTCAGATTTTGCCAGGGAAGCTCGAAATTTGCACTTAGGCTTGGCTATGGATGGTGTAAATCCATTTTTTCAAAGATCAACATCTTACAGTGTATGGCCTGTTGTCACTGTCAACTACAACATTCCCCCATGGTTGACTACGAAGAAGGGGCACCTATGGCTAAGCTTGATTGTGTCGGGGTGATATAAAGTGAAGAATATGGATGTGTATCTTCCTCCACTATTGGAAGAGCTACAACAATTGTGGATTGGCATAGAGGTGGTGGATATGAGCCAACACACAGGTCGATGGAATGCTTTGATCAGAGGCATTCTAATGTGGACCATGCATGAATATCCCGGACTAACAGAATGCTCAGGTGATCTATTTACACTCCTCACTCAGACACTATAAATCTTGGTTTTTCTCAAGCTGATCTATTATCATGTGTATACATGCAGCGCTTCAAACAAGCGGACATAGAGCATGTGTCACATGTGGACCTAGATTGAATGCACGTAGGGTGCCCTCATTGAAGAAGCAAATCTACGAAGGTCATCAAGCGTATCTTCCAGAGAATCATGTGTTACGCGATGGCTTTTTGGGAAGAGATCCACCGAGGATGTCTGCACAAGCATGGTTAGAGCAAAAGGAGATGTGTGATGACGGATTGACCCCAGGGATGAAGAGACTATCTCTATGCTACGAGTTACCATACTGGCCTCATGATCAATCACTTGCTCGATCCAATGCACATATTCAAGAATGTGGATACTCTACTATGGGACCATCTGACCGGCAAGAAAGATACTTTGGGAGCCAGAGTTGACCTTAGAAATGTGGATTGTATGGAGCAATATTGGCCGCAAACAGCGTCCGATGGATCGATAAAACTCCCTAAAGCACCATGGATTTTCACAGGAGCCCAAGAACGCAAAGTAAAAGAGACCATTCGATCTTTGCAGACCCCCACTGGCGTAATGCACTTGCTCCGAACGTGTTGTACTAAAGAAGGAAAGCTTACCGGTTTGAAGTCACCCGACTGGCATAAAATGTGTCTAGTATGTTCATAGTGGAGTATATCATAGTGGGAATTGTGTAACAAATTCGTGTGTGGACTTTAATATCATTGCTGCACGTGTTTTGCAGTTTATTTTACCAGTTTCCATTGAGGGATGTTTGTCTCTTGACGTCCGTAACACAATCTACAAACTTGCGAAGTTGGTTTAATGGATCTCACAAAAGGAGATCAACGTAGAATCCATACCATTCGCCAAACTAAACGCTACGGAGGTTGTGTGCATGTTTGAGAAACATTTTCCTCCTACCATGCTAACCATTCAGGTGCATCTTCTTGTTCACATAGTTGATGAGGTGGAAATAGCTGGCACAGTACATTCCAGATGGATGTTCTTTTTAGAACGTTTCATGAAAACGCTCAAGGGATATGTGCATCAGAAGGCACATCCAAAGGGTAGCATGGCAGAAGGTTGGCTGGTATCAAAGTCCCTAGTGTACATTGGAGAGTGGCTAGACGGATTTGATAAAGCCCGGGACACGCTATGGTGAACCATATATGATGAGCGCATATCTGGAATTTTCATGTGCAATCTCGGTGTTGAGAAGAAGATGACGGAAGATCTAGAGGCTAAAATCAACCGATTTTGCATGCTTCACAATCCAGTCATGCAAAAGTGGATTTCACAATATGAGGATGCAAAGCAAGAGCAACAAAGGGCAAGAATCGAGTGGAGACGGGGAAGATGACCACCGATGCACTATCCGACAGGTCTGGAGAGCCTACCAACATTCATGAGCTTAAGATGGTTGCACAACCAATTGAAAAGCGCACAACAATGCGGTGAAGAAGTGACTAAGGAAGAGTGGGAGTACTCTAGGGGTTGCGCGACCGAGGTAAGTTTGCAATGTATGACTAGTAAATTTCTAGATGTTTGAACGGCCACTCATAATCTTTGTTGGTTGTAGTATAAGTCATACACAGCAGCATGGTGTAAAGGTCGACATTTTAGGATGGAGCGGATCGACAAAAAACGTTTTACTCAAGATTGTGGAATCATGGCAAAATTTGAATAGTCTAGTCGACGACGGTGCTCTGATGCAGATCCTGTGGTGGCAGAACTCATTTACTTCAGCACGCTACAAGAGATTTTGAGGATCGGTTATAGAGGATTTTTTGTCGACTTGTTCGACGTGCAATGGTTCAAGATAATCATGGAGGGTCGCAACGTTACTGTGCGTAGAGGAGAGTCTGGTTTTCTTGAGGTGGATTCAACTAAGAAATGGACTGACCTAAGAGACACTTTCGTACTACCCGAGCATTGTGAACAAGTAAGTATGTAAATAGTTAACATCCCATTTTAGAATTTATGTGCTTGGAAGCTCTCATGTAAGTTATGTGGCTCTGGCAGGTGATATTTCATCCTACAAAGTCAGCATCAAACTGGTGGTACGTCATAGAGGTAGCCCCTCGTAGTGCACGGACGTATGAAGGCTACCATGTGCCAATCACAGCGGCAGCAATGGAGGAGATCGGAGAAGATGCTCAGCCAGAAGCCGTGGAGGTGGTGCCAGACGAGCATCAAGCTGCTACTCTCTATGGGGTGCATGCAGAGGATGTACAAAATGAAACACGAGACATCTATTTAAACAGAGATCTCTATATAGATATAGGAAGTTATGTTGAGCTATGCGAGGATGAGAGAGAGAGAGATCTCTTAAAGCCATAAATATTGTATTTGAACAATTTTGCTCCGTTTTGTAAATTCAGAGTTATGCACTTGCCTCTTCCATCACTCAAGTTGAATAGAAGAAGAACGCTTTCTGTTGCTGCTAGCCTTGAACATTCCAAAGCTACAAGCACATTCAAGTTCTTGTACAATTCTCCGTTTTGAACAATTTTGCTTCGTTTTGTAAAAACTCTGGATCTCTAAGTATTTGCGTCATTACGTCACTGTATTTATATGCGTCATTGCGTAATTGTATTTAATGGTCTTTGCATCCACTCCAGGTACATATGCTCTAGGCATGTTCTCATAAGCAGAGACGACGAGCACCTCCTCTCTCTCTCTCTCTCTCTCTCTCTCTCTCTCTCTCTCTCTCTCTCTCTCTCTCTCTCTCTCTCTCTCTCTCTCCCCCCAACACACACACACACAAGCCCCGCATTTGCGCATCCTTCATTTTGAGCTTGGGGTAGGCCAAGAAAGGTTAAATATCCACAAAAGAGACCTATATAATGTTGCCAAAGGCAACCGATTTGTTCTAGACTATTTTGATTGATGCAACCAAAGGGCCCCTCTCTATTTGTGATCACATTTGTTAGTTTCCCTCAGTGCATGTAGTTTCTCAACAAGTCTGTTGGATGAGGGTCAACTGTATTTAAAGAGCATGAGCAAAAATTACTAAATTATACCAAACAAAGAGTTCTACACCTTCATGATTAATCTATTCTGATGAGTAAATGAGGTATGCCATCATGTGATGATGTTCTAGTTTAGTTGGCTTTTCAAGGGGCTTGCTACTCTAAACAGGGGAGATATAAACTTAAAAGAGTGGCCTTTGAGTCTACAATAGACGAATGTAAAACTGCAACATATTTTTTAATGAGTGACATTTATGCCTTCTTGGATATGTTATGTGGCACAAAAAATTGAACTCATAAGGATGAAAAATTCTACTTACAAGCAATTAGGATGTAAATGATATTAGAAAAGGCACGAATGTCCAATAAGCATATTGTAGTAGAATGAATTTGCAAATAGACTACTATGAGTTGTTCATTGCAAGGGTGATCCCACAGTGGGAATCGATTTGCAAAGTAGGTAGAGGATTTGCAATTTGAAAAGTGGAAGCTCCTCAAAAACTATATCATATTGGCCTAAGCATTGCTATGATCGACATGTGTGTTGGAAGAGATTGAAGAGACATATGGGAGAGTTAGCATGGCATTTGAAAGCTTGTGGTGGAGGTGATAAATCTTATGTCAAAAGGTGGGTAGGCTTCATCAAGTGCGTATGTAGATGCGAGTTGATTTTGAATGATGAAGTCACTACAATCTAAGCTGGGGCAATATCTTGCAAGTTGTGAACAAGAACAAGGAGTTGGATAAGACTAAAAATACATAAAGCGTGCTAGAATTGGAGTACAAAAGCTTCTATTAGAGGTGGTGGATGCGTTGCAATCATATGGTAGGGCTCATTAAGCATGTGCACATGCGAAGGTCGATTTTTCATAACAAGCACCCTAAGAGAACCAAATTCTTAGGGAGATCACGACCATTTTTATTAGATATAGAATGAGCATTTTTTGCAAGGATGGTCACATATGGTTGCATATTGTAGTTGGTATTACTTTTGCAATTCCTCCTTCTACGATCATTGAATGGAAATACAGTCATGTTTGAAAGCTGGATCCCTTGGGCCTTATGTTCTTAAGCTCATCTGTGGAAGCAAAAGTGCTCATATGAACATTGTTCCAAAGAGTCTCAATCCAAAATGGGAGTTAATTTTTGAACTACCTTTTCAAAAATTTGGTTTGGTAACACCATACCCATTGTACATACGCAAGCTTTCAATACGTCAATAAAGAGCTCTATTTTCGTGTACATGATTTTTGTTAAAGATTCTCAAAATGAACCTAATGCTTTAGAAAAAGAAAATATAAATAGTCACAAGGAATTAGAGTTATCCAATTTTCTCAAGGGATTTCAAGGTGTTTTTATTGACAACATCCCTTGCGAAGTACCTCCTAAATGAGGCAATGATGACCAGGCAATTGACCTTCTTCCAGGAAGTTCACCGCCTAATAAGCCTCCTTATAGAGTTTCTAAAGCTTTAATAAGAGGAGATTATGCGGCAAGTGCATGAGTTAGCTGAGAAGGTCATGGTTAGGCTTGGCTCATTTCCATTTTGTTCACCCGTGTTATTAGTGCAAAAGAAAGACGGCACATATCATATGTGTGTCGACTATAGAGGACTAAATAGGATCACTATCAAGAATAGGTTTCCCGTTCCACGGGTAGAAGACCTATTTCATAAGCTAAAAGGGTCGACCTCTTCAGTAGGATTGACCTAAAAAGTGGCTACCATCAAATAAGAATAGTTGATCAAGACATTGTAAAGACCGCATTTTGCACTACGTTTGGTCTTTATGAATACATTGTCATGCCTTTTGGCTTGACCAATGCACCAGCCACATTTAACCGCTTGATGGAGAAGCTATCCAGGCCTCACCAAACCTTTACTGAAGTGTTTCTTGATGATATAATCATCTACTCTAATTCATTAGACGAACACAAGCAACACCTCCAGGTAGTATTTTCAAGTCTTACAAGAGAATAAAATTTATGTTAATTGAAATAAAAGTGAGTTTTTCTTACAAGAGATTCAGTATTTAGGTCACATTATCTCCCAAGATGGCATCCAAATGGATCCATCAAAGCTAAAAGGATGGCCTGATCCAAGGAATCTTCATGAACTAAGAAGATTAAATATGAATATGTGTGCATATTATAGATGCTTCATAGAAAAGTTCTCACAAATAGCAACGACCATTACATGATCTAACAAAGAAAAACGCTAGGTATACATGGTCTGCCAAGGAGAACAATGCTTTCGAGAAGCTTAAAGAAAAGCTTATCTCTCAACCTGTGCTTACACTACCGGATCTCTTAAAGACATTTGAGGTCCAATGTGACGCTTGTGGTGATTTCCTTGGAGCTCTTTTTCTCCAAGAAGGACACGCCATAGCCTATGAAAGTCAAAGGCTCGACCCTGTTGAGCAAGCTCTAGGAATATATGAAAAGGAACTCCTCGTAGTTCTACATGCCTTAGACTTGTGGAAGCACTATTTATTGGGGACTCCTTTCATTTTGCGGATGGATCACCAAAGCCTTAAGTACTTCATGACGCAGACCAAGCTCTCCGACAAACAAATGAGGTGGGAAAATTTCCTTTCGCAATTTTATTTTCATATTTCTCACATTTCTGGCAAGCATAATCAAGTAGCCAATGCACTCTCAAGACGGTCGAGAGTGAATGCGGTTTCCATAGCAACTCATAATGATCTATCTTCTATGATAGATGAGTATGCTATTGATCCCAATTTTAGAGATGTAATTTCAGCCCTTGCACTAGGGAAGAAAGAGGATCCATTTACCTTACAAGATGGTTATCTTCTCTATGGCAATAGACTTTGTGTTACTAACTCACTACGTGAGAAAGTAATGTATGAATCTCATGCTCCTCCTTATGCGGAGCATAGAGGGATTCAGTCTACCCTAAAAGGGATAGAAACATATTTCTATTGGCCTATCACGAAAGCAAACATACAAGAGTTTATTTCTAAACTTGTGTGGTATGCCAAAAGACGAAGTTTGATAGAGGGAAGCAACCTGCATTGCTTCAACCTTTGCCAATCCCTTATTCACCATGGGAGAGCATATCCATGGATTTTATCTTTGGATTTCCTAAGTCTATCCATGGCAATACGGGAATATGGACGATAGTAGATAGGTTTAGCAAACAAGCTCATTTTATACCTATCAACAAGACTATCAAAGCCCATCAAATGGTCACTCTCTTCATATCACAAATCTTCAACTACCATGGCTTGCAATGTCCATAGTGTCGGATAGACATCCTAGATGACCAATAATTTTTGGAAGGGTCTCTTTGAGAATTTAGGGACAAGGAAAACTTCTCTTCGGCCTATCACCCTCAAACGGATGGCCAAAGTGAAATAGCTAACCTAACAATTCTTGATCTACTAAAAGCCTATGTAATGGAAGTAGATCAAAGGTCCCAATGGGAGAAGTATTGTCATCATAATCAATATCTAATTCTCCTAAATGATTTTCTCATGTTAAACTAATCATTTCACATGGGGAAGTGCCAGGGGAGAAAAAGTTAGAATATTGGTTAAGCTAGCAAACCGGCCAAGTAGGGATCCAAAGGAGGAAAAATAGGGATCCAAAGGGGGGGCCATCTGCAAAAGAGCCATGTGCAGCAATGGGCTTAAAAGACCCTAAGGTTCAGCCCATTAAGACTTCCAAAATTCAAAGGTTGTGTCCAAAGGTCAAGCATGGGGGGAATTGGATGCTTTGTGTGTGTCACAAAAGTCTTTATCAATCCCTACATAGGAGGGGGCAAGCCTTGGGAGTAGGGGATGAGAGAGAAACTCACACACACAAACACACACACACACACAAGCTCCCTTTACACAAAGGGAATGAGGGACACACGTCAGCTCCCTAGCCCAAATGCCCACAAGGTGTGCCCAATTCCGATTGGATGGCCTTGGAGGTGGACCAATGAGAATTAGGCTAGAGTAAATCTAGTTTAATTAATTTAAAAACACTTAATAAAAGAACCAATGAGAATTGAGATCTCTAGAAGACTATTGGACAGTCTCCCAAGGGGACCAATGAGCATTCAGCAGCCCAATGGCTTGCCTGATTCCTATTGGCCAGGACGCAAAGGGGTCCAATGAGAGTTTAGTTGCATTTATTAATTACATAAATCTCTCACAAAAGGGGAAAGGGGGACACATGTCAGAAGGCTATCACTTATACTGCTTAATTATCATTGGCTAGCCCTAGGGAGGTCCAATGAGACTGTAGCATAAGCAAATAGCAAGAGGGGTCGACCAAGAGAGAGAGGGGGCTGATTTTTGCAAGGCATTATCACACACACACTCACACAATCTCATGTGTGAATTAAAGAAGACTCTCTCTCCTTCTCAAGCTTTAATGGAAAGCTTACCACCTACTCCAAGCTTGTGAGAAGGGAGGCGTACACCAACAACTCTTGGCTTTGTGATGAAAATCCAACCAAGAGCCAAGATTCAATGCATGCTCATCTCCTCTACCATGCTAATTACTAAGCTAAGCTCAGGAGATCTACATCTTTCTCGTAAGAATACTCCTTCTTCCTCTCAATCTACTCTCATACCCCGCTAGCTCTCACCATCTTCGAAGGTGTGTGAGGTCTTGGGTCTGAGACCAGAGAGAATTGATGTTGTGTTTGATAAGTGTTTTGCTTAGTGCATGAAGCTTTCATCTTCATTGCACTAGCTAGTCTTGAAGGAACACAAAGAATTGTATTGTACAATGTCTCTCTTGATGGGAGAAACCTAATACAAAGCCTTTTAGAGGGGGGACCGGCTCCATGTAAATCCGGTCCTCAACTGTTGTCAATAGCTTAATTTCTCTCTCTTTTGAAAGTATTGTTCATGCTATGTAACTAGGTGTTATGCTTTTTGTTGCTCTCTCCACCCAAGCACTCTTGTTATTCTCATTAGGAATCTATTCTAATGAAATGTCGACTTTGTTCATGCTAATTTCTGCTACACACAAGTTTTTAGGCCATTAAATGTTACATTGGTATCAGAGCACAAGGTTTCTCTTTTCTTGCTCAAGAAGGGAGGTCCTCAAGCTAGCTATAAACGGTTGGTATTATTAATTACTTGTGAGTAAGTAGAATAGGGATTTTTCAGCCTTGCAGTGCGCCTGCCTTCGTGCAGCTGACGGGGCATCACCATCAAGAGCTATGGTCTTAATAGTGGAGTCCTACCGGCCTTGCCTACGGCTTAACCACTATTGAGCTATTAGAAGCTTGAGAGGAGCCGTTGACAGGAGCCGGTGCCGTTTTGGTGTTGAATGACCCTCTCTTCTATTCCTTGAAATTAAAGGTATTCGAGCCACCGGTACAGTAGCTTGAGTGCTTTTTCTAAAGGGGTAAAGAGGAGTAGCAACTAGGTCTTGAAGTGCTAAAGTATACCTAAAAAATTTACACCTAAAAGTTGTTAGAATGGCTCACAATAGTAAAGAGAGTGAAATTAATGTTGATAACTTTGATTTTGCTAATGAGCAAGTTACTAAGGATGCCCGATGCTTGTTAACTATCTTGTTTCTAGGCTTCAACAAGCCATGGGCAATCCATCTCTCCAAAGTGAAGTGCAACGGCAGCTCCGTGCTCATGGGATTCTCCAAGCTCCCCACCATGACGAGAGAACACCTAGGAAGCCTCCTTGTGATACTTCCAAACGAGGTCTCTCTCCGATTCGGGAAGAAGAAGAGAATCCATACGAAGGGCTCAAGAATTTACTTCTTGATGATGCATCTCCTTCTCAAAGGAGAACTCAAGAGCCTCCACCGAAGGAACGAGAAAGAAGTGCGTCTCCCGCCACCTCGGCAGAGATGGCTCCACGAAGACGGCGGGCTAAACGCTCTCCATCACCTCCAAAACGGAGAAGACCATCGCACCCTTCTCCACACCATAATTCAAAGAGGGATGACAAAAAGCAAGAGAAGAAAAAGGCGAGAAAGAGGACACCCTCTTCTCCATCTTCTTCATCCTCTTCCTCTTATGAAAGTGATGGTGAAGACGATGAAGATCAAGACAAGAAAAAGGCAAGAAAGAGGTCACCCTCTTCTCCACCTTCCTCAAATTCTTCACCTTCTGAAGAAAGTGATGGTGCAACCTTTGAACCATCAAAAGGAAGAGGCCATAGGAAATCCTATGCTGCATGGAAGAGGTCGTCCAAGTTGAAGAAGTTCAAAGAGGGAGAGAACAGAATCTCTTTCCTTACCTATGATGGCACCTTTGGTGCTACGGACAAATTTTTGCCCTTTATCCAACAATTTGATGCGGCATTCGGAGATGAGGTCTTCACGGAGTCCTCTAAGCTACGCCATGTAGCTATGCACTTTCAAAAATCCGCCAGGCAATGGTGGTCTAGCCTACGAGCCAACGGTGAAGCTCCACGAACCTGGAAAACTTTAAGAGCTTCCATTATGAAGCAGTTTTTGGCCACCAATGCCAAAGACAAAGTACTCACCGAATGGCGAAGCTTAAAGCTCTCTCCCTATGAATCCATCCACAAATATGTAGACAAGTTTTGGGACCTACAACTCAAAGCCGTTGTCTTCAAAAAGTTGGATTTTGGAGAGCAAAAGCAACAATTTTGTGCGGGCTTAACCGAAGAAATGGTGGAGTATGTCAACTCCCAAAGGCCACGTACCATATCGGCGGTAATACACCGTACTATGGTGGCCTCTTGAATCAATTTCCAAATGGGGGCTAAAAGAAATAATAAGCCCACGGAAAACAAGGGTTCCAACAAGCCTAAGGGGAAGGACAATGTCCAAAAGTCTCCTAAGGGCAACTCCAAAAAAGCTAAAGAGAAGGGAGTTTACAAAGATAAAAACAACCTCTCTCCTGAAGAGCTTGAGCGTTATCGCAAGGATAACCGATGTTTCAAGTGCAGCGAACAAGGGCATGCGTACCACGCTTGTCCCCAAAAGAACACCCGCCATGATCCTCCTAGAGCTTGTTACCATATACATGTGGTAGTGATGTGTGTGAACACACTAGGACCGCCGGGGCATTTTTTCCCTCTTTAGGAGGTTTTTTCCCCCGTGCATTGTATATACGCCCATCACTCTAGGGCTATCTATCTTTCCATTGCACACTAAGTAACACACTCTCTATTGTGTGCCTTGAGCTTCCTTCGTCTTCTCCAAGCTGTGTGTGTTTCTCTGCAACCCTAATTCCAACAATTGGTATCAGAGCAGGTCACGTCCTCCCGGGCTTAGTCGCCAGCTGCTCCAGCACACGCCTGCTCACTTTCTCCGATTTCAGTGAGCTTTGGCAAGCGTTCGCAGGTCGAAAAATATTTTGGGTAAGCTCGAAGAGCTCGGTCTGCTCAGAATTTTGATTTGGGCTCATTTCGGCCTCCGTTTCCACTACGGGCAGTACTGCACATGTTATTTCGTCATTTTGTGCAGATTTTCTGTCAGTGCCGTTTTCTGCATAACAGGTGCCTTATAGTCTTCTACGGTTTGTGCTATATAGCACAAGTTGTTCCCGCTCCATTTCTCCTATTTTCGGGCAGTTTTCACATCAGGTGCAGCATTTACCATGGCTGACAACAACAACACAGATGTGTTCAAGATGTTTGCTGCTGAGGACAGGTTGGATGGGGACAACTACCCTATGTGGGCTTATATGATGCAACACGTTCTTGTGTCAAAAGGTGTCTGGAACATTGTGCAGGGCATTGATGTACGTCCTGGTTCTGAAGATGTAGGCGATATTGAGGATGTTGCAGGTCTTGCTGCAAGGATTGCAGCTGTTAGAGTTGTTTTGCCTACAGCAGAACAAGCTCGTTGGGATGTTAAGGATGCGCATGCTCATGCATTGATTGCGTTGTCTGTGAAGCGCACCATTATTCCTCACATCCGTTCAGCAAAATCTACAAAACAGGCTTGGGATATTCTAGCAGGTCTTTATGCAAGCCGCAATGAGGCTAAAATTGCTTTGCTGCGTAAAGAGCTAGAGTCGAAGATTATGCATGAGGAAGATGATATGGACACTTTCCTTGCTAGTGTCAAGGATATCAATGAGCAACTCATTTCTGCAGGTGAAGTCATTTCTGACAGTTCCCTTGTGCAGACTGTTCTTGATGCCTTACCAGATTCCTACCAGACTTTTGCTAGTACTTGGAGACTGATGACCCAAGGAAATCCTGAAGTTGTCAAGTTTGATGCATTATGCACATTGCTGTTGCAAGAGTCACTTTCTAGAAAAAACAGGACTAGGCAGCGTGCAGTTGAACAGGCTTTTATTGCTTCTCAAAGAAAGGGTGGTAACAGTAATGCAGCCACTTCTTATGTTCTGCTGCGAGTGGCAAAAATTCTGTTCCTAATGCTTCTGCTAGCAGCACTTCGTCTGGCAATTCTGGTGATAAGGGCAAAAAGAAGATGCGTTGCCATTATTGTAAAGCCAATGATCACTTGATCAAGTCGTGTCCTAAGTTGAAGGCCAAAGAGGCTAAGAAGAAAGAGGGTGGTTCCACTGCAAATGCTGGTTCCACTACAAATGCAGCCATTGTTGAGTCTTCTGTGAAAGGAGATTGTGATGCTGATGTTGATGCAGAATGGGCTTTTAGCGCAGAGTGCACTTACAATCCTGCTGTCCATGATGCATGCTTGTCAGTTGCTGCAGATTCACATGTGTGGTATTTCGACAGTGGTGCTACAAAGCACATTACCTCACATCGTGAATTGTTTACCTCTCTCGAGTCTGTCCCTCATGGGAATTCAGTCACTTGTGCCAACAACGCCTCTTATCCAGTTCAGGGAGTTGGAAAGATTGTGCTCACTCTCACACTTGTTGATGCACTTTATGTACCTGGGATCAAGAAGAATCTCTTGTCTGTATCCGCACTTGCTAGACTTGGACTTGTAGTCAAATTTGTGGATGACAGATGTACAGTTCATGATCTCAGTTTTGGTGATGAAATTGTTGCATCTGGGCTTTTGTGCCGTGGGCTGTATAAGCTCACTTTGTATGACAAGTGTGGACAAAATTTTGCAAATGCTGTTGCAGATTCAAGGGCTATTTCAGATGCAAAACTTTGGCATGCACGTTTTGGTCATCTGAATTTTGCCAGTTTGCTGCGTTTGCAGAAATCTGATATGGTTGCTTCTTTGCCGCCTCTTGAAGCACCTATCAAACATGTTTGTGAAGGCTGTATTCTGGGTAAAATGCAGCGTTCTAAGTTTCCAAAGGATGGTTCAGTTAGGGCCACATGCAGGTTGCAGCTTGTGCATAGTGACGTTTGTGGGCCCATGCAAACTCCGTCCTTGGGCAATTACCTGTACTTCGTGACTTTCATTGATGATTACTCCAGGCATGCGTGGGTATTTCCGCTTAAAGCGAAGTCCAAAGTTTTTATGTGCTTCAAACAATTTTTGGCTATGGCTGAAAATGTCTCAAAATGTACTATGGGCACCCTCCGTTCCGATCGAGGGGGGGAGTATATGTCTCATGAATTTAATGCATTTCTGGCTAGTCGTGGGATAAAACACCAATGTACAGTGCCTTATACACCTCAGCAAAATGGTGTTGCTGAGAGGAAAAACAGGTCACTAACGGAAATGGCACGATGTATGGTCAAAAGTCAAGCTTTGCCGCATTCTTTTTGGCTTGAGGCCATCATGTGTGCCACTTATGTACTTAACAGGTGTCCTACGAAAGCTTTGCAGTCTATTACTCCATATGAAGCATGGCATGATAGAAAACCTTCTATTGAGCACATGCGTGTTTTTGGCTGTTTGGCATATGCTTTGGTGCCACAAGTGCAGCGCAGAAAATTGGATGATAAGGCTGTCAAATGTATTTTTGTTGGTTATAGTGCTGAAAGCAAAGGTTACAGGTTGTATCATCCGCAAACAAAATGTATTTTGGTTTCACGGGATGTAGTGTTTGTGGAAGATTCTGTTCAACCCTTGCTGTCATGTACTAGAGACAGTAATGTAAGCTCACAGGACATTTATGACACTTTGTTGCCTCTTTTCAGTGGTGGAAATACGAATGTAAGTTCCAATGAGGCAAATGTACAGCCTATGGGGGTTTCTGAAAATGTTTTAGAACAGCCTATTACTGATGCAGATGTACATGATGTACTTGATGAGGAAAGGGCTGAAAATGAGCAGGCTAGAGGTATGCCAAAATGGCTGGTGCACACTTTGCGTGACAGTAAATTGGACGCACCTTTATCTAGTCGTACTCGTTCAGGCTCTCGCCATGCATCTTATGCATCAGATTGTTATGCTTTGGCTGTGTCTAGTTTACATGATGTTGAGGAGCCTCTGTCTTTTGATGAAGCACAGAATTCAGAAAATTGGATTGCTGCCATGAAATCAGAATATGATGCACTTATAGAGAATGACACATGGACTTTATGTGATTTGCCTCCTGGCAAAAAGGCCATTGGTACAAAGTGGGTTTACAAGTTGAAACGCAAGCCGGATGGTGAGATCGATCGCCATAAGGCTCAACTTGTTGCAAAGGGTTATGCACAACAAAAAGGCATAGATTATGAAGAGACTTTTGCTCCCACTTGTCGTATGACTACTGTGCGTTTTCTATGTGCATTGGCAGCTCATTTTGGTTGGGATGTACATCAATCAGACATTGTTACTGCTTTCTTGAATGGTGACATATTTGAGGAAGTTTATGTAACGCAGCCTCGCGGTTTTGTCATAAAAGGACAAGAGGACAAAGTGTGCAAATGTAAGAAGGCTTTGTATGGGTTGAAGCAATCTCCTCGTGCTTGGTATGAGAAAGCTGACACTCATTTGGTTAAACGAGGCTTTCGTAACAGTCCAACAGAAAGCACATTGTATGTAAAGCGTGAGGATGATGTATTTCTCATTGTGGTTCTTTATGTTGATGATTTGCTGATCACTGGACCAAATGAGAGACATATTGCTGAATTTAAGGCTGATTTGAATGCTACTTTCAAGATGAAAGATTTGGGGCTGTTGCATCATTACTTGGGTATACAGTTTAAGCAGTGTGATGGTGGTATTGCCTTGTGTCAGAAAAGTTACATAGAGACATTGCTATGTAAGTTTGGACTTGAGGATTGCAAACCTATTGCCACTCCCATGGAAACAGGTTTGAAGTTGAGTCTACATGATGCTGGCGATCCTGCTGATGTCACTCTTTACCAAACTGCTGTTGGCTGCCTCATTTATGTATGCAACACGAGGCCAGATATTCACTTTGCAGTCTCGCAGGTCAGCAGATTTATGCATAGCCCAGGGTCTAAGCATTGGCAGGCTGTCAAGAGGATTTTCCGCTACCTTAGTGGCACTTTACATCTTGGCTTGTTTTATCCCAAGGGGGGATCATTGCCGCCAGACTTACATGCTTTTTCGGACTCAGATTGGGCTGGTTGTTTTGACACGCGAGTGTCCACAAGTGGTTTTTGTTTCATGCTTGGCAGTTCATGTATATCATGGTTGAGCAAGAAGCAACCTACTGTGGCCACTTCGAGTTGTGAGGCTGAGTACAGGGCAGTCTTCACAGCTACGGTTGAGTGTGTATGGCTCAGACGCCTTATGGCTGACTTGGGTGTTGGACAGGACACTGCCAACACTATCTACACTGACAGTCAGAGCGCATTGGCAGTTGCGAGGAACCCAGTTTTTCATGCTCGCACAAAGCACATTGAGGTGCATTACCACTATGTCAGGGAGAGGCTCTCAGCGGGAGAGATCAGCTTGGCTTATGTGGCAACATAGGACAACCTTGCAGATCTTTTCACAAAGGCATTGTCTCGTGAGAAGCTTGAAGCTTTCCGCAAAGCTTTGGGCTTACTCCCCTTTGTGGACTGATCCTGTCCTCAGGGCATGGCACTTCCCTTTACTCATGTGCCAGCTCTCGTTCACCGCATCACTCCAGGGGGGATTTGTTACCATATACATGTGGTAGTGATGTGTGTGAACACACTAGGACCGCCGGGGCATTTTTTCCCTCTTTAGGAGGTTTTTTCCCCCGTGCATTGTATATACGCCCATCACTCTAGGGCTATCTATCTTTCCATTGCACACTAAGTAACACACTCTCTATTGTGTGCCTTGAGCTTCCTTCGTCTTCTCCAAGCTGTGTGTGTTTCTCTGCAACCCTAATTCCAACAGAGCTACCTTGGTTGACATCCAAGAGGAGGAGACTCACTAAACTCACCACAAAGGATCTATGCCATGCTTGGGGAAAGGTAAGAGAACATGATGCTTTTATTCTCTTTGACCCTGGTTCTACTCACAATTTTATATCTATAGAGTTGGCCACCAAGCTAGGCATACAAGCCTACGAGATGGGAGATGTTCTACCCGCAGACAGTGCTTTCAAGGGGCAAGAAGCTTCAGTCACTCCCTTAATCGGGAAATTGAGGCTCCATGTCCAAAGCTATGTGGACAAAGAGGACTTCTTTATCTCTCCTCTCAAGAATGAGGATGTAATCCTAGGGGCACCATGGTTTGATCACCTGGCTACCAATGTTAAATTCCCTGAAAGGAGAATCTCCTTTAAGTTCAGGGAAAAAGACATGTATATAGATGCTAAGGAAATGGGTAACACTATCCCCATTGTACATACACCAGCTTTCAACAAGTCAATAAAGAGCTCTATTTCCGTGTACATGATTTTTGTTAAAGATTCTCAAAATGAACCTAATGCTTTAGCAAAATAAAATAAAAGCAACCAAAAGGAATTAGAGTTATCCAATTTTCTCAAGGGGTTTCAAGATGTTTTTATTGATGACATCCCTTGTGAGCTACCTCCTAAACGAGGTAATGATGACCATGCAATTGAACTTCTTCCAGGAAGTTCACCGCCTAACAAACCTCCTTATAGAGTTTCTCAAGCTCAACAAGAGGAGATTATGTGGAGAAGGGCATGGTTAGGCCTAGCTCATCTCCATTTTGCTCACATGTGCTATTAGTGCAAAAGAAAGACGGCACATATCGTATGTGTGTCAACTATAGAGCACTAAATAGGATCACTATCAAGAATAGGTTTCCCGTTCCACGGGTAGAAGACCTATTTGATAAGCTACAAGGATCGAACTACTTCAGTAGGATTGACCTAAAAAGTGGCTATCATCAAATAAGGATAGTTGATCAAGACATTGTAAAGACCGCATTTCGCACCACATTTGGTCTTTACGAATACATTGTCATGCCTTTTGGCTTGACCAATGCACCAGCCACATTCAACTGCTTGATGGAGAAGCTATTCATGCCTCATCGAACCTTCACTGGAGTGTTCTTTGATGATATTATCATCTACTCTAATTCATTAGATGAACACAAGCAACACCTCCAGGTAATATTTCAAGTTTTAAGAGAGATTCAGTATTTTGGTCACATCATCTCTCAAGATGGCATCCAAATGGATCCATCAAAGTTAGAGGTAATAAAAGGATGGCCTAAACCAAAGAATCTTCACAAACTAAGAAGCTTTGTAGGTATGTGTGCATACTATAGACGCTTCATAGAAAAGTTCTCACAAATTGCGGGACCATTACATGACCCAACAAAGAAAAGCATTAGGTATACATGGTCTGCTAAGGAGAACAATGCTTTCGAAAAGCTTATCTCTCAACCTGTGCTTACACTACCGGATCTCTCAAAACCATTTGAGGTCCAATGTGATGCTTGTGGTGATTGCCTTGGAGTTGTTTTTCTTCAAGAAGGGCACACCATAGGCTATGAAAGTCGAAGGCTTGACCCTGTTGAGCAATCTCTAGACATATATGAAAAGGAACTCCTTGAAGTTCTACATGCCTTAGACTCATGGAAGCACTATTTATTGGGGACTCCTTTCATTCTGCGAACGGATCACCAAAGTCTTAAGTACTTCATGACGCAGACCAAGCTCTCCCACAAACAAATGAGGTGGGCAAATTTCCTTTCGCAATTTCATTTTCATATTGCTCACATTGCTGGCAAGCATAATCAAGTAGCAGATGCACTCTCAAGACGGCCGAGAGTGAATGCGGTTTCCATAGCAACTCACAATGATCTATATGTTGGAATTAGGGTTGCAGAGAAATGGACACAGCTCGAAGAATACAAAGGAAGCTCAAGGCACACAATAGAGAGTGTGTTACTTAGTGTGCAATGGAAAGATAGATAGCCCTAGATTGATGGGCGTATATACAATGCACGGGGGAAAAAAGCTCCTAAAGAGGGAAAAAATGCCTCAGCGGTCCTAGTGTGTTCACACACATCACTACCACATGTATATGGTAACAGATCCCCCCTAGAGTGATGCGGTGAACGAGAGCTGGCACATGAGTAAAGGGAAGTTCCATGCCCTAAGGACATGATCAGTCCACAAAGGGGAGTAAGCCCAAAGCTTTGCGGAAAGCTTCAAGCTTCTCACGAGACAATGCCTTTGTGAAAAGATCTTCAAGGTTGTCATGTGTTGGCACATAAGCCAAGCTGATCTCTCCTGCTGAGAGCCTCTCCCTGACATAGTGATAATGCACCTCAATGTGCTTTATGTGGGCATGAAAAACTGGGTTCCTCGCAACTGCCAATGCGCTCTGACTGTCAGTGTAGATAGTGTTGGCAGTGTCGTGTCCAACACCCAAATCAGCCATAAGGCGTCTGAGCCATACACACTCAACCGTAGCTGTGAAGACTGCCCTGTACTCAGCCTCACAACTCGAAGTGGCCACAGTAGGTTGCTTCTTACTCAACCATGATATACATGAACTATCAAGCATGAAAACAACCAGTCTAATTTGAGTCCGGAAAAGCATGTAAGTCTGGCGGCAATGATCCCCCCTTGGGATAAAACAAGCCAAGATGTAAAGTGCCACTAAGGTAGCGGAAAATCTTCTTGACAACGTGCCAATGCTTAGACCCTGGGCTATGCATAAATCTGTTGACCTGTGAGACTTCAAACTGAATATTCGGCCTCGTGTTGCATACATAAATGAGGCAGCCAACAGCAGTTTGGTAAAGAGTGACATCAACAAGATTTCCAGCATCATGTAGACTCAACTTCAAACTTGTTTCCATGGGAGTGGCAATAGGTTTACAATCCTCAAGTCCAAACTTACATAGCAATGTCTCTATGTAACTTTTCTGACACAAGGCAATGCCACCATCACACTGCTTAAACTGTATACCCAAGTAATGATGCAACAGCCCAAATCTTTCATCTTGAAAGTAGCATTCAAATCAGCCTTAAATTCAGCAATATGTCTCTCATTTGGTCCAGTGATCAGCAAATCATCAACATAAAGAACCACAATGAGAAGTACATCACCCTCACGCTTTACATACAATGTGCTTTCAATTGGACTATTACGAAAGCCTCGTTTAACCAAATAAGTGTCAGCTTTCTCATACCAAGCACGAGGAGATTGCTTCAACCCATACAAAGCCTTCTTACATCTGCACACCTTGTCCTCTTGTCCTTTTATGACAAAACCATGAGGCTGCGTTACATAAACTTCCTCAAATATGTCATTATTCAACAAAGCAGTAACAATGGCTGATTGATGTACATCCCAACCAAAATGAGCTGCCAATGCACATAGAAAATGCACAGTAGTCATACGACAAGTGGGACCAAAGTCTCTTCATAATCAATGCCCTTTTGCTGTGCATAACCCTTTGTAACAAGTTGAGCCTGATGGCGATCAATCTCACCATCCGGATTGCATTTCAACTTGTAAACCCACTTTGTACCAATGGCCTTTTTGCCAGGAGGCAAATCACATAAAGTCCATGTGTCATTTTCTATAAGTGCATCATATTCTGATTGCATGGCAGCCATCCAATTTTCTGAATTATGTGCTTCATCAAAAGAGAGAGGCTCCTCAACATCATGTAAGCTAGACACAGCCAAAGCATAACAATCTGATGCATAAGATACATGGAGAGAGCCTAAACGAGTACGACTAGACAAAGGTGTATCCAATTTACTGTCATGCAAAGTGTGCACCAGCCATTTTGGCATACCTCTAGCCTACTTATTTTTAGCCCTTTCCTCATCAGGTACATCATGTACATGTGCATCAGTAATAGGCTGATCATGAACTGAGATCATGAACTGTACATCTGTCATCCACAAATTTGACTACAAGTCCAAGTCTAGCAAGTGTGGATACAGACAAGAGATTCTTCTTGATCCCAGGTACATAAAGTGCATCAACAAGTGTGAAGGAGCTGCCATTAGTAGCAGTGAGCACAATCTTTCCAACTCCTTGAACTGGATAAGAGGCGTTGTTGGCACAAGTGACTGAATTCCCATAAGGGACAGACTTGAGAGAGGTAAACGATTCACGATGTGAGGTAATGTGCTTTGTAGCACCACTGTCGAAATACCACACATGTGAATCTGCAGCAACTGACAAGCATGCATCATGGACAGCAGGATTGTAAGTGCACTCTGCGCTAAAAGCCCATTCTGCATCAACATCAGCAACACAGTCTCCTTTCACAGAAGACTCAACAATGGCTGCATTTGTAGTGAAACTAGCATTTGCAGTGGAACCACCCTCTTTCTTCTTAGCCTCTTTGGCCTTCAACTTAGGACACGACTTGATCAAGTGATCATTGGCTTTACAATAATGGCAACACATCTTCTTTTTTCCCTTATCACCATAATTGCCAGACGAAGTGCTGCCAACAGAAGCATTAGGAACAGAAGTTTTGCCACTTGTAGCAGAACCATAAGAAGTGGTGCATTGCTGTTACCACCCTTTCTTTGAGAAGCAATAAAAGCATGATCAACTGCACGCTGCCTAGTCCTGTTTTTTCAGGAAAGTGACTATTGCAACAGCAATGTGCATAATGCATCAAACTTGACAACTTCAGGATTTCCTTGGGTCATAAGTCTCCAAGTACTAGCAAAATTCTGGTAAGAATCTGGTAAGGCATCAAGAACAGTCTGCACAAGGGAACTGTCTGAAATGACTTCACCTGCAGAAATAAGTTTCTCATTGATATCCTTGACGCCGGCAAGAAAAGTGTCCATATCATCTTCCTCATGAATAATCTTCGACTCCAGCTCTTTACGCAGCAAAGCAATTTTAGCCTCATTGCGGCTTGCATAAAGACCTGCTAGAATATCCCAAGCTTGTTTTGCAGATTTTGCAGAGCGGATGTGAGGAAAAATGGTGCGCTTCACATACAACACAATCAATGCATGAGCGTGCGCATCCTTAACATCCCAACGAGCTTGTTCTGCCGTAGGCAAAACAACTCTAACAACTGCAATCCTTGCAGCAAGACCTACAACATCCTCAACATCGCCTACATCCTCAGAACCAGGACGTACATCAATACCCTACACAATATTCTAGACGCCCTTTGACACAAGAACGCGTTGCATCATATAAGCCCACATAGGGTAATTGTCCCCATCCAACCTGTCCTCAGCAGCAAACATCTTGAACACATCTGTGTTGTTGTTGTCAGCCATGGTAAATGCTGCACCTGATGTGAAAACTACCCGAAAATAGGAGAAATGGAGCGGGAACAACACGTGCTATATAGCACAAACCGTAGAAGACTGTAAGGCACCTGTTATGCAGAAAACGGCACTGACAGAATTTTTGCACAAAATGACGAAATTGCATGTGCACACCTGCCTGAAGTGGAAACGGAGGCCGAAATGAGCCCAATCTCGCCAAAGCTCACTGAAATCGGAGAAAGTGAGCAGGCGTGTACTGGAGCAGCTGGCTACTAAGCCCGGGAGGACGCAACCTGCTCTGATACCAATTGTTGGAATTAGGGTTGCAGAGAAACGCACACAGCTTGGAGAAGACGAAGGAAGCTCAAGGCACACAATAGAGAGTGTGTTACTTAGTGTGCAATGGAAAGATAGATAGCCCTAGAATAATGGGCGTATATACAATGCACGGGGGAAAAAACCTCCTAAAGAGTGAAAAAATGCCCCGGCGGTCCTAGTGTGTTCACACACATCACTACTACATGTATATGGTAACACTATCTTCAATGATAGATGAGTATTCTATTGATCCCAATTTTAGAGATGTGATTTCAGCCCTTGCATTAGGGAAGAAAGAAGAACCATTTACTATACAAGATGGTTATCTTCTCTATGGCAATAGACTATGCGTTACTAACTCACTACGTGAGAAAGTAATGTATGAATCTCATGCTCCTCCTTACGCGGGGCATAGAGGGATTCAGTCTCCCTAAAGGGAATTGAAACATATTTCTATTGGCCTACCATGAAAGTGAACATACAAGAGTATCTTTCTAAATGTGTTGTATGCCAAAAGACAAAATTTGATAGAGGGAAGTAACATGGATTGCTTCAACCCTTGCCAATCCCTAATTCACCATGGGAGAGCATATCCATTGATTTTATCTTTGGATTGCCTAAGTTGATCCATGGGAATATGGGAATATGGACGATAGTAGACAAGTTCAGTAAACAAGCTCATTTTATACCTATCAAAAAGACTATCAAAGCCCATCAAATGGCAACCCTCTTCATTTCACAAATTTTCAAGTACCATGGCTTGCCAATGTCCATAGTGTCGGATAGAGATCCTAGAATTACCAGTAATTTCTGGAAGGGTCTCTTTGAGAATTTAGGGACAAGGCTAAACTTCTCTTCGGCCTATCATCCACAAACGGATGGCCAAAGTGAAATAGCTAACCTAACAATTCTCAATCTACTAAAAGCCTATGTAACGGAAGTAGATCAAAGATCCCAATGGGAGAAGTACTTACCCGTAGTGGAGTATGCTTACAATAACACTGTACATACTTCCACTGGAAAAGCACCTTTCGAGGTAACTGAGGGAAGATCAAAAAGTCCCTTGCTACTTAAGGTACATAGGAATATCTTCGTTGTAGATGAGTATAGCCGAGACCTAAAAGAATCTTTTCAAAAGATTAAGGATGCTATCTCTATCTCACAACAAAGGCAAAAGGCTGCTCCTGACAATCACAGAAGAGCCCAAGCCTTTAAAGAAAATGATTGGGTCTTATTAAAATTTTCCAAGGCTCGATTAAGGCACACGACAGGGAAGAATCCTACGGCACACCAAAAGTACTATACTAAACTAGCAAAAAGGTACTATGGTCCCTTCCAAATTCTTAGGCCAATCAATGAGATGGCCTATCAACTCAAGTTGCCCAATCATTGGCTCATACACTATGCTTTCCATGTGAGCCTATTAAAGCCTTACAAAGGAGAGCCACCTCAAGAACCAACTACTGAAGACCCACCGGAGATCGAGGACCAAGAAGAGGTGTTGCAGCCCGAGTCCATTCTCCGACATGAAGACAAGGTACTAAGAGGCGGTAAGACTATCCGACGATATCTTATTAAGTTTAAGAACTATCCTTTTGAAGATGCTAGATGGATGCAAGGCATACAATTAAAGGATAACCTAAACCTTGTCAATGCTTACAATGCTTCCCAAGAGTAAGCAAATGTACAAAATGTTAAAAATGAACAAAGTTTTTGTCTTATAAGACTCTCTTTTTCTTTATTGTGCACAAAAATGAAGTAGTATGCATGCTTAGATCAAGTTTGCCGAGACGACGTCTCCCAAACACCAAGTAGAGCTTTTCACTCTACTATGGAACACTGATAGGACTAATGTGCAGACATGCTTGCGGCAGCCTCAGGCTCTCAAGCGCCAAATGGACTAGTCATCCATTGTGGAATGATGTCGTAGGGTAACATAGGGATCCTCTACCCACTAAGAAAATGACTAATGAATATGCTTTATCTTCTCTACCCCATAGTCGAGGATGACTATGATTTCAAGAGAGAGGTAATGTCATAATAATCAATATCTAATTCTCCTAAATGATTTTCTCATGTTAAACTGATCATTTAATATGGGGAAGTACCAGGGGAGAAAAAGCTAGAATTTTGGTTAAGCTAGCAGTCCGGCCACAATAGGGATCCAAAGGAGGGAAAATAGGGATCCAAACGGGGGGCCATCTGCAAAAGAGCCATGTGCAACAATGGGCTTAAAAGACCCTAAGGTTCAGCCAATTAAGACTTCCAAAATGCTAAGCTTCCAAAATTCAAAGGTTGTGTCCAAAGGTCAAGCATGGGGGGAATTGGATGCTTTGTGTGTGTCACAAAAGTCTTTATCAATCCCTAAATAGGAGGGGGCGAGCCTTGGGAGTAGGGGATGAGAGAGAAACTCACACACACACACACACACAAGCTCCCTTTACACAAAGGGAATGAGGGACACACAGCATCTCCCTAGCCCAGATGCGCACAAGGTGTGCCCAATTCCTATTGGATGGCCTTGGAGGTGGACCAATGAGAATTAGGCTAGAGTAAATCTAGTTTAATTAATTTAAAAACACTTAATAAAAGAACCAATGAGAATTAAGCTCTCTAGAAGACTATTGGATAGTCTCCCAAGGGGACCAATGAGCATTCAGCAGCCCAATGGCTTGCCTGATTCCTATTGGCCAGGAGGCAAAGGGGTCCAATGAGATTTTATTTGCATTTATTAATTACATAAAGCTCTCGCAAAAGGGGAAAGGGGGACACATGTCAGAAGGCTATCACTTATACTGCTTAATTATCATTGGCTAGCCCTAGGGAGGTCCAATGAGACTGTAGCATGAGCAAATAGCAAGAGGGGTCAACCAAGAGAGAGAGGGGGCTGATTTTTGCAAGGCATTATCACACACACACTCACACAATCTCATGTGTGAAGTAAAGAAGACTCTCTCTCCTTCTCAAGCTTTAATGGAAAGCTTACCACCTACTCCAAGCTTGTGAGAAGGGAGGCCTACACCAACAACTCTTGGCTTTGTGATGCAAATCCAACCAAGAGACAAGCTTCAATGCATGCTCATCTTTTCTAACATGCTAATTACTAATCTAAGCTATGCTAATATGAGTGATTATGTGAGGAGATGTACATCTTTCTCGTAAGAATACTCATTCTTCCTCTCAATCTACTCTCATACCCCGCTAGCTCTCACCATCTTCGAAGGTGTGTGAGGTCTTGGGTCTGAGACCGGAGAGAATTGATGTTGTGTTTGATAAGTGTTTTGCTTAGTTCATGAAGCTCTCATCTTCATTGCACTAGCTAGTCTTTAAGGAACACAAAGAATTGTATTGTACAATGTCTCTCTTGATGGGAGAAACCATAATACAAAGCCTTTTGGAGGGGGGACCGGCTCCATGTAAATCCGGTCCTCAACTGTTGTCAATAGCTTAATTTCTCTCTCTTTTGAAAGTATTATTCATGCTATCTAACTAGGTGTTATGCTTTTTGTTGCTCTCTCCACCCAAGCACTCTTGTAATTCTCATTAGGAATCTATTCTAATGAAATGCCCACTATGTTCATGCTAATTTCTGCTACACACAAGTTTTTAGGCCATTAAATGTTCCAAGTACTTACCGTTACTGGAGTATGCCTACAATAATATTGTACATATCTCCACGAGAAAAACCCCTTTCAAGGTAACTGAGGGAAGATCCAAAAGTCCCTTGCTACTTAAGGTATATGGAAAGATCTTCGCTGCAGATGAGTATAGCCAAGACCTACAAGAATCTTTTCAAAAGATTAAGGATGATATCTCTATCTCACAGCAAAGGCAAAAGGCTGCTACTGATAAGCACAGAAGAGCCCAAGCCTTTAAATAAAATGATTGGGTCTTGCTTAAATTTCCCAAGGCTCGATTAAGGCACACG
This sequence comes from Adiantum capillus-veneris, assembly GCF_014529385.1. Classification (NCBI taxonomy): domain Eukaryota; kingdom Viridiplantae; phylum Streptophyta; class Polypodiopsida; order Polypodiales; family Pteridaceae; genus Adiantum; species Adiantum capillus-veneris. Next base: position 36,040,952 of record NC_140942.1, on the reverse strand, counting down.
ACGGGCCAAAATCCTATAGGACACCAAAAGTACTATGCTAAGTTAGCAAAAAGGTACTATGGTCCCTTCCAGATTCTTAGAACAACCAATGAGATGGCCTATCAACTTAAGTTTCCCAGTCATTGGCTCATACACAATGCTTTCCATGTGAGCCTACTAAAGCCTTACAAAGGAGAGCCACCTCAGGAACCAACTATTGAAGACCCACAAGAGATCAAGGACCAAGAAGAGGTGTTGCAGCCCGAGTCCATTCTCCGACATGAAGACAAGGTATTAAGAGGTGGTAAGATTATCGGATGATATCTTAAGTTTAAGAACTATCCTTTTGAAGATGCTAGATGTGATGCAAGGCATACAAATAAAGGATAACCTAAACCTTGTCAATGCTTACAATGCTTCACTAGAGTAAGCAAATGTAAAAATGTTTAAAATGAACAAAGTTTTTGTCTTATAAGACTCTCTTTTTCTTTATTGTGCACAAATGTTAAGAAGTACGCATGCTTAGGAGGATCAAGTTTGCGGAGACGACTTCTTCCAAACAGCAAGTAGATCTTGTCACTCTACTATGGAAGATTGATAGGACTAATGCACAGACATACTAGTGGCAGCTTAGGCTCTCAAGCGCCAAATGGATTAGTCATCCATTTTGGAACGATGTCGTAGGGTAAGATAGGTATCCTCTACCCCCTAGAAAAAGGACTATTGAATAGGCTTTATCTTCTCTACCCCATAGTGGAGGACGACTATGATTTCAAGAGAGAGGTTATGTCCAATGGTCAAAGCTTAGGGTAAATTGGATGCTCTCTCCATCCAAGCACTCTTGCTATGCTCATTAGGAATCTATTCTAATGAAATTCTCACTATGTCTATGTTATTTTTCTCTACACACAAGTTACTAGACCATTAAACGTTACACAATGACACCCTGTACCACTCAAAATGACCACTTTTTTACCTCTATCCAAAGTTAAGTCCAACTTAGCCAATTAATACAGAACCTGCACTAACTCACAACTAATGGCTCAAACAGCAACCAAAATTTCTAGATATGTTCCTCTAGAGTATATGCAAGTGCACAAACAAGAATTCCTCAATTCACACATCATATTCTCAAGTTATGCACACTTCTTGCATGTTCAGTCACTTTATTGTCAAAAGTCACAATATAGTATCCAAAAGAAATTTCTGTTGTTCTAAGCAATACCAAAATATAATGTTAACCTAATTACTACTCCTACATTTAACCTAAAAAACAAAGTAACAAAATATAAAACAAAACGAAGTAAAATGAAGTGATAGCGGGGTAGATGATAGCAAAATTTTTGAATCTAGTCCCAACTCACCACAACCACCTACTAAACACTAATTACACCACAATGCACTAAAACCAACAACTAAGGTCGTCCTAACTATAAGGCAACCAAAAGAGAACGCATGGCTCTTTGGTCTACCTGAGAAATCAGCAAGCCTTAATGATGCTCCTACCTAAATATAATGGTAATGAACTGTAACACTTGGTCACTGGGTAAAGAAGAACCTCAGTGCAACCTCCTCGGCTAGTGTAAAACCTACATTCCCGGCAATGCCACCAATGTTGGTGGATCGCCAGGATCGGACGGAGTAGCCTAGCGAGAACTCAAACCAACATAAATATGCCAACGCAAGGATGTAGCCGACCCAACTAGTGCATGGAAACATCGAATGCAATGTCCCAATGGCAAAGCACTAAGGAGAAATGTGTCACTCTCAAACCAAGAAGCAACTAAAGGGAAAAATACCTAAAGTCTCCCATGCAGTCTATCTTTCACCCTAATGGTCGTAGAGGTGTCAAATGAATTCCAAATGACATGAAACTTGAGATAAGGGGTTTCTAAGCTATAAGCAATAGGTTTCCAACAATCAAACCTCCAAAAGTCACCGTCGGGTAGGTGAGCAACAGTACTTTTTTCCACCTCTTACCTTCACCAAAAATGACAAATGAGGGGTGGTTTGACTCCTCCTAAGGCCTACTTACCTGTCATTAAATATATAATATCTAACCAACCCAAATGATTTTCTCATATTAAGCTGATCATTTAATATGGGATAATAAACGGGAACAAGGGTTAGACTATAGACATGTGCTTACGGATCTATCTCAACACGGGGTCAATGGTAAAGGGGCCCAAATGAGAGATGGCTTGTCAAAGAGCAAGGTTAACTAATGAAGCTTAAAAGACCTTAGCGTTAGCTTCATTAAAGACCTCCAATGGTTAGTGTTAAAAGTCCTTTGACCTTAAGCAAGCTAGGGCTGAGCTTGAGGTGGGAACCCGCTAGGGATGTGCTTGAGGTCGGAACCTTAAGCAAGCTAGGGTTGTGCTTGAGGTGGGAACCCGACCTAAACTTAGGCAAGCTAGGGCTGTGCTTGAGGTGGGAACCCGACCTAAACTTAAGCAAGCTAGGGCTGTGCTTGAGGTGGGAAATCCACCTAAGATGCTTTTCATGCTTGATGACTAAGGTACTTGAGGTACTTGTCACATTTAATGAGGAAGTTGCTTGAGAAGCTTCCTATGCATGGGAGGTAAGATGTTTGAGTCAAAAAGAGAACCTACACACTTAATGAGAAGGTTTCTTGAGAAACTTCCTATGCATAGAAATCTCAAAGTTAGGGGAATTCTAAAAGAGCACATGGGACACATGTCAGACTCTCACTAAGCTTAACCACATGGTGTGTTTGAATGCTATTGGTTGGGCTAAAGAGAAGTCCAATGAGCTTCTACTTCCATCTAACAAATATCTAGATATTTCCAAGCTCTCTCCCTCTAAGGGGTAAGGAGGACACTTATCAAAAGACTACCCATGTACTTGATTGCATGCTTCATGTGATTGGCTAAGGGGAGAGGGGTCCAATGAGCTTGCAACATGCAGAAAGGTCACCACTCGCCCAAAGCAAGGAGGGGGGGTGCTAGGGTGATATACTCCACACACACACTCATTTGCAAAGCCATTCTCACTTGGTGAAAGTTGAGGAACACCACCTCCTTCTCCCAAGCTTGTGAGAGTGAAAGCCTACACCAACACTCTTGGCTATGGAATGCAAATCCAACCAAGAGTCATGCTTCAATGCTTAAGCTTGCCATCTTCTCCATCTTCATTACTGTGCTATTGTGTATGCTAGCAAGAAGAGTAACGATAAGTGAGGAACTGTTTCTTTCTCCTATGGAATGTTTCTTCTTCCTCTTCCCTATCCTCATTCCCCGCTAGCTCTCTCCACCTTCAAAGGTGTTTGAGGCCTTGGGACTGACGCTTGGCATAGTTAATGCTTTCTTCAAGTTTATGTTATGCTTGTGGTGCATGAAGCTTTCCATCTTCATTGCATCACCTAAGTTACAAGGAACACAAAGGTTGTATTGTACCAAGTCTCTCTTGATGGGAGAAACTATAGTACAAATGCCTATTGGAGGGAGGACCGTCTCCATATGATCCGGTCCTCAACTATTTTCATGTTCTCTAAACTCTCTCTCTTGCAAAAGTATTGTTCATGCCAACTTAACTAAGTACCATGTTTATGTTGCTACCATCAATTAAGTTCAACCTCTATGCTTACAAAGAATCTCTCAAAAGTGCTTCACCTAATTTCCTAATTCTCCTACTCTCAAAGTTCATAGGCAATTTCCATTACACTTACCTTTGTCCATGCTTAGTTTCACGTAAAACACAATTAACAACCCAAAACAAGCAAATAAACACACTAGGTGACCTAGAGCTAAAACCGCTCATTGCATTGCACGTGCGCGCGCGCACACACACACACACACACTCTCTCTCAAACATAGCACATTGAGCATTTACCCGATTCCAAGAGTATGAGGAAGCAAATCAAGAGATATCATTTAGTAATGCTTACCCCTCCAAGATGTAGTGAGCGCACAAGAGTAGGTGCACTCTTCACTACATGAGCTCAAAAGGTAACAAATTCTCCACTAAATACTTTTATTTTTGCTTATATATCCAAGGTTAAATTTGGGTATTTGGCTAGAAAGGGATAGTTATTTCAAAAATATGGTGGACTAGGGCACCTAGTCTCTCATTAAGTACAAAAATTTGTTAGGAGACAATCAAATTCTTCCAGGTTCAAAAATTACAATGTCGGCTTAGACAAAAAATAAATGATTAAGTGGAAGAATTTTGTAGATCCGTACCCGTCTGAATTGGCATGATTGAGTTCCTTGCTACAACATACACCTTTGTGTACCACTAAACAATGCTTTCAACCATAGAGGTAGCGGGTGTTGTGTAGGTCAAGGAAGTGGCCACGATCATGGAAAGAATATAAAATATGTTATAACCTTGTCACACATTTTTGTGCCATTTTGAGCACACAAAGGGAAACTAGCAATAATAATTTAATATCTGATGTTTTATATGATATTGCATTGGCAAATCGAAGTCAAAAATAGGTTTGGATTGTGACGTATATTAAACTTTGTGTTAGGATGGATTCAGGTTGATTTTGAATTGGGTTTGTTTAAGCTCAAGGCAAAGACAATTTAATTATGTATGACAACAGTAGCAACATTTTTTTTGAAATAGGAAATGGTGATGCATTGGTTGATATGTGTTTGGGATATGGCGGAAGTGTAAATTTATTTTTGGGACCCTATGCTAAAGGTTGTGAGTTTTGGGCCATGGTGATGGGCTTTGGACCTTGGTTGGGCTAACAAATGGTCAGTTTTTATGAACCTTGTTGAGTTTTTTGGTCACTCATAGCGTGTGTATTGGGGAGGGGGGTCATGGCATGGTGCCATGTGTTAAGGACAAAAATCCCACATGAGATGTTGGGTTTTAGAGAAGAACAAAGACCTTTAAAAGTGTGTAGAACACTCACACTACATGGGGTAAATATATAGAGAGGTCCCTGGTGTTATATAGAGAATAGTTTCATATACAAGCCATCATATATATAGTAGCTAAGTATAAAAACTCATTACCCTTGCCAAATAAGGGTCCCAAACTATACATGAAAAGGCCCTTGGGGCTTGAAGAAAAACCTTACGTCTACAACTAATATTGTATACACAAGATAATGGCAATGAGAGTGGGGTGCTACGTGTCACAAAATCTCACCTTGCCACCCTCGTTTATATTTGACATGGGGTCCAACTCGCGGGATCAACTGCGGTAGGGGTGAGTTTACGATAAGGGCGCACGATTTGGGCCGCTGGATCTTCGAGGGGGGGGGGGGGGGGGGGGGATTTATGTACACATGTAGTCGCATTACCTGTAGTGATGCACGGGATGGATAGAGATGAGGAGTGTGGCAGGGGAGGTCCTAGGTTCAAGGCATGATGGTTGACTCAGAACTCTAACTTTTTGTTCTCTTGGAGCTTTAATTGACGGTGGATCTCTCCAACGCCATCAATCCCTCGAGTTGGCCCTGTGTCCTTTATGGACGAGGCCTTGCGACCACTAGCTCTCTCTCTCTCTCTCTCTCTCTCTCTCTCTCTCTCTCTCTCTCTCTCTCCAAACAAACAAACAAAGCACATTTCTCTAGGTTCTAGTTTCTACTTTTAAACTTTCTCTTGAGCCACAAAAAGAGTTGTGGTTATATTAACATGTGAATTAAAAATATAGATAGTGGGTAGAAAATTTTACAATGTGGAGGTTGTGATAAAAGAGAGCTAAGTATGTGGATAAAAGAGAGCTAAGTATGTGGATGACCTTTTTGTGTATGCTACATGCATTGTGGATATTTTAAAAAAAATAGGCAAGGATATGGGAGATTTTGTGAGGAATCGAGTTGTTGGGAGAGGTGGTATCAAAAGGCAGAGATATGAGGGCCTAAATAGTTGTGGACAACCTCGGTTTGTAGTAACTATTGTAAGTTTTTTATAGGGCTAATAAACATGGGCGTGCATGTGTGTGTGTGTACGCATGTATATGCTTAGCGCGTGCATGCACATACACACACAAATTTCCACCTCATAGAGTTGATAAGGATATATAAGTTAGGAGATCTTAAAGATTGAGAGTCGATAAGTAGTCTAGGTATTCATTGTATATTTTATGGGTTTTGGGATCTCTCTTTGCTAATCTTGAGAATTGTGTTCATGAGGGGTGTGTGTGTGTGTGTGAGAGAGAGAGAGAGTGAGAGAGAGAGAGAGAGAGAGAGAGAGAGTGAGTGAGTGAGTTAGTTAGTGAGAGAGAGAGAGTAGAAATTCATGAATCAACTCAAGGGCTAAACAATGAATGCACTATATTAAATTATGGAGTTGATGGCATGTTGTGAGTCTATCACTCTATCTTCCTCAAGGCCTAGCTAAGGATGGCCACTATCATGTGACATGTGCTGGCAACTTCAAGTACACGAGACATGTTCATTATATGTTGCTAAAGGAGTGAAGATGTATTAAACTATGGCGGCATGCTCCCTTTCAAGTTCTCTCTCTCTCTCTCTCTCTCTCTCTCTCCCCCAAAATTGCGTTTGAGGAAGATAAAATCACACTTTTTTCTCATTTCCCATCAAAATATTTTTTACTTGCAATGGAACAATGATAGATTCATTCATTCTCTCTCTCTCTCTCTCTCTCTCTCTCTCTCTCTCTCTCTCTCTCTCTCTCTCTCTCTCTCTCTCAGCTCCTACAAGTACATTATAGAAAATGAGCTATCAAAATCTCTTTGGAATTGGTTTTGAGAGATTTTTTACAAGGGATGTGCAAGATAAGTGTATCAAAAAGTGATACTTAACGGGTCCTCCACAATCCAATGTAGGTATAAATGTGCTAGCAAGCAACCCTTAAGTCTCAAAAAATTTGGTCTACTTAAATGATTTAATCATTCTAGTGAGAGAAAATAGGATAGAGTGGAAGGGCAAGGCTTAAGGTTATGACCAAAAGGTGTGCCACAAGGCCTTATGGTTGCAAAAAGTTGATGCTACCTCCACAAGTGCCTAAGAAATTGTGTAATGATTCGTATGCATTTTCACGAGACCAAAATGGCTGCAGTAAAGAGAGGGACACCAAAGCATCCAAGGAAGTACACTCATGGCTAAGGAAATGCCAAAAGACACTTTACAATTTCATGGAAACATTCCTAAAATCTCACCCAAAAAAAATTTCAAAACAAAAAAAAATACGGCTTACGATGGATGGAAACGGGAGGAAAAGTGGATAGAAGGGCATGTGGATAGATATGAGGGCTTAGAAATTCATTTTTCTCTTCAATAATCTAAAACCCCATGTTCAAATAATTCTTATACTTTGGACTCTTGCACCTCCAGCTAGAAATTCAAAGTTATTATTTTTAAAAAGGGTGGAGAAAGTAGTTTTCACTAAATCAGGCATAATTCTCTCATTTGAGGTTAGATTGAAAAGTTTTATTATAAAAAAGTAGCTCTTTTCAAGATCTAGGCTATATCATAGCATCTACATGAGCACCACCATTGATGTATGCCTGGACTTGCATCTTTTTCTTGATGAGAGTTTCAATAAGAGGTAGCACATCAGTGGAAATTGCCACCCTCAGTGCCATGTTTTGCACTGCATGTAATGTATTTTTGGCTTTGTGGAATTGTGGTACTAACACTCATAGAACACTTCCCCTCAACTTGGGATTCAATGACCAAAATTGTTTTTTTCCCTTTGACGTTTGACATCACTTATCAACTCATACTTTAATGCCCTTGCCCAAGCTAAAAATATGCTTGCTTGATCATCTGGCACCTTCTCCTTTTACTGGTTTGTGCTTTCTTGCAGCAGCCTTCATTTGCCTTCTCTTTCCCCTTGTGTATATGGGTATCCTATTTCATCTCCGTTTCTCTTTGTCCTTGGGCTCTTTTATTTGACAAAACATCAATATCTTGCTTATCAACTCCAATAATGTCACCTACACATCTAACCCTGTGTGCATGTGGACAAGCTGCAAGTCTTATTTGTAGGGTTTAAGACTACCTAGGAAGTGTTTTGGCATCCTTGTGATCATGTATGCAAGATGTGCATGTCCATTCACTTAGATTAGTTGCATACCCTCTGAGTTAAACGTTAGCACGCACTGAGCACTTATCCTAGGCACTCACCATCAATCACTTCCATTGCACATTACATTGGTATCAGAGCTCTTTGGAAGTGTTTGATATCACCACTCAAGAAAAGAACCTAATGAAACTCTCTCATATTTAGTTTCTCAAAGAATCCTCATTTTTGTACCTCGGACTTATTAGTCACTCCCATCCTTGTTTCGTAGTGTATTGAGTGGGCAATTAAGCCATAAAGAAATACCCAAAAAAAAATCTTGTTTGAGATTGCACATAACCCAAGGCCACTTGAGTGTGTTGATATCTCTAATGTGTGGTAGGAATCCCAAAAAAGAAGGGCTAGTCCATCTTGTCCTCGTTCACCTTTTTCACTCATTGAGAGCGGACCTTGCACATTGTGGTAGGAAAATTGATGTGAGATGGGAAAATGCAACCTTGGCATGAGCACAAGGCCACCAACAAGTGCACCCCACAGAAAGGAGTATTTGAGCCTACGTAAGAGAAAATCCTTCTTGAATGTAGATTGCAAGCAGTACCAAGTACCCAAGAACAAAAGAACCCAAGTACCCCAGTACCTATTGCATGTTCATCACCAAAAGTTGGATGGATACTTTGCATGAAGGTTTCTCAGAGAGCTAAAATGGCCAAGGTGCAATATTCTTCAACATTTTGTAGTCTCATGCATGCCATGGTAGCCACAACACAAGACATTTCTTTTGCAATGGGAGTGATTAGCAGTTTTTGAAAAATCTTGGCAGAAAGCACTGGGAAGCAGTGAAGCACATCTTGAGATATCTGAAAGGTATGGCAAACAAGTGCTTACGCTTTGGGAATAGTGATGCATCCATTATGGGCTACACGGATGCAGATTACGTGGGTTGTGTGGATAGTCGAGGTTCCAAATCTGGCTATGTTTTCCTACTTGTTTGAGTACCCATGTCATGGAGATCATCTCTCCAAAATTCTACGTCATCTTCCAGTACAGAGGCAGAATATGTGGTAGTTTTTTATGCTAACAAGGAAGCTGTATGGTTAGCTTGCCTAGTGGGAAATCTTAGCATTACTCGGAGTCCACTATTGCATTGTGATAGTCAGAGTGGGATTGCATTAGCAAAGACCCTGTGTTTCACTTCAAGTCAAAACACATAGAAGCTCGCTATCATGTGATACGCGACATATTGGCTAGCAAGCACATTGAGCTAGTCAAGGTTCATACAGATGACAACCCTGCAGATGCTCTCACCAAGAGCCTGCCTTCAGAGCAGTTTGCACATTGCATGGAGATGATGGGTGTAGGGTGACGCCACTTGGATACTTCACAAAACTGTACAAGTTATACAATTACATAGGCGACTTGAGTTGGCCTTCAAGTGGAGATTGTTAAGGTTCATGCCAACTGGCCAAACACCGTCACCTAATCGTACTAACCTTCTCTATTCTTTTGATCATATAGAACAATAATGAGTAGTGATGCATTACAATCCTCACTAAGAGCTCCATTAACACTCTATGTCTTCTCTTCTCCTCTCTCTCTCTCTCTCTCTCTCTCTCTCTCTCTCTCTCTCTCTCTCTCTCTCTCTCATGCCGCACGCACCACACACTCTTCAAACCAAAAGCAATATCTTAGTAGGCTATTCATTCCATCTTCGATAAACAAATTAAATAATGCACAATATTAAAAGGAGGTGATTTGCCTGTATTGAGATCAATCGGATAGCCACGACCGTCAACTAAAAGATCTATCTGTTTTCTTCCTTAAGGGCAAAGATTATGTATCTCTACTTGGTCATGTGAAATATTCTATTGGCGCTTCTCCAAGAAGAATACTCATGATTTATTTTAATGTGAAGATGATATGGCTTATTTTCTATAACTATAACTACCGTAATAGTTTGTAGAAAAGAAGCTCGAGTTAGACAAGCAAGATCTCAAGAAAAGCTTGCGAGAGAGCGAGAGAGAGAGAGAGAGAGAGAGAGAGAGAGAGAGAGAGAGAGAGAGTTCATACCATGTGAAAGCCTAAGAGCAAAGGAATTGAGTGTGACTCGTTTTTCAAATGAGAGATGCTCCTAAATGTTTATTTTTTTGTTACTTGTGAGTTGAACCCAAAAAGTGGTTGCAATGCCTCGTCACTATATGGCACGGCTCTGGGTCAGAGGGGATCTAGGGCCCAAATTTGGGGACGTGAGGCGGCTTTAATCTCCGTCGTCGGATCACGGAGTAAACTAGGGGTGAACTAGGGGTGGGTGAATTGGGGGTGAAGTAAGGGTGAACTAGGGGCGCTTAAACTAGGGTATGATCATGTGCCATGCGAACATGGACAATGACGCGCGTTAGCGTGGTGGTAGGGCATTCATGTGACAACCGAAAAGTCTCAGGTTTGACCCACACCCCACGAAGCGGGTGAACTAGGGGGGTGAACTAGGAGTGAACTCGGGGCGCCATTTTTGCCCCGAGTTCACCCCTAGTTCACCCCGAGCTCACCTCCAATTCATAGCGTGATCCGATGGCCAAGATCAAAGCCGCCTCGCGCCCCCAAATTTGGGCCCTAGATCCCCCTTGGCCAGAGCCGTGCCATATAGTGACGAGGGTCGCAATGAGGAGTCATTGCTTGATAAAAGAAACAATGATTACACATCACCTTCAATGAGTCAAAATCTTAAAACGGCCAAAAAGCTTCTTGTTTTACTTTGGTTTTAGCTAAAATAGAGGGAGAGAAGCCCGTTACCTCCAAATATAAGCAACAAGAATGTTACCTTCATGTCTACGTGTTACACTCTCATTTGCCTATCTTTTAAGCCAGATATCAATGAAATGCCCATTTTTAATGTATTCGGCGGTGAATTTTGGCCCTAATGATGCCTTTAGAGTCTCTCTTGTCTGGTGTACTTTGCATATTTGAACTCAAACCTTGTGGGCTAGCTATTCATAGAAAAGAATCTGAGAACATACCTATTAGAAGAGTAAGATCACACGGGAGGCTTTCTAGGGTTAGTGTCGAAGGTGCATTAGACCATGGGTGCCGTGTGTTGCCAAAACAAAGTAAAGGGCAAGGCTATGGCGCCGACTCAAGAGGAACATATATTTTCGAAGCTAAGGGTGATACAATATAACTTGAGAAAAGTTTGAGGTTTTGTCCAAGCTAGGATATTATTACCCTAGGACACATTGCACCAAAAAAAGGGCATTTATCTAAACAAAGGAAAGGGAACTTTGCAGTTTAAAAGCCTAAAGGGAGGCACATGGTGGCAAGAATCATGTGGCAACATCGTATCAAGGCTGCAAACATCTTCTCATGGGTGCAAGATATGATGGATGGAGCATTTTGGTGGGGGGGGGGGGGGGGGGGGGGGGGGGGGGGGGGGGGGGGATAGAGAGAAAGAAAAGAATGGTGGGGGAGAAACATTGCACATGGCAAAGGAGAGGATGTGGTGGCAAAAAAGCCTTTACCCCAAATGTAGAACACACCTAACCCAAAACGGAAATTGGCCGGGCCTACTGGCTTATATCTACGTCCTATGTAGTGCAAGACACTCTAAAGAGAAACACAAGAAAACACTAAAGGGAAAACAAGCAAAGAAAAACACATATGCATCAATGTGCACTCGACCATCTCTTTATATGGACATTGAAATTTAAAAAAATAAAAAAAAGTATTTTGACCTTTTATTTGCATGGGTCTTTTCATTTTCTGAACTCAATGCACTTAAGATGTTTTCAAAGGTTTTTTATTTTTTCGAGATTGGAGAGATTTAATACAAGAGATTGAGTTTTAGTACTGAGCGTGGAGTATTTTTGATTTTTTGCATTATTTGTTTTCAAGAACCTAGTGTTTGAGTGTGTCGTCGCTTACATTTGTGTCGCTTTAAATCTCAATAGTTTGGGACGACAGCAACTGGAAAAGGAAAAACTTGTTCAAAATAAACCATAAAAAGCGTAATTATATATATATATATATATATATATATTACGCTTTTTAAAAATCTTGAAGAGCCGAGACATGGAAAAGTTTGGAGGTAAATTAACCTGTGTTTGAAGGTTTATACACTAAGTTCCTCTAAATTTTGCAGGTTTTCTCACCCACAAATTTAAAATCTAGAGATAAACTCCAAAATTTGTAGGTGGGATTTCACAACACTGAACGTAGGCCATCATCACACATGGATAGTCGGACAAGCATAAAAGAGACGCCCTCACAAGGACAGACACATTAATGTACAGACTGTTTTGGCTCAATAATTAGCAAATAGAAATGGCAGAGTTGTAGTTGAAGCTCTAGTGGTTTTTGATCGCACGACAAAGCGAGGGGGGTACCTCCCTCAGCTTTAAGTGCCACGGGGTCCCAACCATAGATCAATGGCTTTTGTGCAAAATCAAAGGCGCGTGTAGAACTCGGCCGTCGGCGGGTAAAAACTAAACTCGGGATCCCGAGTTTAGTTTTTATGGTGGGGTCCACAAAAACTAAAGTCGGGATCCCGAGTTTAGTTTTTATGTCGAGATTCAGAGTTTACCTTCAAATAGATGTGAAATCACATCTATTTCAACGAGGCGCACGTGGGCATGTTGGTCAAGGCATGTGCCCCTCAAGCTGATGGTGAGGGTTCAAAACCTGGCTGGGGAAGCGAGGCGTCCCGAAATTAGATCTCCACAGTTCCACGTGGTTGACCTCCCGAGATTAGTTTTTTGAAATCTAAACTCAGGATCCCGAGTTTAGATTTAATCGATCAACAATCCAGATCGATCGCCATCCCGCCTTTCAATTGGGACCATTTATCCCATGCTTTGGGACCCCGTGGCACTTAAAGGGGAGGGGGTACCTCTGGATGTGTTATATCACCCCCAAACATCATCTCTATCAAATCATTTCGTGCCAGCTCAAGGTCACACATGTCCTGACGACGAGCCTCGGCACTAAAGAACACGTCTTAAATGAACACCCGATGATGGGATGGAGGAGAAGTCAGGGCACAAAAGGAAAGACGTGCATTACCGTTCGATCTGGAAAATGTAAATTTGAACATCAAGAAAGTAAACTCAAACAAGCATAAGTAAAAGTGAACACGCATGCATTGAAATGAACTATATGTGTGTGTGTGGATAGAGCACACACCTTGGACCATAAGGATGCAGTTCAAAACTTGAACACAACAGATTTTTTGGGACCGTCCATGTTCTTCTAGATCCGTGTGTGGCTCCACCATCGTAGATCCCATCACTCGGACCCGTGGGATTTAGTGTTGTGGACGGATGAGCCTGGCCTATATCTCACACGGGCATGGGACGAGATGGGGTCTACGGTGGGATGATTGAGGACCGTAGATCCCGAGATTCCGGGTACAATGTAAACTCGGATACTGGAGTTTACCCCCCCCCCCCCCCCGGATTGAACCCACAACCTAGGGTTTGAAGGCCATGTGACCTATCCACCACGTCCGCGCACGTCACTTGTGAAATGTACACGTTTCCATGGAGTTTTGACATGCAAAAGTATCGAAGCGAACAAAAGTAAACTGGGGTACCCGAGTTTACAAAAATACCCGAGTTTACTTTTGTAGCAAGATCTACAGTGCGCGCCTAATGTCAGGGCCCAAAAGTGTTGGGAGCCTTTGATCCCATCTCCCATGCCCGTGTTAGATGCAGCTGAGTGCGGATGAGTAGGCCTTATTATCATCGTTGGATTGGACTCGAAAAAATCATTTTATTTCTTTCTTTCCAAGAACCGGATTGGACTGAATGGCCTTGGGTATCATTTGGATTGGACAGAAGAGAAGACAGCCCCCCTGTTTTGTTGTGCTGAGCGGCGAGCCTTGTCAACCCACAAGGCCTTCACGTGACTCGACGTGAGGGTTTCACCTGGCCCCTCTTCGCTTTACACGTGTCCTTTGCTTTTGTAGCACTGACTCGGCCGCCACGTGGGCTAGCCTGCTACGAGCTGCTCGTGCGCTGTCGCCGGGGCTTGCCAAAACTGAAGTTATGAACAAAGTAAATAAGGGCACACTAGTTTGTTGAGAGATTCCCTAGCATGGCTAAGGCTCCTCCTAGTACAAAGGGCACCGAGCAGCAAGCCATGCACAGACCAATCCGGAGCTGGATATTGGAAGCGGAAAGCCTAGCGATGGGCAGCCTTGCCAAAGGCGCTATGGCGAGCGCGGACAAGGGCGTGTGCGCAACCTGACAAGAAGCAAAATAAGGCAGACAGACAGTGTGCAGACCTTGCGCGTATAGAGAGACAGAGAGAGAGAGAGAGAGAGAGAGAGCGAGAGAGGCCCGGCTCTGCATGGCAGCCTCGCGCTCCTCCGAGCTAAAAGCGGGAGGCACTAGAGGCTTTTCAGATTCCACGTGTCTATTTTGGTAATTTGCCCTTTCCAAAACCACCTCCACTTTGCACGCAATCTGGATACTGTCTTATTATCAACCTTCCAGTGCACTATTTTTTGAATTAAATTCAGCTCCTACGCAAGCTTTCCAAGCATTCGTGGGTGCATTAAAGGGGATTTGAACGCGGAAAGTTCCCCAACAAGCTCGAGGAACTCAACTAACCAATGTAAACAGCTTCGAATCTATCAACCATCGCCTGCTTTAACATATAAAAAAGAAACGCTCCCCCCCCCCCCCTTTTATAAGTGACACGGGGTGTCACTCACGGGATCGACGACGTAGGCAAATTTTCGGCAAGGCGGGATGCTTTGGGCCGTAGGATCAACGCAGCAGGGGGGGGGGGGGGCAAGAATATTATCTACACGACTCGCAATGCTTGCAGCGTGTCGCGATCGCTGGACTGGATAGGCTGCGTGACTCCGATGGGAGAGGTGGCAAGTTCAAGGCGCAGCACGAGCAGGGGGGGGGGAAATCCGAGCAAAATCCCTTTTGGATGGCGGAGATGGGATCAACGGTGGATTCATTCTCCGCCGTCGATCCCTTGAGTCTCACCCGTGTCACTTATGGACGAGCCCCCCCCCCCCCCCCCCCCCCCCCCCCCCCCCCCCCCCCCCCCCCCCCCCCCCCCCCCCCCCCCCCACCCCACAACGCGACGGTAACACCCGTCCACCCAGTATATATGTCACCGCCCACCAGTGCCTCTGTCGTCATGCAACTCTTCAACGTTGCAGGCATCGTTGGAGATTATGAGAAAAGAGCAGGCAGAGAGTAAGTGGGCGCAAGAGAGAAAAAGCATCTATTGAGATTCTCATTACATTTTGTTTTTCACAATCATGGGCTCCTTACTACTACCTAATCGCTCCGCGTGCGCATTAAGGGGAATCTCACGAGATCCCCTAAAAGAGCCTCTCTCTCTCTCTCTCTCTCTCTCTCTCTCTCTCTCTCTCTCTCTCTCTCTCTCTCTCTCTCTCTCTCTCTCCTCTCTCTTCCGTCTCTCCTCTCTCTTCACCCGGGTGCTCAGAAGCTCCATCGCGACATAGCGCAGACCCCCCCTGCTTGAACACAGTCGCCTGCACTCGCCTCTATTGAGACCTTCCCTGCTTGAACACAATCGCCTGCAGTCGCCTCTTTTTCTGAGCGCGATGCATGTATGGAGAGCACGGACAAAATGCAATCCAGGCACTGCATCCACTCAGCCCCTCTTTGAAGAGGATGAACCAGAGGGAGAACTCCATTTGCGGGCATCTGCTCCACGAAAGACCCCACGCTCACTCGACCCCCGTCGGCACTATTCTCTCTCTCTCTCTCTCTCTCTCTCTCTCTCTCTCTCTCTCTCTCTCTCTCTCTCTCTCTCTCTCTCGCGACGACTGTAGTCCGTCTGGCCCCTCCACGTGGAAAGCAATGATTTTTTTTTCCCTTCCTTTTTTCTTTTGACCTCCAAACCAAGGAATATCTTTAGATTCTGCTCAATCCAGCTGCTTCAAAATTGGGGACACCTACTACTTAGTTTATTCTTAGCGAACAATGGTTGTCTCACGCGACTATGCTTCCTCATGAGGACTAGTAGCATTGATCCAATTGTATTTACTTTGATATCCCCCCCACACACAAGTGCCCAAGGGGATTGCTTGTAAATTGTAATATGAAGATTTTACCCTCCTATGCTTGCGCAAGAGTGCTAAAAAAAAAACCATTTTCTTGGCCATGGTTTTCAAGGCAAACTAGAGAGACAACTTGGATTTATGCCAAAATCTAAGGTATTTTCTGGGATTTACAACTAAAATGCCTGATTTTCGACCTTAAAAATCACAGTTCAATGGAATCACAACGGGGAGTTTTATTTTCGACTAGGAAATTCACACTACAAACCGGGAAATGTGAGCACTGTTGTGCAAGTCAAAGAGGTAATCAGTTTTGTAAGCATTGATCTATCTATGCTTACTAGACAAGCAAATTTCCAATCCATAAATTAGGGCCAATCTTAATCTCATGAAACCCTAGAATTTGTGGCAAAAAGATTGCAAGTAGCAATAATTTTTATTTGGTGCTATGAAAAGAAAAAAATGCAAGCAATGTACAATGACCATTGGTCTTGTATATTTACATGGCACTCCAACCGATGCCAATAAAAGGCACACTTAAAAATATCCCAATTTTAGGGTTTAAATTTCAAGCATTTTCGAGTATTTACACTAATAATTGTAGAATTTTATCAATTTTGGGTATATGCCCACACTAAGGGGGGGGGGGGGGTAACACATATGAGTTACCAACTTACCCCTCCCCTCCGCGTGTGTGTGCATGAGGAGATGTCCAATCAAGGGTCACTAGGATTTCGCAATTTTAGTTGGTTAAAATACATTGAACCCTATTTCTCTTGGGCCTTGAGTTTTTTTTTTAAAATAGCAAAACTCACAATTGTGAGTGAATTATATTTATCAACCCAAATAATACAAGGTCTTGTCATGCTCGTGTTGAGCCATGACGTCATCCAGGGACCATAATTACATCGGCTTTCAGGGTGAGTTGAGTTTTAAGGTCACTCTAGTAAAGACAACCAAATTTAATTTCTTTTGGGATTGTGCAAGCCAATGTGGTTTGCTAAATTCTATAAAATAGAAATAGTTTTTACCTTTTTCTTTTTGCAAAAACAAAAAAGGGAAACCAAAATTTTTTATAGAAAATCTAAGGTATTTATTTGGGTTTATAACTAAAATACCCAATTTGTACTTTGAAAACTAAGGTTCAATGAAATTACAACCAAGAATTTTCATTTTCTACTACGGAATTTACACTGCAAACCAAGACACGCGAGCACATCTCCACTAGCTTTGCAATAGTATGAACCAAATTGTCAAAACTCATGTGCAAACACATCCAACCATATCAATCCATAATCTATTTGATGTTGTATGATGCCGAGCCTCTGATTGCTATTCTATGAACCTTTTGGTGACCATGACAATATCTTCATGTGAGATCTAGAAGGGTAGCCACATTATGGCATTACATGTTGATGCGTTGATTGGCTTGGTGCGGCCAAATGCGGAAAATTGTAACCCATCCCGCCCTTCGTTTGTTGCTAGCCTTGCACATGCTAGGGAAATTCATAGTAGCTCTTCATAAGGACAAGCAAGTTGATGGACTAGTCCTGCCCCAAGAAAGGGCCTATTTTTGGAAAGCCTTCCTAGGGAAGGGCAACCTCTCAAAGTGCCTTGCAAAGATTAATCGTGCCAATGCTTGGACTTTGGACCTTTGGAGTTGTGTGGACATGGAGCATGGACTTTGAGAGCCACTAGGGACTTGGAAGTTGGAACGTGGATTCTAGAATCTTATTTTGAAGGCTAATTTTTTGTTCAAGCATGCCTGTTGTAACTGGTAACTTTCCATACAATCTAATACAGGGGAATTTTTACTATTCAAATGGGCAGAGGCAAAGGTCTGTGAACTTGAATCGCTTTTGAAGTTTTAACAAGCGAGGATAGAGGTTTTGAGACTTACACGCTCACAAGTTGTGGACACCACCAAGCACTCCATTTTTCTCTCGTCGAGGCTCGACCAGCTCCAGAGTCGCCAAGCACTCTTCCATGAACTGCAAGCTCGCCTTCCATGGGCGGCATGTGAGTCCAGAGTCTACAAATTGCAAAGATCCTACAAGCCTCAAGGCTCCTTCACGAATCACATAGTACTGGAAGCTGCTCTCCTTTACGAATCACGTGTTGTCAATCTATGATTTATGCTTCAACATATGATTGGAGTTTGTTCTCAAAGTAATTATGTTAATTAAACCTCAATTATTTTCTTGGCCAAGACTTGTACATAATATAGAGAGTGGGATGTTGGGGCTCATGCCAACTTTCCGACAGACACCCATCTCGCTGATGGATTGACCATACCACAAACCTTATCTCCATTCTTTGGTTATATAGAATAATAAGAAGTAGTGAGGAATTACTCCAATCCTTACTGAGAGCTCCACCCAAAACTCTATGCGTTCTCCTTCCTTGCACAACATAGCGAGCATGCATGCATTCGTGCACGTACTCTTCACAAGTGGTATCAGAGCCGATTGGTTGCCGACGAGAGAGCTTCATCATCATGAGTGATTCATGCACTATTTAGAACTCATTTGCAGTCATCTTTGAGTGCTTACGGAGGAGAGTATTTGGACTAAGTGATGTCCTTTGATTGCACACACATTGGAGTGTCACAATAGGATTTGGAGCAAGAAATTTGCAACCATGTATGGATTGTGGAGATGCGAACTTCAACTTATGTTTAGCTCATTTAGGAGCTGATTTTGCTGATATTTGGGACCATTTATTTGTGGTTATTCAACTGACGGTGTGTTAGATTAGCATAAACAGGTTTTCACATATGCATTTTTTGGCACGATTAACACATTTTTGGCCATAATTTCCTCGCACAAACTACTTCCACGCAACCTAGGAGTCCTTTTAGCGATTTTGATATGTTCTAGATGCAATGGTGGTGTCCATTTGACCTAATTCTCATCACATTTTTTTGCAAAAACATGCATGACATCAGTATCCTCACATATGCACGCACACACGCACACACACACACACACACACACACACACACACACACACATTTTTGGCTTTGGTCACTCCAACCCTTTGAGCAGATGAGACATTACCGTTTGGCAGCAAAAGTCGGCATCAACAACCCTTTGTCCCAGCTTGACGCATTGACTTCGACAACATCGACTATAGGGTTTCATACGCTCTCTGGCATTGTAGAGAGCGACACAAGCAGTTTGTCGGCAATGGGAGGAGGCAAGTTATAGATTTTTGTTTTAGCAATAGTCTCATACATTTCTAAGAGAAATTTTCTTTTTGGAATTTCCATATGTGTTTGGCCATGATGTATTGTCTCTATATAGCCATTGATGGCCTCTCAAAGACAACTATTAGATACATATTTACACGCATAGGGATAGTCAGAGGTGCTCTTGACATAGCAAATCTGCAATCATTTTTTGCAGTGAAAACCATTAGAGTTCCATTTGATAGTGCTTGTGCTCTATTCAGAGTGTTTTACTCTCCACAGGGAGCTAATTTTGTGTTTTTGGCTTGCATCTTAGTGATGCATGTTTGAGCGCATGTTCTGCAGTGTGGCGACAGTTTCATGTTTTGCAGGTACGTTGTGTTGTGGATATTGGCATTGTACCTCATTGTGGATTTGATTTTGGCTTATTCTGGTAGTCTTGATCAAATCGAAGACTCAATCTAGAAGATTCCTTTTTGAGACTGTGGCACAAATTTCACCATATGGAAGCAGAGAAAGCTTTATGTCCTAATGGGGTCGTAATCAACAAAGGTCTTGTAGGACCATTGAAAGAGCGCAGAGAGGGTTTGTTCATTTGATAATTGAAGGGAGGAGCTTGATGTTGCTCGTGCCATGGAAATTATTAGGTTGCATCTTGGTGAGTCTATATTCTTCACAATTATGGACAAGACCAATGCTAAAGAGCTATGGGAGTCTTTATGCTCGGCATGGGATGGTAATAGTGCATCAAACAAAGTGTTTCTAATAAAGACGATTATGCATCTTAATATGAAAGAAGGCAACAGTTTTAGTTCTCTCTTGAACAAATTTAACAGTGTGTTTACTCGATCGACATCAAAGGGACTTAATTTTGATGATGAAATGAAAGCCATTTTCTTGCTATGTTCTTTGCCTGCATCATGGCATACATTTAACACTCCCATTACTAACCCTACCCCTAAGGCCAAGCTTGTTTTTAGTGATGTTACTAGTGCTTTGCTCACGGAACAGATTCGACGTCAATCTCTTGACATTGGTGATGTATGTATTGCTAGTGGAAGTAGCCAAAGGAACAATCAAAGGCAAAGAGACTATAGCCACAGTTAGGGTCGTTCTTAAGATTGCAAGAATACCAGTAGCAAAATCCATGGATGTGAGATGAGGAACATTGAATGCTATCGTTGTCACAAGAAAGCACACACAAAAAAGAATTTTTGTTTATTGCAAAAAAAGAATTGTAAATCAATTGTTGTAAGTCATCCACCTCCTAAGAGCAGTGTGAAGATAGAGGAGCTCAATGTCGTTGAGTCTCCACATGCTGATGTTGTTCCTGACATGCCACGATCGTTAGATATACTAGCCTTCACTTCTAACCTGAGTCTAGAGGCATTGTTAGCTCTTGACAAATGCTATGCACAAAATTGGATTATTGACTCAGGTGCCAATTTTCAAATTACTCCTCACAAGGAGTGGTTCTCCAATTATGCTTCCACACATGATTCAGTTAAGTTGGGTGATGCTTATCCACTTGAGATATGTGGTATTTGGAGATGTGAATTTGTGTATGCATAATGGTACTAAGTTCATGCATGTGATGTGTTAGACATGTGACAAAGCTAGCTAAGAGCTTGGTTTTAACAAGACAACTTGATGATCTCGGGTACACTACAGTGTTTGGCAATGGTTCCTAGATGATCAAAAAAGGTAACTTGGTCAATCTGTAGGGATTTGCAGAGCAACACGCTGCTTCTTCATTGCCTTCTCCTAATGTTCAGCCTATGCACACCCGATTAGAGGCCCACCCTAGTCCTCTCTTGTTAGGAACAAACAAGGGGGTGCCTAGTTGACTTGCAAGCATCCTGATATTATCCCACAACCAACTAACTAGACGTATCCCCTGGAGGGATTCTACAGAATCAAAAACGGACTCCCATGGGACAATATAGATTGTTGTCCTGTTAGACAAGAGGGGGCCTTTATCTAGGATCTCCATAACGTCTGATTCATCCTTGAATTTGACCGAGCAGAAGCCCTTAGCGAGGTATGTCGTACTTCCAATTATCCTCCATGCTCAAGGATTTGAGGACCCTGAATCCATTGTATCAACTCGTAGCTATTCAAGACTCTCCCATAGTAGCCAAACACCAGTGTAAGCTTTGCACTTACATGGCTAGCTGCTTTTTAATAAGTGTTGGTGGAATTGCCACCGTACTAGCCTCCGCAACCTCCACATGCTGCGGGAGACACTTCTTCAAAGCACTGTAAGCTTGATACGCCATCCCATTTTTTAGAAACCCCCGCTTTTTGTCTATGAACTAGATCTTTTGTTATGGCTAGGGCCGATCTACATATATCTATTGACTTCTTTCAATTCGTGTTCGAGCAGGGACTTTACATTCTTCAGTTTCTCATGGCCCTCGTCGCTAGATCCCTCAACACTTGTGGCTTTGTTGCACACCATAAGATTAGGACCCTTTAGAATGCTCACAAAAGAGATGCCCGGTCTGAGAGAACCAGAGCAGATAGATAACTTGTTGGTGTTTGCACAAATCGTTCCTTCAGGGTCCGTAGTCTTGAGTGTCTTTACCTCGAAATTGTATCCTTTTAGTGTTGAGGATGACCACAACATCTTTTTTTGGGAGAGTCATCTCAACTGAGAATGCTTCATTATCCACCTGGGTCAATCCCTTAGTCCCTGTCTCATCTCTCATACTAAAATCATTTGATGCATGCAATGTTTGCTCCACCCCTTCGTCCATCAGGACAATGCCTTCATGCATCGACAACTTTCTTGTCGCAAGTATCTTCAAAAAAAATTCGGATGTCCTCCTCTATTGGTAGCATCTTGGCATCCATGCTAAGAACCACCATGGAGGAAGCTAAAGAGGGGCGGGGGGGGGGGGGGATGCGTAATGGGTGGGCACGAGACCTATAAGAGGCACACCAAAACAAGCACCGGCAACGAAGATAAAAAGCAATAATAAGATGCCAAAGATAGAATAAATCACCCCCAAATAAGGCCTAAGCGTTTAGGTACCGCCGAATTAAAAAACGCCAAAAATACTATACGCCAAAAGGAGCGCCAAAGATAGCAAACACTTAGAGAGCTACAGGAAAGGCGTTGTTGTTTGCTTTGGAAGATAATAAAGTTATAAGCGTCGAAGATAGGACTAGTAGGAATAAACACCAACAGAGCACAAAAGATAAATTATCTCAGGCGTGCTCAAAATGCCATGCAAAGCCTAGGTATAAAGCGGAGCAACGAGTGTCGTGCAGGCAATAAAGGGTATAAGCTCGGTCTGAGAGCACTGCCACCACTTCTAATGGGCAAGATACCTCAATTGTCAAAAGGCTTTATCGAGCAACATGTCGGCTTTGCAAAGAAAGGCTTAAGCGCACCATGGGGGGTTGGAACCTCCCCCACTCACAAATTGTACATTGACTGTCGAACACTTGCTCACGCCATCCTGTTGAACTCACTCATGCCATCGTTGTTGAGCTCGCTTACGCCATCGCTATGCGTTTAATCCTAAGCTCAACTCAAATGATAACTTTAAAATTTTCTTTATTGTGGAGAAACACAATGCAATACAAGTTTAAATAAGAGCAAATTTTGATGTAGCCTTGGTGGGGGTAGAGATATGTCAACAAACTCATCACCTTGTTGACTACAAAGCATGGGCCATCTCATCGTCTTCTTCTCAAAGGAAGGGGTAGTCTCTAACTTTGCCAAAAATGGTAGAGTTGAGCAAGGCAAGCAGAGTCGACAATGCACACAAAGTGGGAATAGAACACTAGTGTGCAAATCCACTCTAAAAAGGCAATGGATTTCCCTTTCCAAATCTCTTAAATAAATGAAAGTCTTCACAATTTTATGTATAAACAATCTTGAAGGAGAAGGGAGGATTGGGGGCCACATGGTGGCAAATGTAGTCTCTAGCCCTTTAGTGCCCCCTATGGCCTCCCTCCCTCCATCTCTCCATCTCTCCATCTCTCTCTCTCTCTCTCTCTCTCTCTCTCTCTCTCTCTCTCTCTCTCTCTCTCTCTCTCTCTCTCTCTCTCACACACACACACACACACACACAAACATTATCGGCAGTAGCTAAGCTAATGCATGCCACTGAAAGTAGGACAACATGCGACTTAAGGAGGATTCATAACTATAGTTATTGTTTTTACGATTGTATATGTGACCCTTTATTGCTTAGATTGGGGCCGGTGGCTTCCAGCTTGTAACTTAATTACCCAAGGCACTTAGTTTGTTAGTTTTATGAGCCAAATTGGTCAGCGAACTATATTTTTTACCAGTGGAAAAGTATAAACGCCAACCTTTGTGAATTAAGCCTAAGTTTCTGGATAATAAAAGTGAGCGCTCTATCATTCTAAGTACTATGTCTACCCTCTTGCTTCTCATGCTCATCTCTTCCTCGTGTGAAGTGCTATTGCGAATCTGCACTGGCATTGCGATCATATGTAAAATCTCTTCAATTCAACATAAGTCTCTTGTGAAGTTCTTGAGTTTTTGACATGACCGTCTTCTTACTGTTTTGGCTTTAGGATAGGGCTCCCTAAGAAGAAGCTATGTATTAAGCATCAAAATTGACCTTGTAAAATAGGCTTCTAAAAATAGACATGATTTTTAAGTGCTGGATTGAAGATTTAAGACCGTAAAGAGGTTTTAATTGGTTTTATCTACCATTCTAGCAAGTTTGCTTCCATTTGAAGCACTTAAGCTTAGTGAAACATGCATGTGTGCCTAGAGTAGAATATTAGATCTTGGTGACTGACACTCACTAGAGATGGACAATTGAGGGTAGTAAGGTGTGACTGGGTTTTCCTAGGGATTGAAAACCTTTTATAGCCCCCATGCACTATGTGATTCACGTTGCACAGATTGACATATTTGTGTTTGTGGTTCTATCTATGTTATCATTGATATAGTGAAGCTTGGAAGCATGCTCACACGCACACACACACACACACACACACCCACACACGTTAATTTACTCGGCTATGATTGCTTCATCCAACTACAATCTTTTGCCTACCAATGCATGTCTTCTCTAAAGGAACGCACACTCTTTTGTCATTTTACTTTTGCTAGTTATTGCTTCAGCTTGTTAAACTTTAGTTGTTTATAGTAGTTGGCTTATACTATGCATGATGGAGCTGATGGCTATATTTTCTTGTGGGTGATTCCCATGAGTCTCTACGTTGCACTTTCCTCAAATGGATGAATCTGGCTTGTACTATGCTTGATGGAGTTGATGGTTATCTTGCCTTTGTGAGTGATTGTAAAGTGTGAGCTTTGTCCTAAGGTGTGAGTCAAGGAGAGGAGAGTGGATTTATGCCACATACTGTGGAGCAAAGCTGTAGAGCTACTTAAAGCTCATTTCTTGAATGAATAAACAACAACTTCATTTTGCACTACATGCTTGTCCATGGTGAGCTTGTGCTAAGCTAAGGCAATACTCAAGATTGTGTTTATGAGTCCAAGCTAATTCTATCTTGGAACCTAATTCACTTGAGTGATAACCTTGCTTACACACACACACACTCACACATTGACATTATGTTTCTCTTTCATCCACCATAGCTAGCACGATCCAATTCCTAACATTTGGTATCAGAGCCATGGTGTGCTAGCTAGGATTTTCATTATGCATTAGTGTGTGTTAGCATCTCCATTAGATCGATTAGCATTTCATTGTTGCGACCCATTGACATTTTCATAACTAGTTGCATCTCAGTAATTAAGCACTAATCTAGTTATGTGTGGGCATGTCCTTGGCACACCCAAGAGGCCACTACCCTCCATGGCTAGATAGGCTTGATTAGGGAGAAGATTAGTATCCAATTTTTGCATTTTCTAGTCATTTTTGTGTCAATTTTCTAGTTGTTTGCATCTTCAATTAATCTTCCCGATTTCGTACTTATCAAGCTTTAATTGCCTCATCTCCAAGTGCTCGACGCAAGCTTTCCATAGAGCCTGCAAGCACTCAAATCCAAGCTCAAAAACTTCTAAAACTCCATTCCTCAAAATTTCCTGTATTTAGGTGTGTGTGTGTGTGTGTGAGTTTGTGTGGGAGAAGCCCTGCAGAACCGAAGTGAAATACTCTATTTTTGGTCTATTACCCACGTGAGCCCAATGGGCCCCTTGGCTTAGCTTGAGCGCTTTATTTACTGTATCTCGGAAGGTCGTGGGTTCAACAAGGGCCTCATCAAAGGCGCAAGGCCAGCGGACTTCAATCTTGCGGTAAACTCCAAATTATTTTTTAGGGGCGGCTCCGCCATCGACCGACTGCAAAGCCTACCGCCTTTTTTGTGCGCCCGTCCGATGGACCTTGGCTCATCGGCGAATGGCTGCGAATGATTGCACGGCCCTCCAACCGGCCGACGGACCTCGCCCCCCCACCCTCAATCCTTTTTTAGGGAATTTTCGGGTCCGCCCTGTTGGGCCCCCCTTTCCACGGCGCTGCATGACCTGTTGTTCGGCCATGTAAGCCGCCCTTCACATGCTGACTCCCGGCCTCAAAGCTCTAAGGCAAGTAAAAACTTCAAGGCCTTTTAAGCCCCTGCTCCCACCAAACTGCAGCAAATTGCTCCCATCAAGGAATACATTCCCATAAGCTTGCTGCCATCAAACCACCGAGACCCTTCAAGGGCTTCCCCAAGGCAAATAAACCAAAGCATTCAAAGGCGGATCTCATCGAGCTTCAAAGGGCATTTCCAAGAAATTTAAGGGAGAGGAAAACTTCAAACCTTTATCGAGCATCCAAAGGCTACCAAAGGGGCCATTCTCACCAACCATGGCATTACCAAGCTTCAAGAAGTTCTTTCGAGCATCAAGAGCAAAGATTCATTTCCCCTATCTGTGAAGAGGGGCTTCACTGACAGTGAAGAGGACCTTCACATTGAAGGGAAAATCCAAAGTACACATTAATCTTGCAGACAAGCATAACAATTTCTTGCAATGTATGTAATTATATTTGTCTACGTGGATGACATTATGTGTTTTTGAAATGGGATAGACATTGGCATTGGAGAGTCTCCAAATTGCTAAAATCCCTCCATGAGTGAAAATTTTGTGACAAAGTGTATGAGAAACACCGCATGCTTGGGCTCTCGGAGTATGACCAAGATGGAAGAGAGCATTAGTTTTTGCATAAACCTTTTCATAGGATATTTTAGCATATTGTTGCATGTCATTATGACGCATGGAATAAAGATTGATTGTACCACAAAAAGGGGGACAGAAGTACTCGTTCGAGGGGAGGATATGAAGTCAGACCATGAAGCAGTTGAAAGCAACAGTAGAAGCAACGAAGGCAAGAGACCTGACAGAGGATCAGCTCACATAGTAGAAGACAAAAAGGACGAAGACGAGAGCAGCGTTGTCTTTTATGAAGACCCATTTTGAAGATACTGACTCTCTACTTGTAGGGGAGGACTTTTTCCTGTGTGGATACCAGCTTATCATCCTGTGGGGACATCACCATCCTTCGTGGATCTTTCTTGTGTGGATTTTACCATCCTGTGTGGATATCACCATCCTTTGTGGACTTTACTTTCATGTGTGGATATCACCATCCTATGTGGATTTTGTTAGCCTGTGTGGATCATGCATCTTCAGTATCTTGTCTTAGTCCAAACCTCAAGCGGAGGATTGTAAAGTGTGAGCTTTGTCCTAAGGTGTGAGTCAAGGAGAGGAGAGTGGATTTATCCCACATACTGTGGAGCAAGGCTGTAGAGCTACTTAAAGCTCATTTCTTGAATGAATAAACAGCAACTTCATTTGTCACTACATGCTTGTCCTTGGTGAGCTTGTGCTAAGATAAGTCAATACTTAAGATTGTGTTTATGAGTCCAAGCTCATTCTATCTTGGAACCTAATTCACTTGAGTGATAACCTTGCTTACACACACACTCACGCATTGACACTATGTTTCTCTTTCATCCACCATAGCTAGCACGATCCAAATTCCTAACAGTGATTACCATGAGTCTTTACCTTGCATTTTCCTCAATGAGTGAATTTGGGCTTTTCCTTGATTCATCTAAGTATAGTCTTCTTAAAGTTGAAGTTTTGTGGTGTGGGAGGTTCCTACACACTTCTGTCATTATATTGGTAAGTTATACTCCACCTAGCTATCTCTACACACCAGTAGGTTTCTTCGCTAGATAAATAGATGACTTGAAGGTTTAACACCTTAAAAACCTTTCTTCATGTGTTTATTTGGCTCTTGCTGTAGCCTTTGATCCTCTTTTGAATTTGCTTGATCATTGACATGGTTGGATAACTACCTACCACATGGGGTAGTTCAAAGAGTATCCCTTTGGATGTTGCATTTCTTAAGTAGCATACACAAATTTAAAGTCATACTCGCAATTGCCCTATTTGATGCCTTTAACCTTCCACATTGTTGTAATGAGCTTGGGCTCTATGCCTGATACCCTAAATGGTCTTATAAAATTGCATACTCCCAATGGGAGTGCTAGCAATAGGTGTAACCCATCTCTTGGTTGTCTTCCACCCTTAAAAATCTATAGATTGCTTATCCAATGGGAAATGCTACTAGATTAACCTTCAACCACCTCCCATTGGGTTGTAGGAGGTAGTTATTGATCTCAATTTTTGACTCCCTCTTCCACAATGCTTTCCTTCCGCCCTTGACTCTAGCATGCTTGTGACCTTATATAGAGTTTTGTACCCCTCGTGATTCTCATCCCTAGCATGACACGGCTCTTTACTCCTCTCCCCATAGTGCCAACGGGGTCGCTCTTCCCTGTTCAAGGTATGACAATGGCTATTTTTTCTCTCTAATTGGATTCTTGCTATTAATGGTATTAAACACCTTTGTAAGGATGATTGGCATTTGTGTGCTCTTCTCATGTTGATGAACATGTGAACTAAGCACACATATAATGTGCTTGCCTGGGATCATGCAGTGCTATACCTTTTTTAACTTATGACACTTGGTGCTTGATTGCATGTGATCACACACACACACACACACACACACACACAAAGTAAGGATTGAGCATCCCCTCTCTTAACATTGCATGTGGATGACCTCCAAAGAACTTTGATCGTGAGATTTTGCATTTATGGGGTGACTATGACTACTAGTGATGCATTGGCATCACCTCTTTTGGTTGTGCCATGCCTCAACACATTTGATGGACTAGTGTTATTGTAGCTGTAGTTTGAACGGATGAGGAGGGGGATTCCTTCACCCATGAATGTTTTTACACGTGGATACCTCCAATTGCTATAAAGGTGAGGGTTCTTTGTCCCTCACTTAGCTTGTGGTTACTTAGTCTTTCAGTCTTGCTTAACATTGTGATTTTTTGGTTTTCTTTGGCTACCCTGCGAAGAAAATGTGAGAGTTCGAGGGGATGGTTCTTTGGTAGCAAGTAAAGGGTAATGGGTGAATGGTTGATCAAATTGGGACTACTTCTTTTCTTGATGGACTCTCTTCTCATCTCATCATGGATTTGATGGACTCACTTGTCTTTACTCGTTTCACTAATATTTTGGATACTTGCGAACAAAAAATGGTGGACAGGGATGCATGGCTATTGTTTGTTGTGGCCTTTTAACATATTGGAACAATTAGCTTATATTGTCATTCGTACCATCCTTTTGATGTTACTCCACTTAGACTAGGACCGGATAAGGGATGCTTTGCTTAAGCATGGTTGACAATCTTGATATGAATATTCGTAAGCAATCTAACACCTTGGATTCTTTTTGTTTGATACATTGCATTATCTGACTGATTAGCTAGCTGTAAAAGATGTCATATTAATTATATGTTGGATTGGGAGTTACACAAGTTATGGAATTATGCTCATTGCTTTAGGCTCGGAGATGGCTTTTAACAGTTGTATGGAATATTAGATCTCTTAAAAACTTGCTTGACACTCACTCCCATTAACTATGCATTATGGTCTTATTTAAATATTGATTGGGTATCTTTGTTCAATTTACCTTCTGGTTGTTTTGTGTTTGTTTTGCACATTTGAGAGAATGGGACAAATGTGCTAAGGGATTAATCTTCGTGTGAATAGTGCAAACTATGGCGTGTTCACCATCTAGAAGATTATGCAAAAAGTTTCCTTTTAACAAAAGCCTATCAAATAATCCTTAACTTTTAGTGCAAATGTGAAACTGGCATTGCGATCACAGGTGAAAGCTCTTCAATTCAATGTAAGTCTCCGGCAAATTTTTTGTAATTTTTGCGTGGCCATCTTCCTGTTGTTTTTTATTGTTTTGCTTGATATATGTACCGATTTGGAATTCCAAGCACAAAAGAGGATGGAGATCCCTTAGAAGAATCTATTAAGTGTATTAAGCGTCAAAATTGACCTTCTAAAAATAGGCCTTTGAAAATAAGCATGATTTTTTTTGAGCGTCGGATTAAAGATTTGAGACCATAAAGAGGTTCTAATTGGTTTTATCTACAATTCTAGCAAGTTTGGTTCTGTTTGAGGCACTTTAGCTTAGTGAAACATGCATGTGTGCCTACTGCTGGAAGATTAGCTTTTTGTGACTGACACTCACTACAAATTGACACTTGAGAGTAGTAAGTTGTGACTAGGTTTTCCTAGGGATTGACAAGCTTTCGTAGCCCCCATGCACTAGTCTTGTCAAATACATCCCATAGATCGACATTATTTTGTTTGTGGTTCTCTCTTGTTACCATTGATATGGTAAGGCTTGGTAGTCCTCTCTCTCTCTCTCTCTCTCTCTCTCTCTCTCTCTCACACACACACACACACACACACACACACACACACACACACACACACACACACACACACACACACACACACACACACACAAAACTTATGAGTGTCTACATGATTCTAATAATGCATGTGCATTGTTGCAAACAAAAGAATATGAAGGGTGTTGATTCTATCAAAGTATCTAAGGGGGCCATTCAAACTACGCACAAACAACACCCAATGCCAAGCTCCTTCCACCCTTACAGGGATCACATGGACAACATCACATTGAAAAAGGTGTAAAACTAACAACATCAATATTGTCCAATGAGGTTTAGGACCAAGGTTGATGTGGCAACTCCTAGTCGAGAGGTAGTGGGATGAATAGTTCTCCCATCCTGAAAAGTGAAGGGAATTGTTTTGCTTTCAAGGGGGGGGGAAGTTGTCCTGTTTAAAGGTGGACCCAAAAACTACATGTGCTTCGATCTTTTGAAGAAATAAGATTCAACCACCAAGTATCATACCCTTGTAGCTTGGTTACCTTCTACACAATCCAAACACCCCCTGATCTCTCTCTCTCTCTCTCTCTCTCTCTCTCTCTCTCTCTCTCTCTCTCTCTCTCCACACACACACACACACACACACACACACAAGATCGCTTGTGATAGGTTGTGCTAGGTTATGCTAGGTTAAGCTAACACAAAGCACAAAAAGAAGAGATTTTAAAGCAAAAATCCATGTCTCGGATTGAGCATGGATTTACTTGCAATTCCTTTCTTTTTTTTGGTAATTCCCACATTATGTGGGATATTTGTATTAATGAAAATAAGAAAAATATAAAGCTAACCCATGAAAATTTACCTTGCCTTTGATTGTTGCGAGTTTTATACATCTCAACTCACGGTTTGTGCGCATTGAGAAAACAGGGAGAAAAAAGAGAGATTTTAAAATGTGATCAACCATTGAGCTTCAAGACTAAAGAATATTCATAACTCTTATCTTTTTTTGCCATATTCACAATTGTGAGTTGTAGAGTTTTATTATCATAGAAACGAATGTACATTAACCCTCAAACGCAGTCTGTGCTTTGAGGAGCTAGAAGGCACAAAAGGGTGTGGACATATGTCTTTTGCTTAGCCACTACTATAGAGCTTCTTCAATCTGCTTTTGGCTGGTAGCAAGAAGCTCACAACAATTAGCACTTGCTCTATTATCTAAAATTTTTGCTTCCATTCTTCATAGTCTTTGTGTGTTCTTTGAGAGAAAGAATCCATTCCCTACTTTCCTACAAGATCTCTTCAAACTTATCTGTCATAGGGTTTCCTTCGAATACTCAAAGGCTTCTTGATGTCCAAGCTTGTTTGAGATAGCAAAAGTGGATAATTTGCATACAAACCAAATTGGCTTGGTTATTGAAATCCTTTTCTCCCATGATCAATCATTCTTGTACAAGTATACCTTCCACATGTTTTGTACCCATTTGCAGATTTTGCCTTCAAGGCCTCCCGTGATAGGGTAGTCCTTAAATAGATGGAGAGGGTCTTCGATTGCCACTTTGCATCCTAAGCACATGTATGTGCATATTCCTCTCACTCTTGGTTTGATCCCTGCTGGAAGAGCCCCACATATCACCTTCCAAATGAAGAACTTCATTGTGCTAAGACATGGAGGATCCCATATGGTCAAAGTCCTTTGTTATTGACATTTTTGGTAATTTCTCTCCAAAGTGGGTTCAATAATTCACTTCCTACTTTAGAGAGCCGTGGGGACCAGTGTGTTATGGAATTTTGAAAATATCTGGTTGTCTCTCCCCATTCCAGTACCTCTGTTGCTCTAGTACACTTACGTACCATCTCGCTCATTGTGCCACCTAATCTCAAGTTGGACTGCATCTCTAATTCTTTCCACTAGCTACCTCGAGAAAAGAGCTTTGCCTTGGCTTCACCTTGTCAATCATATCCCTTGTCATAATGGCATGTGTATGGTCTTGCTTTGCAATTGAGACCATAAATTTTTCACACTTGGCCTCTACATGAATAGCTCAAGTCTTTGGTGTTATTTTTTCACAAGAATCTTTTTACCAATGTCTAGAATTCTTCCAGTTGCATTTGGCTATCTTGAGGAGTGAAGCAATGAAGGATATGTACGGGAGCATCAACAAAGTAATCACTTTCACCTTGCTCGAGAAGGGAAGCACACATACTCCCACCTTGGCATCTTGCTTCTTACTTTGTCCAAGACCGACTCGAACCTTTGCTTGTGCATGATGTCGGCCCGTAGTGGACTCCAAGGTGTCGAAAAATCTTTCCTTTTGACACAAGCTCTCTAGTCCAAAATAGATTGATCGAATGAGATGTTTTCTTAAAGTGAGATCGGTCTTGATTTCTCAATATTGCACTTCGACCCCAAGGCTATGGAAAATGTTTGAACAAATCTCTAGAGCCTTCCAAATTGTTTGAGGGCTAGATTTCAAGAAGAGTAGAAAGTTTTCTACGAAAAGATTTGCTAGGAGTTGATTGTTGTTAGGCAAGGTCAACCCTTGGATCTACTTGCCTTTGAACATGGTAATCAAGGGATGAGAACTGATGGCCAACAACAAAGGGTCTAGTGGGTAGCCCTGCTTGATTGAAATTTTGACTTTGATAGCACCCACAATTCTACTATTAAAGGGGACCTTAGATTGGTTGCCAACACCAACCGACACACCCACGATCTTAAGCCCAACATTTCATGATATTTTTTTATGAAAGACCATGTGATCCGATATTAGGCTTTTTTCAAGTCAATCTGAAGTAGGATACACTCTTGCTTGATGAAGGCTACATACTCGATGTCAACCATTGCTGCCAGAATTTTGGGAGGAGCAATTAACAACTTTTATTTTAGCAATGCTTTGATTGTAAGTAAGAAGGGAGCATCCTTTCATTTCTAGCAAAAAGACCAAGAGTTGCAAAGGTGTGTCAATTGAGAAGGTATGTTTTGACGTCAATAATCTCACGAACATGACGTCAATAATCTCACGGACATAAACTACTTCTTCCACATATTGGTATCGTTTGTAGATCTTGATGTTGAGCTCCATGTTTTGATGGTGATGGGGAGTGCCACATTTAGAATAATTCCTAGCTACACATGGATCGATCTCTACGTCATCTTCTAAATTCAAATTTAGATAAACAACTATAACACCCCCACAAAATTTTCTTCCAATGAAAATCTATGGTCACTCACATATGAGCAGCTTCCAATGCAAATCTAAAGTCACTCACACATGAGCAGCTTGGTATGAGCAAACAATACTAAAGGGAAAGTTATATAAACATAAGCAGTCTTGAAGCTTTAACCTTCATACAATCAACAAACACAATTTCTCACACTATGAAAATTTGAAAACGTTTATCGTGGTCTATCACCACAGTTTTTAGAGAGAGAGAGAGAGAGAGAGAGAGAGAGAGAGAGAGAGAGAGTCCAAAATGTGCTAGCCAAAGAAGAGAGAGGAGGATAGGGAGACATTTTTTTGCAATTTAAATGTTATCATGGACATTACTACGTTACCATGATTATTCTCGCAAGTATTATTGCTATTATTATCGACCACCGCTTTGGCGCTAAATCATTCAAATTTGGGTATTTTCCTGTGTTTTTCTTGTGATTTTTTAAAACAAAAAATGATATTAAAACATAAAACGATGGCTATTTGGATAAACTAGATTTGCAAGGTATGTGAACGCTTTGTCACAAATGTTGGGCCGCAAAGAAAACACGCATCGTGTACAAAATAGAAGAGGCTAGCACTCTTCCCCTGAATACCGCGCATGCATTTCACCTATGCATCTATATCCATGCATTCGTTTCATATTCTGAAAGGCTTTACATAGTGGGGGCGATGAGCTCTCTTGCTATGTAGAGGTGTTGAGCAAGGAGCACAATAAAGGAGTGCTTCTTCAAATCAGTTTTCAATAGCGAAAGCACTCTCGCACCCACTTGATTAACATAAATTGAACAAAAAAATGTTAGATATTTTAATATCAAATTAATCACACCACTTGATTAGCATAAATGATCATGCTTGATAGAATTAAAGAGTGAGGAGAAAGTGATAAATGGGCGACATGACAAAAACTTTTCGTAGAATAAAATATACAAAATGTTTATAAATCATATTCTAAAAGCTCTCTACAAGTAGCTTGATCTAAATGTAATACATGGCTCCTAAATCTGTAAAGAGAGAAATTGAATTGTCGTTTGTGGATGTGTTGGCTTCATCATCTTTGAACTCATCAAGTTCCATCTCATCATCGTTATCATGGCAGTCATCCTCGTTGAGTGGCAAGGTCGACTTTGGGACTACGGACAGAGCATTTCGACGCCATTTGCACATTCTTATACACTCGACATATAAGAATTGTTTCATAAAATTCAAAGACCAAGTGCAAGATCATGCACGAAACGTCAAGGAAGCGTTGCATGCTCGACTTTCGAATATCCTCGATCAACGTTTCTTGACATAGTGATTGGAGGGGTATATAAAAACATTTTAAAAAATAAGCAATTAAGTGTGCGACACACAACATCTACGATGGCAACATGGTAGATGCAGAGCGGCAACATGGAAAATGTAGAGTAGAAGTGGGCATTGCAAGAAAAGAGTGAGCAAGCTGCAATGGACTCATCCCACAGTCAACAACGTGAAGCTCATGCCAGACAAACTCCCATGTACTATGGTTCGGGAGGCAAAGCGACTTGTAAGGATAAATATGTAAGTTAGTTTTAATTGTGCAAGTTCAGATAAGAAGGTGTTCTAGCTTATTTTACTTTTTTGGTTATTATTAACTTAGGAAAATATCACTGTGAGCAGTCCTACTAGAGAGAAAATCAAGTATCGAGAGAGACATATAGAGTTTGATACTTGGCAATGGTTGTTGAAAAACCACCATATTTTTCATGAGAAATTCGACTCAGTAGTCGGAACGCTACAAGCAGTAAGTGTAGACAATGAATATTATATTAAAAGTTAATTTGGGTTATTGATTGATCTAATTTGTTTTTGGTTGGTGTAGGGTCAAAGCGATCCAACGTATGTAGCTCAAGACAAGGACGAGGATGAGGAGGACAACGAAGAGGATTATGATAGATATATATTTTTTATGTACTCCTCTTCTACAAGTCTAGATGTGACACAAAAAACCCTCATATTTTGTATATAAAACTCATTTAAAAATTTGAAGTTATTTGTAACTTTTTAAAAACATTGTTCTTTTCCATCTCAATTTATAAAGGTAAGGTATGAGTTGTGATTTTAAAACTTATTACTATAATTTTTCATTTTTTAGAATGCAATTGATATTTCAAATGTTTTATGCAGGTCAAAAATAAAGATGCTCATTTGGGTCACCCAATTTTGGGTGACTCAAATGAACATCTTTGTTTTTGAAAAGTTGTACAACAATAATATGCACGAATATAATATCGCAACTATTATCGTGCATATTATTGATAACCATTGTTGCATACATTCTTGCCTCTATTACCGTGCACACACAAAAATTTCTCTTTCTAATTTCTTTTCTTAAACCACGGTAATGTTAGCGGTTCTAAAGTTTTCCTCTTATAGTGTTAAGGGGTGGCCCAACTCTACCAAGATCTGTACATTTTGTTCTTCTTTGTAGAGTCAGAGACGAGAGGTAGATTTTCCTGATAGAAAGTGCCAAGATGGACTCCACCTATAGCACATAGGCCTTATTAGAGGGCTGTGCTATAAGCTCTTTAAAAGCATTTGCTACTATTTAAGGCTACTCGAGTTTGATGGTGCCACATTTTTCTCATTGACTAATAAACATAGTTTGATGAGACACGTCAAGAATCTAAAGGATGGGCTTGCCACCCCTAACTTGAAGGTTGTGCTTTGTAGCCATGAGTTTTTTTTTTTTGCAGGGAAAGGAAGCAACAAAAACACTTTTACTTGTTTTTTACCAAATGTGATCACGACGCCCCCACACTCTTTATTGTTTAGCGAACATTGACCACTACATCAACATTGTGCCTTTTATACTTGCAAGCCATGAGGACTCACCACTTGTAGACTTTAATTTAGCCCTTCTTTGAGTTGGACATGCTTTAGAGAAGGGTAAAGAGGTGTTTGGGGTGCCGTACTAGAGTGTCAATATTTTGCAAAGGCCCTTCCAAAATTTTCTTTCTTAGGCCTTGTTTTTTTTTGGGCAAGGTGCATCCCTAAATGGGGGGAATTTTTTTTTTGGGGGTGGGGTGGGGGGACACTTATTCGTGATTACCGTCTTAGGCCCCTGTCAAACGTGGGCAACAGACAGGGCCCGAAAACCCCCTCTTGGGTGTTGTTGTTGTCACACATTGTGGTGGTTTTCAATATAATTTTATTTTCGACCGAAATAACATCGAATGGGCGTAGCCCAATTGTTTCTAGGTGCGTCAAAATTGTAGCATATTATGGTTCAAATCCCCCATGGATTGTGTTCGCGCGTTTTCTTTTGACGATGTCCGCACTAGGGCGAGGATGATCGATGGGTCTACATCGGGTGAGAGTTTGAAGCTGCAGATACATGATGCAACCAATCTCTTTCTGCCAACTCAATCACACACACATCCAAGCGGACGTGTGTGACAGGGGTCGTAAGAGGGAGGCCTCTCTCTAGGTAAGGAGCAATTCGGACAGGGTAGGGTTAATCCTTGCCCCAAACACTTGCTTTACTCACTCAGCCCTTCATTCACAACATGTGCCAAGATTAGCAGAGTTAGGAAATGACTTTGCGACTCACGTGAAGAGGAGCCTTGGGGCCATTGTAGTGCAACACACAACAACATGATCTCCAACCTTGTGTGAACTAGCTCTAAAGAACAAATGCATGATAGAGCACTACTCAATGCTCATGAGACTCACGAGAAATAAAGTCTCAAGGCAACATAGAATTTGGGCCTGCATGATGATGGAACACAACACAAGTACTAGGTAGCCATGAGATTAAAGAAAGGCTCTCAAGGTGTCATGCACCTATACATGGAGAAAGGCTGTAGAGTATAATCAGCTAGGACTAAATAAAAGCGTTTTTTTGCTAATTTGGGAAGCAGGCGGCTTAGACGTGCCTCGTGCGAGATTGTCATACCGAAAAACGAAAAATATTGTCTATTGGGAATTTGGGATTTCTCGTATAATCACTCTCATTCATCAACCCTCCCCCTCTCTCTCTCTCTCTCTCTCTCACACACACACACACACACACACACACACAACCCAATACCCATTTCTCATCTTTTTTCCTTATTCAATACCCACTTGCCATTTTGAGCTCTGCTGACATCCACTCCATGTAAGCTCTTCTCCCTTCCCACATGGACATACTTAGCTCTGCATTTGGGCTGTTGGCATTTAGGATTTTGTAAGGAGTTCATTTCATTTTCTTCAAGCTCTGCATTTTGATTCCGAGTCCACAATGACAATGTGCGTCTTCGCAAATGCATTGTTGGCTGTATTTGTAAGGTGGGCTTTTTCTGCTCAATGGTTGATTTTGCTTCTTTGCACATGCATTTTCTGGTTGTATTTGTAAGGTGGGCTTTTTCTGCTCAATGGTTGATTTTACTTCTTTGCACATGCATTTTCTGGTTTACGTAGGAATCTGGGTGTTCTCAGTTCAATGGTTCGGCAAAGGTTTAAGACTTAA
This sequence comes from Adiantum capillus-veneris, assembly GCF_014529385.1. Lineage (NCBI taxonomy): Eukaryota > Viridiplantae > Streptophyta > Polypodiopsida > Polypodiales > Pteridaceae > Adiantum > Adiantum capillus-veneris. Next base: position 36,003,350 of record NC_140942.1, on the reverse strand, counting down.
AACGAAACCTGAACAACTCAAAAAAATTGAAGAAGGTAAAAATGTAGGCATTTCGGTTGTGGAGAGCTAACATGCTGCAGAAGAAATGCAGGTTGTTGTTTGTGGGAGTTAGGGCATAGCTTCCTTTTTCTATGATTTTTTGTGTTGTTCCTTTTTAAGTTTACACATTGCTTTGGAGTCAGTAGCCTCGACACATGAATATTGTTAAGGCGTTGGATTTGAGTTCTTTGTTTCCTTTCAAGGATGAACTAATTTTTTCTGTATTGCTCTTTTGTAACGCCAAGGATTACACCAGCTTCCTCCTTTAAATGGGAGCAAGACCAGGCGTAGAAATCGCAACACCCTAATTTGCTTTTTACTCAAAACTAATCAGTTTTCTTGCATTTGATTACATCCTTGCTGAGCCAGCACTTGATAGAAGAGGCACAGCTAGTAACTCTTATTACTCCCATCAACTAACTGCATATGGGAGACGACGCTAGCTCTTGCTTTAGCGGCATGTGCTTGGAGACCCCAGATTGAGTTTAAGCTAATAGACCCACATTTTGTACCACACTTGGTTAAAGTGGGCTGTAGCTGAATTTTCTGTTAGTTACCTAGTGGTTAAGGTGAATGTGTGGGTGCGTAAAGACCCAGGGTTGGCACCCGGCGACTTCTTTCGAATTTCAGTTGTACCTCAAAAATAGGACTGTCTGTTAGTTAGAAGACAATGTAGCCACTTTGCATTAAAATCCTAATTTTACTAGTTTTGTCTCTCCTTGAGATCCAGCAGAGTTTGAAAGCTCACTATAACTGCCTTGTCTTGACCGATTGAAAGGATAAATGAACTCTACGTTGGTTGATGAAGTTAATGCTCAATTAATTTACCAGCTCTTATGGATTTAGTTAATTCAGAGAGCTGATATTGTTTAGTGCCCGTGTGCAGGCATGAGTAAATACGGGTGATTAGCACACAATTACATGTCTACAAGCAGCAGTATGAATGACCAGAGGAGGGATGCATACAGTTTGCGGGCGCCTCCCAATGAGGGTAAATTACACCCTCTTGCAAGAGACTCGAGAGGATCTTTAGAGGTGTTCAATCCTGGTAATCCATCCTCCCTGACTGCTGCATCCATTGGTGCCGGTATGCAATATACTCCGTCATGGCAGCAACAACAGCCTCCCGAGGATGAGAACTATGACCTCCCACTCAACCAAAGAGAAAAAGAGGAGAACATTTATAATCAAACCCATGGCGGACCAGAGAGAGAGAGGGGGCCAGACAAGGGGACATCTCCTTCTGATCATAAGCGTGGTATGAGTACAGGGACGTCTCCCCCAACAAGAAGTAAATATAGTGAGATTTTCACCTCTCATGACACCATTGACAAAGAAGGCAAATTCCAAGCCTATCAGACTACCGAAGAAAGCACTCATGACTGGTTGTCAAGCACACCAGCAGGTCAAGGCCCCATGCTTGGTGGCGGCTTTGGTGGCGGGGAGGGGGCCCGTGGCTCCTACCTCCTTGGCACTCGAGAGCACCCAAAAGCGAGGTGTGATTCACTGGCTGAACGTGCTGCTGGATGGGGACTTGTTCTAAAAACTGATGGCGACTCAGGCCGTGTTGATGGTGTGCGCACCAGAACCTCCGAAGAGGAACGGGAGTTTCGTCGCCTCTCTGAGGAGCGACGGTCCTTGAACTCTTCCACTGTGCGAACATCGGATGACTCAGGCTTCACAAGTGACACCTCAAACGCATCTCGCATTCCCCGCGTCTCCAAAGACGTTCTTCAAGCACTTGAGGGCTTTCAACAGACGTTTGTAATTGCTGATGGCACCAAGCCCGATCTTCCTATCATGTATGCAAGTGCTGGATTTTTCAAAATGACAGGCTACACCTCATCGGAGGTGATTGGCCGCAACTGGTGAGTTTCTTTTTGTAAGTTCAGTTAAAATACATTTAATGGCTATGGATAAAGGTTCCCCTTTCTCATTATGCAATTCCACTCTGAGTTGAGCTTGATGAGGTTAGAGTATAGGTACATCAGCAAATGAGAAAGGTTCTTTTCTTTCATTATGTGTTGCCGCTCTGCGAATTATGCCTGATGAGGTAAGAGCATAGCTTTTCAGATTTGAAAAAAGGCCGTTTTATACAGGAAAATCATAGCGATCATAACTAGTTTTATGCACTAGTTAGTTGCCAGATGTTAGAATGCATGCCCTTTTTCCTCATTATCGTGAACATCTTACAACGGTAATAGCTTAAGAACAGCATTAAAATACAGCAAAATTGTTATATTTCTGAGCCTACCGAAAAAATCAACATATTATCCTTTTTGGTTCTTGCAGCCGATTTTTGCAAGGCAAAGAAACCGATCCAGAAGAGATTGACCGAATTAGAGAGTGCATTAGTAAAGGGTCTGGTTACTGTGGTAGACTTCTCAATTACAAAAAGGATGGCTCGGCCTTTTGGAACCTCCTTACCATTTCACCTATCAAAGATGTTGATGGAAGCGTGCTGAAGTATATCGGGTGAGTAGGCCTTTCCATGTAGATTTCATGAGTATCTACCAGCAGAAATGTGTTATGGTATTATGCTTGGACATAGTTATAAAAGCTCAGGAGTATACATTCATTCATTACATTGTTGTAATGTACTCGTATCATTTGTGCATATTATCTACAACTGCATCGTTGGTGTGGGAAAAATTATGTATGTGTTTTGTCAGAATGATGTCTCGATGTTTTGTGGGTGCTAGAAGTTAAACAGGCTACCAAAACATTAGTAATTGCTTCTCTGTGTGCTACCAGCATGCAAGTGGAAGTAAGCCAATTCACTGAAGGCACAAAGGAAAACGCAATGCGACCAAATGGATTGTCGGAGTCTCTAATTAAGTATGATGGTAAGTTATACTTTAATATGTGGACTGATTCTCTGTTTCTAAGAATAACAATTCATGTTTCAGCATATGAAGCTTATTTTTCTAATCTTATATCTAACCCTCGTTAACATTATGGATGGTCCCAGAAATTCTTTTACGAGGTGGTGTTAGGAAATAAGACGTAGCTAAATAGATAATTGAGTAGATTACTTAATGGAGAGAGACAGATTTATATACACGAGATTATAGAGTAGAGAGAGAGAGAGAGAGAGAGAGAGAGAGAGAGAGAGAGAGAGAGAGAGTACACACGATATACGTGGTTCACCCAATGTGGGCTACGTCCACGGGAAAGCAGACACTCAATGGCTTTAGTACTTCAAAACAAGAAGTAGTTTATAAAGGGATTATACCCTTAATGGAGCTCCCGCCTTGCTTCACTCTCACCACCTCACACTCACCTTGTTGCATCAACTTCACACTATGAAATGTGTGTAGAAATGGCCTCCTTTTATATAGGCCAAAAGGGCTGCCCTCTCTTATGAGAGACAGCCATGTGTAGCCGCCCTTGTGCGAATAAGTCCAAATCGGACCCTCCAATCCGCCCATGTGTGGCCGCCCTTGAGAAGACAAGTCCGCTTTTGAATCCGGCCACCGGCCACCGGCCATTGATTTCCGACCACCTGCCATTGACTACCGGCCACCGGCCAACCGACCGGTTGTTTTCCGACCACTTTCCGGCCGCCGTCCGGCCATAATATTCCGGCGAAAAAGAATATTTCGGCGAAAAAAAAGTCTCGAGGGCGGAGTTTAAAGTTGCCCCTGATTCTTGTCCGTGAAAATTTTGGTTTCCGGTGAGTGATTTTCCTTCACGCACGATGGCTTCTCCTCATAATGAGGGCCTTACAAATGTGCGCTTTTACCACAGAAAATTACAAGGGTAAATCAGGCTCCATACTTAACAGGTGGACCATGTCCTTTTAAGACTTTTTGTCTTGTGGGTCTCAATCATTATCAAATGATTGAAGTGTTGTAAAGGCTGGAGATGGTTCATGAGGCTTGCTGGGTAGTTTAACAAGCCAGTGAGGAAGGATTGCTCATCTTTATGAATCCTAAATTGTTATAAAGTCCAAACACTGATGCCCAGTTAAGGCATTAAAGTCAAGAGGAAATGCGGTGGCAGCAATGAAAAGAGTGCTTGGAATGGCTGTCTTTTAAGGTTGATTGTTTATGACGTTTTAGAACGACTTGGTGTAAGAACCACATAAATTTGCTTACGCCTTACTGGGCCTAGGGGCCCTCTAGGCTCTTCCTCTGCAGTTTAAGGGTGTCTCATAATCTATTTTTTTTTTTTAAATTTTGTTTATAATGGCGTGAAAATGATCCTTCTTTTAGTTTTTTGAAACTGCCTAGGGCTACAGCTCCCAAGAAGTCAGGCATTGGGCACTGCTGAGGTCAACCCAGCCTGTCATGCTTTGGCTGATCCGGAACACACTGACCCCCCAAGATGAAAGTCATCTCTAGCAAGAGGGATGCCATCACTCGAAATATCCTGAGCCAAATCTGTAGGGCCTAAGAACAATCGGCAGTGTCGTTGAGTCTCTCAAGGATGTCCAAGCCCAGGGCAAGCCAAGGGGTGTCTACCATGGGCAAGCCAGACCCCACTGCAGTCCCTTTGTGTGCGACCATCGACTGAAAAACAGTATTCTGCAAGAACACTCTTTTTAGAAAGCTGTAGCAATCTCTTTGATCTCTGGCGGCTCGAGCCATCCTGTCTCCAAACCCCCGTGCGAGTGTGTCAAGGTCCACTGATTTAAAAGACTTGCCTTATATTCTATTCCCGACCTATGTGCAATGTGAGGCCCTCCTGTGGGAAGAGAAATCATGCCTCCTATCGTCAAGCGTCTGGAGCTCACATCTTACCTTGTGAATCTGTGTCTCCAACAAGGCTCTATGTCGGTGTCTGTCACAAACTAATGACGTGGCATGATCACCCGGGCTAGGACCTGATGACGTGGCAGAACTGTACGGACATGCCCATAAAAAGCGCTGACATGTTGACGTGGACTGCTGTACGGATTTCCGTAAAAGCGTTGACATGTTGACGTGGCAGGTTGTACGGATTTCCGAGATTCACGTTGGCTGCTTTTTGGGACCCCGAGCTTTTGAGTTTGAAGCTTTTCATGTAACTGCTTTTCAATGGCCAAGGGCCTTTAGATAAGAACCCAAGGCCATTTCTCCTCTCAGTTTTGTGTTGACGAGCCCCTGAGCAGAGAAGGCTTGCAGGAGTTGTAACTTTGCTCAAGCATTTATATAAAAACAAATACCGAAAGGGGCCAGCTTTTGGGGCCAATACCTCTGGGCACGGAACTACGCCGACTCTATTCTTAAAAGTGTGATAAAGTTGTGAAGTATTTTAAGTGATTCTCTTGTATGTAGTGCCAAATTTACGATTTGGGGTGCCCAGGGCTGTAAAAGTGGTATCAGAGCTTAATTGATTTCTCTTCTAATGGGACATTCGATCCTTTTACCGCGACACATGGATTTAATTTTCAAACGACGAATCCCGCAAGAATCAACGAGACCTGACAATTTCGGATCGGGTGAAAGTATGGGAAATTCAAATGGGCAATCAGAACAAGAGTATGCGTCTCCACGGCTACGGAATATGACCAAGCATCCGATCAACGAAGTGCATTATTGGTGGCGTATAGCCATCGACTCGCCTTTAAAGTCAGCATTGAAGAAAACACGTATTCCGTGGGTGTACACTGAAGATGAACTTGATGATGTGGTAGATCGACGAGTCAACCAAATATCGAGGACCACGAAGCATTCAAAGAGACGCAGCCGGGGAGTAGACTACCCTGGCTATTTGGGTCGCTAGTCTTTATTTGCAACTGCACGAAAGACGAAGAAGCGCGTACGTTTTGAGGGTGTTTCCAGTTCATCCTCATCTAACAATTCAGATAGCTCTTTCATAGCTCTTTCTCCTTTGATTCTAGTATGAGGACTGAAAAAGCAGGGAACGAAGAAAGATTCAGAGACACCGAATGAAGAAAGATTTAGAGACACGGAAAGAATAAGAAGAAGGCCAAGAAAAGCAGACTCACAGAAGGTCTTGGAAATATTTTGATAGTTCTGAGGAGGATTTATCCTCTTTTGAGGGTTTGGACTTTGATGACCAGATGTTTTATTCTAAAGGGAAGAAATTTTTTAGAGCCAATCAATACGATTTTCTCGAAGATAAGAGCAAGAAGATCAAAGAATTCAAGCAGGGTGGACAAAGCAATCAAATACCTTTTCAGGTTCTTGAGATGCTCACAAGGCCCTCGCTTTCATTCAATAGTTTGACATCGCTTTTTTTGGAGGGCTTTACTTGGAGCACTCCAAGATTAGAAGGGCAACATCTAATTTGAAAGGAATGCATGAACGCGGTGGTCCACTCTTTTGTTACGAAAAGAAGCACTGACAAAGTGGCTAAAGTTCAAGAGACTTTTTATTCCTTCGTGGCTCACTCGAGTACGGATGTGATGTGATTACCACCTGGAATCATCTTAGGATGGCCAAGGCAGGTACTCTCGATACTTATTGCGAGAGATTTTGGGATGTTTTTCTACTTGCCTCATCTTTTAAAAAGATCAATTCTAAGAAGCAAACCGTGCGATTTTGTTGTGCATTGGCCAAAGGGATACGAGATTACTGCTTGTTACAGAAGTCGGAGTCTATACAGCAGTTGATGGGACATGCTAAGCAAGGGTTTTCTATGCATTCAGGTAACTTGACTTATCCAACAGATCAACCTTCGAGAAGTGATGACGGAAGAAGAAGAAAGAAAGATGTACGTCCCCGACTGACAGAGGGACAGAAAGACGAATACCTCAAGACGGGAAAGTGCTTTGACTGTGGGGAACCAGGACATATACACTTCGCATCGAATGCAGGATAGTTTTTGAATTTAACCAAGAACCGCCTAATCACTTTACCTTTTATCTTTCTGTCCTTGTGTGCCAAAATCTGTTCTGGAACGAGTATCTTCTCGCTTTCCTCCACTCCGGGTTGCTCATCTGGCTCCCCATCATCGAGCACATCGCCTTTAAAAGGCTTCAATAGACTCACATGAAATGCATTGTGAATTTTCCAAGTATCGGGCAGCTTGAGTCTAAAGGAGACCTCATTTATCTTTTCTTTTATTTGGAAAGGGCCATAATACCTCATGCTAAGCTTTGGAAAAAGCCCCTCCTTTCTCTTTTTCTTTCTTAGGCGTGCCTTCTCAAAACGTAAGAGTACCCAGTCATCTTCGTTTAATTTCAAATCTCGTCGATGTCGATTTGCTGCCTTTTTGTGTCGTTCTTGAGATTTCTCTAAAGCCTCCCGGACCTTGGCAAATGCAGTGTCCAAGTCCTCGTGTACCGGTCGGCTTCAAAAATCTTATCTTTAGTGCTTAGGAAGGGTGGAATCTTCAAAGCACCTTCAATGATCTCAAATGGTGCCTTCCCGTCGAAGAGTGGATCGTGTTATTGTTGGCAAATTCTACCAAGGGAATTTTTTTTTCCCATTGAGTCTTCTGATCAGAAATGTAAGACCAATAAAGCCAATACAATTGAATTTGCAATCTCAGATTGCCCATCTGTCTGCAGGTGGAAAGATGACGAGAAATGCAACCGTGTGCCAATGTTCTCCCAAATAGCCCTCCAAAACAAACTTGTGAATCGGGGATCTCTGTTAGAGACTATTGTCTCAGGCATGCCATGTAGTCTGAAAATCTGTGCAATGAACAGTCTCGCTAAATGATCCGGCTTGACTGTTTTCTTCACTGGAATGAAGTGAGCTTGCTTGCTAAATCTGTCAATGACAATCCAAATGCCATCATGCCCACTTTGTGTCTTTGGGAGATCAAAAATAAAATTCATTGCAATACTTTTTCAGGTCGGGTTGGAATGGGTAAAGGCTGTAACAATCCCTGTGTCTTATGCCTGTCAAACTTGACCTTCTGGCATACTAAACAACTTCGTACAAAGTCGTCCACATCCTTCTTGAGTCTCCACCAATAGAAGTAACGCTCCACACCTTTCAAGGTGGTGTCGATGCCACGGTGACCCATAAAAGATGAACAATGGCACTCACTCAGAACCTTTTCCCTCAACGGTTGTGTGACGCACATCATTTTCTTCATCAAGTAGCCATCTTGTATGGAATATCCCGCTACTACCTCCCCATTCTGTATTCGAATACATCGGAAAAATCCGGTTCTGTGGCGTACTGATCAACCATGTCCCCGAAGCTTCTAGGATGAATCGCGGAAATAGCCAAGACTAGTGGCTTCCGAGGCAAAGCCTCTGCCACCAAGTTTTTCTGTCCGTGAACACGGACAATCTGGAAGTGAAACTGTGATAAGATGTTAGCCCACTGCATCTGCTTTTGTGAAAGCTGCTTTTGTGACAAGAAGTAGCGTAAACTCTGATGATCAGTGAAGACCGTGAAATCGGCTCCAAGTAGGTAATGTCGCCACTGAGTAAGAGCATGGATCACTGCCAAAAGCTCTTTCTCATAAATCTGTGCTGTCAATTCTGGCCTTGAAAACGATCGGCTTTCATAGGCAAATACATGGCCTTCTTGCATTAAGACCGCTCCCAGCTACGACCACAAGCATCACAGTATACTTCAAATGACTTTTGCAAATCTGGCAAAGTCAATATTGGTCTAGTAGTCAATTTCTCTTTTAGTGTCTGAAAGGCAGTCATCTCTGCGGGTCCTGTCACCAGGAGGTGTATTTTTCCTGTTGCCTTCCGTAAATAAGTATTAGATATATTTATTTTATTTTTTACTTGTTTGTCCCAAAACCCTTGAAAAGGTGCAAGTGGACATTGCATGGCCAATGTGAAACGGCTGCAGCCAAATGGGTTTCTCACATTGGGGATCTAGGTCGGTTAGACAGGGACTGCCCATGCCAGTGAGCACTGAATTCTGATGAGTATGGAAGCTCGTGTGCGCCAAACTGGAATTTGGGCCACTCGTCAAGTCACTGCAACTTTATAAGTTGAAAGGGGCCAGTAAATTAACCCACATTGTAGATGTTGGTCAAATGGTAGTCTTCAATGATGGTCAGGAGACCGATAGGGACGCCATGGAAGCATCTCCTAAAATTTAGGGAACTGCTATTTTTGATCGTAAAATGTGTTCGCGTCATTAGCTCTGGAATGACAAGGGGAACATTTTATTGCTCTGCTGCCAAGTCAACTGACGCACCAGTTGAGATATTTTTAGCAGGGAAAGCCCAAACTCGGAAACTGGGCGACGTGTTAGCCTGAGCGATTCTGCCACTCTTGGGAGGCAAAAACGAGCTGCATATCAACAAAGGGGGCGCCATTTTCAGCCTCAGGTGGATTGTAGCAGGTACAGAAGCTATGGAATGCTTACCTTGCCCTCTATGCACAGTATGGTGACGGGAGTGATGCCCCGCACGCTACATACTGCTCTCTTTCTCCCCTACGTACAGTATGTTATGCCCCACTAGTGGGCTTCTCATTTGACCTATGTACAGTTCTGGGGGTTTATGCGCGTTTGCCAAGGCAAGAGCCTTTTGAACAGGAACCAGATTAGCTAATTGCTAATCCCCCAGAGGTACGCACAGTTCCATCACGAAAGATTGCGAGTTTGGAGAGTTTTCTCGCGTGAAAACTCGTCCAATTCATAGGGGAATTGTCCCATTGCGTGCGGTAGCCCTTGGGGACACGCGTAGGCGTGTTCGCTCTGCTAAAAACAATCCGAAACAGGGAATTACAGCTTGCTGTGTTTTTCTGCAGGTTTAGGGTTTCGCACCTAAACTGCAAGGGAACATCGGGGGAGCCTCGTGAGAGCCTTGGGATGCGTGTACAGGCTTTTGGGCTCCCGGCAGTGAAAAACAGAGAATTACTGCCCGCTGTATTTCTGTGACAGCTCACCTGAAAGCTTCCAGATATCGAGGGAATCCGTCCTAGACAGGTGTTTTTGACCTACAGGGGTTTTTGCGCCGTTATGTTGTCGAAATCCGGTCGAAAACCTGTGTTTTCAGCCCTCGCCAGGTTTGGATAGCTTTGTGAAAGCTTGTGCTAAGTGGTCGGATCGTCTACCTTAATTTGAATAAAGAAATACCGAAAGGGGTGCCAGTCTTTGGGGCCTACAGGGTGTCGGTCTCGTGTGCGCAGTGACATTCTAGTCGCTGGACGCAACTTTGTTCTCTTCCCTTCTCAGTGCTCTGTGTAAAGTTAACAGGTAATTGAAATAGTACCGCCCTCTACGTTGTACGGGCCGGTTATATGGTTCCATCGACGGGATAGTCACTTTTTCTTCAAAAAGTGCAGCGTGGATTGTTGTGGGTGAAAGCAACACAGAGCTTGTCGATATGGCAGAGAAGAGAGACCAAGTACCTGAAGAGGGATCTTCCTCACATGGCACAGAGAAAATTCCTTCAACCCTTCAAGAAGAGGACAGGTTGTTTAGAACTCAACTGCGTTGTTGCATGGACATGTTTCAGCAGTTGGCTAACAACCCAAGGATGCAGGAATTCTTACAGGCTCCGACGTAGGGTTTTCAGCCTCCTACACAGGGCATGACTGAGCCGTTGCAGGAAAAGGAGATTTCCAATGCGCAGAGGTCTCATGATGCTCGAGGGAAAGCCCATGTGGTTGAGCAACTAGCGGTGTCCAATAATCCAAAGCAACTTGCTTTAGCTGGACAGGAACCGTTTGTGAATGGTCAAGGGAGCAATGAACAGGCTATGCGTCAGACCCTTCCATTACCTAATACTTATCCTGGTTATTTTGGAGGTGGTTTAGTGTTTCAAGCTATGGCTGGACCTTCCACAGGTTATATGCCAGGGAATGTGTTCGGGACAATGCAAACAGGCATGGGTAACCCTATGTACGCGAACATGGGTGTCCAACCAGGTTTTCAGGGTGCCTACGGCCAGTTTCGAGTGCCTGGAACACAATTTGGTATGGCTGGTTTTTCGCAGAGTGCTGGAATGAACACTCATGGAGCACCACTGTTACAGGCACCTGTTTATGATAATGTGGCTCTGAGTCAGCCTAAGGATTACAAGGAAGGTGGGCAGGGAGTGAAGTTTGAAACTTTCAGAGCAACTGAGGACCAATTGAAGGCTTTGACCTTCATACAGCAGTTCGATGCAGCTTATGTTGGAGGAAACTTCACGGAATCTTCAAAGATACGCAAGGCTTCCACTTTCTTGAAAGGGAATGCGCTCCAATGGTGGACCGCATTGTTGAACCAGGGTCAAGTCCCAACAACGTGGGTCCAATTCAAACAGCTTTTTGCGCCTGCATGGTTGACAAACACTTTTGAAGTGGATGTGATGACAGAATGGCACGAGTTGAATGCTAAACAGTGTGCGAATTTGGAAGAGTACAATAAACAATTTTGGGCCGCAATGTTGCCAGTCACCTCTTACAGGTTTGTGCCATTGTCAGAACAGATTGAGAAGTACTGTTGCGGATTGCCCAAGAAAATCAGGGACTACTGTACAAAGACTACTGTCATGAATATGTTTCAGTTGATAGAGAATGCAAGAGTGGCCAGCAATCTGTCGAAGGGAGATTCCGATGGATTTAATAGCCACAAGAAAGGGTCCCAGGGCAAACAGTTTTCAGCCAAGGGCAATGTTGCAGCAAAGCCTTTTGAGCCTCCCACAAAGAAGCCCTCCACTGAAGAAGGTGATACGTCCAAGAAGCAGTCTAAGTCTTCTTCGGGACGAGGACAAGGACAAAAGAGGCATTTTTCTGGCAAAACTTTTGAAGAACGGAAAGCTCTTAGGGAGGCCAAGAAATGCTACATTTGTGAACAGGAAGGACACTTTGCAAATGAGTGCCCACAAAAGAAGTCACAGGATAAGGATGACGAGTCAGACCATAAAGGGAAGAAGCCAAAGCCGAGTGCCCACAAAAGAAGTCACAGGATAAGGATGACGAGTCAGACCATAAAGGGAAGAAGCCAAAGCCGAGTGCAGGACTTGTTCCAGATTTGGTTGGAGATCAGCCAAACACAGATGCCACGGAGCTGTGCAGAGCTTGGGGCAAAGTTAGAGACCAGACAATGCTGGTTTTCTTTGATCCAGGAGCTCGTGCAAATTTCATATCACCAGAATTGGCATCAAAGTTGGGCATTTGTGTAGAGGAGATGGGTATGACAGGCGAAGTAGGTTTGGCATGCCCAGGACATTCAGAGCCTGTTACTCCCATTCTGGGAAAGCTTTGTCTGCACATTCAGAGCTATGTGGATGCGGAAGAATTTCATATTATGCCGCTTGAGGACTGTGATGTGTTATTGGGTATCCCATGGTGTTACAGGTTGCATGCTATGGTGGATACTTACAACAAAAAGATTACCCTTGTACATAGAGGAAAGACTCATGTCCTTGATGTAAAGCTTAAAGGCGAGTCTGTTCCAGTTGTTTCTGCTTCTGCTATTTCATGTGTAATAAAGAATCATCTTTCTGCGTACTTGATCTTTGCAAAAGAAGTACCTCAAGTTGTATCTAATTTGTCTACCTTAGATAAAGACAGGTCAACTTTTTTGAGTGGTTTCAGTGATTGTTTTTCGGACTCTTTGCCAGGGGAGTTACCTCCTGAGAGACCTGAGGATCATACTATAGATCTTGTGCCAGGCTCTAGTCCACCGAATAGACCACCATACAGGGTTAGTGCAGCTCAGTAGAAAGAGATTATGGGTCAGGTCAACGAGCTTTTAGAGAAGGGGCTGATTCAGCCCAGTTCATCCCCTTTTTGTTCGCCTGTACTCTTAGTGCAGAAGAAGGATGGTTCATGGCGCATGTGCATTGACTATCGCGCCTTGAATAAGAATACCATCAAGAACAGGTTCCCGTACCGAGGATAGATGACATTCTTGATCGGCTTGAGGGAGCGTCATTGTTTACAAGAATAGACCTAAAGAGCGGGTATCATTAGATACGCATTAGACCAGAAGATGTCCATAAGACTGCGTTCAGGACAACATTTGGTCTCTATGAGTTTCTTGTCATGCCATTTGGTCTCACAAATGCTCCTGCCACATTTAATAGAATGATGGACATAATTTTTAGACCACATAGAAACTTCGTGGGTACCTTCTTTGATGACATGATTGTCTACTCAAAGTCTGAAGAGGAGCATAGGGATCACTTGACCGCAGTTTTCAATGAGCTAGGCAAGAATAGGCTACTCATCAATGCGAAGAAAAGTGAGTTCTTTTTGCAAGAAATTCACTTCCTTGGGCACATTGTTTCAAAGGATGGGGTACGCATGGATCCCGCTAAAGTGGAAGCAATTAGGTCATGGCCAGACTTGAAGTCCATACATGACATTCGAAGCTTTCTAGGCTTATGTTCCTATTACAGGAGGTTCATCCGAAATTTTGCTGAGATTGCTTCTCCACTCCATGCACTGCAAGGAAAAGGAGTTACTTTCAAGTCGACAGCCAAGGAAATTTTAGCATTCAAACACTTGAAAGAGAAGCTGACTTCAGATCCGGTAATTATTTTGCCAGATCTTTCTAAACCTTTTGTGGTTCAATGTGATGCGTGTGGCCATAGTCTTGGTGCAGTTTTAATGCAGAATGGCCGAGTAGTCGCATATGAGAGCAGAATTCTTTTGAAGACTGAAAGGAACTTGCAAGTCTATGAGAAGGAATTGCTGGCAGTAATTCATGCTCTCACTAGTTGGAAACACTACTTGCTAGGGGCTGATTTTGTTGTCCAAACGGATCATCAAACCTTGCGATATTTTCTTACACAGATGAAGTTGTCTGAGAAGCACATGCGATGGGCAAACATCTTGTCAATGTTCCATTTTCAGATTGTGCATGTGCAAGGGAAAAAGAACGTGGTGGCTGATGCGTTGTCACGAAAGCCCCAAATTTCAGCAGTGTCAATTCCGTACCATTGTGAACTAGACGAAATGAAGACACAATATGCTGAAGATTCAAATTTTGCAAGGATCTATGACCAGCTTGTTGATGGGCAACATCATGAGCACTATATGCTTAAGAATGACTTTCTCATGATGCATGGAAAGTTATGCGTTACTAAACAGTTACGGCCAAAGATTTTAATGGAAAGTCATGCTCCACCTTATGCTGGGCATCGTGGAATTGATGCGACAGTGAAAGGGGTTGAGGCATTCTTCTATTGGCCAGCTTTGCGTCAAGATGTTGACACATTTGTAAGATCATGCTTAGTATGCCAAAAAGTCAAATTTGACAGACAAAAGCAACCGGGATTGTTGCAGCCATTGCCGATCCCTGATAGGCCATGGGAAAGTATAGCAATGGACTTTATCTTTGATCTTCCAAGGACGCAAACAGGAAATGATGGGATTTGGACTATCATTTGTAGGTTCAGTAAGCAGGCCCATTTCATTCCTGTTAGGAAGAAGATAAAGCCACAACACATGGTCAAGATATTCATGAGCAATATCTTTAAATATCATGGGATGCCTCAGTCAATTGTCAGTGACAGGGATCCACGTATGACGAGTCTTTTCTGGAAGGCATTGTTTGAGAACATGGGCACTACGCTCAAGTTCTCTTCTTCGTTTCATCCGCAAACTGATGGACAGTCAGAAGAGGCAAATTCTACTGTCTTGGACCTACTCAAATGTTATGTCTCAGAGCACAAGGCAACTTGGGAACACCATCTCCCATTGGTTGAATATGCTTACAATAACACTGTGCATACATCAACAGGTAAGGCACCATCTGAGATAGTGGAAGGAGGAAAGAAAGTCCCACCCATTTTGCAGACTAAGGACAAGATATTTGAGGCAGACAAGTATGTGCAAGATATGGATGAAACATACAGGAAGATAAAGATTGCTCTTGAGAAGACTCAAGCTAAGCAAAAGAAAGCTGCTGATCGTCACCGTCGTGAACTTGTATTTTCACTTGGTGATTGGGTACTTCTGCGCTTTGAAAAGGCCAGGTTAAGGAAAAGGAAAGGCAAGGAACGCTTGTTTCCTAAGCTCAGTATGCGATATTATGGTCCTTTTCAGATTTCAGAAAAGATCAGCGATGTAGCTTACAGGTTAAAGCTACTAGAAGGCTGGAAAATACATAATGCGTTTCATGTCAGCCTTATAAGGCCCTTTGTTGGTGATGTGCCAGAGAATATGCTTGATGAGGAACAACCCGAAGTGGAAGAATTGGATGAAATCCTTGTTCCTGAACAGATATTGGCACATAAAGAAAGAAAGGTTGGAGGAAAGGTTGTAAGACGCTATTTGGTGAAGTTCAAGAACTATCCATCATTAGATGCCAAATGGATGGAAGAGTCTGAATTACATATCCTGCACAACTATATCCCCATGCTCACTGTCGAGCATAGAAAGGAATGACTGCATAATCGCTGACATCTCAGCCTCCTCTGCAATCATCCATTGCAAACATGACCACTCAATCTGTTGTGACTAAATCACTTTATTCGCTACTAAATAAAACTAGATAAAACAAACCATTATTCACTTAAAAATGCTGTTAGAAAAGGCATAAGCAAAATAAGTTCAAGTAGGTTCCCTTGATTCACCTCAGCTATTACAATTGTATCTTGAAGCCTTTCAAATGGAACCCACAGTGACTTGATGCAACCTTTTTGGAGCAAGGCAAGAGCATGGTTCATGATGCTCAAGAGAGTAGTTAAGCAATTGTATCTACTCTTTCCATACAGAATTTAGCTAGAGAAGTTTGTGCTCAAGAGTACACTAGAAGACTTCTATGCTTGATATATGTGTCGTAGCCACGTTGGTGGGATTGTTTAATCGTCCAACGCTACATTTCCGGAAGCATGTATATCTTGGATTTCCCATCATAGAATATATGTGATATCAGGAGATATCTGCATGTATTATTGGCATGCAAGCGAGGTCGCTTGCAGTATTTCAAGGGTGGGGTGTGTCACCAAGAGGTGTATTTTTCCTGTTGCCTTCCGTAAATAAGTATTAGATATATTTATTTTATTTTCACTTGTTTGTCCCAAAACCCTTGAAAGGTGCAAGTGGACATTGCATGGCCAGTGTGAAACGGCTGCAGCCAAATGGGTTTCTCACATCGGGGATCTAGGTCGGTCAGACAGGGATTGCCCGGGCCAATTAGCACTGAATTCTGATGAGTATGGAAGCTCGTGTGCGCCAAACTGGAATTTGGGCCACTCGTCAAGTCACTGCAACTTTATAAGTTGAAAGGGGCCAGTAAATTAACCCACATTGTAGATGTTGGTCAAATGGTAGTCTTCAATGATGGTCAGGAGACCGATAGGGACGCCATGGAAGCATCTCCTAAAATTTAGAAAGCTGCTATTTTTGATCAGAAAATGTGTTCGCGTCATTAGCTCTGGAATGACAAGGGGAACATTTATTGCTCTGCTGCCAAGTCAACTGACGCACCAGTTGAGATATTTTTAGCAGGGAAAGCCCAAACTCGGAAACTGGGTGACGTGTTAGCCTGAGCGATTCTGCCACTCTTGGGAGGCAAAAACGAGCTGCATATCAACAAAGGGGGCGCCATTTTCAGCCTCAGGTGGATTGTAGCAGGTATAGAAGCTATGGAATGCTTACCTTGCCCTCTACGCACAGTATGGTGACGGGAGTGATGCCCCGCACGCTACATACTGCTCTCTTTCTCCCCTACGTACAGTATGTTATGCCCCACTAGTGGGCTTCTCATTTGACCTATGTACAGTTCTGGGGGTTTATGCGCGTTTGCCAAGGCAAGAGCCTTCTGAACAGGAACCGGATTAGCTAATTGCTAATCCCCCACAGGTGGACAGTTCCATCACGAAAGATTGCGAGTTTGGAGAGTTTTCTCGTGTGAAAACTCGTCCAATTCATAGGGGAACTGTCCCATTGCGTGCGGGAGCCCTTGGGACACGCGTAGGCGTGTTCGCTCCGCTAAAAACGATCCGAAACAGGGAATTACAGCTTGCTGTGTTTTTCTGCAGGTTTAGGGTTTCGCACCTAAACTGCAAGGGAACATCGGGGGAGCCTCGTTAGAGCCTTGGGATGCGTGTACAGGCCTTTGGGCTCCCGGCAGTGAAAAACAGAGAATTACAGCCCGCTGAATTTCTGTGACAGCTCACCAGAAAGCTTAAAGATATCGAGGGAATCCGTCCTAGACAGGTGTTTTTGACCTACAGGGGTTTTTGCGCCGTTATGTTGTCGAAATCCGGTCGAAAACCTGTGTTTTCAGCCCTCGCCAGGTTTGGACAGCTTTGTGAAAGCTTGTGCTAAGTGGTCGGATCGTCTACCTTAATTTGAATAAAGAAATACCGAAAGGGGCGCCAGTCTTTGGGGCCTATAGGGTGTCGGTCTCGTGTGCGTAGTGACATTCTAGTCGCTGGACACAACTTTGTTCTCTTCCCTTCTCAGTGCTCTGTGTAAAGTTAACAGGTAATTGAAATAGTACCGCCCTCTACGTTGTACGGGCCGGTTATAGGTCCCCACGAGAAAGGGACTCCTTTCTGTGTGAGAATGTGTAGAGGGGAAGCTACCTGTGCAAACTTTTGAATGAACCGCCGGTAGTAAGAACACAAGCCCAAGAAGCTTCTAACTTCATGAACATTCTTCAAATCTGGCCAATCACTTATAGTCTCAATCTTGGTTGGGTCCATCTGTACTCCTGTTGCTCAGACGATGTGTCAAAAAAAAAAGTATCTCCGGCAGGAAAAATTCACTCTTTTTTGGCATTGATAACTAACTTGTGATCCCGCAATGCTTGAAAGACTTGTAGTAGCAGATGGTGTCTATGCTCTGCTTCATCCTTGGAGAAGACTATAATGTCATCAGAGAAAGTGCCGACAAATGATCTATACTCTCGGAGAATCCTATCCATCATTCGGTTGAAAGTTGCTGGAGCATTGGTAGGGCCAAAAGGCATCACCAAAAATTTATATAAACCGAAGCTTGTCGGAAAGGTTGTCTTGTAGACATCTCCCGGGGATGATACCCGCTTTTCAAATCAATCCTGTTGAAACAAGAGGATCCCTGATGTCGGTCAAGAATATCATCGATCCTTGGAATTGGAAATCTGTTTTTGATAGTGATTTTATTAAGAGCTCTGTAATCAATGGACATTCTTCAAGATCCGTCTTTCTTTAAAACCAACAACACCGGAGAACAGTAGGGTGAAGTACTCGGCTTGATAAGATTCTTTTCTAGGAGGTCTTTCACTTGGTTCACGATCTCTTCATTTTGGGCTCGGCTAACACGGTAAGGTGGCCGGTTCAGTGGTGTGCTTCCAGGAATTAGATCAATGGTGTGATCCTCATGTCGCGATGGGGGCAACTCGCCTAGCAAGCCCTCAAAGAAACAATCAGCATGTGTGGAGAAAATCTTGGCGTTCTTTATCAAGTTAAAGACATGTTCATTCTGTGTTCATCAATGAACTCTTTCAAGTAGATTGAGTAAACAAAGAGACTGGATTTCATTAATTTGGAAATGGCTGAAGCTGATACAATAGGGATGGACTCGCCCTTCAGTTTTACATCAATTACAATTTTTCGGCCCTTTTCATTCGTCAACGTTGCTTTCTTTGCCCGATAATCTACCACGGCGTTGTCCTTATGATACCAAGGAACTCCTAGGAGGACGTCACAGCCTTCCAGAGGCATGATGTAGAAGTCCTCGTGCCCTAAATACCCCTAACAATGCAACCGAAGTTTGCCAATGACAGGGGTAATGGCTATGTCCCGTTCGAGTGCTGCTAGAACTGCCTTTGCTGGTGGTCCCATCCTGTCGGGTGTAATCTCGAGCCGTGCCGCCAATTCAGGTGAAATGAAGTTGGCCCTTGGCTCCTCCATCGAAGAAAATCAGGTCTTATTGATCTTTCACTTTGCCCCAAGCTTGGCAAAGTTTTGTACTTTCATCAATCAGGCATGGGTCAGTGCCCATGCAATCTGGTACCAGTCCTGCTTTCATCTTGCCTTTTCTGCCACGTTCCTCTGTTGCTCTAGAACTCTCTGGTTTGTCTTCAGTCTGTTCTTGCTGTGCCTTTTTGGGGCACTTTGCGGAGATGTGCCGACGTTCCCCGCAACCAAAACACTTTCCCTCTTTGATATAATTGGCCCTCTCTCGAAGAGTGAGCCGGGGTCGTGTATCCTTATCCTTCTTTTCTTGGGAGCTCTTTTTCTTTCTACTTTCATTGTTGGAGGTCGGTCGGGTTCTTTGAGTCAGAATCTCATCAGTGGGGTAAGTCAAATTTCCCAAATGTATCGAGAAACCCCGTTTCGCATGACCCATTAATTCTTGAATAGAATTTGACTTTTGTTCAAGGCAGTAGTCTCGAATCTCTGTAGGGAGTCCGCAGCAAAACCGCTCAATCTGTTCCTTAAAAGAGACCTTCTTAAATGAAGAGGTCGGTAGAAAAGAGTCCCAAAACCTCTCGCTCTCGCAATAAGCGTCCATAGAATCTCACTTGGTCATCTGAAGATGGTTCCAAGCGGTTCGTATATGTCGTTCGTACTCCCGGGTCAGCCAAGAAGAAATAAAGAGCCTTTGAATTTCAATCGCTTGACTGGAGCTTCTTTCCTCAGAAGAAGAGTGGACCACCATGTTCGAGCATTGCCTTTGAGGGGACCACCATGTTCGAGCATTGCCTTTGAGGAAAGATGCAGCCCTCCTAATCTTGGAGTGCTCTGAGTAATGCCCTCTAGAGAAGGCTATGTCAAACTGTTGGATGAAGGCCAAAGCCCTCAGAGCATCTCGAAATCCAGAGAAGGATTCAAATTTTATCGATTGTCCACCTTCTTTAAACACTTTTTCTTGCTTTTATCTTCGAGGAAGTCATATTGGTTGACTCTGTAGAAGTGCTTCTTCTTTGTATAAAAAATATGGTCATTTGAAGCCGAATTGTCACAGGATGACTCCTTTGTAGAACTGTCAGAAACTGGGCGGAATCTGGGTTTCTTTGCCTTCCCCCCCCCCCCCTCCCTCCCCCCCTTTCCAAAGCTCTGTTGTTTGCTTCGCTTTTTGCCTTTTTCGTCCTCCTCGCTCGAGTCCGAAGAGCTAGAAGAACTGTCTGAAGAAGAAGAACTTGGTAGTCCTTCAAATTGTACATGCTTCTTCTGCTTTCTTGCAGATGCAAAAGAAGATTGACGGCCCAAATAACCAGGGTAGTCAGTCCCCTTCTTGCCCTTTTTCACTTGCTTTTTGAATTGATTGTTCGCGTCCAAAATCAGACTGATATGAGTCTGAACCACCTCTTGTAGTTGAAACCGGCCCGTAGGGCGGTAGGCGTTGGCTTTCACCCGAAATTCTTAACTTTAAACACACACACAGAGCACTTTGCAAAGAGAACCTGCGACGGGAGTTAACACTTGAATACACACACGGCTCGGAAGCTAGAATGCTCCGAGCAGATGCCGACAACCTGTAGGCCCCAAAATTGGCGCCCCTTTCGGTATTTCTTTATTCTTTAGGAGGGTAAATTACAAGGTAAGGTCCTGGGAATCCTTCACGTGTATCCACCTAGATACCATTTGATTTGGCCAAATTTCGGCAGCATAATAGCCCCAAAACTTGCGCGAAACCAATTCCCCTGCTGGAACTCGCTTGCACTGTCGTATACCCTCTGATTCCTGTCCAAAAACAGTAAATTCAGCACGCTGTATTTACTGGTTTTTGCCCTGTTTTCAGCCCCAAACAGTCCCCTAACTGTCCTTTGCCAGTGGGGCACGATTCCCAATGATCCTGGCGTCCGTATGGCTGAAAAACAGTCAAATTACAGCGCATACACAGCGCTGATTTTGCACCAGTACGGTGAGGTTATGACCCTCACCAGTGCCTGCTTTGGAGCAGCAGTTAGCTACCCCTGTTCCTGCTCAAGGAGGCTCTTGCCTCAGCACAAAAGCATGAACCCACACAACTGTACATCAGTCAAATGAGTAGCCCTCTTGTGGGGCATCACATAACTGCACGTAGGGGAGAAAGAGAGCAGTATGTAGCGTGCGGGGCATCACTCCCGTCACCATACTGTGCATAGAGGGCAAGGTAAGCATTCCATAGCTTCTATACCTGTTGCAATCCGCCTGTGGCTGAAAATGGCGCCCCCTTTGTTGATATGCAGCTCGTTTTTGCCTCCCAGAGTGGCAGAATCGCTCACAAGCTGACACGTCGCCCAATTTCCGAGTTTGGGCTTTCCCTGCTAAAAATATCTCAACTGGTGCGTCAGTTGACTTCGCGGCAGAGTTGTAAAGTGTTCCCCTAGTCATACCGAAGGTAATGACGTGAACACATTTCGTGGCCCAAAATAGCAGTTCCCTAAATTTTAGGAGATGCTTCCGTTGGGCTCCCACTGGTCTTCTGACCATCTATCCTCATTGGGACCGCAACCAAAAATGCAATGTGGCCCAACTGTCGGATACTTTTGGTTGGTAGTCCCACCTTGACTTTACGCCTTAATTGAGTTCACTTCCTAGTATCCACCAACTTGCTAAGTGCGACGGGGGGACCTATATGATCTTGCTCTGAGCCTAGACATCCTCTTACCATACGAATTCCAGTGCCGACCACTTCCCGTCCGCGGGTGAATCTACCGTTCACATTGGCCATACAATGTCCGACCGTTTGCTACTTCAAAAAGAGGGTCTTAAACAAATAAAATAAACCCCATTGGAAAGAAACCAACAACCAAGGTTAGCAGTTGCCACATCTCTGTGACATGGTTAATAACTGCCACGTCCTCGTGACATACCCCCCTCTTGAAATCGCAAACGTCCTCGATTGCATACCATAAATACACGCCACTGATGATCTTGTGCTATTAACACTCTTTTATCATCGCATGTATCCGCAAGAAAGGTCGTAACATACATAGATACAAATGACTTAATGAGGCCTTCATACTTTTGCCATTTCCATTTATGGCACTGAATTCATATGTACATTTGATGTACTAGCTCTATCATTACCCCTCCTTTGCACACGTTGGGTTGGGGCATAAGTAGGCTGTAACCCAAAGGCTTCAAGGTAAAGCTACAATACATTTGGTGACTCTGACAGTTCATGCTCTTCCATCCACTTTGCATCCATAGGCGGATAGTTCTTGAACTTCACCAAATAGCGTCTTGCAACTTGTCCTTTAACTTTTCTGTCCTTATGTGCCAAAACTTGCTCAGGTACCAGGATCTCATCAAGTTCCTCAACTTCTGGCTGATCCTCAACTGACATATCTTCTGGCACATCACCCACGAAGGGTCTTAGAAGACTCACGTGAAACGCATTATGAATCTTCCACGCATCAGGCAATTTCAGTCTGTAAGCCACATCGCTGATCTTGTCAAGCACTTGAAAAGGCCCATAGTATCGCATCCTCAGCTTAGGAAACAGCCGTTCCTTGCCCTTCATCTTCTTTAACCTTGTCTTTTCGAACCTTAAGAGAACCCAATCACCAGGTGATAGTAGCAATTCACGACGGTGACGATCAGCAGCCTTTTTCTGTTTTGCCTGAGTCTTCTCCAAGGCAACTTTAATCTTCTTATACATCTCATCCATGTTCTCAACATATCGATCTGCCTCAAAGATCTTCTCCTTTGTGTGCAAAATGGGAGGAACCTTTTTGCCGCCTTCAACAATTTCAAAAGGTGCTTTGCCAGTAGACGAATGCACTGTATTATTGTACGCATACTCAAGCATAGGCAAATACTGTTCCCACTTGCCCTTATTATCTGACACATAGCATTTCAGCAGATCTAAGACAGTAGAATTGGCCTCTTCTGACTGTCCATCAGTTTGTGGATGAAACGAAGACGAGAACTTGAGCGTAGTACCCATGTTCTCAAACAATCCTCTCCAGAACAAACTAGTCATGCGAGGATCACGATCACTGATAATCGATTGTGGCATACCATGGTACTTAAACACATTGTACATGAACAAGCGTGCCATCTGATCAGATTTTATCTTCTTCCTGACAGGGATAAAATGGGCCTGCTTGCTGAACCTGCAGATAATGGTCCATATACCATCATTCCCTGTTGGCGTCCTTGGAAGATCAAAGATAAAGTCCATAGCAATGCTTTCCCATGGCTTATCCGGAATCGGCAGTGGTTGTAACAACCCTGGTGCCTTTTGCCTGTCAAACTTGACCTTTTGGCAAACTATGCATGCTCGCACAAAGGCATCCACATCTCTCCTCAAGGTAGGCCAATAGAAGAACGTCTCTACCGCCTTAACTGTTGCATCAATGCCACGATGCCCTGCATACGGTGGGACATGACTCTCTTCCATGACCTTATGTCGCAGTGGCCTCGTGACACAAAGTCTGCCATGCATCATGATAAAACCGTCTCTGAGGAGGTAGTGCTCGTGATGTTGCCCCTCTTGTAACTGTTCAAAGATCCTTGCAAAATCTTCATCAGCAGTATACTGTTCCTTCATGTCATCTAACTCATGATGATAAGGAATTGACACAGCTGAAATTTGTGGCTTTCTTGATAACGCATCAGCCACAACATTCTTCTTGCCTTCCACATGCATAATCTGGAAGTGGAACATGGAAAGAATGTTTGCCCATCGCATATGCTTTTCGGATAACTTTGACTGTGTCAAGAAGTATCGCAAGGTCTGATGATCTGTTTGGACAACAAAATCAGCACCTAAGAGGTAGTGCTTCCAGCTAGAAAGCGCATGAATAACGGCCAAGAGCTCTTTCTCATAGACTTGCATAGTCCTCTCTGGCCCTTGCAAAATTCGGCTTTCATAGGCTACTACCCGTCCATCTTGCATTAGCACTGCTCCGATGCTACTGCCACACGCGTCACATTGGACCACAAATGACTTCCTGAGATCTGGCAGAACAATAACTGGATCTGAAGTCAACTTTTCCTTTAAGAGACTAAAAGCTGAAATCTCTTTTTGGGTCCATCTGAAAGTGACCTCTTTCTTTTGCAATGCGTGAAGAGGCGATGCTATCTCTGCAAAATTTCTAATAAACCTTCTATAGTAGGAACACAATCCCAAGAAGCTTCTGACATCGTGCACAGTCTTCAAATCTGGCCATGTCTTGATAGCTTCGACCTTTGCGGGATCCATTCTTACACCATCCTTTGAGACTATGTGGCCCAGAAAGTGGATCTCTTCAAGGAAGAATTCACTTTTCTTAGGATTGACAAGCAACCTGTGACTGCACAGCTCTTCGAACACAATGGTCAAGTGACGCCTATGCTCCTCTTCATTCTTCGAATACACAATCATGTCATCGAAGAATGTTCCAACAAACTGTTGATGCGAGCGGAAAATCCGGTCCATCATTCTGTTGAACGTGGCTGGAGCATTTGTTAGCCCAAACGGCATCACTAGAAACTCATAAAGACCAAATGTCGTTCTAAACGCAGTCTTGTGCACATCCTCTGGGCTTATACGAATCTGATGGTACCCACTCTTCAGGTCTATCCTGCTGAAAATTGCAGCACCCTCTAAACGATCGAGAATATCATCAATGCGAGGAATAGGAAACCTATTCTTGATGGTATTCTTATTCAACGCACGGTAATCAATACACATGCGCCATGAGCCATCCTTCTTCTGCACTAGGAGCACTGGGGAGCAAAAGGGTGAAGAACTAGGCTGAATCAGCCCCTTCTCTAATAACTCCTCAACCTGGCCCATAATCTCTTTCTGCTGCGCTGCACTAACCCTGTAGGGAGGTCTATTTGGTGGGCTACACCCTGGCACCAAATCTATCCGATGGTGCTCAGGTCTCTCTGGCGGCAATTGCGACGGTAATGAATCAGAAAAACAGTCATTAAACTTTTGCAAAAATGCTGACCTTTCTTTATCTAACACAGATAAATTTGACTGATCCGTATCCGAGACATCACGTGCAAAAATCAAGTACACAGAAAGATGATTCTTTATTACAGAAGTGATAGCAGAAGCAGATACAATAGGGACTGACTCTCCTTTAAGCTTTACATCCAAGATGTGAGTTTTGCCCCTATGCTGTACAGTGATCTTTTTGTTGTAGGCATCCAAGACTCCATGCACTCGGAACATCCACGGGATCCCCAACAAGGTGTCACAACCTTCCAGCGGCATGATGTAGAACTCTTCAGTGTCCACATACGACTGAATATGCAGACGCAGTTTTCCAATGATGGGAGTAACACACTCTGAGTGGCCAGGACATGCCAACCCTGCCTCTGCTGTGTACCCCATCTCTTCAGCTTTGATGCCGAGCTTCATAGCTAACTCTGGTGAGATAAAGTTGGCTTTGGCACCTGGATCAAAGAAGATGAGTGCCGTCTGATCCCTAACTTTACCCCATGCCCTGCATAACTCACTGGCATCTGTGCTGGGCCTGTCACCCACCATGTCTGGCACTAAACCTGCCGTGGGTTTAGGCTTCTTGCCTTTCTGGTCTTCTTTATCCTCTGAGTCAGCTGGCCTTTTCCTTTGTGGACAATGGATAGAAATATGACCAGGCTGCTCGCATATAAAGCATTTGTTTTCAGCCATTAGGACCTTCTTTTCCTCGAGCGACTTGCGCACAAAAGGCTTCCTTTTCTGTTTCTTTGCCTGTGCTCCAGAAGTCCCAGCTGAATCCTTATCTTTGGTGGCCTGTTCTGACCCCTGTGACGCATCAGGAGCCGTCTTCACAAAGGGCTTATTAGCTGAATTTTTCTTTTGCTGCCCTCCTTTATCACTGCTCGGAAATCCACTGTCCTCTCCTTTCAACAGGGCAAGACCAGTGTTCGCAACTTCCATAAGCTGAGTAAGGGTAGCCACTCTATTCTTTGTACAGTAATCGCGAAGCCCTTTAGGCAACCCACAACAATACTTCTCTATCTGCTCTGTCAGTGGCACAAATCTGTAGGAGGTCACTGAGAGTAATGCTTTACAAAACCTCCTATTGTACTCCAGCAAGCTCTTGCACGAAGCTGCCGTAAGCTGGTGCCAATCTGTCAAGACATCGGCTTCAAATTCATTTGATAGCCAAGCAGATGCAAACATTTGCTTGAAGTAAACCCAAGTGGCGGGTGCCTGTCCTTGCATTAACAATGTCGTCCACCAGGTAAGCGCATTGTCCTTTAAGAAAGTGGCAGCTTTCCTGACCTTCGAGGCCTCTGTAAAATTCCCTCCCGTATAAGCTGTATCAAGCTGCTGGAGGAAAGTGAGTGCCTTTGTCTTGTCCTCGAAACCACTGAAGGTACTGAACTTTACTGCTGCACCACCCTCTTTGTAAGCCTTCGGCTTCTCTAGTGCCCCCAAATTGTCATACGGAATGGTCTGCAACATGGGCACTGTACTAGGCATGATCGGCACGTGTTGGCCATTCACATTTTGTGTCAGAGGTGCGATATCTGGCTGCTGTCCAGAAAAACCAGCCATGCCAAAATGACCCTGTGGCACCCCAAACTGGCCCTGGTTGCCGTGGAAACCTTGCTGCATGCCGATAGTACCATACATGGGGTTTGGCATGATGCCTTGCATACCCCCAAACACTGTTCCTGGCATGTACGGCTGACTTCCAGACGCATAACCAGCCATACTTTGGAACACTGATCCACCCCCGAAATACCCAGGATGTACCGTGGGTGGTGGAAAAACTGAGTGCATAGCCTGGTATCCAGCTCCCTGTCCATTCAAGACAGCATGCTGGCTCTGAAAGGTGGCGGGCTGAATTGGCATAACCTGTGGAATAGGCGTTCTAGCCACCTGTTCAAGCACGGGAGGAATCTGCTTTGGAGCCCCCGACTCCGCAACATGCGAGTGTTCCCTTTCCTCCTGCGCCTCATGAAGTACCTGGGCTTGAGCTTCAACAAGCTCCGTACGCGGCGTAGGTTGCCTATTTTGCTGTTGCACTGGTGGCGCTTGCAAGAATTCCATAAACCTCGGATTCTGCACCAGCTGCGAAAAGACATTCACCGCGGCAACTAACTGAGTCTTAAACGCATCATCCTCAAGTTGCCCTGTCATAAAGCCCTGTACTACTGGAGGGACATTCACGTTGACAGGAGGTACAGACTGACGTGGCCGTGAGCTCTCGCCAATCTCAAAAACCATAGGAATCTCCTGCCTGTCCTTTGGAGAGGAACCCTCTTCCATAATGCGCTTCCCTTTGTCGGCCATAGTGTAATCTCGTATTCCTGCACTGTGTGTCTTTACCCTGAACAATCCAGGCTCACTCTTTGAGGAAAAAGTGATTGATGTCCCGGCGACGGAACCATGAAACCGGCCCGTAGGACGGTAGGCGTTGGCTTTCACCCGAAATTCTTAACTTTAAACACACACACAGAGCACTTTGCAAAGAGAACCTGCGACGGGAGTTAACACTTGAATACACACGGCTCGGAAGCTAGAATGCTCCGAGCAGACGCCGACAACCTGTAGGCCCCAAAATTGGCGCCCCTTTCGGTATTTCTTTATTCTTTAGGAGGTTAAATTACAAGGTAAGGTCCTGGGAATCCTTCACGTGTATCCACCTAGATACCATTTGATTTGGCCAAATTTCGGCAGCATAATAGCCCCAAAACTTGCGCGAAACCAATTCCCCTGCTGGAACTCGCTTGCACTGTCGTATACCCTCTGATTCCTGTCCAAAAACAGTAAATTCAGCACGCTGTATTTACTGGTTTTTGCCCTGTTTTCAGCCCCAAACAGTCCCCTAACTGTCCTTTGCCAGTGGGGCACGATTCCCAATGATCCTGGCGTCCGTATGGCTGAAAAACAGTCAAATTACAGCGCATACACAGCGCTGATTTTGCACCTGTACGGTGAGGTTATGACCCTCACCAGTGCCTGCTTTGGAGCAGCAGTTAGCTACCCCTGTTCCTGCTCAAGGAGGCTCTTGCCTCAACACAAAAGCATGAACCCACACAACTGTACATCAGTCAAATGAGTAGCCCTCTTGTGGGGCATCACATAACTGCACGTAGGGGAGAAAGAGAGCAGTATGTAGCGTGCGGGGCATCACTCCCGTCACCATACTGTGCATAGAGGGCAAGGTAAGCATTCCATAGCTTCTATACCTGTTGCAATCCGCCTGTGGCTGAAAATGGCGCCCCCTTTGTTGATATGCAGCTCGTTTTTGCCTCCCAGAGTGGCAGAATCGCTCACAAGCTGACACGTCGCCCAGTTTCCGAGTTTGGGCTTTCCCTGCTAAAAATATCTCAACTGGTGCGTCAGTTGACTTCGCGGCAGAGTTGTAAAGTGTTCCCCTAGTCATACCAAAGGTAATGATGCGAACACATTTCGTGGCCCAAAATAGCAATTCCCTAAATTTTAGGAGATGCTTCCGTTGGGCTCCCACTGGTCTTCTGACCATCTATCCTCATTGGGACCGCATCCAAAAATGCAATGTGGCCCAACTGTCGGATACTTTTGGTTGGTAGTCCCACCTTGACTTTACGCCTTAATTGAGTTCACTTCCTAGTATCCACCAACTTGCTAAGTGCGACGGGGGGAACCTATATGATCTTGCTCTGAGCCTAGACATCCTCTTACCATACGAATTCCAGTGCCGACCACTTCCCGTCTGCGGGTGAATCTACCGTTCACATTGGCCATACAATGTCCGACCGTTTGCTACTTCAAAAAGAGGGTCTTAAACAAATAAAATAAACCCCATTGGAAAGAAACCAACAACCAAGGTTAGCAGTTGCCACATCTCTGTGACATGGTTAATAACTGCCACGTCCTCGTGACAGTAGTTCTCGTTCTGTAAACATCCTCGGAGGAGGTTCCTTGATGGCGAGTTTGATGGGTAGTTCGGTGGCTTTCTGCCACTGAGTGTGCACTTGAGCGATGGATTGCTGAGACAAAAATTTTGCAAACTGAGGGTCCTCCGCAAATTTAATCATCTTCCATCTCTTGAAGTTCGTAGCGAGTAGGCCGAGGTGGCCCGTACTCTTCCTCTGTTATTTCGGTTGAATCTTCTTCTTGATCTCCTCCCGCATCAGCAGATGCAGAAGAAGTTGATTGATTCTTTTCGGAATCCATAAGTATCGCGAAAAAAAAGGATCGGATTTCCCGGCAGAAGAGAAATCGGCTGTGCTCTGATACCACTGTAACAAACTTGGACACCCCAATTGATGATTCTAGCGTGATACAGCAGAGATTCACTTTAAAACAGTTCACAGAAGATGACACGGCCCGGTGTAGTTCCGTGCCAAGAGGTGTTGGCCCCAAAGACTGACGCCTTTTTCGGTATTTATTTTTATATTAATCTGTGTGCAAAGTACAAGAGAGCCCTCGGGTACTCACGCTCAGACTTTGCGTCCGGGTGCTCTGAGTAATGAGCCCCCAAGGACTTATTTATTCTTACAAGGGATGCCCCCAAAAGCAGAGCCCCAAAAGCTTTAAAAACTAAAAGCAAACTGTCTCAAAAGCTGCCAGCACTAAATCAGCCAGCCAAAAGCAGCAACGCAGATTGCGGAATTCCGTACAGTGCCATGTCAGCATGTTAGCATGATTTGCGGCCGTCCGTACAGCCAGCTGGATTTGTGGAAATCCGTATGGTGTTGCCATGTCAGCTTGTCGGCGCATTTTGCGGGAATCTGCCACGTCAGTAGAGTGTGTATGTGTGTGTCCGGGGGCCTGCCACGTCACCAATTTGTGATGTCTTGAGACAGGCCAGTGGTGGCTTTGGGCTTGGGAGAGCTGCCCTCTAGCACGAGTGTAGTGGGACCTTGGAGAGTGGTTTTGGAGAGACCCTTTCTCTTCAGCCGATCACCGTGGGATCCCATTCTTTCGCTACACAGTTCGACTGGGGCATCACATACTGGCAGCATGCAGGGAGACTCGTCCTGCTGCAGCACTTCATTGGTAGGAGGAGGGTCTCACAGTTGAGTTCCTGTCAGGTTTATGGGAGTGGTTGTGGGACTCCAGACTACCGAGGAGAGTCACTTTGTTCTATTGGCTTGTTGCACACAGAGCTACAGCAGTTGTGAGCTGACTAGTACATAGTGGCTTTTCGGCAGCCTATGCAGCTTGTGGTCATCCTTTAAGAGTCAGCAACACTGTTTGTGGGACTGCCCCATGGCACAACAGGTTTGGCTTTGAGTTCTTCGGCCAATTTCAGCTCTTTCCATAGCTCGACAATACACTTGGGGTGTTGCAGCCTGATCCACTCTTACGGGCCCTGCGCTCTAGTTTGAGTTGGCTTCCACCAACAGGATGATAGTGATCGTGGGCTCGATCTACACTTCAACTTGCCACAAAGCTTACCCCCCCCCCCCCCCCCCCCCCCCCCCCCCAGGAGTGGTGCAGTGTGAGAGAGTTGTGTTGGGAACTCATGTGTGGCCTGACACTCTGGTTCATCTGGTGGGCCCGCTGCTTCCGCATCTTCGAGGCTCGCCCTGTTCCACCGACACAAATTGTTCGTGATTTTTGGTTGGAGCTGATCCACACTCTCAGGGGCCAGTTCGAGAGACTCCAGTTTGTGTGGCTCTTTCCTCCTTCCATCTCGTGATTTATCCCCCATTGTACATATTCTATTTTTTCATTGGGAGAGTCTCTCCCTGCTGTTGATATGGACCTCAATAGTAGAGGTGATTGTAGCCTTATGGGCAGTTTTATAATTTATTAACTAATGGAAAGATCTTTTTCTTGGGAAAAAAGTCTTTTTAAGTGATTCTCTCATGTGTCGTGCTAGATTTACGACTTGGGGTGCCCAAGTCTGTTACAAAGTACAACCGATTGCACTAGAAAATGAATCATTTAGGACAACCCGAATTAATGGCAAATATTGTTCCCACTTGGATTGTTTATCATGAACATATGCTTTGAGAACATCAAATGCCAACTAGTTGCATGTTGTAGATTGCCCATCAGATTGTGGATGAAATATAGACGAAAACTTTAATTTAGTGCCAAACTTTTCAAATAAATCACGCCAAAAATGTGATGTGAACTTTGTATCATGATCCGACACAAATGATTTGGGTAGACCACACAATGAATACCATTGCTTTATGAACAATTGTGGAATATCTTATGCAATAACATTGGTCTAACAAGGGGTCAACATGCAAAATTTGCTAAATTTATTAATGATAGTTAGACATTGCGTGTTCCGTGCAGATGAGGAAGGAGGTAAATTAGTTACAAAATCCATACTTATATCCTCAAACGGTCTGTCAGGGATAGTGAAACCGGCCCGTAGGGCGGTAGACGTTAACTTTTCACCCGATTCTTTAACACTTGACTTTACGACACAAAGTAATGACTTAAAAGGAACCTGTAACTGAGACTAGAATTACACTTCAAGACAAAAGCACAACCAGGAAGCTAGAATGCTCCCAAGGAGACAGTGACACCTGTAGGCCCCAAAGGTTGGCGGCCCTTTCGGTATTTCTTTATTATCTTTCAGGAACGAGGAATAGACTACAAAAACCAGAGTCCTTGAGACCTTTACATGTATCCAGCAAGATGGCACCTGTGCAGGCAAAATTTTGGCAGCATAACGGCCCCAAAGCTTGCCTTGGACAGTCTTCCAAGCTACGACTAGATATCACTTGTGCAGGTAAAATTTCGGCAGCATAACAGCCCCAAAACTTTCCCTGGACAGTTTCCCAAGCTTTGATATGTTTCCATTAGCATAGACCCCCTGTTTCCTGCGCAAAAATAGTAATTACAGCACGCTGTAATTACTGGTATTCTCTCTGTTTTCAGCCCTAAACAGCCCCCGAACTGTCGTCTAACAGTGGGGCACTGTTCCCAATGCTCCCGGCATCAAGACGTCTGCGAAACAGTCCAAATGTACACAGCGCTGAAAACGCACCTGTTTGGTGAGGTTATCACCCTCATCAGTGCCTGCTTTGGTGTAGCAATTAGCTGCACCCGTTTCTGTTCAGAGAGGCTCTTGCCTCGGCACAAAAGCATAAATCCCCACAGCTATACATTGGTCAAATAAGGAGCCCACTTGAGGAGCACAACATAACTGCTCGTAGGGGAGAGAGAGAGCAGTGCGTAACGTGCAGGGCATCGCTCCTGGCATCGCACTGTACATAAGAGGGTAAGCAAGCATTCCATAGCTCTTGTACCTGCTGCAATCTACTTAACTGCTGAAAATTGCGCCCTTTTTTCCTTGTAGGCCCGCCCCATCTCTCCCAAACATGGCAAATCTCTCACAGAGTGACAACTCGCCGAGTTTTCGACTTTGGCCGACTTGGCTAAAAATATCTCAACTGGTGCGTCAGTTGACTTGGCAGTAGAGCAATAAAATGTTCCTCTTGTCATTCCAGAGCTAATGACACGAACACTTTTTCTGGTCCAAAATAGCAGTTTCCTAAATTTTAGGAGATGCTTCCATGGAATTCACACCACTGGAACCACATCGAAAAATGCAATGTCAGCCAGCTATCAGGTGATTTACACTCGTAGCACCACCGTGGTTAACCTTAGTCCATTTGTCCAACTTTAGTGCTCACTGGCCGTTCGGCCTAGACTCTCACTGTTCGCCTTACACCATGCAACTCGGACATTGGCATTTCCAGAGGGGTGCTTTAAAACAAGTCAAATAAAATTCCCCCAAAAAGAAATCAACAAGTAAAGTTAGTTGCCACAGACTCGTGACATACCCCCCTCTTGAAATCGCGAACGTCCTCGTTTGCATGAATATCAATCCATTAGTGTGCACAGCACTTCATGGACACCGTATTACGGCTGTCAACCTTTTCGTGTGTACACACCTGGTCGACATGGTAGGAGACATACATGCTCATAGTTAACACTCTTGTGTATTCAACACTTGTTAACTCATGTATGGTCTACCTTTGAGACTGTTCCATTGACATAGTGGATAGCTTTCACACTGTGCCACTAGGTTTAATAGAGTCCATAACTTTTAGTACACTTCGAATCCTTTCAAGCATAATAAACCAACAGTTTAAAAATGCGTCAACATGTACTCATTAGAAGCAATTACTGTACTCTTGACAACTGACAAGACATACTTACTTCTATAGCACTGAACAAACTTTTGGACAAAACTTTTATTCCCCAGGGGCAATTGCAGGGTACACTTCTATTGCACTAAATCCATAGATACACGAGAAGTGCTAGCTCCTGGATCACCCCCCTCTAGCGCAGGTCTCTTTCCTTTTGACCTTTGCTCTACTTGAGTTGGAGAATACGTAGGTGGTAAACCAAAGGCTTCAAGGTAAAGCTGCAATACACTTGGTGACTCTAACAGTTCACTCTCTTCCATCCACTTTGCATCCATAGGTGGATAGTTCTTAAACTTCACCAATTATCGCCTTGTAACCTTGCCTTTGACTTTTCTTTCCTTGTGTGCCATGATCTGTTCTGGGCCCAATTTTTATTTCAAGCTCTTCAACTTCTGGCCGCTCTTCAACTGGCATATCCTTTGGCACATCACCAATAAATAGTTTGAGAAGACTCACGTGAAAGGCATTGTGAATCTTCCAGTTCTCAGGCAATTTCAGCCTATAACTGACATCACTGATCTTCTCTGTTACTTGAAAAGGCCCACAGTAACGCATACTAAGCTTTGTAAAGAGACTTTCTTTACCTTTTCGCTTCTTTAAGCATGTCTTTTCAAACCGCAACAGTATCCAATCACTAAGTGAAAACAACAATTCACGACGACAGAGATCAACAGCTTTCTTTTGCTTTGCCTTTGTCCTTTCAAGGGCATGCTTTATCTTCTGGTACATTTCATCCATATTCTGTACATATTGATCTGCCTGAAAGATCTTTTCCTTGGTATGCAAAATGGGAGGAACTTTCACATGACCTTCGACAATTTCAAAAGGTGCTTTGCCTGTTGAAGAATGCATTGTATTATTGTACGCATACTCAACCAACGACAAATACTGCTCCCACTTCGCCTTGTGCTCTGACACATAGCACTTAAGCAGATCCAAGACAATAGAATTTGCCTCTTCCGATTGGCCATCTATCTGTGGATGAAACAACGATGAGAACTTAAGCGTAGTGCCCATATTCTCAAATATGTCTCTCCAGAATAGACTTGTCATCCGTGGTTCACGGTCACTGACAATCGACTGTGGCATACCATGGTACTTAAAGACATTGCACATAAAGAGACATGCCATCTAATCTGGTTTTATCTTCTTCCTAACAGGAAGGAAAGGAGCTTGCTTGCTGAATTTGCAAATAATGGTCCAGATTCCATCATTCCCTTTCTGTGTTCTTGGAAGATCAAAGATAAAATCCATAGCTATGCTTTCCGATGGTTTATCTGGAATCGGCAATGGCTGTAACAGCCTTGGTGCCTTTTGCCTGTCAAACTTGACCTTTTGGCAAATCACGCATGCTCGCACAAAGGCATCCACATCTCTCCTCAAGGTAGGCCAATAAAAGAATGTCTCAACTGCTTTCACTGTAGCATGTATACCACGATGCCCTGCATACGGTGGGACATGACTCTCTACCATGACCTTATGTGTCGCAATGGCCTAGTGACACAAGAGTCTGCCATGCATCATCATAAAACCATCTCTGAGGAGGTAGTGCTCATGACATTGTCCTTCTTGTAACTGTTCGAAGATCCTTGCAAAATCTTCGTCACTCGCATACTGTTCCTTCATGTCATCAAGCTCATGATGATAAAGAATTGACACAGCTGAAATTTGTGGCTTTCTTGATAACGCATCAGCCACAACATTCTTCTTGCCTTCCACATGCACAATCTGGAAGTGAAACATGGAAAGAATGTTTGCCCATCGCATATGCTTTTTTGATAACTTTGACTGTGTCAGAAAGTATCGCAAGGTCTGATGATCCGTTTGGACAACAAAATCAACACCTAGCAGGCAGTGTTTCCAACTTAAGAGCGCATGAATCACAGCCAGTAACTCTTTTTCATAGACCTGCATGGTCATCTCTGGCCCTTGCAAGATTCTGTTCTCATAGGCTACTACCCGGTCATCTTGCATTAGCACTGCACCAATGCTACTGCCACAAGCGTCACACTAGACCACAAATGACTTCCTGAGATTTGGCAAAACAATGACTGGATCTGAAGTCACCTTTAAGAGATTAAAAGCTCA
This sequence comes from Adiantum capillus-veneris, assembly GCF_014529385.1. NCBI lineage: Eukaryota > Viridiplantae > Streptophyta > Polypodiopsida > Polypodiales > Pteridaceae > Adiantum > Adiantum capillus-veneris. The sequence goes on along the minus strand of NC_140942.1, from coordinate 35,968,475 downwards.
AATCTCTTTTTGGGTCCATCTGAAAGTGACCTCTTTCTTTTGCAAAGCATGTAAAGGTGAAGCAATCTCTGCAAAGTTGCGAATGAATCTTCTCTAGTAAGAACATAACCATAAGAAGCTATGGACATCGTGCACAATCCTAAAAGCTGGCCATGTCTTGATTGCTTCTATCTTCGCAGGATCCATTCAGACACCATCCTTTGACACAATGTGTCCGAGAAAGTGGATCTCTTCCAAGAAGAACTCACTTTTCATGCGATTGATGAGCAATCTGTTCTTGCGCAACTCTTCGAACACAATGGTCAAGTGATGCCTATGCTCCTCTTCATTCTTCGAGTAGACTATCATGTCATCAAAGAATGTGCCAACAAAGTTCTGATATGGACGGAAGATCCTATCCATCATCCTATTGAACGTAGCAGGAGCATTCGTAAGACCAAATGCCATCACTAAGAACACGTAGAGACCAAATGTCGTTATAAATGCAGTCTTGTGCACATCCTTAGGCCTAATTCGAATTTGATGGTACCCACTTTTAAGGTCGATCCTGTTGAAAATCGCCGCACCCTCTAGGCGGTCAAGAATATCATCAATCCTTGGAATAGGAAACCTATTCTTGATGGTATTCTTATTCAACGCACGGTAGTCAATACACATGCGCCACAAGCCATTTTCTGTACTAAGAGCACTGGAGAGCAATAGGGTGACGAGCTAGGCTGAATCAACCCTTTCTCTAAGAGCTCCTCCACTTGGCTCATAATCTCTTTCCGCTGCGCCTCACTAACCCTATACGGTGGCCTATTTGGTGGGCTACAACCTGGCACCAAATCAATCGCATGATCCTCGGGCCTCTCCGGCGGTAGTTGAGACGGTAATGAATCAGAAAAACAGCCGATTGAATATGCAGATGCAGCTTTCCAATGATGGGTGTGACGCACTCTGAGTGGCCAGGACATGCCAATCCTGCGTCTGCGGTGTACCGCATCTCTTCAACTCTGATGCCCAGCTTCATAGCTAATTCTGGCAAGATAAAGTCCGCTTTGGCACCTGGATCAAAGAAGATGAGTGCCATCTGGTCTCTAACTTTACCCCACGCTCTGCATAACTCACTGGCATCTGTACTAGGCTTGTCGCCCAACATGTCTAGCACTAAACCTGCCGAGGGCATAGGCTTCTCTAGAGGGGTGCTTTAAAACAAGTCAAATAAAATTACCCCAAAAAGAAATCAACAAGTAAAGTTAGTTGCCACCGGACTCGTGACGGATAGGCAACGGCATGAGTAGCCCTCGTTGCTTACCATGAGGGACTTTAACTTTTTGACATACAACACACTTAGTAACATGGTTGTATACATCCTTATGCATCTTTGGCGAATAGAAATACCGTTAAAACTTTTTCTAATGTAGCATTGATACCTCTGTGACCACCGTTAATGCATCATTTGCGTCATGTAGAATTGGTGCTCTGTGAGAAGATAGCACACACAAGCGGTTCCTAAAGAAAAACCAACCATTCCGAATGACATAATTGCACAGACCTGGTGCATTAAGTGCTCGTAACCAATGCTTTTCAAATTCTGAAGCCATGTAATTATCTTTTAGATCATCAAAACTAACACCTTGAATAGAGAGAAAAGAATGAGTTTCTAAGGAGATAATTTGACCTTCTACTCAATGCATCAGCAATTGGGTTAGCTTTGCTAGGTACATACTGAATCATACCATCAAATTGCTAAAAAAAATTGAGACCATTGTGCTTGTCTATCACTCAATTGTGCACTACACATAGATTGAAGCCACCCAAGGGCTTGGTGATTTGTGTGAACAACAAACTCTCGCTTATAAATGAAATGCTTTCAATGTTTTAATGCATAAATGCCAGAAAGTAGTTCTTTATCGTAGACATAATAATGCTTCTCATTACTTTTTAGTTTACAAGAGAGAAATGCTATTGGATAATTATTTTGTTGTAACACTGCACCTATGACAATGTTGCTAGCATCAAACCAAACCTCAAAAGGCTCCTCCCAAGAGACAAGGACGAGACATGGTGCCTCTATGGATGCTACTTTGAGTGCTTCAAAAGCATTCTTAGCGGCATCGGTCATGACTACTTGCTGACGGCGAGTCAGCACACCTTTTAACAAACTAGATAATGGTGCGGCAATATGTGCAAAGTGTCGAATGAGAAAACTGTATGCTTGACACAAACCCAAAAATGAGCGAATATCATATGTTGGCTCAAGCATAGGCCACTCTCTTATCTCACTTACCTTGGTGGGATCGAGCCGAATGCCATCGGGGAAGATAATATATCCCAAATAGCACACAGTTGTCAGAAAAAAATTCAACTTCTTTGCCGCAATATGAAGACGGTTAGCATCCAATCGGGCCAAAACTTTCTCTACATCTATAGCATGCTGTTCCAAGGAAGTGGAGAAAATGAGAATGTCATCCAAAAAAAAAAACAGCCGGAGATACACTTCCTGGGAAACATCCACTCAACAGTAGGGGTACAGATGGACCTAACCAAGATTGAGACTATCCGCGATTGGCCAGACTTGAAGAATGTTCATGAGGTTAGACGCTTTTTGGGCTTGTGTTCTTACTACCGACGGTTCATTCGAAAGTTTGCAGAGGTAGCTTCACCTCTGAACTTATTGACTCAGAAAGGAGTTTCTTTCTCGTGGGGACCGACAGAGGTGACTGCTTTTCAGAGACTTAAGGAAAAATTGACTACTGGACCAATGTTGGCTTTGCCAGACTTGCAAAAGCCATTCGAAGTTTATTGTGATGCTCGTGGTCGTAGTCTAGGAGCGGTCTTGATGCAAGAAGGCCATGTGATTGCTTATGAAAGCAGAATGTTTTCAAAGCCAGAATTGGTAGCACAGACTTATGAGAAAGAGCTATTGGCAGTGATCCATGCTCTTACTCAGTGGCGACATTATCTACTCGGAGTCGATCTCATGGTCTTTACTGATTATCAGAGTTTACGCTACTTCTTGTCATAGAAGCAGCTTTCAGAAAAGCAGATGTTGTCGGGGTTTCACTTTTAGATTATCCATATTCAGGGACAAAATGTCACAAGACGGGCACCACGTGCCAATAGAAGAGAACAGACTGAACAGACTTTTAGCACTTCAATAACAACAACTGAATTGAAAGAGAGAGACGACACGCGACACGGAGTGGCGGAATTCCACCCCAGAGAGTATTGGCCCCAAACCTTGGCGCCCCTTTCGGTATTTCTTTATATTGCATCAACACAGTACAAGTGGTACTCCAAACTCTGCACCTTCTCCAAGAAGCATGCCAAGGAATGAGCCCTAACCTCATATTTAAAGGCCCTTGGCCTGAAAAGCAGTTACAGTGAAAAGCCTTCAAAACTCAAAAGCATCTGGTCCAAAAGCAAAGCCAAAAAGCTGCCAGCGTAAATCACGGAATTCCGTACCGCAATCAACACAAAATGCAAAAAATCCGTACAGTCTGCCATGTCATCATGGCAACGCAATTTCCAGAATTTTAGTACAGTTGCCACGTCATTAGCTGCTCCGCCGGTTTTCTGTGTGTGTGGGCCTTGCTTTATTTTAATCGTTTTTATGTCACTTGGGGCCCCATCGGGCGGGGTCCCCTTAAGTTGGTAGGACTTCTTCTTTTGTTACTTGTTCTTCTTAGGGTTTAGGCCCCTCGGCCGGCATCTGCAAGTTGGCTCCCTTCTTTAGGGCTTTGACACGTGAGTAGTTTGTGACATCTCCCCTTCTTGAAAGAGAGTAATCGTCCACGATTACAGCATATCCGCAAAACAACTCAAGTTAGCTCAAAAATTATCGAGGGTCATTCCGAGGGCCAATCAGTTTGCTCTTTTTGTTAAGAAGTTAGCTTCTGCTTTCGGCTCTTTTGATCAAGGAGTTAGCTTCTCCTTTCGTCCAGACCGGAACTCTTGATATTTCGGCGTAGTAAAATTAGTCATCACACCCAAACCGTACTGATCTTCCACGGGTGTCTTGATGCACTAAAATTACATAGCGAGGCAATCTCATCCATTAGGAATATTCAGTGGTTGGCACATCACAATGCAACACAAATGCTCACATATGCATGTTACAAGACATAGAAACTGTCACGAGGACGTGGCAGTTATTAACCATGTCACAGAGATGTGGCAATTGTTAACCTTGGTTGTTGGTTTCTTTCCAATGGGGTTTATTTTATTTGTTTAAGACCCTCTTTTTGAAGTAGCAAACGGTCGGACATTGTATGGCCAATGTGAACGGTAGATTCACCCGCAGACGGGAAGTGGTCGGCACTGGAATTCGTATGGTAAGAGGATGTCTAGGCTCAGAGCAAGATCATATAGGTTCCCCCCGTCGCATTTAGCAAGTTGGTGGATACTAGGAAGTGAACTCAATTAAGGCGTAAAGTCAAGGTGGGACTACCAACAAAAAGTATCCGACAGTTGGGCCACATTGCACTTTTGGATGCGGTCCCAATGAGGATAGATGGTCAGAAGACCAGTGGGAGCCCAACGGGAGCATCTCCTAAAATTTAGGGAACTGCTATTTTGGGCCGTGAAATGTGTTCGCGTCATTACCTCCGGTATGACTAGGGGAACACTTTATAACTCTGCCGCGAAGTCAACTGACGCGTCGGTTGGGATATTTTTAAGCGGCGAACCCGAAACGGGAAAATGCTTGAAAATGCGCCAAGTGTCACATTTTGGTGAACTTTCCTCTTGCAGAAAAATGGGCGCTGATTTCTATGCTGGGAGAGGCCTCATTTCAGCTTTTGTCACAGGTTAAGAGCTATGGAGTGCTTTCTTTCCCTCTCATGTACAGTGTGGTGCTAGGAGTCATGCCCTGCACACTACACACTGCTCTCTCTCTCCCCTACGTGCAGTTATGTGATGCCCCACAAGAGGGCTACTCATTTGACTGATGTACAGTTGTGTGGGTTCATGCTTTTGTGCTGAGGCAAGAGCCTCCTTGAGCAGGAACAGGGGTAGCTAGTTGCTGCTCCAAAGCAGGCACTGGTGAGGGTCATAACCTCACCGTACAGGTGCAAAATCAGCGCTGTGTATGCGCTGTAATTTCACTGTTTTTCAGCCATACGGACGCCAGGATCATTGGGAATCGTGCCCCACTGGCAAAGGACAGTTAGGGGACTGTTTGGGGCTGAAAACAGGGCAAAAACCAGTAAATACAGCGTGCTGAATTTACTGTTTTTGGACAGGAATCAGAGGGTATACGACAGTGCAAGCGAGTTCCAGCAGGGGAATTGGTTTCGCGCAAGTTTTGGGGCTGTTATGTTGCCGAAATTTGGCCAAATCAAATGGTATCTAGGTGGATACACGTGAAGGATTCCCAGGACCTTACCTTGTAATTTACCCTCCTAAAGAATAAAGAAATACCGAAAGGGGCGCCAATTTTGGGGCCTACAGGTTGTCGGCGTCTGCTCGGAGCATTCTAGCTTCCGAGCCGTGTGTGTATTCAAGTGTTAACTCCCGTCGCAGGTTCTCTTTGCAAAGTTCTCTGTGTGTGTGTATAAAGTAAAGAATTTCGGGTGAAAGCCAACGCCTACCGCCCTACAGGCCGGTTTCATGGTTCCATTGCCGGGATATCAATCACTTTTTCCTCAAAGAGTGAGCCTGGATTGTTCAGGGTAAAGACACACAGTGCAAGAACGCGGGGATTACACTATGGCCGACAAGGGGAAGGGAATTATGGAAGAGGGTTCCTCTCCAAAGGACAGGCAGGGGATTCCTATGGTTTTTGAGATTGGCGAGAGCTCACGGCCACGTCAGTCTGTACCTCCTGTCAACGTGAATGTCCCTCCAGTAGTACAGGGCTTTATGACAGGGCAACTTGAGGATGATGCGTTTAAGACTCAGTTAGTTGCCGCGGTGAATGTCTTTTCGCAGCTGGTGCAGAATCCGAGGTTTATGGAATTCTTGCAAGCGCCACCAGTGCAACAGCAAAATAGGCAACCTACGCCGCGTACGGAGCTTGTTGAAGCTCAAGCCCAGGTACTTCATGAGGCGCAGGAGGAAAGGGAACACTCGCATGTTGCGGAGTCGGGGGCTCCAAAGCAGGTTCCTCCCGTGCTTGAACAGGTGGCTAGAACGCCTATTCCACAGGTTATGCCAGTTCAGCCCGCCACCTTTCAGAGCCAGCATGTTGTCTTGAATGGGCAGGGAGCTGGATACCAGGCTATGCACTCAGTTTTTCCACCACCCACGGTACATCCTGGGTATTTCGGGGGTGGATCAGTGTTCCAAAGTATGGCTGGTTATGCGTCTGGAAGTCAGCCGTACATGCCAGGAACAATGTTCGGGGGTATGCAAGGCATCATGCCAAACCCCATGTATGGTACGATCGGCATGGAGCAAGGTTTCCACGGCAACCAGGGCCAGTTTGGGGTGCCACAGGGTCCTTTTGGCATGGCTGGTTTTTCTGGACAGCAGCCAGATATCGCACCTCTGACGCAAAATGTGAATGGCCAACACGTGCCGATCATGCCTAGTACAGTGCCCATGTTGCAGACCATCCCGTATGACAACTTGGGGGCACTAGAGAAGCCGAAGGCTTACAAAGAAGGTGGTGCAGCGGTAAAGTTCATTACCTTCAGTGGTTTCGAGGATAAGACAAAGGCACTCACTTTCCTCCAGTAGTTTGATACAGCTTATGCGGGAGGGAATTTTACAGAGGCCTCGAAGGTCAGGAAAGCTGCCACTTTCTTAAAGGACAATGCGCTTACATGGTGGACGACATTGTTAATGCAAGGACAGGCACCCGCCACTTGGGTTTACTTCAAGCAAATGTTTGCATCTGCTTGGCTATCAAATGAATTTGAAGCCGATGTCCTGACAGATTGGCACCAGCTTACTTCAGCTTCGTGCAAGAGCTTGCTGGAGTACAATAGGAGGTTTTGCAAAGCGTTACTCTCAGTGACCTCCTACAGATTTGTGCCACTGACAGAGCAGATAGAGAAGTATTGTTGTGGGCTGCCTAAAGGGCTTCGTGATTACTGTACAAAGAACAGAGTGGCTACCCTTACTCAGCTTATGGAAGTCGCGAACACTGGTCTTGCCCTGTTGAAAGGAGAGGACAGTGGATTTCCGAGCAGTGACAAAGGAGGGCAGCAAAAGAAAAATTCAGCGAAGAAGCCCTTTGTGAAAACGGCTCCTGATGCGTCACAGGGGTTAGAACAGGCCACCAAAGATAAGGATTCAGCTGGGACTTCTGGAGCGCAGGCAAAGAAACAGAAAAGGAAGCCTTTTGTGCGCAAGTCGCTCGAGGAAAAGAAGGTCCTAATGGCTGAGAACAAATGCTTTATATGCGAGCAGCCTGGTCATATTTCTATCAATTGTCCACAAAGGAAAAGGCCAGCTGACTCAGAGGATAAAGAAGACCAGAAAAGCAAGAAGCCTAAACCCACGGCAGGTTTAGTGCCAGACATGGTGGGTAACAGGCCCAGCACAGATGCCGGTGAGTTATGCAAGGCATGGGGTAAAGTTAGAGATCAGACGGCACTCATCTTCTTTGATCCAGGTGCCAAAGCCAACTTTATCTCACCAGAGTTAGCTATGAAGCTCGGCATCAAAGCTGAAGAGATGGGGTACACAGCAGAGGCAGGGTTGGCATGTCCTGGCCACTCAGAGTGTGTTACTCCCATCATTGGAAAACTGCGTCTGCATATTCAGTCGTATGTGGACACTGAAGAGTTTTACATCGTGTCGCTGGAAGGTTGTGACGCCTTGTTGGGGATCCCGTGGATGTTCCGAGTGCATGGAGTCTTGGATGCCTACAACAAAAAGATCACTGTACAGCATAGGGGCAAAACTCACATCTTGGATGTAAAGCTTAAAGGAGAGTCAGTCCCTATTGTATCTGCTTCTGCTATCACTTCTGTAATAAAGAATCATCTTTCTGTGTACTTGATTTTTGCACGTGATGTCTCAGATAGGGATCAGTCAAATTTATCTGTGTTAGATAAAGAAAGGTCAGCATTTTTGCAAAAGTTTAGTGACTGTTTTTCTGATTCATTACCGTCGCAATTGCCGCCAGAGAGACCTGAGGACCATCGGATAGATTTGGTGCCATGGTGTAGCCCACCAAATAGACCTCCCTACAGGGTTAGTGCGGCGCAGCAGAAAGAGATTATGGGCCAGGTTGAGGAGTTATTAGAGAAGGGGCTGATTCAGCCTAGTCCTTCACCCTTTTGCTCCCCAGTGCTCCTAGTGCAGAAGAAGGATGGCTCATGGCGCATGTGTATTGATTACCGTGCGTTGAATAAGAATACCATCAAGAATAGGTTTCCTATTCCTCGCATTGATGATATTCTCGATCGTTTAGAGGGTGCTGCAATTTTCAGCAGGATAGACCTGAAGAGTGGGTACCATCAGATTCGTATAAGCCCAGAGGATGTGCACAAGACTGCGTTTAGAACGACATTTGGTCTTTATGAGTTTCTAGTGATGCCGTTTGGGCTAACAAATGCTCCTGCCACGTTCAACAGAATGATGGACCGGATTTTCCGCTCGCATCAACAGTTTGTTGGAACATTCTTCGATGACATGATTGTGTATTCGAAGAATGAAGAGGAGCATAGGCGTCACTTGACCATTGTGTTCGAAGAGCTGCGCAGTCACAGGTTACTTGTCAATCCTAAGAAAAATGAATTCTTCCTCGAAGAGATCCACTTTCTGGGCCACATAGTCTCAAAGGATGGTGTTAGAATGGATCCCGCAAAGGTCGAAGCTATCAAGACATGGCCAGACTTGAAGACTGTGCACGATGTCAGAAGCTTCTTGGGATTGTGTTCCTACTATAGAAGGTTTATCAGAAATTTTGCAGAGATAGCATCGCCTCTTCACGCATTGCAAAAGAAAGAGGTCACCTTCAGATGGACCCAAAAAGAGATTTCAGCTTTTAGTCTCTTAAAGGAAAAGTTGACTTCAGATCCAGTTATTGTTTTGCCAGATCTCAAGAAGTCATTTGTGGTCCAGTGTGACGCGTGTGGCAGTAGCATCGGAGCAGTGCTAATGCAAGATGGACGGGTAGTAGCCTATGAAAGCCGAATTTTGCAAGGGCCAGAGAGGACTATGCAAGTCTATGAGAAAGAGCTCTTGGCCGTTATTCATGCGCTTTCTAGCTGGAAGCACTACCTCTTAGGTGCTGATTTTGTTGTCCAAACAGATCATCAGACCTTGCGATACTTCTTGACACAGTCAAAGTTATCCGAAAAGCATATGCGATGGGCAAACATTCTTTCCATGTTCCACTTCCAGATTATGCATGTGGAAGGCAAGAAGAATGTTGTGGCTGATGCGTTATCAAGAAAGCCACAAATTTCAGCTGTGTCAATTCCTTATCATCATGAGTTAGATGACATGAAGGAACAGTATACTGCTGATGAAGATTTTGCAAGGATCTTTGAACAGTTACAAGAGGGGCAACATCACGAGCACTACCTCCTCAGAGACGGTTTTATCATGATGCATGGCAGACTTTGTGTCACGAGGCCACTGCGACATAAGGTCATGGAAGAGAGTCATGTCCCACCGTATGCAGGGCATCGTGGCATTGATGCAACAGTTAAAGCGGTAGAGACGTTCTTCTATTGGCCTACCTTGAGGAGAGATGTGGATGCCTTTGTGCGAGCATGCATAGTTTGCCAAAAGGTCAAGTTTGACAAGCAAAAGGCACCAGGGTTGTTACAACCACTTCCGATTCCGGATAAGCCATGGGAAAGCATTGCTATGGACTTTATCTTTGATCTTCCAAGGACGCCAACAGGGAATGATGGTATATGGACCATTATCTGCAGGTTCAGCAAGCACGCCCATTTTATCCCTGTCAGGAAGAAGATAAAATCTGATCAGATGGCACGCTTGTTCATGTACAATGTGTTTAAGTACCATGGTATGCCACAATCGATTATCAGTGATCGTGATCCTCGCATGACCAGTTTGTTCTGGAGAGGATTGTTTGAGAGCATGGGTACTACGCTCAAGTTCTCGTCTTCGTTTCATCCACAAATTGATGGACAGTCAGAAGAGGCCAATTCTACTGTCTTAGATCTGCTGAAATGCTATTGGTCAGATAATAAGGGCAAGTGGGAACAATATTTGCCTATGCTTGAGTATGCGTACAATAATACGGTGCATTCGTCTACTGGCAAAGCACCTTTTGAGATTGTTGAAGGCGGCAAAAAGGTTCCTCCCATTTTGCATACAAAGGACAAGATCTTTGAGGCAGATCGATATGTTGAGAACATGGATGAGATGTATAAGAAGATTAAAGTTGCCTTGGAGAAGACTCAGGCAAAACAGAAAAAGGCTGCTGATCGTCACCGTCGTGAATTGCTACTATCACCCGGTGATTGGGTTCTCTTAAGGTTCGAAAAGGCAAGGTTAAAGAAGATGAAGGGCAAGGAACGGCTGTTTCCTAAGCTCAGCATGCGTTACTATGGGCCTTTTCAAGTGCTTGACAAGATCAGCGATGTGGCTTACAGGCTGAAATTGCCTGATGCGTGGAAGATTCATAATGCGTTTCACGTGAGTCTTCTAAGACCCTTCGTGGGTGATGTGTCAGAAGATATGCCAGTTGAGGATCAGCCAGAAGTTGAGGAACTTGATGAGATCCTGGTACCTGAGCAAGTTTTGGCACATAAGGACAGAAAAGTTAAAGGACAAGTTGCAAGACGTTATTTGGTGAAGTTCAAGAACTATCTGCCTATGGATGCAAAGTGGATGGAAGAGCATGAACTGTCAGAGTCACCAAATGTATTGCAGCTCTACCTTGAAGCCTTTGGGTTACAGCCTACTTATGCCCCAACCCAACGTGTGCAAAGGAGGTGTAATGATAGAGCTAGTACATCAAATGTACATATGAGTTCAGTGCCATAGATGGAAATGGCAAACGTATGAAGGCCTCATTAAGTCATTTGTATCTATGTATGTTACGACCTTTCTTGCGGATACATGCGATGATAAAAGAGTGTTAATAGCACAAGATCATCAGTGGCGTGTATTTATGGTATGCAATCGAGGACGTTTGCGATTTCAAGAGGGGGGTATGTCACGAGGACGTGGCAGTTATTAACCATGTCACAGAGATGTGGCAATTGCTAACCTTGGTTGTTGGTTTCTTTCCAATGGGGTTTATTTTATTTGTTTAAGACCCTCTTTTTGAAGTAGCAAACGGTCGGACATTGTATGGCCAATGTGAACGGTAGATTCACCCGCAGACGGGAAGTGGTCGGCACTGGAATTCGTATGGTAAGAGGATGTCTAGGCTCAGAGCAAGATCATATAGGTCCCCCCGTCGCACTTAGCAAGTTGGTGGATACTAGGAAGTGAACTCAATTAAGGCGTAAAGTCAAGGTGGGACTACCAACAAAAAGTATCCGACAGTTGGGCCACATTGCACTTTTGGATGCGGTCCCAATGAGGATAGATGGTCAGAAGACCAGTGGGAGCCCAACGGGAGCATCTCCTAAAATTTAGGGAACTGCTATTTTGGGCCGTGAAATGTGTTCGCGTCATTACCTCCGGTATGACTAGGGGAACACTTTATAACTCTGCCGCGAAGTCAACTGACGCGTCGGTTGGGATATTTTTAAGCGGCGAACCCGAAACGGGAAAATGCTTGAAAATGCGCCAAGTGTCACATTTTGGTGAACTTTCCTCTTGCAGAAAAATGGGCGCTGATTTTTATGCTGGGAGAGGCCTCATTTCAGCTTTTGTCACAGGTTAAGAGCTATGGAGTGCTTTCTTTCCCTCTCATGTACAGTGTGGTGCTAGGAGTCATGCCCTGCACACTACACACTGCTCTCTCTCTCCCCTACGTGCAGTTATGTGATGCCCGACAAGAGGGCTACTCATTTGACTGATGTACAATTGTGTGGGTTCTTGCTTTTGTGCTGAGGCAAGAGCCTCCTTGAGCAGGAACAGGGGTAGCTAGTTGCTGCTCCAAAGCAGGCACTGGTGAGGGTCATAACCTCACCGTACAGGTGCAAAATCAGCGCTGTGTATGCGCTGTAATTTCACTGTTTTTCAGCCATACGGACGCCAGGATCATTGGGAATCGTGCCCCACTGGCAAAGGACAGTTAGGGGACTGTTTGGGGCTGAAAACAGGGCAAAAACCAGTAAATACAGCGTGCTGAATTTACTGTTTTTGGACAGGAATCAGAGGGTATACGACAGTGCAAGCGAGTTCCAGCAGGGGTATTGGTTTCGCGCAAGTTTTGGGGCTGTTATGTTGCCGAAATTTGGCCAAATCATATGGTATCTAGGTGGATACACGTGAATGATTCCCAGGACCTTACCTTGTAATTTACCCTCCTAAAGAATAAAGAAATACCGAAAGGGGCGCCAATTTTGGGGCCTATAGGTTGTCGGCGTCTGCTCGGAGCATTCTAGCTTCCGAGCCGTGTGTGTATTCAAGTGTTAACTCCCGTCGCAGGTTCTCTTTGCAAAGTTCTCTGTGTGTGTGTATAAAGTAAAGAATTTCGGGTGAAAGCCAACGCCTACCGCCCTACGGGCCGGTTTCATAACATAAAGCCGCCGATGAACACTCCCCCCGCAAATAACCATCAAGGTCCGGCCCATGAGCTGTGCAACGACTCCCTCATCACTCCTCCCGCAAATAACCTAAAAAGGTTCGGGCCATGAGATATAGAGGCCTTTTACAACCAAACGCCCCCCAGACCGCAGCTTGCGTCGTTTGGAGGTGCTGAGAGTAACCACTGCTCAGAATTCTTAATACTCCCCTCGTAAATGACCATGCAGGTCCGGGCCATGAGTAAATAACAACAATACTCCCCCCATAAATAACCACAAGGGTTCGGGCCATGAGTAAAAACAACACTTTTCAATCATTCAATGCTCCCCTCGCAAATAACCACAAGGGTCCGGGCCATGAGTATGAACAAGCATTCTCAAACATCATTTCTCAGTACTCCACCAGGGAGTAAAATCACCAATCATTGAAACCAGTATTAAAACTAGAGTCAAACAATTCAAATCGGCACCAAACAGATACCATCCATTTCAAACAAATTCAAAACAGGATCACCAAACAAGTTCAATCAGAACTCAAACTTAAAAAGCAATCTCGACATCAGCCGAGCTCGAAAAGTCGATCGACTTTCCATCTTGAAACCTGCACCAAAACTTAGGGTTAGATTCCTTCCATAAGGTCGTAGCCGAGCACAGCATTATCCATCAGCTCTTGGACAAACACTGTTTCTTTGGCGGCGATGGTAGTCCCAAGATAGCAATCTCACTGGACCTCCAAGGTCATCTGCTCGTGAAGAGACATCTACTGGGAGATGTTGAGGAATTTCAAGTTATAATCTGCTAGGGTTTCCATGGCAAGCATTTCAGTATACCCCTCTTTGCCAGAAGTTGCACTCCGAAGGAAGATGTCAGAAACCATATAGCTTTGGGCAAAATTTCTTGAAAGCTTGCCAAGTCCTTGGAAGTGTGCGGCTTGGTAGCCATAGACGTCAACATCTGCATGGCACTGCTTTCGAGAAAAGCAATGACTCCAACAAATCTGGATCCTTCTCTTGCAAGTCATCTTTTTGGCTTATGCCCTGTAAGACATGAGCGGTGAAGACGGAGCGCGCCTGATGCGCGATGTAGTAAGGGTGGGAGTGCCTAATAAGTCCGGTTTCGGAGCACGAAGTCAAAATTTCCAAGGAACTTTGGAAGTGTGATCTTGCTTTGTCTGCTCTTTGGTAGGACCGGTATGCTTTTAGAAAAGCACACGCTTGATGCTCTGATACCATTGTCACAAGACGGGCACCGCGTGCCAATAGAAAAGAACAGACTGAATAGACTTTTAACACTTCAATAACAACTGAATTGAAATAGATTGATGACACGTGACACGGAGTGGCGGAATTCCAACCCAGAGAGTATTGGCCCCAAACCTTGGCGCCCCTTTCCATATTTCTTTATATTGCATAAACACAGTACAAGCCGATACTCCAGACTTTGCACCTTCTCTAGGAAGCATGCTAGAGAATGAGCCCTAACCTCATATTTAAAGGCCCTTGGCTTGAAAAGCAGTTACAGTGAAAAGCCTTTAAAACTCAAAAGCATATGGTCCAAAACAAAGCCAAAAAGCTGCCAGTGTAAATCACGGAATTCCGTACAACAGTCAACGCAAAACACTGAAATCCGTACAGTCTGCCGCGTCATCATGTCAGCGCAGTTTTCGGAATTTTTGTACAATTTCCACATCATTAGCTGCTCCGCCAGCTTTTCTGTGTGTGTGTGTGGGTCCTGCTTTATTTTAATCGTTTATGTCACTTGGGATCCCATCGGACGGGGTCCCCATAAGTTGGTAGGACTTCTTCTGTTACTTGTTCTTCTTAGGGTTTAGGCCCCTCGGCCGGCATCTGCAAGTTGACTCCCTTCTTCAGGGCTTTGACACGTCAGCAGTTTGTAACACAAAAAAACTTAGTGGCAAATGCATTGTCTCAGAAGCCCCTCGTCTTGGTTATTTCTGCGATCCATCATAGAAGCTTCGAGGATATGGTTGATCAGTATGCCATCGATCCGGGTTTGTTTGATGTGTTTACTCGGATACAGAATGGAAAGGTTTTGGATGAGTGCCATTGTTCACCTTTTTTGGGTCACCACGGCATTGATACCACCTTGAAAGGTATGGAGCGTTGTCTTTTTTGGCCGAGACTCAAGAAGGATGTGGACGACTTTGTTCGCAGTTGTTTAGTATGCCAGAAGGTCAAGTTTGACAGGCATAAGGCACAAGGAGAACTACACCCTTTATCCATGCCCACCTGCCCATGAGAAAGTATCACGATGGATTTCATCTTTGATCTCCCGAAGACACAGAGTGGGCACGATGGCATTTGGACTGTCATTGACAAATTTAGCAAGCAAGCTCACTTCATTATAGTGAAGAAAACAGTCAAGCGGGACCATTTAGCGAGATTGTTCATTGCACAGATATTTTGATTACATGGCATGCTTGAGACAATAGTCTCTAACAAAGATCCCCGATTCACGAGTTTGTTTAAAGGGCTATTTGGGAGAACATTGGCAAGCGGGTGCAGTTCTCGACATCATTCCACCCGCAGACAGATGGGCAATCTGAGATTGCAAATTCAGTTGTTCTGGATTTATTGAAGTCTTACATCTTTGATCAAAAGACTCAATGGGAAATATTTTTGCCTTTGGTGGAATTTTCCTATAACAACACGGTGCACTCCTCGACGGGAAGGTGCCATTTGAGATAATTGAAGGTGCTCAAAAGGTTCCTCCCTTTTTCAGCACTGAAGACAAGATTTTTGAAGCCGACAAGTACACGAGGGACTTGGACACTGCTTTTGCCAAGGTCCACGAGGCTTTAGAGAAATCTCAAGAACGACATAAGAAGGCAGCAGATCGACATCGACGAGATTTGAAACTAAAGGAAGACGATTGGGTGCTCTTACGTTTTGAGAAGGCACACCTAAGGAAACGAAAGGTAAAGGAGTGGCTTTTTCCAAAGCTTAGCATGAGGTATTATGGCCCTTTCCAGATTAAAGAAAAGATAAATGACGTCTCCTTTCGACTTAAGCTGCCAGATTCTTGGAAGATTCACTATGCATTCCATGTGAGTCTCTTGAAACCTTTCAAAGGTGAAGTGCCAGTTGATGGGGAGCTTGATGAGCAACCTGAAGTGGAAGAGAGCGAGGAGATACTCGTTCCTGAACAAATTTTGGCACACAAGGAAAGAAAGATGAAAGGTAAAGTGATTTGGCGGTTCTTGGTTAAATTCAAGAACTATCCGGCATTAGATGCGAAGTGGACAAAGGAAGAGGACCTACCAGATACTCCTCAGATTTTGGAACTTTACCTTGAAGCATTCGGTTTAGCATCGTCTACTCCGATAGATCCCGGAGATCAGCAAGGTTGAATCTAGTGGAGAGGGATTGCACAAGAGGAGGGGAGTCACTCCGCTCCTTTGTCAACAGATTACCTTTATTGAATAAGGTCATTGATGTCCCCTTTGGGTTTCAGGGACAATGCTAGGTTGACTGAATTCTGCTGTATGACTTTATGAACGGAATTCTTGAAACTGAATATGATTGATTTGTACTCTCTCATTTGAACTTGTTTGGGTGCAAGAACTGAAAGACGAAATGACTGCAACATTTCAATCTCATAAATCTCTATAGACATGATCGCAATAAGGATTAGTTAATTCGGCATCAGTGAGGTCCGAGATGGATCTAGATGCGGTTACTAAATACGTTGCTGGCAATCATGGTCTGAGATTTGGAATGAATTTTTCTGTGATTGATTTGTCATGTGATGTCTTGAGATGTACACAGAGTCTCAGAGCGAGCATCCACGGGAAGTTGTACTTTGCTCAAAGATTAATATAAACGAAATACCAAAAGGGGTGCCAGTCTTTGGGGCCAATCTCTCTTGGCATGGAACTACGCCGGGCCATGTCTACTTTCTTGAATTGTGAATTGTTTTGAAGTGAATCTCTGTTGTCTTGCGACAGAATCTAGACTTGGGGTGTCCAAGTTTGTTACAGGCAGCACCTCGGTGCGGTTGACGGGCAGCAAGGGGATTTCTCCTAGAGTTTTTCATCTCAAGGCATCTACGAAGAGACCAGGTGATCATCCATATGCCGAGCACCACATGAGGTGCGGGCACGGAGTGGAGATGGCCAATGCTTTCTTGATGGCACCCTTGCCATGAGGCATGTTCCTCTTCCCTCAGATTAGTCTTCTTGCCAAGAGATACAGCCAGAGCCTCGCTTTCTCAAGAGGCTAGGGCAGCCCATGTGGAGATTGTGTCACTGGTCTCGTGTGCAGGAGCAGTTAGCAGTGTGAGTAGCAGTTGCAATTATGTGTACCTTGGGTCTATCCAACTGGCATGACAGCTCTATGCCGGACCACCCTTGGTCACTTGTATGAGCAGCTTGTTATTAGCATGGAGAGCCTTTTCTGTCTCTCTCTCTCTCTCTCTCTCTCTCTCTCAGATGTCTTGTCTCTTTCTATCTCAGTGATCTCTCTTCACCACAAGTGTGCCTTGATCATGTATGTGGCATTGCAGGTGTTCTAGATCGGAGTGGAGGTGTCCATTGAATCACGAGCCAGTTCTTGTCACAAATTGTTGACGTGTCATGCCATTGAAGAACGGAGCCAACCTATAGATCCTGACAGAGGAGCCTAAACCCTAAGAATAAGCAACAAATAAGTTCTACCAACTTATAGGTCCTCGCCATATGGGGCAATTTTAAACAAAGTTCCCACCAACTTATGGGACCCCGTCTGTCTGATGGGGCCCAAGTTTCTAAGGCTAATAATAAAGTAAAGCAGGACCCACAGACACGCACACACAAAGACTTGTGTAATAGATGATGATGTGGCAATTGTATGGACGCTCAAAATTCACGTTGATTGATGACGTGGCGGATTGTACGGACTTTTGTGAAATGCGTTGTTGGTGTAGTAGGTGTACGGTTTTCTGTAATTCTCTCTTGTAGCTATTCCGCACCAGCTTTTGGACCAGATGCTTTTAGAACTGAATGCTTTTCATGTACTACTTTTGGATAGGCCCAAGGCCTTTGAATATGTGCCATGGGCTCAATCTCTAGCACGTTTCCGCATGAAAGTGCAGAGAGCTGAGTACTGGCGTTCTACTGAGTTGAAGCAATATAAAGAAATACCAAAAGGGGTACCACAATTTGGGGCGAGTGCTCTCTTGGGATGAAACTCCGCCACTCCGTGTCTTGTGCATCTCCTTCACTTTGGTGTTATTTCAAGTGCTTAAAGTTGTTCAGTCTGTTCTTTTTCCATTGGGATGTGGTGCCCTTCCCGTTACAGTTCACTATTCTTGTCTTCATTGCATCTTTCGTTGCCAAATTGACAACTATGATCACTAGGATGCTCCAATGTAAGGTCAAAGTGTCACATGAGGTTGTTAGAGCTGAGTTGGGAGCTATACAGATTGTGGTTGAGGCACTTACTAGATCAATATCTTACATACATGGCTTCTCCAAGGTCCAGGTCATTGGTATCTTAGATTGGCCCTTGAGTTGTCTCAAAAACTAGCCATGGGGGGAAACTCTAGACGTTGGTATGCACAAATGTCAGCTTGGTTTCAACTGCAGGGTTTAATATAGACAGATTTCTACCTTGGGTTTATATAGCCATGGGGGGAAACTCTAGATGTTGGTATGCACAAATGTCAGCTTGGTTTCAGCTGCAAGGCTTTATATAGACAGATTTCTACCCTTTTGGTTTTCCTTGGACGCACCATCACTCGCATTCATATTATGAGAGATCAACAAGATTATTAAATAGGATCTCCTGCGAATCGAACCAAAGAGGACATGGATGACTCTTCCTTGGGAGTTGGGGAAGAAAATGCCTTTTTTTTTTTTTTTTCATTTTTTTCCATTATTGAGGATAGATTTATTTTACGGTTGAGATATACGTATTCACACTTGTTGCACGGGTTGAGAGATGGAAGCAGATCTGGCATTAATTTCAAATCAAATGAACACAAAACTTCGTATACTTAACATAAAGCTCAATTTCAACCTCAGTAAAAATATGCGATTATTATCTACTGGTCTAGAATTCCTTCTTTTTGAAAATTTGAAGCCGATGAGGTCTTTTACAGTATATTTTAAGCACTTTTGGCCAGAAAAAATCAGATTTGCAAGCAGATATCACACAAGAGATAATAATTGCTTTTTTTTGCCAACGTTTAAAATTTTCTCCAATGCTGGTTTTAGGTTACCACAATGCTCCTATAGCTCCTTTGAGATCAATTTTTGACCTGCAACATTGTTTAGTGGCCTTTTGAGAGAGTGTGATTGGTCGGATGACGGAAGTTCACCGTGATGACTACTTAACCTACTTCTAATTAAAACAAAACATGGGTAGTGGAAAGCGTGCACAACACTGATTTTTTTCTTGTTTTCTATGAACTGAGTGTCAACTTTCAGACTTTGACATAGTCTAACTCATCAACTGCTCAAAAATAACCTAATTTATGTCTAAGAGGTCCTCGACAAGCATAAATTCTCCCAAGTCACCTCTACGTAGCTGAAGACGACACTCCTCAATTATGCTCTTTCTAAAAGAAGATGTTTTTTCCAAATAAACCTAGAGGAAGTGATGGACAATGATATCTAAGCATTGAGGTTTTCCCTAGTTTAGGTCACTTCGTATCCGAAAACGCCGCCAAATGTATGGGTGGGCTACCAAGATGCACTCTATCTTGTTGCAAATATAGCAAGAACCACGTACATAATTGTCAATCTGTGGGGCATAACTGACACGGCTAGCGCATGGATGCTACAAGAGGTTGTCCATCTCTTGGAAAATGCACTCAATTCCTATCTAATCCAATGACAAAGTCTAGACGCACATGCCCAGGGTCTCAAATCCACTTTTTAACCACTTGCAAAAAAAAACGATTATTTTCAGCAGGATAGATTTGACCTAATCGGTTTTGGTTCAGAATGTACCTAGAAGCTTAGCCTTGATGCCCTAATATCCCTCCTATAGCTTAAATGCAGTTTTTATGCTTAATTCTTGAGCTATGAGTTGAATAGCAAGAGGATTAGCGACAACAAATTCACAGAGCCAGTGCAAGAGGCTTACGTTGTTGCGTAGAACTTTCACTTGTGGACGCGTAGAAGCAGGCGACACTCCAAACAGGCAATCCACGAGAGAGATACAAGCATTAGAAGGTAGAAAGAGAGTACACAGTGCTCAGAGAGAGCAACACATGGTTCATCATCCAAAAACTTAAAGAGTTTTTACAAGTTACAACCTCCTCACTATCAACAAATTGCATCCATGGGAGGAGTAATGCATGATGATTCAACGATGTCTTCTTCTTGAATGAACCCTTGAAGGAGATATTGCGGTGAGCAGAGACTACTACAACTTGGGGAATTAAGCTTCAAATTCTAGAGGCTTTTATTCTATGTTCTAGCTAGAAAATTCATTTTTTCAAGCATCAAATTGACCCATGAGGTTTCATTTCTGTGTTGGTTTTTCTTTGTTTGAAGCAATCGTTTCCTCGAACGCTTTGATGTTAAAGGATGTGCTGCGATAGCTGTCAAAGCCCTGACAGAATTTTACTTCATTCACTAAATTAGACTTCAATGCAAAGATGGCAAGTTTGTTTGGTTTTTTGATGTAAAGCTACTGATGACTTTGTTTCATGCAGCTCGTCAGAAAGAGAGAGCATCCTTCCAGGTTACCGAACTTTTGGAAGCCATCAAGGACCCCAAACAGGTCGGAGATGATAAGAAGACCAGCATTTCATTGGGGGTTGTCAGACCTGTTGCTCCATCTGGACCACGTAAAGGCCCTGATCTTCGAGAATTATTAACTGCCCAGCAGTATACTCCGAGATCAGCAACTTCTGTCCAGCCCAAGGGGTCCAATTTAACTGAACCAGGCAGTCACAGAGAATCAATATCGAAAAGAAATCGCTCATCAGGATTCTTCTCTTTCCTGGGGTAAATTTCTCTGGGCTCTGCTGTGCTATTTTTCTTAAAGCTATAGTGATTTGTCTGTATTCAACTTGGTAGTATTATTAAACGTCTGGCACCATACTACAAATTGGATAGGCTTGACAAGCTTGCTGGAAAAGGCCCTGGAAATCAGCATGACGCTGCTGAATTTATTGAGCCAGAGATTCTGATGACAAAGGATGAGGATTCTTCTGAAGCTTCATTTGAACTGGATAAAGCAAGGCTAAAAGAGATTCGTAGGGGTATTGATTTGGCCACCACCCTCGAGCGTATCGAGAAAAATTTTGTTATTACTGATCCAAGACTTCCAGACAACCCTATTGTAAGTTCTTCAAGTGGATAACCACAGTTCTATATGCAACCTAGCTGTTTGAAATATAATGTATGCGATTCATATAACTACAGATTTTTGCAAGTGATAACTTTTTGGAGCTAACCGAGTATTCAAGGGAAGAAATTCTTGGCAGAAACTGCAGGTATTGAAATTATATCTTTTCCACAAGGACTTGCTTCAATGTCGTATCTTTTGTTTTAAGGTTATTGTATGCTGTTTGGAGCAATGTCCATGCAGGCAGGTGCATGAGAAATTGTGTTAGTGTATCCATGCAGCTTCGGTTGCGGCCCTTATTTTGTTCTTTCATAAGATACTTGTAATTTTTAACACTCTTTGAATACCGTTTCTGTTGGCTTCTCTGTGTGCAAGATTTCTTCAAGGACCGGATACTAACAGAGAGACTGTCAAGCTAATTAGGGATGCCATTGACAATGAAAAAGAGGTCACGGTTCAACTGCTCAATTATACAAAAACTGGTAAGCAGCTACATCTTAACTTGTTTGATAGACCAATACCTAGTCAGGACGCTGAAGGCCACGGTTCAGAGCAGTTGCGGTAAAGTCTGCAATAAATTGATACTTGGCCTCATGGTGCAGGAAGAACATTCTGGAACTTGTTCCATCTACAGCCTATGCGAGATCACAAGGTAGGTTCATTATGGCTCCTTTTGCAGAAGGCCTGTATATTTTTTGTCTTGGCATATGTGTCAGTTAAGAGAGCTTCTACTGGTTTGGTATTGGCAATCGAGTATGCATGACTCTGAAGTACCTTCTTGAAATCCATTTTCTGTAGTCTTCTTTCAGCATATTGTGCTCTTAGAGCTCGACCCAAAAATGTGTCACTATACAACTTTAGCGGGTGTGTGTGTGTGTTGCTTCTTTTTCTTTGAGGGTCAAGGCAATTTTGGACCAATTTTGATGGAGCATCTTCTACTACAAGTTTGCAAACAATGGAAGAAGACATCAGACATATTTAAAAATGATGGATGACATGTAATTATATGAGAGAGCTTGACGCCCATTCATGTCACACTTCAAATGTCCGAAACTGTATCAGTATGCCCTATTCTTGCAATAGAGTATCCTATGATGCAAAACAGGACTAGAGGTTGTGGTACCAAATTCAGACAAAAGTCGTCGAGTCCGAGTAAACTGGTTCTATTGGACTGCAGGGAATCAAATTGATTTCCTTGGCAATGAATTCCAAGGCAAATGGGCTGCTACATGCATGCAGTGGCAGAAGGGGGCTAAGAGGGAAAGGGCAAGGGTATAGCTCTTTGCCAGAAAGCAACCAGCAAAGGGCCAGCACACAGGAGAGGGGAAGCTGGGGCAGGAATGCAGACAGGGTTTGCACAGGTGCAGCTGATGGAAAAGTGTTGCGAGTGTGTCATGTCAATGCATGGACAATTATGCTTGAGTCTCTCTCTGCTAATGTAGGTGCAGGTTTGTGTGTGTGGTAGCTTTGGTTTTTGATAGTAGGGACAAGGTCTCCTGTGATGGTGCTTGCCGGTGTCGCTGCTTAGAATGGCTGTTTGAGTAACCTACGCAATACGGGGAGTAGTTGAATTTAGGCAGTTGGAAATAGAATATTCATATACAGCAACATTAATTTGTACAGCAGGCTGAAGTTGCAAATCCTATGTCTGCGAAAAATATTGTTTGCTTGAATGAGGGTAATCATCGCATTGTTGCAGGGAGAGCTCCAATATTTTACTGGAGTCCAACTTGATGGAACTGAGTACCTGGAGCCTCTTACTAAACGCCTTTCTCAGCAAATTGCTTCTGAGGGTGCCAAGATTGTAAGGGTTTTCTTTAGGGTTTGTTTTTGGGGGGTTGTGTGGGACATTGGGCAACACCCAAATCTTAAACCTTGGCCCCCCTCAAAACAAAATCCTGCAATGATGAAATCTTTGTCCTTTATTGGTACAACCAAAAAGTGACATTGCTTTTTTCTTATTTAGATTCGAGAGACTGCTGCCAACGTTAATGAAGCACTGAGAGAGCTTCCAGATGCAAACCTGGTAAAGTCGTGACATCAGCTGTTTTACCTTGTTGGGCCTTAATAAATACTAATTCCAAGTCAGTGAATGTTTTAGAAAGTAGAAGATCTATGGAGAATTCACTCTAGACTTGTTCTTCCAAAGCCACATAAACTCAACCATGATTCTTGGGGAGTCATTCGCAAGGTCTTCAGAATGCAATCTTTGTCCTCAAATTTATCCTTTCTGTTTTGAAGATGTGTAGGGTCCTTGTGTGTTATATTTCTCTACACTTGCTTGTGCTTATCAATGCATTGCTTCTTCTAGATTCATGCGAGTGGGGAGAAAGTCAAGCTGAAACACTTCCGTCCTTTAAGACCACTTGGATATGGAGACACTGGGAGGTAGAATCCATTACAATTCTTGCCTCTTTAACTCTTAACTCCCTAAAACTGTCTCCGTAATCCATACGTTTTTGACGTACGTTATTTAGACGACTCCTGTTGTACCTATGACTTCTCTTCATTTGAAATTGTGTAGTGTACACTTGGTCGAGCTTCGTGGCACCGGCAAATTATTTGCGATGAAAGCTATGGAAAAGAACGTCATGGTCAAGAGAAACAAGGTACGGGTTTTGGTCTGCCCATATTTTGCTCCTCTGTTTTGATTTGTCTTATTTTAGGGGTTGATCTATTATGGAATAACAGGAATATCTCAGGACTGAGGGCATCATTTCTGTAAGCTGTGGACAGAATTTGTAATAAAAACTAGGCATTTATATTGGTTTCAGTGGGCTGTAGGTCCACCGTGTGTGTGCTGAAAGGGAAATTCTGGGCATGATGGATCACCCCTTTCTTCCAACTCTCTATGCATCATTTGAGGTATGCTTGTAGAA
Organism: Adiantum capillus-veneris; assembly: GCF_014529385.1. Classification (NCBI taxonomy): domain Eukaryota; kingdom Viridiplantae; phylum Streptophyta; class Polypodiopsida; order Polypodiales; family Pteridaceae; genus Adiantum; species Adiantum capillus-veneris. The sequence goes on along the minus strand of NC_140942.1, from coordinate 35,944,733 downwards.
TACAGATCTCCCACAACAGTTTTTAAGATAGTGCTGATAGTTCAACAGCAATGTTTCACAAACCTGCAATATGGTATTTTCTGTATCAATAAATAATGGAAAAATTTAGCACCAAAAGTTGGAGGTGCAATAGCTATGAATCTGTAATAGTTGCAATTGGAGAAATATAGCCTCCAATGCCTAAATAAAACACAAAAGTATGTTACATGCTTGTAACTGAGTATGTACTCACATATAGATATGATTATTGGCATCAATAGCTACCGATGAACATTTGACTTTTTCTCTTAATTTTGTAGACACAAACGCATGTCTGCCTCATTACTGATTTCTGTGCTGGAGGAGAGCTCTTTTTACTCTTAGAACGCCAACCGACGAAAATTTTCCGTGAGGAAACGGCAAGGCAATATCTCAAACTCAAATGCTCCACTACATCATGCCATGAATATGTTATGATGTGTATAGAGCTTGTGAAGGTAGCTCTTTGGAGTTACCTTTTCACCATAGCAAATTACTTAAAAGCTGGCTTATGGAAGCTTCAGTAATGTCACTATGGAGACATTGGTTTTACAGGTTTTATACATCAGAGGTGGTGGTTGCATTGGAGTATCTTCACTGCCAAGGCATGGCACAGCTTTTGAACCTCTCTTGTAGAGATCTTTCAAGTTTATTTATGTTCCTCTTGTTTGACCCAGATGTCTACTTATTGCTTGTCTGTATGTTTCTAGCAGGTGTCATTTACAGAGACTTAAAGCCAGAAAACATCTTGCTACAACAGGATGGTCATGTCATGCTTTCTGATTTTGACCTCTCGTATTTGTCATCATCAAACCCGCGGGTACAGAATATGATCTATTTATATGCAATTGTTCATGTCGGTCTTAGCCTGCTTTTATGGCCTTGAGAGTCTTCTCATGTGTTGCTGGGTTTCATTCCTTTCACAATTCTATTTTGCAGCTTGTTGTACCGCCCCGACTTCACAAGAAGAGGAGCAAAAGGAAGAATTTTCCACCTCCTATCTTCAGGGCGGAACCAATAGGTGCCTGCAACTCTTTTGTTGGAACAGAGGAATACATCGCACCAGTAAGTGCAATTTTCTTCTACTGTTGCTCATTGGTGATGGGAGTACTCTTCTTCAAAGGCTACTTGGGGGCCTTTCTTTCTGGTTTGAATTTGTAACATTTCTTTCTGGTTTTGAATTTGTGATTTTATCCTTTGCTTTTCAGGAAGTCATCACAGGATCTGGCCATAACTCTTCAGTAGACTGGTGGGCACTTGGTGAGATATAAAGTCCCTGCTAGCTCTCATGGATATGTCACAATACTGAAAATCAAGAACATCAGTTCCGATGTGTTTCACTTACAAACATAAAGCACACTAAAGGGCGTTTGTCTTCCCTTTCTGCTTCTTTCCACGTTGCACTGCCCTTTGTGACCCTTAAATGAGATAGTATTAGAGATAAACTACTCACAAAGAGTTAGAGTTGCATTTGTGTAGGCATTTTGATGTATGAGATGCTATATGGACGCACACCTTTCAGAGGCAAAACCAGGCAGAAGACGTTTGGCAATATTTTGCACAAAGACCTTGTTTTCCCGAGGCGAATTCCGGTAAGAAATTCTCCCAATTCTTTCTTTCTAAAAGCATATCGATTGTTTTCCAGATTCAGTTCCTTTCTGACAAAATATTGAATTCTTTGCTACAAATGACATCTCCTTGGAGGACCAATACTTCTGTTTCTATAATAGCTTCAATGGCATATTAGTATTCCTCTACGATGGGCCTCTGCTTGTGTTCCATTCCAGAAGTAACCTGTTCCTTAACAACCTCTTAAAGGAGGAACGCTAAGGACGGTCAATACAATATTGTAACATTAAGAACCTGAGCAGAAGCAATTTTAACACAGAAGAAGAAATTCAATTTCATGTTGCATAGTGCCTTAATGCAGAGCCTGGTAATTGGAGTGTAAGGTGTTTTCCATGATCTTATGCAGACAAGCTTGGCTGCAAGGCAGTTGATTAATGGACTACTGCAGAAGGACCCAGAAAACAGGCTGGGCTCGCAAGGCGGAGCCAATGAAATCAAGGGGCATCCATTTTTCCAGGGCGTTAACTGGACCCTTATTCGCTGCATGGTTGGTTATTTTGCTTCTCTAATTGTGTGCATCATGATGTATATCTGCAGTTTGAAGACTTGTTCTGTATGCTGATCTTTGTCTAAATAGGCATAATTTGTGGTAAAACAATGCCACATTTTGCTTATGATCTATTGTTGCTTGCGTACTGTGTATGAGGGATTGAAATTTTCTCATGGGTACACTTTCATTCCCATCATGTTTAGCGTATCTTACATCTTGATTCATCTTCTCCAATGCTGCAGAGGCCACCTACATTCGACGCGCCGGTTTGCTTTGCCGGAAGCGAGCTAGATGTGGAGGGTGATGAAGCTTTAGATTGGGATGATGTTGAGGCTAGCAATCCCATTGAGTACTTCTAGAAATGGAGCTACTGTTTACCACGGCACGCATGTGAAAAGGGAGAGCTATCTCTCTGCATTTGAACCGGAGAAGTGTGCTTTTATTTCTTCTTTTTGATCAATATAATGCGCTTCTTTTTTATCAATATAATGCGCTTCTCTCTCTCTTGTCTCTGAGGTACAAGATCACCATATCATGTCTTTCTCACCATCACAGTTACAAGATCCCCATATCATGCTGTTCAAGCTGCCCAAGATGAGAAATGAAATGTTGAATTAATGTCTTCGAAGTCCAAAATGAAATAATGATGAAGTTTGGTAGGCAAGTAGGGTACAATCTCATGGTATAAACTGTAGGAGGGGGGGCAGCACAACGATGAGTCATCCGATGAACTCTTGCATAGGCTATTTCAGCATAGCATCAACTCCTCCATGGTGAAAAGTTGACATATAATGAATTGATATAAAGTAGAGATAAGTTAAATCAGGAAAGTAAGGGACTCTACTTGTCCTGATGCACCAAAGCAAATAAAAGACATACCAAGAGCAAGACAGACTGTCAGAGATTCTTCAAAACTATTCCTTAGCTTTGCCCAAACTTCTAAACAAAAGTGATGTTTCTGATAAGAAATGACAAAAATGGTCTATAAAACCCATCGGATTGGTGAAAGCATCAAAGTATGAATCGACAAATGTCGATGGCATTAAAGCATAGGTGTGAAGCTATCAAAGGAAAGGTAACTTTATGATAATTAGAGAGATCTAATGAGCAGCATACACGTCCCCAAGCATTGCATGGTTGAGACACATGATCAGCTCATAGGCAAAGCTCATTGGCAATGCAGCATATGATATCTAAGTTTTGCGCCTCTCTCTCTCTCTCTCTCTCTCTCTCTCTCTCTCTCTATATCACCCAAGTGTGGTAGATTGGTTATGCCATTTCCCTCTTGAATAACAGGTCTTGAGTTCAACTCCTCGTCCGCTAGATCTTTAAGGTCTCTTGGGATAGTTTCCTACGACGTTAAAACTCTCCTTCTCTCTCTCAGGAGAGATTATGCCAAGCTTGCTAGAGGGAGCCAGAGACGGGAGCATTATATCTGGTAGTTCACATCATACTATGAAATCTGTGGATGTTTTCATTGCTTATTCAGAGAGGGCTTTGGTCCCTTATCTTGCATCATGGATAACTATGATCAAAGGTGCCTAGGTCTCTTTTTGATGGAGAACCATGGACTCAAGAGAGGCTACCCTCAGTTGCAAAGGACCTACACAGAGGATCCAAACAAAGGCAAATCACTACTTTTTATAGACGGAATACTTGGGATGGCCCACCAGAGGTTCTCGAGTCGCACCCTCATTGGGGCATCCTTCTTGATTGAGCCATCCAACTTGGCCACTCACAATGCCCAAGGTTGTCAAGATCTTCACATCATAGATGAGGTCTACATCGTAGGCTACGGTGCATAGTTGAGCGACATCGAGGACGCCCCCTCAAAGAGTTGACTACGGAGGTCATTGAGGCCATATTGTAGAGACTCATGAGAGAGTTCAAGCAATGATCACCACTGTATACTTTCTCCAACACCTTATTAGCCCTCATGTGATTTTACCCCTCCCCATATGTTTTGAGATGATGTATTATGTGATGATGTTGATGATGAGGATGTAGGGTAGGCTCTCATACCTATCCACTCTATGTACCCTCGTTTATTTTATTTTTATGTTCCCCAAACATTGTACTAGTCGCACATGGATGTAACGTTTTGATCTCATATGCCATGTCGCCTTTTGAATATGTTAATATAACATTTCATTTCATCTCCCCCCCCCCCCCCCCCCAAGCCTAAAAGAGCTTAGGGATTTCTTTCTTGCACTTGGGATGGTGTTGAGCGGTAGTATCATATACCCCTTGATAGGGTATATTGCTTGATCCAGTAAATCCACCTTGGTTGTTCAATGTGCTTGAGGCCTCCAAAATCTCTGCATACGTGGTGTACACAAATCAAGGTATGATTGCTTGAGATCGGGTGAGACCTCACTAGCTTTTGACCATGGAGGAGATTCTTTATAAGAATGACATACTAATCTCCACCCATCCACTCTTTTTATAGCCCCTTGACCCAAGAGACCCTTGAACATGCATGCCACATGGGCTCATAACCCATTGCCCAAGACTCTTGTCCTCACTCTACTCCCCCCTTGGAGAAGCGTTTTTGTCTCTGAAAATAAAAGTAAAAGTCATTTCTTTATCACACTAACAATTTCCCAGGTGGAACGTTCATAAGGTCTCTCTTCCCACTTTAGAAGAACTTTGTAAAGATCATAAAAGTACACTCTCCACAAATAGCTATGAAGATTGAAGAGATGGAATAGAGAACACTAAATGAGAATACTTATAAGATAGACACTTCATAGGTTATTTATGCTGATGGAGCTAGTGAAAAGAACAACAATTAAAGATTACCAAAAAATACATTATTTCGATACAACCCTTCATAAGGTCGCCATACTATCTTATCTTTGCCACTTTCGTAGAAAGAATCTTAATCATATTTAAATAGGAAACCTTGGCTAGATAACCTTGGCCACATAATTGTCTAAAAGGAGAGTGCCATAATGATCCTCATATATCAAGAGTGAAAAAAGTCGTAGGATCCTTCGTGACACATATAAAAATATGGTGACATTGTCATACTCCATGAGAACTCAAGCTCTTCGCAAGTGGTATATGTTTCAAATTTCTATCAATAGCTAAACCATTTGTGTTGGTCTCCTTTGCAAAAAGAAGTTTGTATATATATGGTTGAATTGAACTTTATGATCTCTTACACCATATTATCCATCCTTGTGACAGATAACAAGTTCCATATATTAAATCTCTACCCTTTTAATCATGGGATCTTTATAATGTACTCTTGCTTTTAGGGTTTTGAAAAACATAAAAGGGTCAACTGTCCTTTTGGTTGCTACCCTTGTAGCTATGCACGCTTTTGTCATAAATGAACATCCTATGTGATGCCACCTCTATAAGGAAACTGTTAGTTGGTTAGAGTGAAATGAATGTACCTACACTCCTTGTACCAGAAAGCCTATTGGGAGTGTAACATGTATGGTACATAAGCCCCATCTCAGCGTGTAGTACCACCCTAAGATCCTTGTCCATTGGTTGAGCCATCCTAATAGCTTTCAAGGTTTTGGAAAACATAAAGGTGTCAACCATTCTTTTGGTTGCTATCCTTGTAGCTATGCATGCTTTTATCATTATGAACATCCTATGTGATGCCACCTCTATAAGGAAATTGTTAGTTGGTTATAGTGAGATGAGTGTATCTGCACTCCTTTTACCACAGAAAGCCTATTGGGTTTGTAACATGTGTCATAAAATCTAATATCTAACCAATCCAAATGATTTTCTCATATTAAACTGATCATTTAATATGGGAGAATAAACGGGAACAAGGGCTAGAATATAGACATGTGCTTATGGATCTATCTCAACACAGGGCCACCGTTAAAAGGGTCCAAATGAGAGATGGTATGTCAAAGAGCAAGGCTAGCTAATGATCTTGACCTTAGGGTTAGCTTCATTAAAGACCTCCAAAGGTTAGTGTTAAAAAATCCTTTGACCTTCAAGCTGGGGCTGTGCTTGAGGTGGGAATCCGACCCAAGCTTGAGGTGCTTATCATGCTTGCTAACTAAAGTGCTTGAGGTGCTTGTCGTGCTTGCTGACTAAGGTGCTTGAGGTGCTTGCTGACTAAGATGCTTGAGGTGCTTGTCGTGCTTAATGACTTAGGTGCTAAGGTGGTCCATGACTAAGGTGCTTGAGGAGTTCCAAAAGTCAAACATGATCCATACTCAAAGCAGTGCGAGCCCTCTTTGTAGGAGTATGAGAGAGAACACACACACCCTCACACGAGGCAAGATTGGTCTAAAGAAGCAACACGGACACTTGTCCAATTCCTCTCCATGTTGCTCTCATGGTGTGCCTAAAGCCTATTGGTTGGCCTCTATGAATGTTTCTTCTTCCTCTTCCCTACCGTCATTCCCCGCTAGCTCTCTCCACCTTTGAAGGTGTTTGAGACCTTGGGACTAAAGCCGCGGATGGTTAATGCTTTTACAAGACTATGTTATGCTCATAATGCATGAAACTTTTCAATCTTCATTACATCACCTAGGTCACAAGGAAAACAAAGATTGTGATATACCAAGTCTCTCTTGATGGGAGAATATATAATACAAAAGCTCATTGGAGGGAGGACCGGCTCTTCATAAAGCCAGTCCTCAACTATTGTCAACTTCTCTAACTCTCTCTCTGGCAAAAGTATTGTTCATGCCAAGTTAATTAAGTATATGGTTTGTTGGGAATGGGATCATGCTAGCTATGGTGGATGAAAGAGAAACATAGCATCAATGTGTGAGTGTGTGTGTAAGCAAGGTTATCACTCAAGTGAATTAGGTTCCAAGATAGAATTAGCTTGGACTCATAAACACAATCTTGAGTATTGACTTAGCTTAGCACAGGCTTACCATAGACAAGCATGTAGTGCAAAATAGAGTTGTGTTTATTCATTCATGAAATAAGCTTTCAGTAGCTCTATAGCTTTGCTCCACAGCATGTGGGATAATTCTACTCTTCTCTCCTTGAATCACACTTTATGACAAAGCTCACACTTTCAATCCTCCCCTTGAGGTTTGGACTATGACAAAATACTGAAGATGCATGATCCGCATAGGATTATAAGCTGGTATCCACACAGGATGGTAAAATCTACACAGGATGATAATATCCACACGGGAAAATAAAAGTCCTCCCCTTCAAGTAGAGAGGCTGCATCTTCAAAGTACGTCTTCATAAAAGACAAGGTTCGTCTCTCCTTTGTCTTCTTCGTCTTCTACTATGTGAGCTGATCCTTTGTTAGGTCTCTTGCCTTCGTAGCTTCTGCTACTACTGCTTTCTCCACTGCTACTGCCTCCATTTGAGTAGCATCAAGAAGGAGAGTGTCCCTTCTTACCACATTTGTTGCAAGGTTTGTTTGTGTAGCACTCTTTCGCTACCTATCCCATTCTTCCACATTCATTACACTTTCTTCCGGTTGATGATGTTGATGGCGAATGTCTTCCCCTTGAGGATGTTGTGACAAAGGCCCCTCCTGCGGAGTTAATGAACCTCTTTGCTTTCTTTCTTATGCTTGGACTGAGTTGATGACATCTTGAAAAGGTGGAGCTGGTTCTTTTTCTTCAAGAATTGTGACTAAGTGGTCATAAGAAGGTGGAAGTGCACTCAATAGCATGGCCACTTTGTCGTCTTTTGGTAATTCGACCTGTATGTAAGTGAGCTACGTGACAATGCTCTTAAGCCTATTTACTAGGCTAGCAATATCCTCCCCTTCAATCATGGTGATCTTGTAAAGTTGTCTTTTGAAACTAACTTTACTTCTTTTGGCCCTGGCTCCAAAACTGCTTTCTAAAACATGCCATGTATCATGTGCATGCGTACATTCGTCTATGAAATGCACATAATTGTCATGCAAGGAGGTGATGATGATTCCTAACGCTTGTTCGTCTTTGGCCAAATTCTGTGCACTTGCTATGAGTGTAGATGCCCTAGTGTGCACTCCATCGGGTCCGGCTTGTTGCTCTAAGACAATGCTGATGACAGACCATAAGCTCTATGCTCAGCAGCTCTCTCAGAAATACTCACAAAAACTTTTGAACTTCAATTCAGCTTCTAAACACTCTTTTCCATCTTTTACAGCTCTTTGATGAGCCTAACAACAAATATAACATGCATGAAGTTCTCCAGATCATAAATCATGATGTCCTACTTACCCTACTCCTACACATCATGTGAGATGGTGATTTTGGTGTCTCGGTTGCTTCCTGGCCTCCCCGGACTCTCAAGCTATCCTTTCACCGCCTCTACCACTCCAACTCCTACTCTCCTACCTAATACTACCTAAGTCGAAGGATCTAGGCCAGACACTCGCTCCCTAGACTCCTCCTAAGACCTAGAGAGTCCCTCACCCTTTGATCCTTTGTAAATGTCAAATAAGACTCTGGCAAGCCAGAGAATCCCTATCCTCAAGGACTAGTCTCAGTCACCTACCTAGGGTTTTTGTCCCTGGCAACAACGCCAATGTTGGCGGATACGCCGCGACGGACGTCAGTAGAGCGAGAACTCACCTAAAAATATTTGTCAGCTAAGGACGAAGCTCGACCCGCAGGCGCGTGAGCGCACACTAGGGCATCTATACTCATAGCAAGTGCACAGAATTTGGCCAAAGACGAACAAGCGTTAGGAATCATCATCACCTCCTTGCATGACAATTATGTGCATTTCATAGACGAATTTACGCATGCACATGATGCCTAGCATGTTTTAGAAAGAAATTTTGGAGCCAGGGCCAAAAGAAGTAAAGTTAGTTTCAAAAGACAACTTTACAATATCACCATGATTGAAGGGGAGGATATTGCTAGCCTAGTAAATAGGCTTAAGAGCATTGTCACGCAGCTCACTTACATCCAGGTCGAAGTACCAGAAGACGACAAAGTGGCCATACTATTGAGTGCACTTCCACCTTCTTATGACCACTTAGTCACAATTCTTGAAGAAAAAGAACAAGCTCCACCTTTTCAAGATGTCGTCAACTCAGTCCAAGCATAAGAAAGAAAGCAAAGAGGTTCATTAATTCCGCAGGAGGGGCCTTTGTTACAACATCCTCAAGGGGAAGACATTCGCCATCAACATCATCAACCGGAAGAAAGTGTAATGAATGTGGAAGAATGGGACAGGTAGCGAAAGAGTGCTACACAAACAATCCTTGCAACCAATGTGGTAAGAAGGGACACCCACCTTGTTGATGCTACTCAAATGGAGGCAGTAGCAGTGGAGAAAGCAGCAGTAGCAGAAGCTACGAAGGCAAGAGACCTAACAAAGGATCATCTCACATAGTAGAAGACGAAGAAGACAAAGGAGAGACGAGCCTTGTCTTTTATGAAGACATACTTTGAAGATGCAGCCTCTCTACTTGAAGGAGAGGACTTTTATTTTTCCGTGTGGATATTATCATCCTGTGTGGATTTTACCATCCTGTGTGGATACCAGCTTATCATCCTGTGTGGATCATGCATCTTCAGTATTTTGTCATAGTCTAAACCTCAAGGGGAGAATTGTAAGGTGTGAGCGTTTTCATAAAGTGTGATTCAAGGAGAGAAGAGTAGAGTTATCCCACATGCTGTGGAGCAAAGCTATAGAGCTACTTAAAGCTCATTTCATGAATAAATAAACACAACTCTATTTTGCACTACATGCTTGTCTATGGTGAGCCTGTGATAAGCTAAGTCAATACTCAAGATTGTGTTTATGAGTCCAAGCTAATTCTATCTTGGAACCTAATTCACTTGAGTGATAACCTTGCTTACACACACACTCACACATTGACGCTATGTTTCTCTTTCATCCACCATAGCTAGCACGATCCCATTCCCAACAATTGGTATCAGAGCTATGGTGTGCTAGCTAGGATTGTTGTTATGCGTTTATGTGTTAGTACAATTAGCATTGCTTTATCATCATTAGATAGATCCATTAGATTTTCTCTTCTATTGCACATCGCATGCGTGATTAGTGTTCCATTGGCTAGCATGAGCATGTTCTTGAGCTAAAGACTATTGGGCCACTACTCACTAGCTAATTGGAAGATTAATTAGCATAAGATTTCATTCATTTAGCCATTAAGAACTTGCATCTTGCATTCAATAGCTGCTCAGTATTTAGCAAATTGGCATTTGCAATTTGGTGTGTGTGTGCGTAGCCTCATTCAAGTGCTTTCCGTCAAGCCCACCCATGCTAAAATCACATCTCTTTTGCTTATTCTAAAGCTTGCTCAATGTTGCTCTGATGCACACCCTCATTCTCTGGTTTTCCCTGTAGATTCAAGGCTAGGGATGCAGTCACTAAGGAGAAATGTGGTTAGTGAAGATGACGTGCTACAAGCTTGTGATGAGGCTCAAATCAGCACCCAAGCCTACCAGGCTATTTTTCAACTCTTAAAGGATGCCCTTAAAGAGCGTGGCATTGTGGAAAACCTATTTCCCATTTTGCACAAGGTCAACCTTGCAAAGAAGGCCACAAATAAAGATGTGTTCTCTTGCATTGGGGAATACCTACATATTGAGCACACAATGCCAGCTTTGCTTTATGCTTCATGCACACCAAAGACAAGGGAAAAAGGTAGGAAACACTCCATAAGACCTTTGGAGAAGGGATTTCCTTACACAATGTGGAACAATATTTTTGTGGACCTTAGAAGTCTTCAAAAATCTATGCTTAGATTCTATGAGTTACCTGAGGAAGGTGACACATAATACTTCTTTCTTTTGGTTGTGTTCTTCTTATCATAGACTTTGAAGTCTAAGGTCTTGCCGCAACTTATTTTTGAAGTGCTTGACACAAAGATTGCTTTTGTGCTAAAACTTGATGAGTGTCAAAGATTGCTTTTGTGCTAAAACTTGATGAGTGTCAAATAGTGGAAGGCCAAAGGTTAGAGAGGCTAAGTGTCACTCTAATGAATAAAACCCTATTGCAAACCAAGTGAAGGAATTAAGTCGATCCATCTCCCACACCATCTATTAGTGTGCAATCAAAGAAAACAAGTGGTGGTTTGGTGCTATTGAGGTGCCCAAAGAGACTAATGGGATACTTTAATGGATTTTTGAGAGACCTTCATGGATCACAAAAGTAATACACTCCCAACTTGCAGGTGAGAAGTTGGAGGTTGAGGGTTTTGGTAGCTTTGATGTGGAGTGGCACCCAGGTGGGGACTTGAAGACCATAAAGTGTTTGCTTGGCTGCAAACAAGGGGCTTCTTCTCTCTTGCCTTGTCCATTATGCACTCAAGGGTAAAAACCTAGCAGACAAAAAGCACACAAGGACTCTACAAAGGACGGTTCAAAGCTTCCATGTCAAGGGGATGGAGATTGGACAATCTTGATGTCAAAGATGAAGGCAGAGAATGGGAAGCGTCTATTTTGAGATGTCCCATGCTCAATGCCCCAGATCATGCACAAAAGGACCAAGCTTGGAATCCAATCTTTTTCTTTCCTTTTTTGAGAATGTACATTGTTGTACATTACACGCATTCATGCACATTTTTGATAGGCTATTGAAGCTCCACATTGACTATGCTTTCCAATGAAGCCATTGGAAAAGTCCCAGGAAGTGATTGAAAGGGTGGAGACACTCTTAAATTCCATTGGCTGTCACGATGGAAATGTGTCAATTTTTGCTGCAAAGAACACAGGGAAGGCCCTTGAAATTTCCCAACAAGTGTCAATGAGTGGAGAAAAAGCTAGACACTTTTTGAAGAAAGTAGCCCAAGGAAACCTAGGTTGATATGATGCTCAAAACATCTCCAACCACGAGGCAGGTAACCTTTGGGAACTCTGGAAGGAATTTTGAAAAGCTACTACTGACACTGATTCAAATGGCGAGCTTGCAAACAAGTGCAAGTAATTCTGGGATATTTTGATAAAATGGTCAACCTTATGGGCCTTACCAGCACAACAATTGAACAAAGCCAATCATTTCAAAAAGTCTTGGCAGATTTCACCAAGGTCTTCTCGCATTCTCTGGGGTGAAAATAACATCACATGTTACATGGTATGCCATGTCACGTAGTTAACTTATTACAAGAGATTGTTTTTATTTAATAATGTGATTTGTTTTCTCATGTGAAAAACATATATTGTTTGCGCATGGTGCCTTTTTTATGCACAAAGCTTCATATTGTTAGCACTCAAGGCATGGAGAAGTCTCATTATCAAGTAAGGGGGGTGTACTTTAATAATAATCGACATGGTGGTGGTATGGTGCAATCTAATTATTTGGAGAAGATGTTCAACTGGTTTTTTTGCATGACATTTACTCGTATGCTCACAATGGAGCATGCGCAACAATCCAAGATTGATAGGGAAGTGCACAAATTGAGTCATCAGGAGCATAGCAACAAGTAGCAAATGTCGTAGGACCCCTCCAAGCATACTGTGCATGGAACCAATGCAGAGTGCGGCAAGGGTCAAGGTGGATTGTTCGTGAGTCACTACATGTGAACGCAGGGTCCAACTCTTCTTTACTTATTTTTTTAATAAAGTTTGGGGCATCCTTAAAAAAAAAAAGTTTTTTTGTAAAAATAAGTATGAACGGGACCTTTTAGATTGGGCTCTTTTATAATGGGTCCTTATAAATATTAGATCCACTCATAAACAACTTATTTCTTCAGCACAAGTGATCTCTTACCATACCCAATGGTGCGCACCAAACAAACCACCAAAGAGCATCCGCCTGCCAACAGAAACACTCTTGAAGGATGTCAGAAGTCAGTGTGGCTTAAAGACATAAGGAAACGACCATGAACATCTGACCGTTCTAGGCACTCTTTAAGCAGTGGGCATGGTAGTCGTTCCCAGGAGTAATCACGGGAAAAAGATTCGTCACTTGCACAATAGTAAACACCACGACATATAGTTAAGCAACACGCCAAGTGATGGCAAGAAGAGGAGGGCCCATAATCATCGATGGAGTCTGATAGGGAGCAGCCTCCATGCCACCAATTGCAAGCAAGATCATCTAGAGGTAGTCAATACAGATACTAAGTCAGAGATAGAGCTACCATGGCAACATGCTAAGATACTGTGCACACACCGGGTGCTAGTGGGGGGGAAGATGCTACCCTGTGGCTAGGGAGCTCTCTCCACATCACAAGATGGGGAGGCAAGGGGAGAGGAGGAGTCAAAAGAGGCAGTATATCTAGCACCAAAGCATGTAAATAGGTTCAATTCAAAATTTTTCAAGAAGCCCAAACTCCGCCCACCAGCAAACATGCAAGTGCCCCCTAGACAATTTTAGTAGTGCTGCAAAATAGCAAGAGAATTTGCAAAAATCCAGCACTACCAGAAGACAACTAAGCTGCTAATTTGACGAGCACCCTTTGCTCACACGGTGAAGGAGGTGCTCCAAAGCTATGGCAATCAATACAAAATACAAGCAATGACGTTGGAGGCAATTCAAGAAGCTGTAGAGGCCCACACCATCTTTGTGTTGGAAGATACCAACCTCTGTGCCATACATGCAAAGAGAGTGACAATACAACCAAAGGACATGTAGCTTGCATGCTGATTGCGGCAGGACTTCAAGCATTAGCCAAAGTGACACCTACATTTTTACCCACCCTGCTTTTGTACTCATATGATTTTGCAATGATAAAATGATTGAGAGTTTTGTATCTACTTTCTCCAAAATCATTTTCCTTTTTGGCTTCTTAATATGTTTAAGTGATATCTATACATTGAATAAATTTTGAGTCCACGAGTGTGAAGGGGGAAGGGAGTGATTCTGTGCATAAACAATTCAAACTTAATATGACCATTTTTGGTGTCTTCAAGTGCAAACAAGGCCAAAAAGGGGGTGGTCACAAGGGCACTTAGATGGGCTAGATAGGGGACCAGACAGGGACCTTGTCTGGTCCCTTGTCTAGCCCATATATGCGTTCTTATGGCCATCCCCTTTCTGGCCTTTTTTGGCCTTGTTTGCACTCCAAGACACAAAACATAGTCATGTATGCTAGGAAATCAGGTGTTTAAGCAGCAACATAATTCCACAACTTCTTTTGTACTTAGATGATTGTGCAATGATAAAATGATTGAGAGTTTTGTATCTACTGTCTCCAAAATCATTTTCCTTTTTGGCTTCTTAATGTGTTTAAAAGTTAAGTGATATCTATGCATTGAATAAACTTTGGGTCCAGGAGTATGAAGGGGAAAGGTAGTGATTCTATGCATGAACAATTAAATTCAAACTTAATATGACCATTTATGGTGTGCTGGAGTGCAAACAAGGCCAAAAAAGGACAAAAATGGGGTGGCCACAAGGGCGTGTAGATGGGCCAGATAGTCTGGCCCATCTGTGCGCCCTTGGGGCCACCCCATTTTTGGCCTTGTTTGCACTCCAACACACCAAAAATGGTCAGATATTCTATGAAATCAAGTGTTTATAACACTCGGTCATCAAAAATTCCAACCGGGCATGAGGTGTAGTTTTGACTGTCATAAAAAAACCCAAAAATAGCCCAAAAAACTCAAAAATGAGCTTTCAAGCTTGCAAGTTTTTTTCAAAAAAAATTATGGCTAAAAAATCTTAAAATCTATATGTTATCCAACATTTAACAATGAAAGATCTTGAAAACAATGAAAAATGACGAATTTATAATCACATGTTTAACTCAAAATTTACATCTCCATACTCACATCAATTTTTGACCAATTAATAAAACATAAACGTTGTGCTTTCACTATTGTGATAAAAAATGCAAATAAATAACAAGCTTATAATTTACAATTCCCAAAGTTTGCATCTAATTTTTAAAAAAGGTAACTAACAAAATTACCTCTACTTTTGAACCAAAGCTTCATAAAAAAAACTAAAAACTAAAATTAACTTTTAATGCAAGACATATTTAAACTTGCACAAAAACTAAGGTTTTTCTAAAAGTTAAGAGAAACCATGACAATAAACATAGGCAATCTATTTGCCAGTTCTTCACAAAAAATTCAAAACTTGGTCTTAATACTAAATTAAGCCCAAATATCTATGGATTGATTGGAAACTCTTCTTATTTCTCTTTGTCCCCCTCATCCTCTTCATGATTAGTTGGAGGAGAATCATCTTCACCACCATCACCATGATTGGTCCCATCTCCTGTATCCACCACATTTGGCTCCTCATAAGGTTCCAGATCAACAAATTGCATTCCTTCATCTGGTCCAAAGGGAGGTTGTGGTTCGCCTGATGCATCCACAACCCTTGGATGTGTTGCCATGTTTTTCATACTAACTTCTTGAAATTCATTTGGAAACTCCTTGAGTGCAGTAACACGTTGTAGGATGAATCTTACTTGTAAAGGATCCATCTCAACGGCAACAAATTTTGTCCTTTCTTCAAAACACTCACTGTATTTGTCCCTGTATCAACAAATATACAAAACTTGACATACCTTTATCAAAACAAATATCATCAATGTGTAAATTTGAAATTTGAGTAGTACATGTTCCTGGAAAAAGCAAAAAGATCTAAGATCCATTCTCCTTTCATTGAGAGAAGATACATCATCAATAGTTGTGGATTTTGATACGGATTCATGATCTTACTTGAATCACCAGAAAGATCTTGAAGTTTTCTGCACACCCCTGGTCTATCAAAACTGTTTGTGCAATTTGGTTTCGCAGCAGAAATGAAGCTACCTCTACAACTAAGACCAGAGGGAGAGAAAAATCCCATGGTAGCAAACTCTGCAGCAGCAAAGGATAACCTATCCAATTGATAGCCTTTTATGTTAGGTCTGTCCTATCAAAAAGACAAAACTACATCATCATCATGCACCCAAAGGAAGAATACTAAAAAAATTATGAACCATCTGACTTACCAAATGCATAATTGATGGGTCATGGAGTTATCTGCAAAAGCCTTTTCAGTAGCAAAAAATTGATCATGAGCATGAAAGAATACTAACACCCAAGATTCAGTGATTGTGACCTTTTTGAAAGCTTCAATGACCTTTTGGTAAGCACTAAGACCATATTTAACATCATCATTTATAGAATGAGGTGCTTTGAAGCCATAAGGAGTATCTGCAATTCCGAGAGTGTAGTGGCGTTTGGCAACAAACCTCTCCATGTTCTCAACTTTGCCTTCAAACACACAGTATTGGACAGGCAATGCAGTAACATCATCTGAAATAAATGTACAAATGTTAGGAGTGCTGACAATGTTTTGAGCATCCTCAAGTCTTCTTCTCTCAGCTCTAGCTCGTCCTAAATGTTGTTCAAATTCTTGAGGAATGCTTTTAATTGGAGCTCTTGAAGTACGATTCTGTAAAAGATAAAAATAGAAATAAAACACTATCATGTATTCTGGAATACTTTCAACATATTACATCGTTGTTTAAAAAGATGAGAACTCGATGTTTGTATTCTAGAATACAAAGATGTGAACACAAGATGATTGTTTCAAACTTAAACCAGAATGAATTAGTTGTATTTCAAAATAGAAAATACTTAAAAAATTAAACACTTACTGCATTTAAAAAAAAAGAATTGAACGCTCCAATGCAGAGTGGTGACTTGTAGTTGGATGATGAGTTTGCACCTTGGTCCAATCCTTACAATTTAGCTTTTCAATCATGATGCGTTGCATGTAAAGAAATGTCTTTTGTCTAGAGAAAAGAAAAAATAATTTAGACAAATGATAAAAAAACATTGTAACGAAAGAATTTTATTGAAACTTACTTTTCAAACTCTTTAGACATCTCAGCAAGAGACAATGCACCTCCTTTGACTCGAGAAAGAATTGGAAGAATGATATGTTTTTCTCGAATTCCTTGCAATGAACGCCAGGGAGTAATCTTCATCTCTTTGGGAATGGATTTTAAGGCTTCTTCACTACCACCTTTTGCTCTTTGTGCTGCAGTAGGAAGCTTCACTCTTTGGCCCTTAATTTTTCCTTCTTCCCACAGTTTGAAAATATATTCTTGATGCTCCCAAAGGTCACCATCACAAGAAGCCAATTGAAAAAAGTTATCATATCCTCGGATGTTATGCTTAGCACTCCTCTCACCCTTCTTCGATTTCTTTGTTGCAAGTCCTACTTGTTCACAGAGTCTGACTTTGAAAGCTTCATCTGCCTTTTTACCTTGACATAAATGATTGACCCACTTATTGTGAAAATAACGTATCTTCTGCAGAAATGACATGGAAAGTTTCATCTTTGAATCCACATTATGATCCCACGCCAATGTTTTAGCATCCTCATAAAAAAGACCCTTGTGAACCCATGCTAAAAGTTTCTTGTAGCTCTCAACAAATGGTTTCTCTCCAGAAAGCTCTTTCTTGGAAACAAGAGAGTGTGTTCCACCAAGAACAAAGTACCTGTAACTCTCAATTTTTGACTTAACAAAGGATGCTTTATTTGGACAAGTCTTTGGATCAAGAAGAACAAGCAATGGAAGAACATTAATGGTTGGTTTTTCTTTCATCTGTAACTTTGGATTACTTACATGAGAAGAATAATGGAACAAATTTCCAAAGGTCTTGTCTAAGTAATTGGGTCAAGTAGTGGGTGATCAATTATGTCAACAAACCAGATTAGAGGTCTCTCATCAATCATGTTAAACCTTTTGGTCCTCTCACAAAAAATATTGAAATCAGAGTCACCAAGAGAAGAACTAGGAGCACCTAGACCAGAGAAAAGAGGCTCTCCTTCTTCATGTTCAACTATTTCATGAATCTCTTCAACATCTCTACCACCATTTGAGTCATTGTCATCACTGTCTCCACTTTCATATGAATCTTTAAAACTTGAATCACCTTCGGAACCACCTTTCATGTTGTAGATATTGTCTTGAAACTCAAAAAAAGCTTGACGAAATGTCTAGCAAAAAATTAGTCAAGAATGAGAAGAGTGACAAGAAATGCGAAGATAAATGTGTTTTAAAAATGTGCACTTAACTTAAAACGTCATTTTGAAAATTCTTTGCAACTAGAAAGTAAAGATCAAGTGTAACACTTGTATTCTGGAATACAAGTGCAAAGCACTTGTCCTATAATATTCATAAGCTAATTAATTTATTTCTAAAAGAAATGTGCTTCAAACTGGTGTTTTAGAATGAAAGTGCTTGATACTTACATTCTAGTGTGCATTACATTTGTATTCTAGAATACAAGTCCAAAGAACTTGTATTCCATAATACAAGTACAAAGAACTTGTCCTCCAAAATACAATTCTAGAGCATTTGATTTCTCTAAAACAAGTAGCATGCAACTCTATTTAACATATACATGAAATTAATACTTGTTTTTCACAACACAAAATTCAAACATAATTGAAAAAATTTTAGTTTCACTTACTTGTTTCCTAGTAAGCATGGAATCTTTAAATTCGTCTTGTCGAGAAGTTGGATATACTTCTTCTATCTTGAAATCCTTCCGTGCAAGTTTGAAAGCATATTTCTTCTCTTTGTCATTCACAAATTGTTTTTCTCTCCCTTCTACAAGGAAATATACAATGTCTTGCGAGGTATTTTCTATGACATCAACAAGACGACCTACCACTTTGAAAACACTTTTCTCATTGATGGGACCTTTATCGTCAACGACATAAAGAAATGGAGTGACACTACAACGTAATACCCAGCTTTCAACGCACCACATTTCGATGCACCGTACCTTTCCACGCGCCTTTCGACGGGCATGTTGCTGATATACACGTCGATGGATGCATGGAAATGCGCGTGGCAATGCCTGTCGAAAGGTAAGTATTTTCACGCGTATTTCCACACGTACTTCCACGTGTATTTCGACGTGTATATCGAAGGCAAAAATTTAGGGGAAAAAAATCAAATCCACGCGGAGGCGGTCATTTTCGCCTGCGAGTGCGCGCACAGATCTGCCCTTGGAAACCTGCATCGCAGGTATTATTGATCTCTTCCCCCCCCACCCCCCCTCTCTCTCTCACACACACAAGCTACATCGTGTGTGTGTGTGTGTGTGTAGGAAAGAGAGAGAGAGAGAGAGAGAGAGAGAGAGAGAGAGAGAGGTGTGTGTGTGTAGGAAAGAGAGAGAGAGAAATGTGTGTGTGTAGGAAATCAAAGAGAGAGAGAGAAATGTGTGTGTAAGAAACTAAAGAAAAAGAGAGAGAGAGAGAGAGAGAGAGAGAGAGAGAGAGAGAGAGAGAGAGAAATGTGTGTGTGTGTGTAGGAAATCAAAGAGAGAAAGAGAGAGAGAAATGTGTGTGTGTGTGTGTGTAAGAAATTAAAGAGAGAGAGAGAGAGAGAGAGAGAGAGAGAGAGAGAGAGAGAGAGAGAAATGTGTGTGTGTGTGTAGGAAATCAAAGAGAGAAAGAGAGAGAGAAATGTGTGTGTGTGTGTGTGTAAGAAAATAAAGAGAGAGAGAGAGAGAGAGAGAGAGAGAGAGAGAGAGAGAGAGAGAGAAATGTGTATGTGTGTGTAGGAAATCAAAGAGAGAAAGAGAGAGAGAAATGTGTGTGTGTGTGTGTAAGAAATTAAAGAGAGAGAGAGAGAGAGAGAGAGAGAGAGAGAGAGAGAGCGAGATCGATAGAGATAGAAAGAGAGATAGGGTACGTAGAGAGAGAGAAATAGAGAGATAGAGAGTGATATATATATATATATATATATATATATATATATATATATATATATATATATAGAGAGAGAGAGAGAGAGAGAGAGAGAGAGAGAGGAATTAACTAGAGATAGCATGGAGATGGATAGATAGAGAGAGAGAGAGAGAGAGAGAGAGAGAGAGAGAGAGAGAGAGAGAGAGAGAGTCGGCTTGAAAGAGTTAGCTTGGTTGATCAATTGTGTGAAAAGGATAGAAACTCTCTTTATCTCTCTCTCTCTCTCTAGAAGAAACTATGGAACTAAAAGAGGCAAAGGACTTTTGCCCGCTACATGAATTGTTTGGACACGTGGGAGAGTACGTATGTGTCTACCCATATAGGATTTGACCAATAAAGACGAGATTTTGATCCGGTGGTCTTGATCTCTTATTATGATTATGAGTGTACGTGGGGAGTATATATATTAAAACAACATTCATAATCATTGTAGATGGCAACGTCATCAACTAACATGGAGGAAAAGATTGCATGCTCGTGCACGCTCTGCAAGTATCAAATCTTGTGCAAGCGTAGGATATGTAATGAGCATCTGCACAAGTACAGAGAGTTTGCTAGAGAAATTGTACAGAATCTACGATACGACTCCTACGGAACGGGCATTGATTTTCGTGACATAACACCTACATCTGAGAGAGAGAGAAAAAGGATTATGCGTGAATGTCCAACCAATCTAGAGCCAAGGATGGAAGCAGAAAAGGGCTTACAGACAGAAGACGACGGCATGGAGGAGATGCTGGATGCCTTCCTCCAGACAAGCGAGGAGAATGCTAATGAAGCAGAACCAGAAGCAGTGCGCCTATCTCTTGAAGACATGTTGAGAAAGTTGGCACATCAACCAATCTATGAAGGCGCCAAAATATCCGTGTTTCGTACTTGTCTGTCGTTTTTGAATCTGCGGTCAGTGTATGGGTAGTCAGATGTAAGCGTCACTGCTTTGTTTAGGTACGTAACTTACAAAAGATATTTTCCGATTGCAACGGTGACGTGCTTGGGGAGCTTTTAATTTAATGTGGCTTAAACAGGTTGTTGCGGGAGAAACTTCTCCCGGCTAGCAATGAAATGCCCCCCTCGAGGCCAGACGCAAAGCGACTGTTGACCTCAGCTGGCTTGGACTACAACAAGATTCATGCATGTCGAAATAATTGCATTCTTTTTCGCAAATGAATTCGCAGATTTTCTCTCGTGTCCTAAGTGCGGAGCAATGCACTACAAACAAGATACGGTTGGCGAGTCAGTGCCAGCTAAAGTGTTGCGGCATTTCCCTATTATTTCGAGGATAAAAATCATGTTTCGTTGTGGTTCCATTGCAAAGTTGATGCGGTGGCATTCTACGAATAGATCCACTGACGCAACATTTAGGGTGCTCGCTGATTCAAAGGCTTGGAGGAACATTGAAGATACCTGGCCACATTTTAAGAGTGAACAATGAAATTTGCGTTTGGGCATGGCAATGGATGGAGTCAATCCAATTGGCTTGAGAAGCTCGTCATGGAGCACTTGCCCTGTGTGCCTTGTCAATTACAACCTTCCGCCGTGGCTTGCCATCAAGAAGGGTCATTTGATATTAGGCTTGATTGTACCTAGTAAGTTCAAGGCAAAAAACATGGATGTTTATCTAGCACCACTAGTTGGCGAGCTCCAGGAGTTATGGCATAGGATCGACATAGCAGATGCGGACCAGCAGGACAACAGTATGCAAGGATCCATGGACTTCTTATGTGGACTATGCATGATTGGCCAGGATACGGTGAAGCTTCTAGTAATGGTTCTTGATTTACAAAATTCTCGCTATTCGCAAGCACTTTGTGTAGTACTGAATCATGATTTAATATATGCAAGACTTACAACTTCGGGATACAATGCATATCCAATTTGTGGGCCGTCTTTGGATGTGCGCTATTCTGCCTCGCTTAGAAAGACAATTTATCAAGGCCACCATCGTTATCTTCTAGATGGCCATCACTTGCGCAAAGGTCAGCTTGGTCGCGTCGAATGTTGTCCTATGCATGTACAAGAGTGGCGTCGCCGATGGGAGAAACATGAGGGGCAACCTGTTCAAGGAATGAAATGTTTTTCCATTTTCCATATGTTGCCGTATTGGGGTGATCTACTAATTAACCATTTGGTGGATCCAATGCATATATTCAAGAATGTGGGAGAGCTCCTCTGAAAGACAATCATGGGAATGAAAGACAATCGAGCTTCACGGGATGATTTGTAGTCAGTTGGAAAGATTCCAGAGCTGTGGCCTTTCACCAATGCAGCAGGCCACACAAAGCTTCCAGGAGCGCCATGGGTATTGTTAAAAAGCGAGGAACGACAAGTCAAAAGGGTGATTTAGAGTTCAGGACACCAACAAGATGCATGCAATGTCTGAAGACAGCATTCACCCATGACGATCAACTATCAGGACTGAAATCGCACGAATGGCATAAGTTCTTGCAATTTATTCTTCCAATTGCAATCAAGGGGTGTTTAACGGAGGAAGTGCGGTCTTGCATATACAAGATTTCAGAGCTAGTGCGGTGGATCTCTTCAAAGGAGATACGAGAGAAATCCATTGCATTCGCAACGGCTAACTCCATTGAGGCAGTTTGCATGATTGAGAAGTATCTACCCATGAGCTACCGAACTATCCAAATGCACTTGCTCGTCCATGTAGTAGATGAGGTTGCAGTGGTGGCAGGTACAGTCCACAGCCGTTGGATGTTCTTTCTAGAGTGGTTCATGAAAACACTTAAGGGTTTTGTTTGCCAAAAAGCGTGTCCAGAGGGGAGCATGGCAGAAGGATGGCTGGTGCAAGAGTCTCTTGTCTTGACGAACGAATTTCTATCCGTTTTTGACCCAGAAATGCCTCGACTATGGAGCGATGAGGAGGATGCAAGATTGGCGGGAGAGAAGCCGCAGGGGCAAGCGGTGTCGAAGAAAATGAATGACGCCATGTGAGAAAAGATCATGAAGTTCTGTATACTAAATTCAGAGCCAATGCAAAAATGGCTTGAAAGGTACACAGAAGAGAAAGAGAGACGCAATAGGGAGCGACACGATTTCAGGCGAAGCCAAACGACTAGAGGCTTATCCTTGCCAGACTGTCTCGCTCCTCTACCTGAATTCCCTACAATGGCATGGTTGGACAAGATAGTGAGAGCAGCTCGACAGATCGGAGAACCCATATCTCCAGAAGAGGAAGAGCTGGCTATTGGATGTGACTGGAGGTATCATACATACATGGCACTGTGGTCGCATGGAAAGCATTTCAGAACACAAAAAATTGACAGCAGAAGAAACACGTTTGACAATGGGGTAATAGTTAGTTTCATGCAAAAGAGCAGGGGTAGTGCCAGAGACACGAATGAGAGCACTAGCAACCTGGATTACTGTGGTGTGGTGCCCGATATCTTGAAAGTTAGCTTCAGACGGTTTGAGATGTTTTTGTTGGATGTGAAGTGGTTCAAGGTGATTACTTCTGGTCGCAATGCAACGGTACGCAGAGATGGAAACAAGCTTGTGTAGATAGATTCTACAAAGGTTTGGACAGATGCGAGCGACACGTTTGCTCTCCCCGAACATTGCGAGCAAGTGGTCTTTGTACCGGACCCTCGAGAGCGACAATGGTGGTTTGTGGTTCAGGTTGCTCCAAGAAATAAACAAGTATTTGAAGGGCAAGAGCTCCCGGAGGAAAGTCGGCTAGACGACGCAGATACTACTATGACATTAGATGAGATGGACGAAGGTATGGCAGAGGAAGTTGACATATATACGAGGGATGATGCAGACAAGGCAGATATGACACTTGTAGATGAAGATGCAATGGATGAAGACAATCTGCCAGAACCAGAACGAGTTGGGGCAGAGTTATGTCTGCAGTAAAAGATAGACGATGATACGATGCAAGATCTTATCGATGATGCCTCACTAGTCGAGGCCTGTAAGTATTTGTGTGAAGATGTTGATTTAAAATTAAGCTCTTTCTTAATTTAAACAAAGGTGTTCTGACGCTTTCTTTTACTTTCTTTGTGTAGGACTTTAGTATGGCAGACCAGTATGCAGATCCCGCTTCTATGAGTGCGGATGCATTTATGGGCTTCATCACACGGATGACACCCAGTCAGATGGCAGATGCATCTCAGTATTGGGTAGCCAGAGGCATAGGTACCACGCCTCTAGGCTTCACACCCGATGGTCCGACGCCTATGGGGGGGGGAGACGCCTATGGGTACGACGCCTATGAGGTCTCCCATCACGGCCGCTTTGACACCTAGGGGTACGGCAGAGGCGGGTACGTCATCATCTCCGCAGCACAGGCCTACTCGCCGATCTTGAGGATCTTCGGGTAGAGGTGGTGGTTGCTGTGGAGGAGGGTCCACAGATGCTTGGACCCCTCCTCGCTCAGGACCCGCGTCCTACCCAGGCACACCTCTCGACACACCTCTTAGCACACCTCAGACACCTTGGGGGGCACAGGATCCTAGTGCCTCCAAGGTCTATACTGTACGGGTAGATGGTTCTGTTGAGATGGATAGAGTTGGGACTGAGATGAGACAGCGGGTTCGCCAGCTCGCGGAGCTGCAGTTTTTGACCAGCATTATGACGCCTTGGCCTGATTAGGATCGTAACAAAGTCAATTATATATAGTGGAGACCATCATGAGAGAGTATCAGCCTGCTCCGGGTTCAGAGGAGATTCTGAGGAGGTGGATCAAGGGTGTTGCACGAGACACCGTGAAACATCGTCGAGATGCAGCTCGTCGGGCTTTCAAGATTGGCTCGCCGAAGCCTTCGATCATCTCACACGAGATGTGGCTGCAGATCAGGGAGGATGAGCAGACAACGAACACGCGGTTCAGATAGCAGCGGCGGCAGGCCGCGGAGATACGACAGATGACCAGGGGCACATCTCATCTTGGCAGCGGAGGCTTCGACACCTTTCACTATGAGTTTGTGAGTTTCCAATCCAATCCTAGCTATGGCGTTTTTTTAAAACGCGACGAATCATGTATTCTTAATTACTTTGGTTTATGTATAAAATCAGAATCTTGCAATGCATCGAGCCTCGACACGCCAAGAGGAGACATATGGATATTGGAGAGGCATTTATGAAGTATTAAATGATCTTGCTGCCGCCGCCGCAGGAGAGCCTATAGACTCGGAGCCCTTAGAGTCTCGCTGATTGATTGAGGTGAGACATTAATATGTGTGAGTTGATTTAATTAATTAAGTATATGTGAAGTAATATCAATACTAATTTTGTGACTTGTCCTTTTATGTGCAGGTTGTGATGCAGAGTCGTCAATGGATTTCTATATATGTTTTGTGAGACACAGACACATATCTGTGTCTCTTTTTTGTATAGACATGGTTATGGTTATTGTTTAGACATGGTTTTATTGTTTTGTTTATGGTTATTGTTCTTGTATAAACATGGTTATGGTTATTGTTTTGTTTATGGTTATGTTTAACTTTATGGTTATGGTTATGGTTATTGTTTTGTTTATGGTTATGGTTATCATTATGGTTTTGATCAATATGGTTATGGTTATGGTTTTGCACGAAGTTCGTTATATATGAAGTTCGTTATGGTTATAGTTTTAATTTGGTTATGGTTTTGCACAAATTTCGTTTCATTTCTTTCATTTGCCTTAAATCTCATGTGAGATCCTACATGGATATCATGTAGGAGGCTGTGTATAATTATTCTAGGATTCATTTTTTTTCATTCTAGAAAACAAGAGTACTTCAATCTTGCATTCCAAAAGACAAGTTTTAGTACTTTTCTATTCTAGAACACAAGATTGCAACAATCTTGTATTCTAGAGTACAAACATATAACGCACGTCTATTCTAGAATACAAGCTTGCAACGTATGTGTATTCTGGAATACAAGTTTGTAGCACATGTGTATTCTAGAATACAACTTTGTAGCATAGGTGTATTCTAGAATACAACTTTGTAGCATAGGTGTATTCTAGAATACAACTTTGTTATGCTCTTCTAATCCAAAACACAACGAGAAGGGTTTTCTCCCTCCAGAGGTCGTATCTAGGTATGTCTTTTTTTATCTTCATCTCCATCTTTGTGTTCTCAATCTCCTTGTTCTCTAGTGAGTTTGCTTTATCTTCATGTGTGTACTTTGCATGGCTGTCATGTGCAAATTGTTTTTGCATTTTCGCACGCGTGCATGGAATTTACATGCAGTTTTTGGATCCGGAGCTTGGATTTGTATATTCAGCATTCAGAGAGGTGTCCTGGGGTTTTAAAAAAGCATTGAAATATGAGAGATTATTTTATCTTCTTTGTTTCATTTTTTATAATTTTAACACTCGTGTATTATAAAAAAGAAGTGTATTCTAAAGTTGTATTTTGGAAAAGAAATCCAGTGCAATCTTTTATTTAAAAATACAAGAAGCTTGCACACATGTATTCTAAAATACAAGGAGCTGGCATGCATGTATTCTGGAATACATTTGTGTTGCAAGTTTGTTTTTCAAACCAAAAATTGACACACTGGTCGTTAGTTAGTTTTTTAAAATCAAATGAGTTGTATATAAAAAAATAAATATTTATTTTTTAGAATACACTAAATAAACATGCCATGAAAATTGCTTCAAAATTGTTTTCATTGTTTTTTTTTTGTCAAGCAACACTTTCAAAAAAGAAATTTGTATTCCAGTATACAAGTTAATGATACGTCAGTTTAAAAAGCTCAAAATTAATGCTTTAATGTACTAGATTTAACAATTTGGTTAAAATGTTTTATTTAAAATGGTTTAAGGCATTCCAAATAAATAAAATGCTCTAAAACTTACAAAAGCTATACTTTAAATTTTTTGAGATAATATTGAACCATTTTACAGGTTTAAAAAAGTCTTAAATACAAATTTAACATTTTTTTGCAAAAAATAAGATGTTTCTTGCTAATAAATAATCAAACTCAGAAAGTTTTTTTTTTGTTATAAACAAATTGTGCAACAATAAAAAGCTAATATATCAAAACATGAAATTAAAAATCATACCTGAAAATAAACGATGGAGCAAAAAGTGTTGTTTTGCAAAAACATGCTCTAAAGATCAAATGCACAAAACTCTAAGAAAGAGTGACTCAAAATAATACTTTGAGATCCTTTTTAGGGCATAAATATTTTTTTATTTTTTTATTTTTTAAAAACTACATTTAAATAGGATAAGAAGTGTCTAGGACTGCTCAAACTCATTATAACAAGAGCCCAAGCTAAAGACTTTCTTTGTGGAATCATTTTTAATTTGGTGGCTCAAACATGTCATTTTCAAGCACTTCTGAATCTTTTCACTTACCTTCTTCCTTAATTACACCACCAACGAAGAATAATAGTTCTAGCAGTGAAGATGCAATTAGCCAAAAGGTTTCAAGAAACTCCAGACATGGAGTTGGATAGCGCTTTTGGTTCTCAAGGCAATGTTGAAAGTGTCGACAATTCAAACTCTACTCTGAGCAGAAAAAAAGATTACTCAAAGGAGCAGCTGTGAAAGAAACTTGTCGAGAGTATTGCTGTGCAAAAAATTGTTTAAGAAGTTTAGGCTTCAACAAAATCAAGCAAGAAAGAGAGATATTCTTTGATGAAGCGATCTAACCAAAATAGTTTCTTACGTGCATCAATTGGGATAACGTATGAACACACAAGATATACAGTTTTGGATGAAATTGTATGTAGAAGATGTTTTGTGAAAGTTTTTTGCTTCAGCAATCAGCGTATGATTTTTTTTTTAGCACATTCAAGATATGGAGAGGAGGTTATGCAGTGCTCATATAAAGCACGTGATACTCCACAACTATCATATTTAAAGAATTGGTTGGATGTATTTGTGGGTTACAATGGCAAAAATCTTCCGGATTGTAAGTTTACACAATTATCGGATAGCTTTACAAAGATAGAGGTTTACAATCTTTATGCTGAAACTCTCAAGGAACGAAACATGCCAATTCTTTCTCTTTGCTCATTTCTAAGAGTTTGGAGAAAACACTTCTCCCATGTAAAGATTCCAAAAAAAAAAAAGAATGGGTGTGTGTCAAATTTGTGTTGAATTAAAAACAAAGCGAGACACAGCCAAAACATCAAAACAAAAAGGTAAGCTTGATTTGGATTTTGAAGTTCAACTATAAATTTTTGGATCATTCTATCCAATAACTAATACTGTTCTTTTGTTTTGAAGATCCTATTCAACTTGCACTCAAAATCCACCGAGAACAACAAAGTGCAAAGCGACAAAAGCTAGCAAAGCATAGGAAAAAGTGTCTAGAGCACAAAGATCAATACTTGGGATTGGTCATTGATGGGATGGATCAGAAGAAGATTTTACTGCCTCATTTTTTACGTGCTCCAAAAAATCTCAAAGAAGAAAATTTTGTGCAGCTACATGTGGTTGGAGCACTTATCTTCAATGGTGTCATGACATCCAAAGTTTTCATCAACTTACCTAATCTACATAACGATCCAAACCTCACAGTCACTGTGATCCAAAAGATTTTGAATGAGTGGGAAGGAGAATTACTAGGAACATTGTACGTGCAACTTGACAACACAGCTCAAGAAAACAAGAATCAAGTGTTGATAGCTTACTTAAGCATGCTAGTGGAAAAAGAGTTTTTAAGAAGGTCAAACTTGGTTTTTTATTAGTGGGACATACTCACGATTAAATTGACCAAATGTTCAATAGATATTTAGTGAAGCTGGCAAAGAAAAGTGTATTTGACCTTCTTGAAATTTGTGAAGTCCTTAGAGAATCTTAGGAGCCTCAACCAGAAGTACATGTTCTTAAAGGAACATATGATTTCTGTGAGTTTTCCATTGGTGGAGATTTAGGTACATCATCCTTTGTACAACTAAATGATCATAGTTTTCAACATCCATTCAAGATGAAGAAGAAAGATGGTGAAACTTGACTTTGGTGCAAGAAGTATTCTAACACAGAATCATGGATCCTGCTGATGGTTTAAAATTCATATCAATTGTTCCAGAACAGCAGATTGTGCCATCTAGATACATGCTATTAGGATCAACAAATGAATCGGCAAAAGCTCTAAAGGAGAATCGAAGCATCAATTATTTGTAGTGCTTAGATGAAATCAAAGACATAGTACAAGCATCACACGTATACTTTCCAGCATGCTCGATGGAGTGGTGGTTTAGTTTTTTTGAGGAGAAAAAGCCATTAATTGAGGGCCTCGAAAGTGAGACAACTGAAGTCATAAAATTGGATCCATTTTTTTGGCGCGTGCGTCGATCAAACATTATTCCTAACGATAATGTTATAGAAGGTGGAAATCAAGGGACTCAATTAACAGAGGACTGGGAGCAATTAGTGCACGGAGAGACTCAAGAAGCTTATGTCGGTGCAAGAAAAACAACACAAAGACGACAACAAGAGAAATAGATCTGGGAGGGGAATGTGAATGGGTTGGCTGTGGGTGTCATGATTGCTGTGTTAGCATCAGATGATGAGAGTGGTTGTCTAATTTGGATAGCCAAAGTCATCAAGATCATGAAGAAAATCAATGTATTCATTCGATTGATGTTCACTAATACAAAGCGATTGGAGAAGATGCAATTACCAGTAGGTACTATCCTAAAGTGATCAATGTGAACAAGAAGAAGAAAAAGGAAAGTAGAGAATGATGTATCGATAATCTAAACTTGGAGAACGTGGAAATTCTTGTTTATGGTTTCATCTTGAAGAAGTCTGGTCATCTTTGTCAACAAACCATGAAAATTCTGATGGAAAAAGCTCAAGGATTGTGATTGAAAGCCTTGAGTCTTCAATTGTAAGCTTTCAAGGATGTAATTGTTTTTCTAGTGGAATGTTGTGTAATTTTTTTAGAAATATTTGCAACCTTTTTGTCTCAAAAAACTTTCTTTATTGACATTAGTACAAAGAATTGAAGTTTTTTTGGTAGAGTTCACTGTCATTTTTTGAAGTAGCTCCCAAAATTGATGTTTTTTTTAGTTTTTTGACAACTTCTCGTCAAATTAAAGGTGAGGTGTAGTTTTTGCAATTTAGGTGTACTTTTTGATGACCAAGTGTTTTGTGCAACAACACAACGTAAAGCCTCCTTTTGGCCCTTTATGGCCTTGTCTGCAGCTCTTGTCTGCAACTCTGAACACTAGAAAAGAACAAGTGCACCTTCAATTCAACTACCCGATCATTATTTCAACCCCAACAACCCCTCCCCACCGCCTTGACATCAGCCCCAATTATATTGAGTTTTTTCTTAAAGCAAAAAGGACACCTCTTATTAAATCATAACACTAAGTTCAATAATTTACAAGACTGAGAGATCACATTGAAAAGAATGTACAAGATTGAGAGGCAATTCAACATATATTTTATTACTTTTCAAAAGTTTAATTTACATCATACATTTGAGAAGCTCATAATTTTCTTTGCCATTTTGTGGCGCCTCTCTAGCGCACATAATGCAACTCCCGGGCTAGGAGGGAGTGCGCTATAATGCAACTCCCGGGCTAGGAGGGAGTGCGCTATCGCCCGAGGGTCAATTGAGCCGATGGAAGCATGTATCCCTATTTGGGAAAGCGCTTTGCCATGGAATCCAATGCCAAATGTTGTGCATACAAGGGATCTATGCACTAGGAACACAAGATACGCAGTTTGGGAAATGGTGCAGAAACACAAAACCTTGCTCAGATCTTTCAACGACCATGTCATGAAATGGTCTTGGGGAGTAAATTCATTGCACACAATGGAAACATTTCCAGAGGGAAGTTTTCCTATGTAATGTGCAAGGGAAGACTGAGGTCCAAAGTTCGTTTGCTTGTGGACCGTCCGTGCTTCAAGCTCATCAACCTCTAGGACGTCCTATCAAAAACCACTCAAGGGTACTTGCATAGAAAATCCTTTTATCAGCAAGAGAAATTTTCTTGAAAGAGTATTGTTTAATATTGGACTTCATGAGAGGAATGTGGTGATTGAGATAGACCCCAAGAGGTCATCTAATGGAAATAAAGTTTCCAAAAAAGCTTCTATTAGGGGGGTAAAGACAAAGACCTTCCTAAGATTCCATGGTAAATTAGGTAGGGATGGTGCATCCAAGGTCTAGTACAACAATGGAAGACCGATGTGAAGGAACATGGAGCTAATGAAAGACAAGAAAATAAAAAGGAAGGAGCTTGATTTCAAAGGCATCTAGTGCACTATCTTAAGGAAAATTGGACGCGAGTGCATAGTATGCTCATGCACTCATCCATGCCCATACCAATGCTTTCTCCAAGTCATGCATAAAGACATACTCCTCCCCATCCACTACCACTAAGGAAAAGCGGTTGATTTCTACTTGTAAGATAGCCTCTTCCATAAATGGTGCATCCTCCAGAGTGTCACTAATACTAGCCACAATGATGGATTTTCCAACCACCTCCTCAACCCCCCTAGGGTACTCGAGTCAAAGTGCCTGCCTTCTACTATATGGTTCATGGGGACACCTCCTGCTCCTTGGTGTCTTTGATGAAGGACCCAACTTGAAGGTGTGGTAGGCAGAGATCCTCTAAATCAAGTTCCTTACTCACAAAGAAGATGAATGTTTCCAGCCGAGAAAGGTACTCCACCCCCAATTTGCGCTTCTTGAGCATTGGTACCCCTGGGGCCTACTCATCCAAGAAATGGCCTACGTCGATGGAAATTTCTTGGAACCGTCTCAACCACTTGGAGAATAGGAGATCACCTTTTTGTATGTAGCAGAAGAGATTGCAAGGCACCTAGGTCCATGCATGTGGGGAGATAGATATGGCATATTTATGATGTGCTCCTCCATGAACGCTAAAATCTCGGCAAATGCATCCATGTGGAGGAAAACTGTGGCGTCAAGGTGGGGGATACGAGTGATGAAGGTGTGGAGATCCAATTTACGTTTTTAGATGGTGTCCTTGAGAAAGAGGGTGATGCATGATAAAGGGGTGGATGTGGGTGCAGATGTAGAGGGTATGGAGGCATCCATATCTAGTCCGGGGTGTATAGAGAGAGTGGAAGAGCTCAAGGGTTGCGAAAGTGAAAGGTTTGAATGAGTTATGCAACCCCCATTTTATAATGGTGCCTTTTAAAAAAAAAGATACTTTTCCCAAAAAAAAAAAGACACTTTTACCAAAAATGAACTTTCATCTCAATGTGACGGGTAGATATCAATAATAACTAAAGATGGTTCTAAAATAAATTGTAAGATGACCATTGTAGAGTGAAAAATTATATTCAAAGTCTTAAATTTTCTGAAGAAAAGCAAATTGATTATAAAGGGGATTGTTTCCAAAAATGCAAGAGCTACAAAGCTATAACAACGATTGCATAGTTCCATCCATGCCCCAATCCTCTTGGACCTTCATTTTGTCTTCCATTCTCTTTCCAATCTGCGAACATTCTTAACAATAAGTAGGCAATGATTGTTAAACTTTTATGGAGTGAAAATTGGTGGAAGGATTCTAACCTTGTGCCCTTGTAGACAAAATTGTGCTTGTTGAAGGTCCTCAAAACCCATAATAGCCAAATGTTCTTGCACATTACTGAGAGTTCAATGCTTGTTCACTTGGACAACCTCCAAAGCAATGTTGCGCATCCTCATTGCAATGTCAAAGCTTGCAATAGATCCATCTACACTCTATAAGGGAGTCCACACTCCAAGCTTGCACATCAAATGATCATAGTGAAATCATATGTAGAAGGAGATGCGGGATTTTAATTAGCGCATCCGAATACATGATGCTCCAACCTTACAACGGTACCTATCCCCATTGTGCATGCCCTCCACAAAATTCCATTCCTCTTCTAAAAGCCTCCCTAAATCCTCATAATGCACATCTTTACATACAAGCATTGTGGTAGTCTCCACAAATTCAAATTCTTTGAAGATATGCACAAAACAGTGAATAGGCAAACACCAACTCAAGCCCACATACCTAGAAGCTTTAGAACATTTCATTGGATATCTATTATCATCATTTGCTTGAAAGATGCTACCAACCACAAAACTTGTTGTGGCCACTCCAGTTTGGTTGGGCAAAGATGTGTGAAAATTGTTGCTCCGATATCCACATGTAAAACATTAAATGTGCCGGAGAGGCTATGTAGTGGTTGCTCCTCCACCAATGTGGATGTAAATATGACTATAAATGCATGGCAAATCATAATTATGAATCCATAAGAACATTCCACTATGATTTCACACCCAACTTTGTATTCTCAAAACATGTACTTACAATGTGTTGGAAATCGAGCTGGTTGTTGCAATTGCATGCTTGACATTGAGAAAACATGTTGCACAATGGCTACGGTCCCTTTGTATTTGCGACTCTTAAGGCCATGGAGATTTCCTTTCCAATGATCCCAGTTTTCATGATTTTGTACATGGTGAGGGCCAATAGCAGATGGATGCATGTATACCTAAGCACCTTTGGTGAACTCTTGTGGCACAATGGCTACGGTCCCTTTGTCTTTGTGATTCTTGAAGCCATGGAGATCCAATGATCAAAATTTTCATGATTTTGTACACGGTGAGGGCCAATAGTAGATGGATGCATGTATACCTAAGCACCTTTGGTGAACTCTTGTGGCACCCACTCACCATCTATGCCTCTTATGTTGTGGCATGCAAGTGCTGTGACCTCATCCTTTGGCCTCCTTTGCAGAGTAGAGTAGGTCATGGGTGAACAAAGTAAATTAGGAAGAGGAGGAGGAACTTGCTTGTTGCTACAATGTAGGTGGGAGAAAGTGAATGAATTTGCTTGGTGTGCCAATGGGGAGGTGATAGTGACAGAGGGGGGGGGGAGGAGTGTGATGGCAATAGAGATAGCAGAAGGTGGATGGCCCTTGCTTGGTGTGGCAATAGAGTGGGAGGGGAGGAGAGTGGAGCTTCCTTGCTATGACAATGGAGATGGTGTAGAGAGAGACTGTTGGAGTAGAGGGTGAGTGTGATGGTTGCAACCAAGGAGGGGTTGGCAAAGGGATTCTAGAGAGAGAAAAACATTTTTTGCCTGAGGAATAGTTTTGGGGGGGCTTTGGATAGTAAAAAATGATGTTTCAAAAGGTTTTGAAATTTTTGAACTTTAGGGTTTTTTGGTGCCAAAAAATTAGGTTTAGGGGTTTTTTAGGAAAATAAGATTTGATTTTTGAAAATTTTAAAAAATTTGCAAGTTTTTGAGTTTCTTCAAACCTGGATAAAAAAGGAGGGAAACTTGGAGGTTCCACATGCCCCCCCCCCCCCCTCCTCTACTCCCCACTTTGTCACTAGGTAAGAGGCCATTAAGAAATGTAAGACTACTTTGTCCCCTTACTTTTTTGAGGGCATAGACTGTGTCCATCACCCTCTTCTCATTGGCTGACCTCTAATTAACCTTAATCCCAAACGGCTCCTAGAGGGTCCATATTTTTCCTAATGGTTTGAAGGACCCAAAGTTCCACAATTGATCAATTCAATACACTTTTCTACCTGGGGTATTGTTGGTACATGATAATGGCATGTATAATTAAAATTGGTATCACAAATACTCGAAGAAGAAATCCTATATTTTTCATCATCTATAATGTTTAGAGGGGTTTCATCATCCTCTCATGCATCATCATCATGTGCGCCATGATCCTCATCGGCTTCAACATTGTCTTTGGCACACTCAACATCCACAAACGGATTAATTTC
Source organism: Adiantum capillus-veneris (assembly GCF_014529385.1). NCBI lineage: Eukaryota > Viridiplantae > Streptophyta > Polypodiopsida > Polypodiales > Pteridaceae > Adiantum > Adiantum capillus-veneris. The sequence continues at coordinate 35,910,343 of NC_140942.1, read as the reverse complement.
TCCAACATTGTCTCCCCCCCTCTTTGATGGTCAAAATACGTAGCTTCTTTAACTTTGCTATCATCCGTGTTTTCTACATTATCATTGTTTTCGTTTTCATCACCATCCTCTCCACTGCTTTGTTGCTCATCAATGTCAAGATTGTTAAGATCTTCCTTTTTTGTATCATCCAACTCCACTACTTGTCTTGCAAGTGATGCTTGACTTGCATCACGCCACTCCTTCAAGGACAGTTCTCTCTCCAAAAGAGCACAACATTGAGATTCTAACTCCATTGCTTTAAAATCATATTTATATAGAGCAATGGCACTTCTCTTCTTTAACATGCTTTGCTCCAACACAACTCCACTGCAAATGTTTTTTTAGAACATAGCTCTGGTCAGGACAAAACCCTATGATAAGGCCATCAAAGAATCTTTTGTCAATAAATTTGTCATCTTGCCACAAGAGCCTGAGAAAAAAACTCTCTTTTTATGATCCTTGTCAATCGCCTCAAACCTATCTACCTTGCCAACAAAAAGAGCAACCATTGCAGTAGAGGTGAAAAGAAAGCCATTCACTCACGTGCTTGTAAGAAATTATGCTGAATCTATTCCCTTTTTTGTCCAAGTTATGTAGTGCTAGCAAGCTCCACACCCTGTGGCATGTATCTCTCTAGATATTTATAATTGAAAAACTATTTTCAATATTATTTTACTGTGCAATAGCTCAGTAGTTTTTGCTTGTCCTTTATGATGTATTCATTCGATACCATTTCTGTGTCATAGGGCAAGAGAAATTGCAGTTAGTTGCCCTGCATGATTTGAATTATGCCATTGCATGCAAAGCCATACGAAAGCGGCGTACTGCCAAGGCTAGACAGCTACAAAATGAAAAAGCCGAGATTGAGAAGCGCCTGGCTAGCTATCTTAAATGCTTAATGAAAATTAATGAGTACTTCAATTATGTTCATCCCTCAGGGGAAGTTATTTTTGATGAGTGTATGCACTGCCAGACCCAATATGCGTGCCAAATCCATTGCCAGACGAGGGGCACGCTTTAGTTCTTGATTTAAATGGCCTTCTTGTTCAAGTTCTAGAGCCAATGCACGGTGACATTCCCCCTAAACATGCAGGGAAAATGATAAAGTACAATGTGCAAGATAGGAGGTATGCATTTTTTTGCAAAGACAGCCACAAATTTTTGGATTGGTGCCTCTGATTTTTCCATGTGTATATCGGGAGCACCAGCATGGCACCTAAAGTGAATGCAATATTAGAAACAATGTTCAAAGAGCAGCGGGCTAAGATGAGAAGTGTTTTTACACAGAGTCATTGTAGTGGCCAACCTTAGCAGATATATAATAAGCTAGTATTCTTGAAGGATTTGTCCCAAGGCTACCCTTGTTGCTTGTAATAACTCCTACCTGTGATTGGATAGGCCTTGAGGGGTCCAATGAGCTTCAAGCATGAGCTACAAGGGGGGTCCAACCAAAGAAAGCTAGGGGGTTGCTTGAGGGGTATACTCTCCCACACACACTCCCACACACCTCATTGTGCATTGTGAAAAGTGCAAGAGATCCCTCTCCTTCTCCAAGCAAGTAGAGGATGAGAGCCTACACCAACACTCTTGGCTAAGGAGTGCGAATCCAACCAAGAGCCATGCTTCAATGCTTAAGCTTGCCATCTTCATTACTATGCTATTATGTATGCTAGCAAGAAGAGTGATGATAAGTGAGGAAATAATTTTTTCTTCTATGAAATGTCTCTTCTTCCTCTTCCCTACCCTTATTCCCTGCTAGCTCTCTCCACCTTCGAAGGTGTTTGAGGTCTTGGGATAGTTAAAGCTTTCCACAAATTTTATGTTATTCTTGTGATGCATGAAGCTTTCCATCTTCATTGCATCACCTAGGTCACAAGGAACACAAATATTTTATTGTAACAAGTCTCTCTTAATGGGACAAATCATAATAGAAATGCCCATTGGAGGGGGGACCGGCTCCACATAAATACGGTCCTCAAGTGCTGTCATGTTCTCTAAATTCTCTCTCTTGCAAAAGTATTGTTCATGCCAAGTTAACTAATTTCTATATCTATGTCGTTATCTTCAATTATGCTCACCCGCTATGCTCACAAAGTAATTTCTCAAGAGTACTCTCATTACTTTCCGCTACTCTCAAGTTGATAGGCCACCTCCAATACATTGGTATCAGAGCATTTGGTTTCTCTTTTCTTGATTAAGAAGAGAGGTCCTTAAATAGCCTAAAATGGTTGACGTTGTTAATTGTAATAGGGTAAGTGGAAATGGGATTTGTTATTGGTTTCATTGAGCTCACTATGTGGGATATGGTGCACACCTTTGGATCTTTCAACTTAATAATGGAGCCTTTTTAGATTTGCCTATGGCTTTACCATTACTGAGCCATAAGAATTACGAAAGGAGCTAGACCTTGGAAACTCTGCTATGTTAGACCTACTCTACTACTCTCTATAATTAACCACTTCAAGCCGTGGGTGTAGCTACTGAAGAGACAATTTTCAAAGGCTAAGAGGAGTGTCAACTAAGGTTTTGGATTGCCAAAGCAGACACTAAGTACATCATGATGACCTTCGTATGTGAAGTCATCATAGGCGGCTGCTTCATCTTCCGGCTCAAAATCTGACATAGCCTCATCAGGTAATGGTAGTAGAGTATGACAATCCCAAGGCTACACGTGAGCTTTATTGACGCAACGATTTCATCTTCTGTGCATGCATGCATCACAAAAGCATGCCAAGGCTCTTGTTGCAAGGGCAATTGGATCCCTAGGGTTGTGGCCATGAAAAGCATGCAGAGAGAGAGTTTTTGCCACAATGGCACAATTCCACTTCACCTTCCTGTTCTCTTCCCCCTCTTAAACCTCCCAAAACAAACGGGTAGATTCCCTTTCTTTTTTAAGGATAGTGTGAAGGTGCTCCTTGTAACAACATGTTGTCTTGGCAATAAGCAACCACATCAGTTGCACAACGCAAAATAGCTCCATTAGGTTTTAGATGTTCATGGGTCAAGGTTCTTTTCACAACTACTCCTGCACCATCATGCTCTCCCTTGCCGCGCCCTGATCCAAAGAAGAAGCAGCTCATCCCCATCTCTGTGAGACCACCATATCTTGCAACGAAGTAAAAAGGCCTGGCTCCCTTGAACTGTGAGGCCACACCATCAAACCACACCCAATGTTGCTTAGGAGTGACACCCTCTTGTTGTAACCAGTCACAGTGTAGCATGAAGCAGTGTTGCACAAACAATGTGTCGTGCACCTTGTCATCTGATACAAAGAAGTGGATGGTTTTGACTACCTCCCTTGCCCTATGGTATTATGTTATGTGTAAAAAAATGGTTACTTGACTAGAGTGCCAATGCATTGGCTGAATCTCATTGTTTTCCTTGAAGGCATAATTCTCTGCAAAATCAACAACTGACATGACGACATTGTCCAAAAACCAAAGGAGGCAATCCTTGAATTGTTGTCCTTGCTATCGAGCCACATAGTTATGAGTGATAAAGAGCTCCAACTTGGTCTTCAAATGTTGAAGAAACTCCTAGCACTGCATTTCTTTGTGCAAAAGATCTTTTCTTTTGTTACTATTTCCATGCTTGTCTTAAGCTTGTACATTTGCAAATACTTTCACATTAATACTATTACCTGGCTTTGCTGTCTCCAAGCAGCATAATTCCAACCTATTCACTCCACATGTCAAACACTATGCCATCAGGCATTCCCTTCTATGGAAAACTGCATCTGTGGGCTTTGGACAGAGAACACACTCCCACAGATGTGTGACACCTTTGAAGTGTGATGTGAAGCCAAGCAACCCTTGCTAATGTTCTCACCTGGGGCACAAATACTGCATATACAGTTACAACCTACTCTATGTAGCCCAAAAGCACAAGAGCGCATGTGGTTCAGTGTGTTCTTCAAAAAAGACATTTGCACATAGTATTCACAACAACATGTGTATCTATCCTTCAGCCGCCTACAAAAGAATGGCTTCAACATCTCAAACATTCTCATGCCAATCTTGAAATCTGGATTTTTTTCCTTGAATCTACGAAAGAACTCAACGTGCAACATCCAAATGATGATCAATATTTAGATTGCTAACTAGGACATCCAACAATTTCATGAAAACAAATCATAGTGTTAAATAGCACAATCAACATCCTAATGTGCATGCAACAACATCTTAACTAACATAAAGAGTGTTAGTTAGCATATATCTTTTGTTTACTAGGTAACTTTGTATGCTAGGTAGAGCACAAGGCATTCTAGCTGGCACAGACCATATGCCCCGGGGAGGTCACCTAATAAAAATGTAACCTATCACGTGAGTTCAACAGAAGGGTATTTAAAGGTCTTGAAACTTACATAAATATATATACAAAAGGACATTATTTTTTCAAATTTGAAACAAACCTTCAGATTTTTAAAGAAAAGAGTGCATTATATTCTTAACAAAATTCACAGATATGGGTTTTAAAAACATGTCTTGAACGCACGTGATATGATAGTTTTACACATAGTGAACCCCCCGAGCCATATGCTAACTAGCATACTCATTAGGACACCCATCATGCTGTTGAGCATACTAGGTGTTAACTAGCAGAAATTATGTTAATTAGCATACATCTTGTGCTGACTAGCTAACTCTGTATGCTAGGTAGAACACAAGGCCTGCTAACTAGCATACTCCATATGCTAACTAGCATACCCAACCCAACTAATAGTTCTTACTAGCATAATCCTTGTCTTAAATAGCATATCCATCATGCTAGTGAGCATACTAGTTGTTTACTAGCATAAGTGGTGTTAACTTGCATACTTTTTGTGTTGACCAACTAACTCTGTATGCTATTTGGAACTCAAGGCCTCGTAACTAGCATACTCCATATGCTACCTAGCAAACTCCATGTGCTAATTAGCATAATCACTTTCTGTTAGACAATGACTTATCGTGCAATTGAGCATACTAGGTATGTAACTAGCATACTAGGAATGTTAACTAGCATACCAGGTATGTTAATTAGCATACATATTGTGTTAACCAACTAGCTCTGTATGCTATTTAGGACCCAAGGCATGCTAAATAGCATACTCTATATGCCTATTAGCACAATCCATATGCTAACTAGCAGAGTCCATATGCTAACTAGCAGAGTCTATATGATAACTAGCATACTCCATGTGCTAACTATCATACTCACTATGCTAATTAGTATACGCATTAGGACACCCATCATGCTATTGAGCTTACTAGTTGCTAACTAGCATACATGATGTTAATTAGCAGGCATCTTCTGCTGACTATCTAACTATGCTAGGTAGAGCATAAGGAGTGCTAACTAGCATACTCCTTATGACAACCAACATACTCCATATGCTAAATAACATACCCAACCCAACTGCTAGTTCTAACTAGCATAACCCTTGTCTTAAATAGCATACCCATCATGCTAGTGAGCATACTAGGTGTTAACTAGCATAAGTGGTGTTAACTTGCATACCTTTTGTGTTGATCAACTAACTCTGTATGCTATTTAGAACTAAAGGCCTGCTAACTAGCATAATCTGTATGCTACCTAACAAACTCCATATGCTAACTAGCATAATCACCTTCTATTAAACAACATACTTATCATGCAATTGAGCATACTAGGTATGTAACTAGCATACTAGGTATGTTAACTAGCATACCAGGTATGTTAATTAGCATACATATTGTGTTAGCCAACTAGATCTTTATGCTATTTAGAACCCAAGACATGCTAACTACCATACTCCATATGCTAACTAGCATAGTCAATATGCTAACCAACACAGTCCATATGTGCTAACTAGCAAAAATCTACACTTCAATATACTATTGATGAGCATATACAAGTTACTAAGCCCTAGAGATGCAATGCATGAAATGCATAAGTTATGGCAGAAGTATTTGATTGATCACCTGAGGCTCGTCTAGGAGGTGCACAAGGTGTTTTATGTACCCTTTCCTCCCCATCCTCTTTCGACAAACATCCTTCTTGTTTGGTGAAAAGCGAGTTTCCCCTTTCCAAAATGTGTAGACCAATTACTTAATTTCATTTCTGATAGTTCTATGATGGTGTTGCTTGTGACATGCAACCAATGAAAACAATCGACCATCAACATCAGGCTTCACCTGTTCTCATCTCACCTTGTGCAAGGTGAGACGATTGACATTTAGGACCCTGGCAATTTTTTGCAATAGGCATGTTTTCCTTTGAATTCAACATCATCTACAATGCTACATTCTTCAAAAACAACTCCTCATTGGAGGTTGGCTGCTTGACGATAACCAGTGTGCTGCGGACATTGGAGACAATTGCGATCTATATAGCATCCTCCTCCTCAAGAGACTCATCATGGATCACTTGAATATGCGAATGTTGAGCAACAAGATTCCAAATTTCCCTCTTTTCTTCTGTACTATAACCTTCAGTCCTACTCTTGAAAGCTCTCACAATCTCGGAGGAGATTTTCTTTTTCTCCTCATTGTTGAGGGCATGATGTTGTCACTCAAATTTCATATGGTTGTTGTTTCCTCTTTCTTACTCTCTCATACTCCTTGATTACAGAAAGAGCTAGATCTTGGGAGTTCAATTGATTGCATGTAGTGGCCCTCTTCTACTTTTGCCTGAGAGCTGTAGACGTGCATAATATGTAACTTACTTAAAATCACTTAAATGTTTAACTGTCAACACTTGATGTTGTAGTACACACATACTATGAACAAATGCCCTCACAAAACTATAGATGTGACCAACAAAACCAATGACTTCACTTGGAGTGGGTGGGCTACACATAAAATTTGCTTACCATCACATTACAGTACGACTCCATTTCTAGCATTAGAGCTAGTGGCAATAATGTTGGCTTCTGGTTCTCCATTTCAGTAGGTCTATGTCAGAACAATAGAAAGAGCTCAGCTTTGACAACTCATCTCTCACGCAGGATTCCCGGTGCAAAAAACCAGAGAGAGAGAGAAAGAGAGAGAGAAAGAGAGAGAGAGAGAGAGAGAGAGAGAGAGAGAGAGAGAGAGAGAGAGAGAGAGAGAGAGAGAGAGAGAGAGAGAGAGAGAGAGAGAGAGAGAGAGAGAGAGAGAGAGAGAGAGAGAGAGAGAGACTCCCCACGTCGTCTTCAGTAACTGAAAACAGAAGCACATGAGGAGGGAAAATGATTTTTTTATGGAACATTTGAAATTCAAAAGACTTGCCCATCCGTTTTCAATATGCTAACAAGCACAAGTAACTAGTACTGTCCGGGACAACATATTCAGTGACACGTTAATATGCATCTACCCATACATAAGATCGTATACCTTTGGGCATGTTTTTCCACATGGTTTTTTCCCCATTGGTCATCAAGGTATCCAGACCCTAATGTAATATTTTACTTTTTTCATACGTAACTCAAGCCACATGAGCTTCTTATTAAACCTATATATCTCAATTCTTATACTACAAATCCACTAGTTAATACAAAAAGTTATAGCACTTTAGATCAATAAACATTCACTTCCAACAAAAAAAGTCTCCAAGTGCGGGCAAACAAGGCAGCACACAGGGACGTGCACTGAAATCGGATGGTGGGAGTGTTAACCTGCGAGGTTAACAGTGGCCAACAGATCACTTAAATAGGCTAGTTACTATTTTTAGTAAATTCTCATAATGCCAGATGATGCATATGCGAAGTAAAGATGATGATGAAGCGAACACAAGCAAGAGATGCAGAGAAGACATGGAATTAACGATTATTTATGAAGTTACGGTCACCAACAGTCACTTAAGTTCTTATGATTTCCCATCAAATGACCGCAAGTGCGGGTTGTAATTATGTTTTGGGCACATCACGAGCTACAAGCTGTAAACATGGTGCTATATTTAGAGCCTAGACAGTGCATATATTAGGTTAAGTGAGTCTGGACATTTGGACGCCTGGCCACTTCTAAAAATCCAAGTGAGTATATAAGTCAAAATTCACAATGTGAAGGGGACTCTTATGCATTTGAGATAGGCTTTGTGAAGAAGGTGATGGCTATGGAGTTCTTGAGCTCTCCACTCTCGCACAGGGACTATTCAGCTTTGTGCAAGAGCTAAACTCTAACCTCTACTCTCTCAATTACTCATCCTTGTAATATTTTTCTCGATTAATGAAAGATTAGTGGCTGATTTTAAGGTCAAGTGCTCTCTTTAATCATGTTTCTCTCTTGTTAAGTATGCTAATCTATGTTCCTTGTGTGCTTGATTAAGAGTAGGATTAGTGATTGATTAGTGGCCAATGAGCATGATTAGGCTTGTGTGTGAGAGATTAGGCCGAATGTTAGAGTAGTAGTGTGCCTACTCCTCGTAGCATTGTCATTCCTTCTCCATAGCTCACTTTATGTGTAGGTTTCACCTTCTAATCCTCTATGTGGTACGCACAAGCTCTTTGTGTGTTTTCATGCCCTAGCCGGATCATACTCCTCAAATTGACATTATGTTGGTGCCTCCACTATGCTAGGCTGATGCCCCATCACATGGAGAAACTACAATCCCAAAAGAGTGATGCTTTTGCATCAATTCTTATAAAATATTCATGTAATATAGACTCACTTAGCTTTCAAGCATCCCACCCCCTTGTTACCAGTCCCAAAAATAGGTAGCTAGTGTACCACCTATTCATGCATATACCCAAGCAAATGCAAGGGATTATCAATGCAAAGCAGAGATAGATGGGATAAATAAGAATATGGAAATGCAAGATTTCTATACACACTAATGAAAACAAAATCCAAAAATATGCTCATATAGAGAGCTTATTAATAGATGCTAAAGACGATAATCCAATACCAATTGAGCTCTAATAAGACTGTGCAAATGCAAAAGGGAATTTTATTAATCAACTACAAGGGCAATAGAGAGATCCCTAATGATCTAGTATAGAGGGAGACTTATGGAACCATTGGTTCTGGTACTACATGAAAGGATCTAGCTATGGTAGAAACATAAGTTAACCATTTATGGTGAGGTTAGTGCATTACAAAATATTAGGGAGAGCAATTAACATGAATGGAAGTAGAAAAACATAAAGTAGATTGATAATGAACTAAATGGAAGTAAAACATGCATGGTGAGGGAACTGAGTTAAGGACAAAAGATTAGGGAGAGAGATTAACACGAACGGAAGTAGCAAAACATAGAGTAGATTGATAACAAGCTAAATGCAATTGATGACTACAAAGCTGGCTCAAAAGATGAGTTTATGCTTGGATACAATGTAGATAGGACTTCTTTAATAGGCATAGAGAGAGAGAGAGAGAGAGAGAGAGAGAGAGAGAGAGAGAGAGAGAGAGAGAGAGAGAGAGAGAGAGAGAGAGAGAGAGAGAGAGAGAGAACATCTAGTGAAATAAATGACGATGTGGAATGTAGGCCTCTAAAGTAGAGGGGGTTCCCACTAGTTGGTGGTGGCATCAATTATGGCACACACCCCAACAAAAAGTATGTAAATATCGTACATGTATAGGCTTCACAAATAGCCATGTAGACTGAGGAGATGTAAAAGAAATATTTGAATGCTCATAGCGTAAAAAATTTATAACTAGAATATTTTGATGCACCTATCAAAAAGAGCAAAGGCAAAGATTACCAAATTGTGCATTTCTAACCTACACCCACTCATAAGGTGGTCATACTTTCTTATCTTACCACATTTGCAAAAAAATCATAATAATATCAACCACAAAAAGAGAGTTCATAATGATCCTCATAGACCAAGAGAGATTCAAAATGTACACCTGTCATGATACATATGAGAATATAGAACCAATTTCATAGTCCATGAGAACTCATACTTCCCACTAGTGGAATATGTTTCATATATTGATTTTGATACCTCAACCATCCATGTCAGTCTCCTTTGCAAAAACAAAAGTGGATAAACTAAACTTCATGAGATCCATCTCCTAGACCAAATTATTTTCCCTTGTGACTGATAATAAATTTTTGGATATGAAGAACTCTTAATGTGTGCCTTGTATTTGAGGACTTTCACTTGAAACAAAATTGTCGATCTTTGCCTTGAATTTCCTTACCGGGCTGACGCCCAGAACCCCCTCCATGAGAGAGCCTTGGAAGTGTGTGTTTTGAGTTTCTAGATCCTGAGTCTTGCTAGTATATGTTTGAGAAACCCACCTCAATGTACGGATGTGAAAATATTCTCCTTGTCAAACAACAACATCATCATGATCATTGTGTTGAGGATGAACATTGTCAAAATCACCATCATGTTGGAAGGAAGATCATTTTGACCTTCACCAAAATCCAACACATTTTAGCATGGGAAATGGCTCCTTTGATGGGCCTCAAGACACTTTAGGTGCCCAAGATCAATAGTGAATGAGCTATGGTGACAATAGAAATAGGGAAGGTGGTGGGGGGTGGGGTTGTAAAAAGGCAAACACTAGGCTGTAGAAGGATTTTTATTTGGAGCAACAAAATTAGTTCTTTAGTAGAAAATAGGGAACTCCCAAGAATCCCTAAAGAGCTCTATTTCACATAAGTCAATGGTTGGATTTCCTTCTATTGTGTGAGGCCGGATTCCCACAAGATGTTGACCTCCACCTCTCCTCTTTTTTGTGTGGAAGACCTCCTTCCTACACTCCTCTTTGCTTACCTCTCTCCCCGACCACCCCCACTTCCATGCCAATTGCATTGTCATAAAATCTAATATCTAACCAACACAAATGATTTTCTCATATTAAACCAATCATTTGATGTGGGAGAATAAATGGGAACAAGGGTTAAGATATAGACATGTGCTTATAGATCTATCTCAACACGAGGCCAATGGTAAAGGGGCCCAAATGAGAGATGGTCTATCAAAGAGCAAGGCTAACCAATGGAGCATAAGAACTTAGGGAATATGAAGTTCCCTAAAAGGAGAATCTACTTAGGGAACCTCTTCTCCTTCTTCTTCACCTTCCTCCTCTTCCGAGGAAAGCTATGGATTTTCTCCTAGAGAATACAGGAGGGGAGGACACCGCAAATCATACCCTGCATGGTGAAGGTCACAAAAGCTAAAGAAGTTCAAGAGGGAGGAAAGAGTATCTCTTTTCTCACCTATGATGGCACCTTTGGTGCTACCAACAAAGTGTTGGCCTTCATCCAACAATTTGATGTGGCCTTTGGAGACGAGGGCTTCACGTAGTCCTCCAAGCTACATCATGTAGCTATGCACTTCAAAAATTTGGCTGGTCAATGGTGGGCTAGCCTTTGTGGCAAAACGGAAAAGCCCCAAAGACATGGAAAACTCTACGAGTTTCCATCATGAAGCAATTCCTTGCAAACGATGGAAAGGATAAAGTGCTCACTGAATGGCGCAGCTTGAAGCTTCTCTCGCATGAGTGTATCCACAAGTATGTAGACAAGTTTTGGGATTTACATCTCAAGGCGACTGCCTTTCAAAAGATAGACTTTGCCGAGAAAACGCAGCAATTCTGTGTGGGATTACTTGAAGAGATGGCCGAATACATCAACTCCCAACGGCCTGGTTCTATCGTTGAAGTAATCCATCACACCATGGTTGCTTCATGCATCAATTTCCATCAAGGGTCTAGACAAAATGTGAAACTCATGAAAAACAAAGACAAATGATGCAAAGGGGAAAACCAATGCTCAAAACTCTTCCCAAGGCACTTCCAGCAACAACAACAACAATCGGTCCAAGGAGAAGGGAGTTTACAAAGGCAAAAACAAACTCTCTCCTGAAGAGCTTGAAGCTTTTTGCAAGGACCATAAGTGTTTCAAGTGTGAGGAGCAAAGACATGGCTATTTTTCTTGCCCCAAGAAGAATGCTCGCAATGAGACTCCTAGGGCTTTCACCATCTAAGCTCCAAAAGAGGATGTTCATTCCAAAGGATCATCACTTTCCTATGCTTGGGGAAAGGTAAAAGAGCATGATGACTTCATCTTGTTTGACCCTGGTTCTACTCACAATTTCATATCAATGGAGTTGGCCACCAAGCTGGGCATTCAAGCTTTTGAGATGGGAGATGATACCTCTATGGACTTACCTCCAAAATAAGGGGATGCTGACCATCGCATTGAGCTCCTTCTAGGAAGCTCACCACCTAACAAGCCTCCTTATCAAATCTCACAAGCTCAACAAGTGAGGCAAGTACAGGAATTGGTAGACAAAGGGATGGTGAGGCCTAGTTCCCCAGTCCTTTTAGTGCAAAAGAAAGATGGTACATACCATATGTGTGTGGACTATTGAGCACTAAACCATATCACTATCAAAAACAAATTTCCCATGCCTCAGGTAGAAGATATTTTTGATAAGCTACAAGGCTCTACCTACTTCAGTAGGATTGACCTTAAAGGTGGCTATCATCAAATAAGGATAGTGGATGAAGATATCCTAAAGACCGCGTTTCGCACATCGTTTGGTCTTTTTGAAATCTAGTCATGCCTTTTGGCTTGACTAATGCACCAACTACATTCAATCGTCTAATGGATAAATTTTTTAGACTTACCACAAATTCACTAGAGTGTTTTATGATGATATCATCATCTATTCCAAGTTTTTGGAGGAGGAACATAAGCAATATCTCCAAGTGATCTTTCATGCATTGAGGGAGAACAAACCTTTTCTCAACCAAAAGAAAGTAAATTTTTCCTTCAAGAGATTCAATACCTAGGTCATATTATATCTCAAGATGGTATCAGTATGGATCCATCAAAGTTAGAGGTAATAAAAGCATGGCCTAATCCAAGGAATCTACATGAGCTAAGAAGCTTTATTGGTGTGTGCACATACTATAGACGCTTTCTCTCAAATAGCAGGACCACTACATGACTTAACTAAGAAGAACGTTATGTATATATAAATTGCTACGGAGAAAGATGATTTTGATAAGCTCAAAGAGAAGCTTATCTCTCAACCTGTCCTCATGCTTCCCAATCTCTCAAAGCCATTTGAGGTCCAATGTGATGCTTGTGGTGATTGCCTTGGAGCATTTTTACTTCAAGAAGGGCATGCCATAGCATATGAGAGGCGAAGGCTCAATACCGATGAACGAGTCTTGGTAATTTATGAGAAAGAGCTTTTAGTTGTTCTACATGACCTAGACACATTGAAGCACTATTTATTAGGGACTCCAATCATTCTACGAACCGACCACCAAAGTCTCAAGTATTTCATGACGCAAACCAAGCTCTCCGACAAACAAATGAGGTGGAAAAAGTTTCTTTCGCAATTTAATTTCCATATTTCTCACATTGCTGGTAAGCACAGTCAAGTGGCCGATGCACTTTCATGACGAACAAAAATTAATGTGGTGTCTATAGCTACTCACAATGATCTATCCTCTATGATAGATGAGTATTCTACTGGCCCATACTTTAGAGACATAATGTCAGCCCTTGCTTTGGGGAAGAAAGAAGAACCATTCACCTTGCAGGATGGTTATCTTCTCCATGAAAATAGGCTATGTGTTACACATTCCCTTCATGAGAAAGTTATGTATGAATCCCATGCTCCTCCCTATGCGGGGCATAGAGGTATTCAACCTACTCTTCGAGGAGTAGAGACATATTTCTATTGGCCTACAATGAAAGTTGACATACAAGAGTATGTTTCAAAATGCGTAGTATGCCAAAAGACCAAGTATGGTAGGGGGAAGAAACTTGGATTACTCCAGCCATTGCGAGTCCCAAATTCACCATGGGAGAGTATATCCATGGATTACCCAAGTCTATCCATGGGAATATGGACAATATTTGACAGGTTTAGCAAGCAAGCACATTTTATTCCTATCGAAAAGACTATTAGGGCACACCAAATGGCAACTCTCTTCATATCACAGATTCAAATACCATGGATTACCACATCCATCATGTCAGATAGAGATCCTAGAAGGACCAGTATTTTTGGAAAGGTCTCTTTGAAAATCTAGGAACAAGATTGAATTTCTCTTTGGCCTATCACCCACAAACGGATGACCAAAGTGAGATATCCAATCTTACAATACTTGATCTACTCAAAAGCACCTTTTGAAATCATTGAGGGAAGACCTAAAAGTCCCTTGCTACTCAAAGTACATGGAAAGATCTTTGCTTCTTGATAAGTATAGCCATGACCTACAAGAATTTTTTCAAAAGATTAAGGAGGCTATATCCATCTCTCAACAAAGGAAAAAATATGCTGTTGACAAGCACAGACGGGCCTTAACGTTCAAAGAAAATTATTGGGTCTTACTTAAGTTTCCTAAGGCTCGATTAAGGCAGAAAATGGGAAAAAATCCTACGGGCCATCGGAAGTATTATGCTAAGCTAGCAAAAAGATACTATGGTCCTTTCCAAATTTTGAAACCTATCAATGAGATGGCCTACCAACTCAAGTTGACCAACCATTGGCTCATATACAATGATTTTCATGTGAGCCTACTTAAGCCCTACAAAAGAGAGCCACCAAGTGAACCAATTATTGAAGACCCTCCCAAAGTTGAAGACCAAGAAGAGGTGCTACAACCAGAAGCCATCCTTTGGCATGAAGACAAGGTACTACGACATGGTTAGATTATCCAACAGTATCTTATTAAGTTCAAAAATTATCCTTTTGAAGATGTTAGATGGATGCAAGGAATACAACTTAAGGATAGTATGAACCTTGTCAATGCTTACAATGCTACATTAGAGTAAGAAAATGTACAGACTTCTTTTAAATGACCAATGTTTTTGTCTTATATGTCTAGTTCTCTTTTTAACTGTGCACAAATTCAAAGAGTATGCATGCTTAGAATCATGTTTGTGATGGCGACGTCTCTCAAATACTAAGTAGAATTTGTCACTCTACTTTGGCAGAATGAAATGGACTACAAAACAAGCATGCTTGTGGTAGCTATGTCTCCCAAGCACCAAATGGATTAGTCATCCATCTTCAAGGAAATATGTCCTAGGGTAAAAAGGGATCCTCTATCCGCTAAGTAAGATTGACTAATGACTAAGCCTTTATCTCCTCTACCTCATAGTCGAGAATGACTATGATTTCAAGAGAGAGGTACTGTCATAAAATCTAACATCTAACCAACCCAAATGATTTTTTCATAGTAAAATGATCATTTAATGTGGGAGAATAAACGGGGACAAGGGTTAAGATATAGACATGTGCTTATAGATCTATCTCAACACGGGGCCAATGGTAAAGGGGCCCAAATGAGAGATGGTCTATCAAAGAGCAAGGCTAACCAATGGAGAATAAGAGCTTAGTGTTAGCTTCATTGAAGACCTCCAATAGTTAGTGTAAAAGTCCTTTGACCTTAGGTAAGCTAGGGCTGAGCTCAAGGTGCTTGTCGTGCTTGATGGCTAAGGTGCTTGAGGTGCTTGATGACTGAGGTGCTTGATGATTGAGATGCTTTAGGTGCTTGTTATGCTTGAGATACTAGGGCTATACTTGAGGTGAGAAACCAGCCCAAGCTTGAAGTGCTTAAGGCCCAAGCTTGTGGTGGGAACTGGGCCTAAGCTTGAGGTGTCAAAAGTAAAGATTCAATCCCTACAAGGAGCAAGCAATCCCTACAAGAAGGGGGATGAGAGAGAACACCCACACACTCACACAAGGCATGCTTGGTACAAAGAAAGAAAAAGGGACACTTGTCAAGTTCCTCCTCATGCTGCCCTCATGGTGTGCCTGAAGCCTATTGGTTGGCCACCCAAGGGGTCCAATGATAATTTAGGAGATTTAATTTATTGTCTTTGCATTGATCAAGTCCTCTCTCTCAAAGGGGAAAGGGGGACACTTGTCCCAAGGCTACCCTTGTTGCTTGTAATGCCTCCTGCTTGTGATTCAAATAGGCTTGGAGGGGTCCAATGAGCTTCAAGCATGAGCTACAAGGGGCAGTCGACCAAAGCAAGCTAGGGGGTTGCTTGAGGGGTATACTCTCCCACAAAAACTCACACACATCTCATTGTACATTGTGCAAAGTGCAAGAGCTCCCTCTCCTTCTCCAAGCAAGTAGAGGTTGAGAGCCTACACCAACACTCTTGGCTATGGAGTGAAAATCCAACCAAGAGCCGTGCTTCAATGCTTAAGCTTTCCATCTTCATTAATATGCTATTATGTATGCTAGCAAGAAGAGTAATAATAAGTGAGGAACTAATTATTTCTTTAATGAAATGTTTCTTCTTCCTCTTCCCTACCCACATCCCGTGCTAGCTCTCTCCACCTTCGAAGGTGTTTGAGGTCTTGGGACTGAGGCTTGGGATAGATAAAGCTTTCCACAAAGTTTATGTTATGCTTGTGATGCATGAATCTTTTTATATTCATTGCATCACCTAGGTCACAAGGAACACAAAGATTGTATTGTAACAAGTCTCTCTTAATGGGAGAAATCGTAATGCAAATGCCCATTGGAGGGGGGACCGGCTCCACATGAATCCGGTCCTCAACTGTTGTCATGTTCTCTAAATTCTCTTGCTTGCAAAAGTATTCTTCAAGCCAAGTTAGCTAATTGATATGTCTATGTTGTTATCTTCAATTATGCTCACCCGCTATGCTCATAAAGTAAGTTCTCAAAAGTACTCTCATTAATTTCTGCTACTCTCAAGTTAATAGGCCAATTCTAGTACATACATGCTCTTTGTTTTCTGGCACCCTCATGGAATCCCTCCCCTCCTCACCACTTATTGCTTCTACTTACATACCGTATTCATGCTTTTTTTTACATGTCACCCTCATGGCCTCCCTCCCCTCCCCAAAATTTACTGCTTGAGAGAGAGAGAGAGAGAGAGAGAGAGAGAGAGAGAGAGAGAGAGAGAGAGAGAGAGAGAGAGAGAGAGAGAGAGAGAGAGAGAGAGAGAGAGGGTGGGGAGGGATATCTCCTCGAGTTCTGATACCAATGTGAAGTCTTTTGTACTACCGACATACTTTTCTCCTCGCAACCTCTCTCTATATAGTGTTGGGCCTTGCCCTAGAGGGACTCTCCCACCCTACCTCTTAGGACCCTTGCCCTCACATTATGTCAAGGAAGCTATGGGTTTTTTTTCAATGAATAAGAAATGAGGGACAATTAAAAAAAAACAAAGGCATGATTACATTGTCCTTGAAATGTTGTCCTGGAGGCTATACTTACATCTTGAAGGCATGTGGCTCTATGCAAGTGCTCAAGGATATTCTTGTTTGGTGTGTGGATTTTTGGAATGCATTGATTGCAAGATTTTCCCCCAAGGGCAATTCTAGAGAGCTCTAGTCGATTTTTAGCAGATGCAAAGCGAGGCTTTCTCTGAAAATTACATATAGCACGTGTGAACAAGAGGTATTTAAATAATCCCTTACATGTTTATTTTCAAGTATTATATGTACCCCTTATGTATGCATTTTTGTTAAAAAACTAGCTCTTATGCATGAAAATTTTCAAATTTTCAATTAAGCAACCCTTTATGTAATTACATTTTTTTATAAATGTACCTAATTATATATCCCTTATTTTGTTCGCACGTGCTATCTTACATATTTCCTAGTGGATGCCCTGGGCTTCTCTCTAGATGCAATCACCTATGCGTGCATCATGAAAACATGTGGCTCTATGCAAGATGCTGACATGGGCACAAAAATTCATATTTATATTGCTAGTCAAAGGCTATTCAAGAAGATGTCGTACTTGGCATTGTCTTGGTCAAAATGTATGAAAAGTGAGGGCCTCTCCCCAAATGCAATCACACACGCATGTATCTTGAATGCATGTGGCTCTATGCAAGATGTTGATATGGACACAATTATATTGTCAGCGGTGGCGGCTGCTGAAAAAGGATGTTGTGCTTGCATTATCTTGGTCGATATGTGTGCAAAATGTGGAGCACTTGAGAAATAGTAGTGTTAATTTTACAATAAGTCAGATAAGACAACGTTAGTATTTTTGCCTTATCCCTCCCCTTGCACTTGTAATTCTTCTTCACCATGCTTATTAGCTAAAGTTGTTGATGAGCCATCGACAAAAGCAGAGAAATAATTTCTTGGTGTGCTTCAGCAAAGCCCAGTTTGCTAGAAATCTCACATTCTTATAGGGCTTTGGCTATGCCCTCCTTTGCATGGCCATCTTGTAGTCTGATTGCCACTCTCAAACTATCCTCGATAAGACTGTCATGCAAGTGCAAGATGTTGGTATGCTTCTTGTACGTAATATTGCATCTTGGAACACACTAATTGTGGGATGTGTGCAAACAAGAGCAAGGATAGAAAGCTCTACGTTGCTTCCAGTTGCTGACACAAAGCAAGTGCATCTCTCTAAATTTAGCGAGATATACTTTTGTCCTGAAGGCTATTCTTACACTGTTGAAGGAATACCAATGCTTGAGGAGCAACCTGTCTGAAACATAGAATCTTGGAATGCATTGATTGAAAGATTTTCCGCATAGGGGTAGGGAGAGAAAGCTCTAGTCTATTTTCAATATATGCAAAGTGAGGGCCTCCCTCTACATGCAATCACCTATGCATGCATATGGCATGTGGCTCTACACAAGATGCTAACATGGGCACAAAATTCACAATTATATTGTTAGTCAGAAGCTATTGAAAAAACATGTCGTGCTTGGCATTCTCTTGGTTGATATGTTTGCAAAGCGAGGGCCTCTCTCTAGATGAAATCACCTATGCATGTATCTTGAAGGCCTACGAAGCTTATGTAAGATGCTGATATGGGCACAATTATATTGTTAGTTAGAGGCTACTGAAAACAAATGTTGTGCCTGGCATTGTCTTGGTCCATGTTTATGTGCAACAAGATCATGGCCAAAAAGCTCCAGGCTCTTTCCAGTGCATGCAAAGAAAGTGTATCTCTCCAAATTCAATCAGACATCCTTTCATCTTGAATGCTATGCTTACATCTTGAAGGCATGCAGCTCTATGCAAGTTCTCAAGGAGCTTCCTGTCAAGAGTGTGGACTCTTGGAACACACTGATTGTAGGGTTTTCCCCATAGGAGAAAGCTCTAGACTGTTTTTAGTAGATGCAAAGTGCGGGCCTCTCTCTAGATGCAGTCACTTGTGTATTTATCTCAAAGGCATATGGCTCTATGCAAGATGCTCATATGGGCACAAAAATTCAGAATTACATTGTTAGCCAAAGGCTGCTGAAAAAAGACATTGTGCTTAGAACTGTCTTGGTCAATACATATACCAAATGTGGTGCGCTTGAGAAAGCACAAAAAGTGCTGAAGAAGCTTCTTATCTAGAATTTCGCCTCTTGGAATGCATTGATTGCAAGATCTATGCAATGATAGTTAGCAGGGTCAAAAAGATCTAGGCTCTTTAAATAGATGTAAAGCAAGGGTCTCTCTCTCTAGGATGTTTTCAACAGATGCAAAGCAAGGGCCTCTCTAGATGCACTCACCTACACATGCATCTTGAAGGCATGTGGCTCTGCGGAAGATATTGATATGGGCACAAAAACTCACAAATATGTGTTAGTTAGAGGATGTTGAAAGTAGATGTTGTGCTTGGCACTGTCTTGGTCAATATGTATGCCAAATGTGGTGCACTTGAGAAGGCACAAAAAGTGCTTGAGTAGATTTTTGTTTGGAATGTCTCCTCTTCAAATGCACTAATTGCGGGATGTGTGCAACAAGAGCAATGCCAGAAACCTCTAGGTTATTTTCAGCAAATGCAAAATGTGGTGCCCTCACGATAGCACGAGAACTTTTTGATGGGGATCATCTCTCGGATATTATATCTTCAGGTGAGTGGATTGTAGGACATGGTCAACCTGGTCATGGTAAGGAAACACCGGGCTTTTTTTACCAGATGCAACGAGAAGGCCCGTCTCTAATTGTACTCACCTATGCTTCCATCTCAAAGTCTTGTGGCCTTATAGGAGATCTTCAAACACAAATCATTTTCTCAAAAAAATCCAGAGAACAAGATATTTTTGGAGCACAAGTCAAGCATAGACAAGTAGAACATGATGAGGAGTTAAAAGGAACGGATTTTGCTTTTTTGATAGGATTGATTGTAGGATATACCCAGCCTTGCTGTGTCAAGAAAGCTATGGGCTGTTTTTACCAAATGCAAAGGGAAGGCCTATCTCTTATTGCAATAACCTATGCTTACACCTGAAAAGGCTTGTGGTCTTATAAGAGATCTTCATACACAACCAGTTTTGAGTTAGCAAAATCTAGAGAACAAGCAAGATTCGGAACACGAGTTGAGCATAGACAAGCAAAGCATGATGAGGGGCTAAAGGCAACGGGTTTTTCTTTTCACACTAGATTGATTGTAGGATATACCCAACTTGGCTGTGGTAAGAAAGCTGTGGGTTGTTTTTACCAAATGCGAAGGGAAGGCCTCTCTCTAATTGCAATCACCTACACTTCCACCTTGAAGGCTTGTCGCTTTATGCAAGACCTTTACATGTATGATTTTTTAATTCATGATGAGATTACTAGCCGAGGGCTCTTGCTTGGTGGTGTTTTGATCTATATGTATGTCAAATGTGGTACCATCATGATAGCACAATAAGTTTTTGATGGGGATGCTCTCTAGATTTTCATCTCCTAGAGTATATGGTCAACCTAGTCATGGCAAGGAAGCCGTGGACTTTTTTTTGCAGATGTGAAGGAAAGGCCTATCTCAAATTGCAATCACCTATGCTTCCACCTAAAAGGTAGAAAGCACAATAAGAGCACATGAGCAGGGCCAAAAAGCTCTAGGCTGTTTTCAACTTCTCACCCAGAGTGTGGACTCTTGGAATGCATTGTGTTACCATATACATGTGGTAGTGATGTGTGTGAACACACTAGGACCGCTGGGGCATTTTTCCCCTCTTTAGGAGGTTTTTCCCCCGTGCATTGTATATACGCCCATCACTCTAAGGATATCTATCTTTCCATCGCACACTAAGTAATACACTCTCTATTGTGTGCCTTGAAGTTCCTTCGTCTTCTCCAAGCTGTGTGCGTTTCTCTGCAACCCTAATTCCAACTATTGGTATTAGAGCGGGTTGCGTCCTCCCAGGCTTAGTCGCCAGCTGCTCCAACATACGCCTGCTCACTTTCTCCAATTACAGTGAGGTTTGGCGAGCGTTCGCAGGTTGAAAAATATTTTGGGTAGACTCGTAGAGCTCAGTCTGCTCAGATTTTTGATTCGGGCTCATTTCGGCCTCCGTTTCCACTACAGGTAGTGCTGCACATGCTATTTCGTCATTTTGTGTAGAGCTTCTATCAGTGCCGTTTTCTACATAACAGGTGCCTTACAGTCTTCTATGGTGCAACATTTACCATGGCTGACAACAACAACACAGATGTGTTCAAGATGTTTGTCTGCTGAGGATAGGTTGGATGGGGATAATAAGCCTATGTGGGCTTATATGATGCAACACGTTCTTGTGTCAAAGAGCGTCTGGAATATTGTGCAGGGCATTGATGTACGTCCTAGTTCAGAGGATGTAGGCGATATTGAGGATGTTGCAGGTCTTGCTACAAGGATTGCTGCTGTTAGAGTTTTTTTGCCTACGGTAGAGCAAGCTCGTTGGGATGTTAAGGATGCGCAGAATCATGCATTGATTGAGTTGTCTGTTCCCATCCCAATGCTTCTGCTGGCAGAACTTCGTCTGGAAATTCTGGTCATAAGGGAAAAAAGAAGATGCTTTGCCATTATTGTAAAGCTAATGATCACTTGAACAAGCAGTGTCCTAAGTTGAAGGTCAAAGAGGCTAAGAAGAAAGAGGGTGGTTCCACTGCAAATGCTGGTTCCACTACAAATGCAGCCATTGTTGAGTCTTCTGTGAAAGGAGACTGTAATGCTGATGTTGATGCAGAATGGGCTTTTAGCGCAGAGTGTACTTACAATCCTGCTGTCCATGATGCATGCTTGTTAGTTTGCTATAGATTCACATGTGTGGTATTTTGACAGTGGTGCTACTAAGCACATTACCTCACATCATGAATTGTTTACCTCTCTCGAGTTTGTCCCTCATGGGAATTCAGCCATTTGTGCCAACAATGCCTCTTATCCGGTTCAGGGACCTGGAAAGATTGTGCTTACTGCTGCAAACGGCAGGTCTTTCACACTTGTTGATGCACTTTATGTACCTGGGATCAAGAAGAATCTCTTGTCTATATCCGCACTTGCTAGACTTGGACTTGTAGTCAAATTTGTGGATGACAGATGCACAATTCATGATCTGAGTTTTGGTGATGAAATTGTTGCATCTGGCCTTTTGTTCCGTGGGCTGTATAAGCTCACTTTGTATGAAAAGTGTGGGCTGTATAAGCTCACTTTGTATGACAAGTGTGGAAAAATTTTTGCAAATGCTGTTGCAGATTCAAGGGCTATTTCAGATGCAAACTTTTGGTATGCACGTTTTGGTCATCTGAATTTTGCCAGTTTGCTGCGTTTGCAGAAATCTAATATGGTTGCTTCTTTGCCGCCTCTTGAAGCA
Organism: Adiantum capillus-veneris; assembly: GCF_014529385.1. Lineage (NCBI taxonomy): Eukaryota > Viridiplantae > Streptophyta > Polypodiopsida > Polypodiales > Pteridaceae > Adiantum > Adiantum capillus-veneris. The sequence goes on along the minus strand of NC_140942.1, from coordinate 35,887,903 downwards.
CCTGTCAAACATGTTTGTGAAGGATGTATTTTGGGTAAGATGCAACGTTCTAAGTTTCCAAAGGATGGTTCAGTTTGGGCCACATGCAGGTTGCAGGTTGCAGCTTGTGCATAGTGATGTTTGTGGGCCCATGCAAACTCCGTCCTTGGGAAATTACCTGTACTTTGTGACTTTCATTGATGATTACTCCAGGCATGCATGGGTATTTCTGCTTAAAGCAAAGTCCAAAGTTTTTATGTGCTTCAAACAATTTTTGGCTATGGCCAAAAATGTCTCGAAATGTACTATGAGCACCCTCCGTTCCGATCAAGGGGGGGAGTATATGTCTCATGAGTTTAATGCATTTTTGGCTAGTCGTGGGATAAAACACCAATGTATAGTGCCTTATACACCTCAGCAAAATGGTGTTGCTGAGAGGAAAAACAGGTCACTGACGGAAATGGCACGATGTATGTTCAAAAGTCAAGCTTTGCCACATTCTTTTTGGCTTGAGGCCATCATGTGTGCCACTTATGTACTTAATAGGTGTCCTACGAAAGCTTTGCAGTCTATTACTCCATATGAAGCATGGCATGATAGAAAGCCTTCTATTGAGCACATGCGTGCTTTTGGATATTTGGCATATGCTTTGGTGCCACAAACACAACGCAGAAAATTGGATGATAAGGCTGTCAAATGTATTTTTGTTGGTTATAGTGCTGAAAGCAAAGGTTACAGGTTATATCATCTACAAACAAAGCGTATTCTGGTTTCTCAAGATGTAGTGTTTGTGGAAGATTCGGTTCAACCCTTCCTGTCATGTACTAGAGACAATAATGTAAGCTCACAGGACATTTATGACACTTTGTTGCCTCTTTTCAGTGGTGGAAATACGAATGTAATTTCCAATGAGGAAAATGTACATCCTATTGGGGTTTCTGAAAATGTTATAGATCAGCCTATTACTGATGCAAATGTACATGATGTACTCGATGAGGAAAGGGATGAAAATGAGTAGGCTAGAGGTATGCCAACATGGCTGGTCCACACTTTGCGTGACAGTAAATTGGATGCACCTTTGTCTAGTCGTACTCGTTCAGGCTCTCGCCATGCATCTTATGCATCAGATTGTTATGCTTTGGCTGTGTCATGTTGAGGAGCCTCTGTCTTTTGATGAAGCACAGAATTCAAAAAATTGGATGGCTGCCATGCAATCAGAATAAGATGCACTTATAGAAAAGGACACATGGACTTTATGTGATTTGCATCCTGGAAACAAGGCCATTGGTACAAAGTGGGTTTACAAGTTGAAACGCAAGCCAGATGGTGAGATCGATTGCCATAAGGCTCGACTTGTTGCAAAGGGTTATGCACAGCAAAAAGGCATAGATTATGAAGAGACTTTTGCTCCCACTTGTCGTATGACTACTGTGCGTTTTCTATGTGCATTGGCAGGTCATTTTGGTTGGGATGTACATCAATCAGACATTGTTACTGCTTTCTTGAATGGTGACTTATTTGAGGAAGTTTATGTAACACAGCCTCACGGTTTTGTCATAAAAGGACAAGAGGACAAAGTGTGTAGATGTAAGAAGGCTTTGTATGGGTTGAAGCAATCTCCTCGTGCTTGGTATGAGAAAGCTGACACTCATTTGTTTAAACGAGGCTTTCATAACAGTCCAACAGAAAGCACATTGTATGTAAAGCGTGAGGATGATGCATTTCTCATTGTGGTTCTTTATGTTGATGATTTGCTGATCACTGGACCAAATGAGAGACATATTGCTGAATTTAAGGCTGATTTGAATGCTACTTTCAAGATGAAAGATTTGGGGCTGTTGCATCATTATTTGGGCATACAGTTTAAGCAATGTTACGGTGGTATTGCCTTGTGTAAGAAAAGTTACATAGAGACATTGCTATGTAAGTTTGGACTTGAGGATTGCAAAGCGATTGCCACTCCCATGGAAACAGGTTTGAAGTTAAGTCTACATCATGCTGGCGATCCTGCTGATGTCACTCTTTACCAAACTGCTGTTGGCTGCCTCATTTATGTATGCAACACGAGGCCGGATATTCAGTTTGCAGTCTCACAGGTCAGTAGATTTATGCATATCCCAGGGTCTAAGCATTGGCAGGCTGTCAAGAGGATTTTCCGCTACCTTAGTGGCACTTTACATCTTGGCTTGTTTGATCCCAAGGGGGGATCATTGCCGCCAGACTTACATGATTTTTCGGACTCAGATTGGGCTGGTTGTTTTGACACGCGAGTATCCACAAGTGGTTTTTGTTTCATGCTTGGCAATTCATGTATATCATGGTTGAGCAAGAAGCAACCTACTGTGGCCACTTTGAGTTGTGAGGCTGAGTACAGGGCAATCTTCATAGCTACGGTTGAGTGTGTATGGCTCAAACGCCTTATGGCTGATTTGGGTGTTGGACAGGACACTGCCAACACTATCTACACTGACAGTCAGAGCGCATTGGCAATTGCGAGGAAACTAGTTTTTCATGCTCGCACAAAGCACATTGAGGTGCATTACCACTATGTCAAGGAGAGGCTCTCAGCAAGAGAGATCAACTTGGCTTATGTGCCAACAGAGGAAAACCTTGCGGATCTTTTCACAAAGGCATTGTCTCATGAGAAGCTTGAAGCTTTCCCCAAAGCTTTGGGCTTACTCCCATTTGTGGACTGATCATGTCCTCAGGGCATGGCACTTCCCTTTACTCATGTGCCAGCTCTCGTTCACCGCATCACTCCAGGGGGGATTTGATACCATATACATGTGGTAGTGATGTGTGTGAACACACTAGGACCACCGGGGCATTTTTTTCCTCTTTAGGAGGTTTTTTCCCCCATGCATTGTATATACGCCCATCACTCTAGGGCTATCTATCTTTCCATTGCACACTAAGTAATACACTCTCTATTGTGTGCCTTTAACTTCCTTCGTCTTCTCCAAGATGTGTGTGTTTCTCTGCAACCCTAATTCCAACACATTGATTGCAGGATTTTCCCAACAGGAGAAAGATCTAGTCTATTTTAAGTAGATGCAGTTCACCTATCCATACATCCTAGAAGAAAGTGGTGCAAGATGTTGATATGGGCACAAAAATTCACAATTATATTGTTTGTCAGAGTTTGTTGGAAAAAGATGTCGTGATTGGCACTATCTTGGTTGATATGTATACCAAATGTGGTGCACTTGAGAAAGATGTTGTGCTTGGCACTATCTTGGTCAATATGTATGCCAAATGTGGTGCGCTTCAAAAATCACAAAAAGTTCTTGAGGACCTTCTTGTCTAGAATGTCGCCTAAATGAATTGGCTACAAGATGTGTGCAACAAGAGAAGTGTTAGAGTCTGGAGTGTGGACTCTTGGAATGCACTGGTTGTAGGATTTGCCACAGGAGAAAGCTCTAGCCTGTTTTCAATAGATGCAATCACCTACGCATGCATCTTGAAGGCATGTGTCTCTATGCACAATAGGAGCAAGGCTAGAAAGATATCATGCTTGGCACTACCTTGGTTAATATTTATGTCAAATGTGGTGCAGTTGAGAAAGCACAAATTTAAGAGATCAAAGAGCTTGCTGTCTGAAATGCCCTCTCTTGGAATGCACATTAGGGAAAATTTGGACTCATAAAGGGGCGTTATAAGGAGTTTGACTTCCTCTCATGTCCAAAACAGGCGTGCAATATTTTTTTTTGCAAATAACCTCTAAATTTGGTGGAGATTTGGCAGCAGTTAGAATCTACTCTTCAAGCTCTTTCTATTGATATATAGCATGCCACGAGATTCTGAATATTTTAAAAGATTCTATTTGTAATTCTCTAGATTCTAGACGGAGTTGTCACATCACAAGAGAATAAAAAATAGAATCTTTCAATATATGAAGAATCTCAAGGCGTACTATATATCAATAGAAAGAGCTTGAAGAGTAGATTCTAACTACTGTCAAATCTCCACCAAGATTTGCAAAAATTTTACCGCACGCCCGTTTTGGACATGAGAGAGGAAGCCAAACTCCTTATAAGGCCCCTTTGTGAGTCCAAATTTTTCCTAATGCTAATTGTGGGATGTATGCAACAAGAGCATGGCCATAAAACTCTAGGCTATTTTTAGTGGATGCAAAGCATTGGAATGCATTGGTCATGGGATATGCACAATACGAGTAGGGACAAAAATCACTAGGCTCCTTTCAATTTTCTATCTAGAATGTGGACTCTTGGAATGCACTAATTGTAGGATTTTCCCCACAGAAGACAGATCTAGTGTGTTTTTAGGAGATGCAATCACCTACACATGTATCTTGAAGGCATGTGGCACATGATGTTGATATGGACACAAAAATTCACAATTATATTGTTTGTCAGAGTTTATTGAAAAAAGATGTCATGCTTGACCATGTCTTGGTTGATATGTATGCCAAATGTGGTGTGCTTTAGAAAGCACAAAAAGTGCTTGAGGAGCTTCTTGTCCAAAATTTGCATGGAATGCACTGATTGCGGGGTGTGTGTAGCAACACTAGACTTTGGAGTGTAAACTCTTGAAATGCACTCATTTCAGAATGCTCTAATCTATTTTTAGCAGATGCAATTGCCTATGCATGCATCTCGAAGGCATGTGGCTCTATGCACAACATGAGTACGGCTAGAAATATGTCATGCTTGACAATTCCTTTGTCAATATGTCTGCCAAATGTGGTACACCTGAGAAAGCACAAAAAGTGCTTGAGAAACTTTTTGTCTGAAATTTGCCTCTTGGAATGCAGTAGAATATGGGATGTGCGTAACAAGGTTGTTTTCAATGGACACAAATCATTGGAATGTACTGGCTGTAGGATATGCACAATAGGAGCAAGGCCACATAGCTCTTGTCTATTTTTAGCTTCCTATCTGGAGTGGGGACTCTTGGAATGCATTGAGTGCACAATTTTCCCTAGAGGTGAAAGCTCTGGGCTGTACATATGCATCTTGAAGGGTGCAAGATGTTGATATGGCTACAAAAATTCACAATTATATTTTTTGTAAGAGTTTATTGACAACAGATGTCGTGCTTGGCACTATCTTTGTTGATATGTATGCCAAATGTGGTGCAATTGAGAAAACACAAAAAGTGCTTCAGGAGCTTCCTTTTTGAATGTCGCTTCTTGGAATGCATTGATTGTGGGGTGTGCACAACAAGTGCAAGGCAAGAAAGCTCTAGGCTGCTTTTAGCGGATGCAAAGAAAGTGTATCTCTCCTAGTCACCTATACTTTCACTTGAAGGCTATGCTTACATCTTGAAGGCATGTGGCTCTATGCAAGTGCTGGAGGAGCTTCCTATCGTGAGTGTGGACTCCTGAAATGGATTGGTCATGGGATACACACAACAATAGTAGGGCCAAAATGCTTTGGGCTATTTTCAGCTATCTAGCCACAATATGGACTCTTGGAATGCATTGATCACAGGATTTGTTAATGAAACTATCAAGTAATCATAAGGCAAACACATGATTTTCTTTTTTTCAAACATAAAAATGGAACAAAAACAATTAATAACATTGAAATCTTGTTTGATTACAAAAATTGAGCTTCACAAAACTCTAACTCTGCTTGTGGTTTTCTACAAGGTACACCTCTGAAACACTATGATCATTATCCCATTTTTTCAAGGTACACCTCTGAAACACTATGATTAGTATCCAAAACACTCTTAGGTTAAAGATCTCCAATGATTAGTGTTAAAAGTCCTTTGACCTTAGGCAAGCTAGGGCTGAGCTTGAGGTGGGAACCCAACCTACGCTTGAGGTGCTTGTCGTGCTTGATGACTAAGGTGCTTGAGGTGCTTTTCATGCTTGATAACTAAGGTGTTTGATCTGCTTGTCATGCTTGATAACTAAGGTGTTTGATCTGCTTGTCATGCTTGATGACTAAGGTACTTGAGGTGCTTGTCATACTTAATGACGAAGGTGCTTGAGAAGCTTCCCATGCATGGGAGGTAAGGTGCTTGAGTCAAAAAGAGACCCTACAAACTTAATGAGGATGGTGCTTGAGAAGCTTCCCATGCATGGGGGGTTAAGGTGCTTGAGTCAAAAAGAGATCCTACAAACTTAATGAGGAAGGTGCTTGAGAAGATTCCTATGCATGAAAGTCCGAAAGCTAGGGAAATCTTTGACTTAACCTTCCACTCACCCAAAGGGTACCCCTTTTCTCAAAGAGCACATGGGACACATGTCAGACTCTCCCTATGCTTAACCACATGGTGTGCTTGAATGCTATTGTTTGGGCTAAAGAGGGGTCTAATGAGCTTGTATTTCCATGCAACAAATATCTAGATATTTTCAAGCTCTCTCTCTCTAAGGGGTAAGGAGGACACTTGTTCAGAGACTAACCATGTACTTGAATGCATGCTGCATGTGATTGGCTAGGGGGCAGAGGGGTACAATGAGCTTGAAACATGTGTAAAAGCTACAACTCGCCCCAATCAAGCAAGGGGGGTGCTAGGGGAGGGCTATACACCACACATACACTCATTTCGTTCTCACTTGGTGAAAGTTGAGGAACTCCACCTCCTTCTCCAAGCTTGTGAGAAGTGAGAACCTACACCAACACTCTTGGTTATGGAATTCAAAACCAACCAAGAGCCATGCTTCAATGACTAAGCTTTCCATCTTCTCCATCTTCATTACTATGCTATATGTATGCTAGCAAGAATAGTGATGATAAGTGAGGAACTATTTCTTTCTCCTATGGAATGTTTCTTCTTCCTCTTCCCTATCCTCACTCCCCACTAGCTCTCTCCACCTTCAAAGGTGTTTGAGGCCTTGGGACTGAGGCTTGGGATAGTTAATGCTTTCTACAAAGTTTATGTTATAATTGTGATGCATGAAGCTTTCCATCTTGATTGCATCACCTAGGTCACAAGGAACACAAAGATTGTATCGTACCAAGTCTCTCTTGATGGGAAAAACTATAATACAAATGACTATTGGAGGGGGGACCGGCTCCATATCAATCCGGTCCTCAACTATTGTCATGTTCTCTAAACTCTCTCTCTTGCAAAATTATTGTTCGTGCCAAGTTAACTAAGTACCATGTTTATGTTGCTACCATCAATTAAGTTCACCCGCTATGCTCACAAAGTAATCTCACAAAATTGCTTCACCTAATTTTCTAATTCTGCTACTCTCAAAGTTCATAGGCCATTTTCATTACATTGGTATCAGAGCATTTGGTTAATTTCACTCTCTTTACTAATGTCAAGCCATTCTAACAACTTTTAGGTGTAAAATTTTTTAGGTGTACTTTGGTACTTCAAGCTCTAGTTGCTACTCCTCTTAACCCCTTTAGAAAAGCTATCAAACTCCTATAACCGTGGCTCAAATATCATTGATTGCAAGGAATAGAAGAGAGGGTCTTTAACCACCAAAACAGTATTGGCTCCTGTCAAGCTTCTAGATCCCCCTTTCCCCTTTTTTGAGAGCTTTAGGTATTTAAATAATGCAATTAAGCTCTCATTGGACCTCTTAGTCTTCTAGCCAATAGGAATCAGGCAAGCCAATATTGATTATTTAACCGTTGGCTCCCCCTTTCCCCTTTTGTGAGAGCTTTAGGTATTTAAATAATGCAATTAAACTCTCATTGGACCTCTTAGTCTTCTGGCCAATAGGAATCAGGCAAGCCATTGGGCTGTTGAATGCTCATTGGACCCCTTGGGAGACTACCCAATAGTCTTCTAGAGAGCTTAATTTCTATTGGTTCTTTTATCAAGTTTTTTTAAAATGAATTAAACAATATTTACTCTAGCCTAATTCTCATTGGTCCATCGCTATGTCCATCCAATAGGATTTGAATGCACCTTGGGGGCAACTGGGCTAGGGAGCTGACATGTGTCCACTATGCCTTTTTTGTAAAGGGAGATTGCAAGTGTGTGTGTGTGTGTGTGTTTATCTCTCATCCCCTAAATAAAAGGCTCTCTCCCTCCTAGATAGGGATGTGGGAAGACTTTTGAGTCTTCCCACAAGAATCCAATTTACCCTAAGGCTTGACTTGAACATTACCACTGAATTTTGGAACCTTAGCATTTTGGAAGTCTTAATGGGCTGAACCTTAGGGTCTTTGAAGCCCATTGATGCAAATTACACTTTTGCAGATGCCCCCCCCCCCCCTTTGGATCCCTATTGTGACCGGTCTGCTAGCCTGACCAATATTCTAGCTTTTTCTCCCCTGGTACTTTTCCATATTAAATGATCAATTTAACATAAGAAAATCATTTAGAAGAATTAGATATTAGTTATTATGACATTACCTCTCTCTTGAAATCATAGTCGTCCTTGACTATGAGGTAGAGAAGATAAATCCTAGTCATTAGTCCTTTGTAATGGTCCCGCAATTTGTGAGAACTTTTCTATGGAGCGTCTCTTCTTGGTGGGGAGTTTGGAGAATCCCGTGCGCACGTAGTTGCCGTTGCACTTGACTTTGGAGGGATGGATTACCCATGGCTTGTTTAAGACTAGTAACAAGGTAATTAACAAGCATATGGGCATCATTAGTAGCCTGTTTATTAGCAAAATCAAAGCTATCGACATTAATTTCACTCTCTTTACTATTGTCATCCATTCTAACGACTTTTAGGTGTAAAATTGTTTAGGTGTAATTTGGCACTTCAAGCCCTAGTTGCTACTCCTCTTAACCTCTTTAGAAAAGCACTCAAGCTCCTATACCCATGGCTCAAATATCATTAATTGCAAGGAATAGAAGAGAGGGTCTTTCACCACCAAAACAGTACCGGCTCCTGTTAAGCTGCTAATATCTCAATAGTGGTTAAGCCATATAAGCCATAGGCAAGCCCAGTAGGACTCCACTATTAAGACCATAGATCTCGACGGTGATGCCCCATTATCTGCACGAAACAAGTGCACTGCAAGGGGGAAAAATCGATATTCTACTTACTCAATTGCAATTAATAATACCAACCATTTATAGTTAGCTTGAGGACCTCTCTTCTTGAGCAAGAAAAGAGAAACCTTGTGCTCTAATACCAATGTAGCATTTAATGGTCTAGTAACTTGTGTGTAGCAAGAGTAATTGGATGGAGAGAGAAACGAAAGCATAACACCTAGTTAGATAGGCATGAACAATTCTTCAAAAAGAGAGAGAAATTAAGCTATTGACAACAATTGAGGACCGGATTTACATGGAGACGATCCTCCCTCCAAAAGGCTATATATTATAGGTTTCCCCTCAACAAGGGAGACATTTTACAATACAATACTTTGTGTTCCTTCAATAACTGGCTGGTGCAATGAAGATGGAAACTCCAAGCACCAAGATTTACACTTGAAAGCCACAACATCAATTCCCTCACGGTCTCAGACCCAAGACCTCACACACTTTGAAGATGGTGAGAGCTAGCGGGGTATGAGAGTAGATCGAGAGGAAGAAGGAGTATTCTTACAAGAAAGAAATATGTGTCCTCACATAATCACTCTTAATAGCTTAGCATAGCTTAGTAAATAGCATGGTAGAGGAGATGAGCATGCATTGAAGCTTGGATCTTGGTTGGATTTGCATCACAAAGCCAAGAGTTGTTGGTGTAGCTTGAGAAGGAGATAGTGTTCTTTACTTCACACATGAGATTGTGTGTGTGTGTGTGTGTGTGTGTGTGATAATGCCTTGAAAAAATCAACCCTCTCTCTCTCTTGGTCGATCCCTCTTGCTATTTGCTCATGCTGGCATCCTATTGGCCCCTGCAAAGCTTAGCCAATGACAATTAAGAAGCATAAGTGATAGCCTTGTGATATGTGTTTCCCTTTCCCCTTTTGTGAGAGCTTTAGGTATTTAAATAATGAAATTAAACTCTCATTGTACCTCTTAGTCTTTTGGCCGATAGGAATCAGGCAAGCCATTGGGCTGTTGAATGCTCATTAGACCCTTGGGAGACTGCCTAATAGTTTTCCAGAGATCTTAGTTTCTATTTGTTCCTTAATCTAGTGTTTTTAAATGAATTAAACTAAATTTACTCTAGGATAATTCTTATTGGTCCACCTCTATGGCCATCCAATAGGATTTGAATACACCTTGGGGGCACATGGGCTAAGGAGCTGACATGTGTCCATATGCCTTTTGTGTAAATGGAGCTTGCAAGAGTGTGTGTGTGTTGCTCTCTCATCCCCTACATAAAAGGCTCGGCCCATCCTAGATAGGGATGTGGGAAGACTTTTGAGTGTTCCCACAAGCATCCAATTTACCCTAAGGCTTGACCATTGGACATTACCTTTGAATTTTGGCACCGTAGCAACCTGGAAGTCTTAATGGGCTGAACCTTGGGGTCTTTGAATCCCATTGATGCACATTTCTCTTTTGCAAATGGCCTCCCCTTTGGATCCCTATTTTCCCTCCTTTGGATCCCTAGTGTGACCGGTTTGCTAGCCTGAATAATATTCTTGCTTTTTCTCCCCTTGTACTTCCTCATATTAAATGATCAGTTTAACATGAGAAAATCATTTAGGAGAATTAGATATTAGCTAGTATGACATTTTGGATCCATGGTCTATGCTTATGTCCCTGCCAAACATCGCTCTAAATTACAAAGCCATGCAATAAAGGATCTCTTTGTGGGATATGGTGAGCCTCATGGAGTCGAAGGCTATCACTTATATGATACCTCTCACTTGTCGATTCTTTTTTCTCGTTCACTTATTTTTGCGAGCGCCACTGTTATCCACAAGCTTGTCAGTTACTCCTTCCATTCACCCTTCAATCCCAGCCACCGTGCTAACCTCTTTAAGTCACACTCATTCTTCATTAGGTGATACACCCTCCACCGATGTACACTATTGGGTTCCCTTTCTTGATCCTCTTGTGCTTGTCGGTGCTCCGCTGCTACAAACGGGAGTGCAGAAGGCCCTACAAATATCAAGAATAATGTACTGCAAACCATAAAACACACTAATCAACATACCTGGCAATTGCATAAGCACATAAATGTGTGATACACAAACAGAGAGAGATAGAGAGCGAGATAGAGCGGGGGAGAATGTGTAGATGTGCCTCCTAGAGTGGAGTGCCACACCGGCATGGTAAGAGAGAAAAGAGGAAGGGAGAGAAGAATAAGACGACGCTGGGTGCAATCTCCCCCCGTGCAAGAGTGACTATTTCCCTCTTGCACATATTTCATTTATAGATTTCTTGAATGGTCAAATTGAGTACAAAACTGGCCGGCCAGTCATAAATGGCCAAAGCTCATAAAGAGCACTTGAATAATAAAATGTACATAAAATGTATATCTGTTCACATAGACCTAGCTTGGTCATGCCTTTTCCACTTGTTAGACCGTAAATACCAAAATATCAATTCCATTACATACCTCTCCGTTGGAAAGCAACTGTCCTCAGTTGCAAAGTATGAATCTGCAAACGATGCTTGTCAAAAACAATTATTAGTGTTCTGTGTCAAAATATCACATAGTAAAAGAAAAATTTATTAAACTAAAGAACATTTCTTATGCCTGCCGCTATCCACATACTACCTATTCTAGTGTCCCATACCACTAGAATAAGCAATATATGTCATACCTTGATGTATCAGGATATCATTGGTCACACTCATCATTTAATAAGCAATCCTCATCAATCTCAAATCCAATTCCATAAATATTGTCGCGATACAAAATCATTATATACCAATTCCAAATCCAAATCCAAATTGCTGCCAACATATACATATACCCGATAACAGAATCACACTAGTTACACTGGTGGCCAACCACTATAGCATGATTTTGTGATTGATGTTGCCTAAACTGGTGAATCTACACCCGGCGTGCTCCCTAAATCAACGAATTTGCACTAATGCTACCTAAATTGACAAATCTGCATTTGGTATTGTGTAAAAATCATGAATCTGTAATTTATTAATGCGTTGCCTAAATTGGCAAATCTACACCAAGATGATCATTGACACACTGCCTAAATCGGCAAATCTGTGTCCGTGTGACCAATGGACTAGACATGGCATAAAAGGTGAAAAATAAATGACCTATTTGATATGAAATTGGAATAGACTTGAATGTGGAAGCATGTACCAAATGTTAGCGATCATCGCACATCAACTAAGCTCATGTAAGTAGTGGTATGGAAAGTCATCTCAGGAAGAGTCCAATCAAAGAAAGTAAAACCCATGATAGTAGAAACAATGGATTTTGCAACATAGTGTAAACAAGTAAGGAAGCATCTGGAAAAAAAATTATTGCCTGCCAAATGTGCTTGGGTATCTATAGGGGTGTGAGAATATCTGCAAAAGACTCACTTAAAAAAAATCAAATATAATAAATATTAATTTATCAAATCACTATGAAACTAGACGATTTGCACATAAGGAGATGTGGTGAAGGGTGGGGGAATTTGGAAGGGCCAAGATAAGAGAAGAGACAGGATAAGTACTTGTGGTGAATTAGATAATGTAACTTGTAGGTCTAAAGATACATAGAGAGATTTTACTTATCAGAGAAATTGTAATGATGTTTCAAGAGGGGTATTATCAAAATGCATTAAGAAATGTCATACTTGGAGCTTGAGAACATTGTATTTAGATTTATCTACAAAACTTTTATTAAAAACAAAGCACTAAAAACAACTTTGTGTTAAATTCAACACAATCTAATCGTACACTAAATTTACATGGCCAAAAGGCGAAATATCTTGAGGCTATTGATCTTAAAACTGATAATACGGAAGCGAATCTGTACAAAATGGGAACAATCATAGTGATAGACATACAGGGGACATGACATGGTAACACTGAGAAGTTGACATGAACGTGTGATATATTTGCTTACCATTGACACTAAAAGTGGAAATATAATACACAAAGAGTTTGTGTAATTAAAATTTAGGTAGATTCATTTGAAAAGAATGCTAAATAAACATAGAACACAATTATGAACATTTTAATACCAATAGGAAGAACTTATCGAGTGTATGAGTAGTTGTAGGGCAACTTGTGCTCAGACAGTTTTGAAGCACTTAATTTTGGTTGAAAGTTTCATCGAAAAATTGCTTTCAACTCACTGACCATTTTCAACTAGAATGAACAAAGTTGCTCTGTAACATTTAATGGCCTAATAACTTATGTGTAGCGGAAATTAGCATGAACATAGTGGGCATTTCATTAGAATAGATTCCTAATGAGAATTACAAGAGTGCTTGGGTGGAGAGAGCAACAAAAAGTATAACACCTAGTTAGATAGCATCAACAATACTTTCAAAAGAGAGAGAAATTAAGCTATTGACAAAAGTTGAGGACCGGATTTGCATGCAGCCGGTCCCCCCTCCAAAAGGCTTTGTATTATGGTTTCTCCCATCAAGAGAGACATTGTACAATACAATTCTTTGTGTTCCTTCAAGACTAGCTAGTGCAATGAAGATGGAAGCTTCATGCACTAAGTAAAACACTTAACAAACACAACTTGAATTATCCCCGTTCTCAGACCCAAGACCTCACACACCTTCGAAGATGGTGAGAGCTAGCAAGGTATGAGAGTAGATTGAGAGGAAGGAGTATCTTACGAGAAAGATGTACATCTCCTCACATAATCACTCATATTAGCATAGCTTAGCTTAGTAATTAGCTTGGTAGAGGAGATGAGCATGCATTGAAGCTTGGCTCTTGGTTGGATTTGCATCCACATGCCAAGAGAGTGTTGAGGTAGGCTTCTATCTCACAAGCTTGGAGTAGGTGATGAGTTCTCCATTAAATCTTGGGAAGAGATAGTCTTCTCTTTCTTCACACATGAGATTGTGTGAGTGTGTGTGTGATAATGCCAAGAAAAAATCAGCCCCCCCTCTCTCTTGGGCGAGCCCCCTTGCTATTTGCTCTTCCTGCAGCCTCATTGGCCCTCCCCAAGTCAAGCCAATTACAATTAAGCAGCATAAGTGACAGCCTTCTGACATGTGTCCCCCTTTCCCCTTTTGTGAAAGCTTGAGGTAATTAAATAATTAAACTAAACTATCATTGGACCCCTTTGCCTCCTGGCCAATAGGAATCAGGCAAGCCATGGGGCTCCTGAATGCTCATTGGACCCTTTGGGAGACTGCCCAATAGTCTTCTAGGAGACTTAATTCTTATTGGTTTCTTTTATTAAATGTTTTTAAATTAATTAAACTAGATTTACTCTACCTTAATTCTCATTGGTCCACTTCAAGGGTCATCCAATAGGAATTGGGCACACCTTGTGGGCATCTGGGCTAGGGAGCTGACATGTGTCCCTAATTCCCTTTGTGTAAAGGGGCTTGTGTGTGTGTGTGTGGCTTTCTCTCTCATCCCCTAGAAGAAGGGCTCGCCCCCTCCCATGTAGGGATGTGCATTGACTTTGGAGAGCACACAAAGCATCCAATTCCCCCTAAGCTTTAACCCTTTGGACACAACCTTTGAATTTTGGAACCTTAGCATTTTGGAAGTCTTAATGGGCTGAACCTTAGGGTCTTTTTAGCCCATTGTTGCACATGGCTCTTTTGCAGATGGCCCCCCCTTTGGATCCCTATTTTCCCTCCTTTGGATCCCTACTGTGGCCGGTCTGCTAGCTTAACCAATATTCTAGCTTTTTCTCCCCTGGCACTTCCCCACATTAAATGATCAGTTTAATATGAGAAAATCATTTAGGAGAATTAGATATTGATTATTATGACATTACCTCTCTCTTGAAATCCTAGTCGTCCTCGACTATGGTGTAGAGAAGATAAATCATATTCATGAGTCCTTTTCTTAGCGGGTAGAGGATCCCTATGTTACCCTACGACATCATTCCATAATGGATGACTAGTCCATTTGGCGCTTGAGAGCCTGAGGCTGCCGCAAGCATGTCTGCACATCAGTCCTATCAGTCTTCCGTAGTAGAGTGACAAGCTCTACTTGGTGTTTGGGAGACGCCATCTCCACAAACTTGATCTAAGCATGCATACTACTTCATTTTTGTGCACAAATAAAAAAAAAGAGAGTCTTATAAGACAAAAACTTTGTTCATTTTTTTAAAAAACATTTTGTACATTTGCTTACTCTTGGGAAGCATTGTAAGCATTGACAAGGTTTAGGTTATCCTTTAATTGTATGCCTTGTATCCATCTAGCATCCTCAAAAGGATAATTCTTAAACTTAATAAGATATCGTCGGATAGTCTTACCGCCTCTTAGTACCTTGTCTTCATGTCGGAGAATGGACTCGGGCTGCAGCACCTCCTCTTGGTCCTCGATCTCCGGTGGGTCTTCAATAGTTGGTTCTTGAGGTGGCTCTCCTTTGTAAGGCTTTAATAGGCTCACATGGAAAGCATTGTGTATGAGCCAATGATTGGGCAACTTGAGTTGATAGGCCATCTCATTGATTGGCCTAAGAATCTGAAAGGGACCATAGTACCTTTTTGCTAGTTTAGCATAGTACTTTTGGTGACTTTTGCCTTTGTTGTGAGATAGAGATAGCATCCTTAATCTTTTGAAAAGATTCTTGTAGGTCTCGGCTATACTCACGTGCAGCGAAGATCTTCCCATGTACCTTAAGTAGCAAGGGACTTTTTGATCTTCCCTCAATTAACTCGAAAGGTGCTTTTCCCGTGGAAGTATGTACAGTGTTATTGTAAGCATACTCCACTAAGGGTAAGTACTTCTCCCATTGGGATCTTTGATCTACTTCCGTTACATAGGCTTTTAGTAGATCGAGAATTGTTAGGTTAGCTATTTCACTTTGGCCATCCGTTTGTGGATGATAGGCCGAAGAGAAGTTTAGCCTTTTACCTAAATTCTCAAAGAGAACCTTCCAGAAATTACTGGTCATTCTAGGATCTCTATCCGACACTATGGACATTGGCAAGCCATGGTACTTGAAAATTTGTGAAATGAAGAGGGTTGCCATTTGATGGGCTTTGATAGTCTTTTTGACAGGTATAAAATGAACTTGTTTACTGAACCTGTCTACTATCGTCCATATTCCCGTATTCCGATGGATAGACTTAGGCAATCCAAAGATAAAATCCATGGATATGCTCTCCCATGGTGAATTAGGGATTGGCAAGGGTTGAAGCAATCCAAGTTGCTTCCCTCTATCAAATTTTGTCTTTTGGCATACCACACATTTGGAAACATACTCTTGTATGTTCACTTTCATGGTAGGCCAATAGAAATATGTTTCTATTCCCTTTAAGGTAGACTGAATTCCTCTATGCCCCGCATAAGGTGGAGCATGAGATTCATACATTACTTTCTCACGTAGTGAGTTGGTAACGCATAGTCTATTGCCATAGAGAAGATAACCATCTTGTAAAGTGAATGGTTCTTCTTTCTTCCCTAATGCCAGGGCTGAAATCACATCTCTAAAGTCAGAATCAATAGCGTACTCATCTATCATTGAAGATAGATCATTGTGAGTTGCTATGGAAACCGCATTCACTCTTGGCCGTCTTGAGAGTGCATCGGCTACTTGATTGTGCTTGCCAGCAATGTGAGCAATATGAAAATGAAATTGCGAAAGGAAATTTGCCCACCTCATTTGTTTGTCGGAGAGCTTGGTCTGCGTCATGAAGTACTTAAGACTTTGGTGATCTGTTCGCAGAATGAAAGGAGTCCCCAACAAATAGTGCTTCCATGAGTCTAAGGCATGTAGAACTACAAGGAGTTCCTTTTTGTATATGCCTAGAGCTTGCTCAACAGGGTCAAGCCTTCGACTCTCATAGCCTATGGCATGCCCTTCTTGGAGCAAAACAGCTCCAAGGCAATCACCACAAGCATCACATTGGACCTCAAATGGTTTTGAGAGATCCGGTAGTGTAAGCACAGGTTGAGAGATAAGCTTTTCTTTAAGCTTTTAGAAAGCATTGTTCTCCTTAGCAGACCATGTATACCTAACGCTTTTCTTTGTTAGGTCATGTAATGGTCCTGCAATTTGTGAGAACTTTTCTATGAAGTATCTATAGTATGCACACATACCTATAAAGCTTCTTAGTTCATGAAGAGTCCTTGGTTTAGGCCATCCTTTTATTACCTCTAACTTGGATGGATCCATTTGGATGCCATCTTGAGAGATAATGTGACCTAAATACTGAATCTCTTGCAAGAAAAATTCAATTTTCTTTCGATTAACATAAAGTTTATTCTCTTTTAAAACTTGAAATATTACCTGGAGATGTTGCTTGTGTTCCTCCAATGAATTAGAGTAGATGATAATATCATCAAAGAACACTCCAGTGAAGGTCAGATGAGGCCTGAACAACTTCTCCATCAAGCGGTTGAATGTGGCTGGTGCATTGGTCAGGCCAAAAGGCATGACAATGTATTCGTAAAGACCAAATGTAGTACGAAATGCGGTCTTTACAATGTCTTGATCAACTATCCTTATTTGATGATAGCCACTTTTTAGGTCAATCCTACTGAAGTAGGTCAATCCTTGTAGCTTATCAAATAGGTCTTCTACCCGTGGAACGGGAAACCTATTCTTGATAGTGATCCTATTTAGTGCTCTATAGTCGACACACATACGATATGTGCCGTCTTTCTTTTGCACTAATAGCACAGGTGAGCAAAATGGAGATGAGCTAGGCCTAACCATGCCCTTCTCAACTAACTCATGCACTTGCCGCATAATCTCCTCTTGTTGAGCTTGAGAAACTCTATAAGGAGGTTTGTTAGGCGGTGAACTTCCTGGAAGAAGTTCAATTGCATGGTCATCATTACCTCGTTTAGGAGGTAGCTCACAAGGGATGTCGTCAATAAAAACATCATTAAACCCCTTGAGAAAATTGGATAACTCTAATTCCTTTTGGTTGCTTTTATTTTCTTTTGCTAAAGCATTAGGTTCATTTTTAGAATCTTTAACAAAAATCATGTACATGGAAATAGAGCTCTTTATTGACTTGTTGAAAGCTGGTGTATGTACAATGGGGATGGTGTTACCCATTTCCTTAGCATCTATATACATGTATTTTTCCCTGAATTTAAAGGAGATTCTCCTTTCAGGAAATTTAACATCGGCAGCAAGGCGGTCAAACCATGGTGCCCCTAGGATTACATCCTCATGCTTGAGAGGAGAGATAAAGAAGTCCTCTTTGTCCACATAGCCTTGGACATGAAGCCTCAATTTCCCGATTAAGGGAGTGACTGAAGCTTCTTGCCCCTTGAAGGCACTGTCTGCGGGTAGGATATCTCCCATCTCGTAGGATTGTATGCCTAGCTTGGTGGCCAACTCTATAGATATAAAATTGTGAGTACAACCAGGGTCAAAGAGAATAAAAGAATCATGTTCTCTTACCTTTCCCCAAGCATGGCATAGAGGAGATCCTTTGTGAGTTGTTTGGTGAGTCTCCTCCTATTGGATTTCAACCAAGGAAGCTCTAGGAGGATCTTGGCGGTTGTTCTTTTGGGGACAAGCGCGGTACGCATGCCCTTGTTCGCCGCACTTGAAACACTGGTTATCCTTGCGATAACGCTCAAGGTCTTCAGGAGAGAGTTTGTTCTTACCTTTGTAAACTCCCTTCTCTTTAGCTTTGTTGGAGTTGCCCTTAGGAGACTTTTGGACATTGTCCTTCCCCTTAGGCTCATTGGAACCCTTGTTTTCCGGGGGCTTATTATTTATTTTAACCCCCGTTTGGAAATTGATTCTAGAGGCCACCATAGTATGGTGTATTACCGCCGATATGGTACGTGGCCTTTGGGAGTTGACATACTCTGCCATTTCTTCGGTTAAGCCCGCACAAAACTGTTGCTTTTGCTCTCCAAAATCCAACTTTTTGAAGACAGTGGCTTTGAGTTGTAAGTCCAAAACTTGTCTACATATTTGTGGATGGATTCATTGGGAGAGAGCTTTAAGCTTCGCCATTCGGTGAGTACTTTGTCTTTGGCATCGGTGGCCAAAAACTGCTTCATAATGGAAGCTCTTAAAGCCTTCCATGTTCGTGGAGCTTCATCGTTGGCTCGTAGGCTAGACCACCATTGTCTGACGGACTTTTGAAAGTGCATAGCTACATGGCGTAGCTTAGAGGACTCTGTGAAGCCCTCATCTCCAAACGCCGCATCGAATTGTTGGATAAAGACCAAGACTTTGTCCGTAGCACCAAAGGTACCATCATAGGTAAGGAAAGAGATGCTCTTCCCTCCCTCTTTGAATTTCTTCAGCTTGGACGACCTCTTCCATGCGGCATAGGATTTCCTGTGGCCTCTTCTTTTTGATGGTTCAAAGGTTGCACCATCACTTTCTTCAGAAGGTGAAGAATTTGAAGAAGGTGGAGAAGAGGGTGACCTCTTTCTCGCCTTTTTCTTGTCTTGATCTTTGTCATCTTCACCATAGCTTTCATAAGAGGAAGAGGATGAAGAAGATGGAGAAGAGGGTGTCCTCTTTCTTGCCTTTTTCTTCTCTTGCTTTTTATCATCCCTCTTTGAATTGTGGTGAGGAGAAGAATATGATGGTCTTCTCAGCTTTGGTGGTGATGGAGAGCGTTTAGCCCGCCGTCTTCGTGGAGCCATCTCCGCCGAGGTGGCGGGAGACTCGCTTCTTTCTCGTTCCTTCGGTGGAGGCTCTTGAGTTCTCCTTTGGGAAGGAGATGCATCATCAAGAAGTAAATTCTTGAGCCCTTCATATGGATTCTCTTCTTCTTCCCGAATCGGAGAGAGACCTCTTTTGGTAGTCTCACAAGGAGGCTTCCTAGGTGTTCTCTCTTCATGGTGATGAGCTTGGAGAATCCCGTGAGCACGGAGCTGCCGTTGCACTTCACTTTGGAGAGATGGATTGCCCATGGCTTGTTGAAGCCTAGAAACAAGATAGTTAAGAAGCATTGAAGCATCATTAGTAGCTTGCTCATGAGCAAAATCAAAGTTATCAACATTAATTTCACTCTCTTTACTATTGTCAGCCATTCTAACAACTTTTAGGTGTAAAATTTTTAGGAGTACTTTGGCACTTCAAGCCCTAGTTGCTACTCCTCTTTACCCCTTTAAAAAAAGCACTCAAGCTACTGTACCCGCGACTCGAATACCATTAATTGCAAGGAATAGAAGAGAGGGTCCTTCAACACCAAAACAGCACTGGCTCCTGTCAAGCTTCTAATAGCTCAATAGTGGTTAAGCCCCGTAGGACTCCACTATTAAGACCATATCTCTCGACGGTGATGCCCCGTTAACTGCACAAAGGCAGGCGCACTGCAAGGCTGAAAAATCCCTATTCTACTTACTCACAGGCAATTAATAATACCAACCATTTGTAGCTAGCTTAAGGACCTCCCTTCTTGAGCAAGAAAAGAGAAACCTTGTGCTCTGATACCAATGTAACATTTAATGGCCTAATAACTTATGTGTAGCGGAAATTAGCATGAACATAGTGGGCATTTCATTAGAATAGATTCCTAATGAGAATTACAAGAGTGCTTGGGTGGAGAGAGCAACAAAAAGCATAACACCTAGTTAGATAGCATAACAATACTTTCAAAAGAGAGAGAAATTAAGCTATTGACAAAAGTTGAGGACCGGATTTGCATGCAACCGGTCCCCCCTCCAAAAGGCTTTGTATTATGGTTTCTCCCATCAAGAGAGACATTGTACAATACAATTCTTTGTGTTCCTTCAAGACTAGCTAGTGCAATGAAGATGGAAGCTTCATGCACTAAGCAAAACACTTAACAAACACAACTTGAATTATCCCCGTTCTCAGACCCAAGACCTCACACACCTTTGAAGATGGTGAGAGCTAGCAGGGTATGAGAGTAGATTGAGAGGAAGAAGGAGTATCTTACGAGAAAGATGTACATCTCCTCACATAATCACTCATATTAGCATAGCTTAGCTTAGTAATTAGCTTGGTAGAGGAGATGAGCATGCATTGAAGCTTGGCTCTTGGTTGGATTTGCATCCACATGCCAAGAGAGTGTTGAGGTAGGCTTCTATCTCACAAGCTTGGAGTAGGTGATGAGTTCTCCATTAAAGCTTGGGAAGAGATAGTCTTCTCTTTCTTCACACATGAGATTGTGTGAGTGTGTGTGTGATAATGCCAAGAAAAAATCAGCCCCCCCTCTCTCTTGGGCGAGCCCCCTTGCTATTTGCTCTTCTTGCAGCCTCATTGGCCCTCCCCAAGTCAGGCCAATTACAATTAAGCAGCATAAGTGACAGCCTTCTGACATGTGTCCCCCTTTCCCCTTTTGTGAGAGATTGAGGTAATTAAATAATTAAACTAAACTCTCATTGGACCCCTTTGCCTCCTGGCCAATAGGAATCAGGCAAGCCATGGGGCTCCTGAATGCTCATTGGACCCTTTGGGAGACTGCCCAATAGTCTTCTAGGAGACTTAATTCTTATTGGTTTCTTTTATTAAATGTTTTTAAATTAATTAAACTAGATTTACTCTACCTTAATTCTCATTGGTCCACTTCAAGGGTCATCCAATAGGAATTGGGCACACCTTGTGGGCATCTGGGCTAGGGAGCTGACATGTGTCCCTAATTCCCTTTGTGTAAAGGGGCTTGTGTGTGTGTGTGTGTGACTTTCTCTCTCATCCCCTAGAAGAAGGGCTCGCCCCCTCCCATGTAGGGATGTGCATTGACTTTGGAGAGCACACAAAGCATCCAATTCCCCCTAAGCTTTAACCCTTAGGACACAACCTTAGAATTTTGGAAGTCTTAATGGAGTGAACCTTAGGGTCTTTTTAGCCCATTGTTGCACATGGATCTTTTGCAGATGGCCCCCCCTTTGGATCCCTATTTTCCCTCCTTTGGATCCCTACTGTGGCTGGTCTGCTAGCTTAACCAATATTCTAGCTTTTTCTCCCCTGGCACTTCCCCACATTAAATGATCAGTTTAATATGAGAAAATCATTTAGGAGAATTAGATATTGATTATTATGACATGCTCCAGATAAGCTGCAATTCTAAGGGTGTTGGGAGAAGAGGGGGAGATCGACCGCTTATAATATTCAACACAAGCTTTCAAGCCATCACCATCAAACTGTCCACGTCTTCTTCCAATTTCCAAGCACACACACTCACCTAGACTATGACAGGCACACACACACACAGTAAACAGAGAATTGACATAGACAATTTGTAAGAGATTGTAAGAGAGGTGTAAGAGATGGAGACTAGATTAGAGAGTACACATCAAAATAACCATAGCCTAAGAGAGTAGAGAAGAGAATCTGCAAGAGAAAGGCCTAAATCTAGCCCCAAACACCATGGCACCTCTCTTGTGGAGTTGGTATTTAATATATTACTTTGAGTTTAAGGTGCCAAAAATTGAGGCCCCTCTTTTACAACCACTTTACTTTTGCAAATGAGTGAAGCTCATTAGTTCTTGCATGACCCATAAGGGGAGTTCCCACTACAACTATTTACAGAGCCATAGTGGCTTATTGAAATGATGTTCTAAGATACTGTGCAAATATAAAGTGGCCAAGAATAGTTGCCGTCGCCTCTTCATCAACTCCCTGCATTCCACTCTACAAAATCATCATCAACTCAATTAGTAAAATAAATAGACAGCACATAATTAACCATTACGCCCAACTATCCCAATTGCAGCTAACCACTACAACAGGAGGGTGCTCAGTCTCGTAACATCCCTCCCACCAGCGATAGCAACTGTCCTCAGTTGCTCAGTAGAGAAATCAACTGGACCGTGAGTGATGGAAAGTGTGGAGAAGGTCGGGGAAGTTGCGAAAAAACTTTTCAGGCATCCATTTGGCATCCTCTTTAGGGTGGCCCTTGAAAGTCAAAAGGTAACGGTTATAAACCATTCCAGTGCGTGTAGTGGTGGTCTCATGGTCAATTATTTTGTCAGGGATGAGTTGCTCTTCTTGGTCTACAAGTGAAGGTGGGTCTTCGTAAATGTGGTGTGTAGGTAGGGGTCCTCTGAATGGTCGTAAAAGACTAATGTGAAATGCATTGTGAATGTGCCAATGTGCAGGTAATTCTAAACGAAAAGAAACATCATTTATGACAGCTGAAATTTTGAAAGGTCCATAAAAACGAGGAGCAAGATTAACAAAGACATTAGTATCAACACTTTTGATCCTTCGTTTTTCGATGCGAAGTAAAACATGATCACCTTCTTTGAATTGGTGTGCCTTGCGGTGCTTGTTAGCATGCTTGGTGTAAAGTTCTTGTGAGTGTTTAATGGCAGAATGCACACTTGCATAAATATCATGAAAGTCAGTAGTGAAATCATCAGCGGCAGGCACAACATTAGAAAGACGTGAAGCAGGAGTAGGAAGTGAGTGACCGTATACAATTTCAAAGGGAGATTTACCCGTGGCAGTGTGAGTGGTGTTGTTGTATGCAAATTGCAAAATATGTAGGTAGTCATCCCATTTCTTAGGTTGAGAGGAAACATAAGCCTTCAACAAGTCAATAATAGTGCAGTTGGTGACTTCGGTTTGACCATTAGATTCAGGATGAAATGTAGAAGTAAAGTCAAGTGTAGTGCCAAGATTTTCAAATACAGTAGTCGAAAAAGCACTACAAAATTTTGAGTCTCGATCGGAAATAATCACTTTAGGCAAACCATGATGTGGAAAAACAGTCTTCAGAAACAAAAGTGCAGCTTGATGTGCTGTGAGTGTTTTCTTACATGGAACAAAGTACGCTTGTTTAGAGAAACGATCAATAATAGTCCATATCATGTCATGTTTGTGTGTTGTGAGTGGAAAACCAGTAACAAAATCCATGGAAATATGTTCCCAAGGTCTTTTAGGAATGGGGAGAGGGTGTAAAAGTCCCAATTTCTTACCTGTAGCTGCTTTGATTTTTTGACTAATCAAACAAGTTGACACATACTGTTTAACATCCATTCTCATATTAGGCCAATAGAAATCACGACATAAATTTTGAAAGGTGGCAGCAAATCCTCTATGTCCAGCATAAGGTGGTTTGTGCAATTCTTCAATAATTAATGTACGAAAAGGTTTAGTCACACACAATTTTTGTTTGAAATAAAGGAAGTTTTCTTGAATAGTGTATTCGAGAAATGTGTGTACAGAATTATCAAGCATGTGCAACCATGTCGTTTTGAAGTCATCATCATGTGCATAAGAGTCAGGCATAGTGTCAAAGGAAGTTCCCGTAATGGTTGATAGATGATTAAGTGAGGGTCTTCTACTCAAAGCATCAACTACAACGTTTTCTTCACCAGGTTGGTAGTGTCAAAGGAAGTTCCCGTAATGGTTGATAGATGATTAAGTGAGGGTCTTCTACTCAAAGCATCAGCTACAACGTTTTCTTCACCAGGTTGGTATTGAATGTTGGGCTGGAAAATTTGAATAAAAGCGGCCCACTTAATATGTCTATCATCTATTAAGGACCGAGAAAGTAAATATTTGATACTTTGTTGATCAGTTTTAATGATCAAGTCAGTACCCATTACATAGTGTTTCCAAATTTTCAATGCATGTACCACAACACTCAACTCTTTATCATAAGTACTGAACTTTGTTTCAGACGGTTTGAATTTACGACTTTCGAAAGCAATTGGATGGTTATCTTGCATAAGGATTGCACCGATACCTTTCCCACTAGCATCAGTGACTACCACAAAGAATGGTCTTTCAAAATCAGGCAATTGCAATACAGGTGCATTAGTCAAAGCATGTTTAAGTGCATTAAATGAGCTTTCTTGCAAATCAGTCCATTCATAAGACGTGTTTTTCTTCAATAAGAAAGTCAAATAATGTGCTTTGTAAGAAAAATTACGAACAAATTTCCTGCAATAGCTACAAAGACCAATAAAATATTGTAGCTCGTGCAAGTACCCATTGGTCTAGGCCAGGACTGAATGGCTTCAATTTTCTTGGGATCGACATGTATTCCCTTACCCGATACAATATGTCCCAAATATTCAATTTCAGGTTGGAAAAATGAACTCTTTTCAGGATTCAAATACAAGTGATTTCGTGCAAGCAGATCAAATACACATTGTCATGAGTTTTTTGGAGCACGGAATTGCGCATATGTACATATCCATGCATGGTGCATTGAAAAAAGGATTTCCCATTTTCTAGAGCCAGGTGGTTACGTGGGGCCCACATGTGTACAGGTAGGCAATCATGTACATAGTGCATCGATTTTCACTATTATCAGTACCAGCGTGTTTTTTCTACAATAATGAGGAGTTGGTAGCACGTATAACTTCTCGAGGAAGCTATCCGCGGGCCGACGACATGAGGTAAGGAGGTGCGTCAGATGGCATCTAGTGGCCTCAGGAGGCCGAATGGGGTCAATACTTGCACGTGGATGACTACGGACACAACGTGGATGTTTTCTTGTGATACTTATGCACAAAGGTCATCATGAGGACCAATTTTTGGGGCCACTTCACGTGGTTGCGAGACGCATTATTGAAAAGAAATGAGTGCCAGGTGTGCGGATGATGCAAAAAGGTGACAACTATGCACTACGAGGTCAGTTTTTGGTCTGTTCGGGGTCCGTTTGAGGTCATCTAAAAGGCCAAGGGTGCCCAAGTAATAAAGCTAAGTGTGGGAACTGAAAAAACTGAGAGAAAACCAGAAAAAACGTGGAGAAGAGAGGAGGAACAGCTGCAGGTGTGTTTTTGCTCATTTTGGAGCCTGTTTTGGCCGTAAATTGCTCATCCGAGGTCGGATTTGAGCACTTTGACATTGTAGACTGGGGTTTTGGTCTGTTCTAGACGCGATGGCGCTGTTCATTTTTCCAAATTTCTCACTCTTTTTCTGATGTTTTTGCTGTGTAAGTTTCTCCTATGAGCGAAGCTTCCGCTCCAATTTGTGATTGTATCTGGTATCTTTTACCCATATTGTGTGAGTTGTTTGCCCTATTGGTGTTGGCCCAAGCTCATTTGTATCTAAACATCAGAAATTCTCCTCTTTTGAGCTGAATGTTTGGGTGTGTGTGTGTATGTGTGTGTCTCTGTGTGGAGTGGGCAAGTGGATAGTCTCTCTCCTCTCACTCCATAGGTGTGTTTCCTGTCTCGGCCAGGTGGTTGTGTAAGCCGAGTGGCGCCCCATAGTGTGTGTGTGTGTATATTCCCAAGAGTGTGTGTCGGGTCGTTATAGAGGCGTTCTGTGTGTTTTCATCCCGCTCACATTCTTTTGGCACCCCCACGGAGGATCTTCTTCGAGTACCTTTTGATTCGAGCTTCAAGCTTCGAGATTCGGGATTACAGGTTGCAGGTTGCAGATTACAGGTTACAGGTTACAGGTTACAGGGACAGGTGATTCACACAGGTACAGATATCTGGAGTACAGTGATATACTAGCAGTGGTGTCACTTGCAGTTGTTGTGGGTATGCATCACTTGACGCCTATTTGAGCGCATTGTCTGCTGGATTGTACGTTACTTGAGGAAACTGCCATTGTACGCATTTGTGGATCCATACTTGGTTGTATTTGGTAGTCCCAACCATTTCTGAGACTTGGTCTGGAAGATAGTCATTTCTGAGACTTGACTATGCGCGATTTGCATTAGCCTTCGTGTGAGGGTCGATAGCGTGAGGTTTTTATTGAGCTGGGGGATTCTCAAATGTGGAGATCCTTTCGGTGATATAGGTAGCTGGAGCACCCTTTTTGTGACCTCGCCATAGGCTATGTACTAGTGAGTCCTACTTGATGCTCGGGTTCTATTGTTGAACATGCATACATATACAATCTATATTTTGGGTTCCTACTGCTCTATTTCTGGGGAAACTTTGCCAAAATTTTTCCAAGTTATGATGGCTGGTTTTTTGGTCTTTTGAGCCATTTATGCTGTTATGCTGGTGAAATTTTGGCAAAATCAGAAGATAAGTCAGTTGTGCCTTCTTGGGAGCTTCATGGTTGGCTTTAATGGATGATCAACATGGTCCTCAATTCACTCCATTTCATTTAACTCAAAGAATCCAGATAAATGTTCATGTGTCCAGGAATATTTTTTTCCAGCATCGCATAGTCTTTATGTTCGGGCCAAGAAGATTACGAGAGATCTTGGAATGTCCTTTGCCTGTTGTAATTCCGATGATCAACTATGAAAACTCATTTGATGTGCATGTGTTTGTCCTTATCTAAAGTTGAGCTCCATTGAAGTTTCTGGGGATTGGGTAGTCAAAAGTTTTGGGTTCTTGCACGTGTGTTCAAAGGGGTTCTCAAAGCATTGTAACTTGGGTAGCCATGGCTTTCTCTTATCCGGAGTTTCATGGAAGAAGTGATGAACATGTGGAAGATTTTTTGGAAAAGATGGAGGTTGCCTGCATTAGCAACCAGATTCATGACCCTGCGCAGATGTTACGTCTTCTCCAAATTTGTTAGAAGAGTGATGCACGAGTCTGGCCAAAACATTTGAAGAGGAGTTGCGTGCAGCGGATCCACCTATAAGATTGAGTTGGGACAATCTAAGGCATGGGTTGGAAGTGGAGTTTGTGAAGATAGAAGATCCTGACAAAGTGTGGCAAGAAGTACAAGGTTTGGTGCAAAAGGAAGGTGAGCCAGTAGATGCGTACATACGTAAGTTCTCATTGGCATGGGAGCGGATGTGCAAGGCCTTAGCACCACAGGTACCCCCGCCTTACATGATGAAGAAGGACAGGTTCTTGACTGGTCTTTGGGAGAATATACGTTGGAGAGTGGAGCTAAAGAAGCCTATGACATATGAAGATGCACTAGAGGTAGCAAGGAACAAAGAGTGGAAGCTGAGGAAAATGAGCCAGTTAGGGGTGGAGTCTTTGCCCATGAGGTCTGAATTTCAGCCTATGGACTCTTTACAAGGTCGTATGTCAGGGGTTCATCATGAATCAGTGGTTCCTGTTACTACTCAGGTTATGCCAGCAGTGGTCACTACATCGGTGCAAGATGATGGGCTAAGGCAAGACATGAGGCAAGTGGTAGATTTGATGAAGAATCTCAGCCTAAACATGCTAGGTCAAGTAGGAAATAATCGAGGTCGAGGGAGGTTTGCAAATCAACCAGGAGGTGAAGAAAGGCCTAGGAATGGTGTTGGATAAAGCAATGGTAGGTTTTGGAGGCAGACGCCCACATGTTACAATTGTGGAGAGTTGGGTCACATCAGCCCGCAATGTGATAAGCCACCAAGGATGGGGGGAGACATGTATCCATTGCCAAGACAGGTGCTAACTAGGTCAAATGATTATGGCATCAAAATTAAGGGAGACGAAGGAACCAGTGGACTGACCCAGGAGGAAAAGGGAAAGACAAAAGTGCTAAGTGTAGTCACCTTGGAGAAGGCATCAAAGCTAGAGGATACATTAGTGATGCCTATTGGGAAGAGGACCACAGAGGATAAGGAAGGAAGAAGTGCCCCAGGTCCTAGTAAGAAGAAAGGAAAGAGCCATGAAGGCGAGGATGTCAAGGCCAAGAGGAAAAGGAGAGCTCGTCGAAAGTTTCATGTTTCAGATTTTCCACTAGGGGATGGGCAATTAAGCTATGACTTGAAGGAGGATATGACGAGCAGGAAGGCAGATGTTACTTTTGGGCAGCTTATAGAGATGGTGCCTAAGCTAAAGCGACAGTGGAAGAGGATGGTTAACCCAATGGAGAAAGAGCCAGAGAGAGGTTCAGTAAAGGTGTTGGCAATGGATGAGCTACCAGGCATTTTTCCAATAGTAGATGTGTGGCATAAAAGGAAAAATTTGGGACAAGGTTATGTGGATGGTGGAGCCCAAATATGTGTCATAACACACTCATGCGTTGAGAAGATGGGTCTCACAGTGGCTGGGGTGTCAGGTTTTCGGATCAGATTGGAAAACCATCAAAAAGTAAAATGCTTGGGTATTGTAAAGAGCTTAGAAGTGGAGGCATATGATGCAAAGGCAGTGGTTGATTTTCATGTGATGCCAGCAGGGTTTGGAGCATATCCTATTATACTGGGCAGACCATGGTTACGTGCAGTGGGAGCTATTCAAGATTGGCGACATGGTATGATTAGCCTCTATGGAAAGACAGGTACCAAGAAGCTTTATAATAAGAAATGATTAGAGGAGCTTTATGAAGATGAGGATGAGTCTAGTGATGAAGACTCTTCCACGGTGACAGATGAAGACAGTGATAGCACTAACAGCAGTGATGAGGATGCTGATGTTGCATTTCTTTTGATGGACAAAGAAATCCAGGATTTTGGTTTAGTTGCATTTGCGAATGATGTTGAAGATGAAAGTGAAGGGCCTTATGAAGTGATTGAAGGGCTGATGCAAACCAAGGTTGAGTTGTCAAAGAAGCAGGAATTGATGACACAAATGATTAGTGGAGACCTCTCAACTATGGAGAAGGATATATATTTGCACATGCTGGCTAGTTTTCCTGATTTGTTCATTACTTCATATGAAGAGATCAGAGGGTTCAAGGGCGAAGAGATGCATATAGAGCTGAAAGAAGGTGCTAAGCCAGTGCGGCAAAGGCTAAGAAGGATGGGTCGAGAGCAAATGGAAGCCTTGCGAGAAGAGGTGGACAAGTTGTTGAAGGCAGGGTTCATAGTCCCTGTGGAGACCACAGAATGGGTGAGTCCAGTTGTAGTCAGTCCAAAGAAGGATGGGAAGTGGAGAATTTGTGTAGATTTTAAACCCTTAAATGCAGCCACTAAGAAGAACCCATATCCTCTTCCATTCATCGATCAGATCTTGGATTCAGTGGCAGGTTATGAGAGGTACAGTGTGTGTGATGGATTTTCAGGCTATTTTCAATTGAAGATTTCTCTTAAAGACCGCACAAAGACCACTTTTATTACACCATGGGGCTGCTATTGCTACACAGTATTTCCATTTGGGTTGTCAAATGGACCTTCCTTCTATCAAGAGAGAGAAAATTGGGTGTTGGAACCATTCATTGGTAGTTGTGTTAAAGCTTTTATGGATGACTTCTGTGTTTATAGCAGTAGGGCTGAACACCATGAGAAGCTGCAGATGGTATTGGCTTGATATGATGAATGTGGAGGACAACTAAATCCAAAGAAATGTCATCTAGCACAGCCAAGGGTGAAGTTATTGGGCCATATGGTGTCAAAAAATGGCATTGAGGCTGATCCACAAAAGGTTAAGTCTATTATTCTTCTTCCATCACCTACGAGTATGAAGCAATTGGCAACTTTTATACACAAAGTGAAGTACATGGCACGGTTTATTCCATTGTCTTCGCAGCTTCTTTGTCCATTACAGCAAGTGGCAAAGCATGATCCATTGCAATGGGATGACAAGTGTGAAGAAGTGTTTCAAGAGGTGAAAGAGGTGTTAGGGGGGTTGCCAGCCATGCAGGCTCCTGATTGGGAGAAAGTGTTTTATGTAAATCCATCAGTAGGGGATGATGCCATTGGAGCCATGCTATTGCAAAAGGGGAAGGGCAGCCATTATATGAGGCCAGTGTATTGTGCAAGCCGAGTGAAGTTGGTAGCGGAGAGAAAGTTCTCGGAAGTAGAGCTAGTGATGGCCAATGTAATATTTGCTTTTCGACGATTTTGTCATTACTTGCTACCACGGCCTTTTGTTTTCTTGACGAGTTATGCCTTTTTGCCACAATTAACTAATGGTACTAACATGTCAAATGTGGTGAAGAAATGGGTAATTGAGCTGCAAGAGTTTGAGTTCTCTTTTCTAGTCGAAGATAGTACAAGAGCTACCCTAGCTGATTTGTTGACCTACAAGGAGAATCCCCTTATTGTTAAGGAAGAGGTGGTGAGAAAGGTAGTTGAAGAAGTGCCACAGATTAGCAATGCACATGTGTTGTTCTTTGATGGTTCATACAGAAAGAGCCATGATGCAGCTTCAGGGGGTATAGCACTTTATGATCCAGAGGGGAAGCTAGTATGCAAGAGAGGGTTCAAATTGGATGCTCATAGTAACAATGAGGCTGAATATGCTACTCTGGAAGCCGGATTACACATTTGTTTGAAGCATAGGGTTCGAAGGTTGAGCATAAAAGGTGATGCCTTGTTAGTAGTGAAGCAAGTGCTGGGTGTGTGGAAGAGCAAGAACACCTCATTGAAGGAAATGTGCTTCAGAATTAAAGGCCTGTTAAAAAAGTTCAAAGCATGGATCATCAGACACATTGAACGTGATCTAAATGGAGAGGCACATGAAGTAGCTCAAGGCATGATTGGGGAGCTATTTGTGTTGAGGACCACTTTACCTCTTTATCATGGCCGGGAAAGTTTGGATCAAGAAGAGGAGTTTTTGCTAACAGGAATCATTCCAAAGGAGATTCAGAAGTCTAAGAAGTATGGCTTTGTGCATAGAGCATACAGGTACAAATTGATTGGTGATGTCTTATACATGAAAGGGACTGATCTCGTGTTGAGACGTGTACCTTGGCGGGAGGAGCTTTACAGAGTGTTGGAAGAGAATCATGAAGGCGCATGTGGTGGCCATTTTTCTCTAAAGATCACCTTGCATAAGATTTTGCAAGAGGGGTATGTATGGCCTAGTTTGCACAAGGATGTTCACCATTGGTGTAGGTCTTGCAATAGGTGTCAAGCATTTGGGAAGAGAGTGTTGAAGCCAGAGCTACGAAAAACCATTATGGCGTTTGATGTGTTTGAAAAGTGGGGGATTGATGCAATAGGCCCGTTACCTATCACAAGCAGGGGCAAAAGCTATATCTTGACGACAGTGGACTATCTCTCTAGATGGACAGAGGCTATAGCAGTAAAACAGATCACTGCAAAGGATGTGGCAAAATTTGTGTATGATGAAATATGTTGCAAGTTTGGGGTGCCATTAGAGCTACTTTCAGATAAGGGACCAGGATTTAGAGCTAAACTGCTAGACTTCTTATGCACAAAGATGAAGATTAGGCACCAGCATACCACTCCTTATTACCCGCAGTGTAATGGCTTAAATGAAAGATTCAATGGTGAGTTGGTACAAATTCTTTCTAAAGTGACAGAGCACCAAGGAAAGAATTGGGATTTGGAATTTCCTAGTGCATTATGGTCTTACCGTACTTCGGTGAAGACAGGTACATGGTTTACTCCATTTCATTTGGTGTATGGAAAGGAAGCACTATTGTCTGTGGAGGTAGAGTTGCCTGCGTTCAAGATGTTAGAGAAGTTGCTTGGGCCGCCTAGTGATGCAGTTACAAGAGGTCCAGTTGGATAGAATGAGCGCATTGGAGCATTATGGGTAGATGCACGATAAGGCTTTGGTAAAGATAAATGAAAAGGTCAAAATTAAGGGTATCAAGAAGCATGACTTGGTTTTGCGCTACAACAGTAAGCTGGAAAACACCTTCCAAAAGAAGTTTCAAATTAAGTGGGAAGGCCCTTTCAAGGTAGTGGACCTCTTGTAGTTACAACTGGACCTCTTGCAGTTACAAGAGGTCCAGTTGGATAGGATGAGCGCATTGGAGCATTATGGGTAGATGCAGGATAAGGCTTTGGTAAAGATAAATGAAAAGGTCAAAATTAAGGGTATCAAGAAGCATGACTTGGTTTTGCGCTACAACAGTAAGCTGGAAAACACCTTCCAAAAGAAGTTTCAAATTAAGTGGGAAGGCCCTTTCAAGGTAGTGGAGTGTTTTCCGAATGGTACATATCAGTTGGCTAACCTGGATGGGGTTCTACATAAGTCAAGGGTAAATGGATTGCGTCTTAAATTGTATCATGCCAGGTTAATGATGGTGGAGCAAGATGAGCTGTCTGTGGATCAAACAGTGTTGGTGAGGGATGAGGAGACCTGTGATGTGGCGAGTCTCATATCTCTCTTTGCTGATGCTGATCATGAATGATCTAGCAGGCTAGGGGATGGGCAAATTATGTCAGGAGTTTTCTGGAGCAAGGAATTGCGCATATGTACATATCCATGCATGGTGCATCAAATAAAGGATTTCCCATTTTCCAGAGCCAGGTGGTTACGTGGGGCCCACATGTGTACAGGTAGGACAACATGTACACAGTGCATCGATTTTCACTATTATCAGTACCAGTGTGTTTTTTCTACAATAATGAGGAGTTGGTAGCGCGTAAAAATTCTCGAGGAAGCTATCCGCGGGCCGACGACATGAGGTAAGCAGGTGCGTCACATGGCATCTAGTGGCGTCAGGAGGCCGAATGGGGTCAATACTTGCACGTGGATGAGTACGGACACAACGTGGATGTTTTCTTGTGATACTTATGCAGAAAGGTCATCATGAAGACCACTTTTTGGGGCCACTTCATGTGGTTGCGAGACGCATTATTGAAAAGAAATGAGTGCTAGGTGTGCGGATGATGCAAAAAGGTGACAACTATGCACTATGAGGTCAGTTTTTGGCATGTTCGGGGTCCGTTTGAGGTCATCTAAAAGGCCAAGGGTGCCCAAGTAATAAAGCTAAGTGTGGGAATGGAAAAAACTGAGAGAAGACCAGAAAAAACGTGGAGAAGAGAGGAGGAACAGCCGCAGGTGTGTTTTTGCTCATTTTGGAGCCTGTTTTGGCCGTAAACTGCTCATTCGAGGTTGGATTTGAGCACTTTGACATTGTAGACTAGGGTTTTGGGCCGTTCTAGACGCGATGGCGCTGTCCATTTTTCCAAATTTCTCACTCTTTTTCTGATGTTTTTGCTGTGTAAGTTTCTCCTATGAGCGAAGCTTCCGCTCCAATTTGTGATTGTATCTGGTATCTTTTACCCATATTGTGTGAGTTGTTTGCCCCATTGGTGTTGGCCCAAGCTCATTTGTATCTAAACATAAAAAATTCTCCTCTTTTGAGCTGAATTTTTGGGTGTGTGTGTGTGTATGTGTGTGTCTCTGTGTGGAGTGGGCAAGTGGATAGTCTCTCTCCTCTCACTCCATAGGTGTGTTTCCTGTCTCGGCCAGGTGGTTGTGTAAGCCGAGTGGCGCCCCATAGTGTGTGTGTGTATCTTCCCAAGAGTGTGTGTCGGGTCGTTATAGAGGCGTTTTGTGTGTTTTTAAATGTTGCTTATGCTCTTCTTCAGATTTATTGAATATCAAAATGTCATCAAAAAATACAATCACAAAATCTTGATGGTCAATGAAAATGCGATTCATCATGCGTGTGAATGTAGCTGGTGTATTTTTCAAACCAAATGGCATGACAAGAAATTCATAGTGTCCAGTTTGTGTTCTGAAAGCAGTTTTGTAGACATCATGTTCAAACATTTTGACTTGGTGATACCTTGATTTAAGGTCAATTTTGCTAAAGATGTTTGCCCCTTTCAGTTTGTCTAGTAGATCATCCACTCTAGGAATAGGAAACCTATTCTTAATGGTGATCTTGTTTAAAGCCCTGTAGTCGATACACATACGAAAGGTTCCATTTTTCTTCTTGACAAGAAGTACTGGAGCTCCGTATGGTGAACTACTAGGTCGGATTAGGCCTCGGTCAAGTAAATCAGTGATTTGAGTTTGTATTTCCCTATGTGCGGTAGGATTTACACGATAAGGTGCTCTACAAGGAGGTTCACTACCCGGTATGATGTCAATTTTGTGGTCTTCGGGGCGTGATGGTGGAATTCCAGGTGGCAGATCATGCATGAAACAATCTTTAAATTGTGAGAGAAATTCATCGTGTGTGGAATTACATGAAGTTTCCATTTCAGCAAAAATTTGATTTACCAATACTAGAAATGTTTTCCCCTGTTTTCGAGTTGCTCGTTTGGCTCGAGTGTGAGAGAGGAGTGGAAATTTTTGTTGTGCCAGTGTTGCTTGGATGGAGAAAGTTTTATTATTATAAGTGAGAGACATTGTACGTGTTTTATAATTAATCAACGGGTCAAATTCGTGACGAAATGGAATTCCCAAAATCATATCAAGTCCATGCAATGGTGCTACCAAAAATGTACGTGCTTGTGTGAATTCACCAATGCAAACTTCAACAGTGACTTGAGTTTTGCAATTAAAACGTTGATTATTAAAAATAGTTTTGACCTTGTGAGGTGATGAAATTTCAGAGAGTGATAGTTGATGTGCCAATCGTGTGGAAATGAAATCATGGCTTCTACCATCATCTAGCAGAATGGTGACATTTTCTCCCTTAACAGTGCCTTGCACTTTAAACAAAGTGTGAGGAGATATAGGAGTACCTGAGGATGGGTTGTCATCGTTATCATAATCAGGATCATATCCCTCACCGTAGTTAACTTCCACTTCATTGTCGTCGGGTGTAGCATCTTTGATGAGGTTAAGAGTAGCTCCGTTGGGGCGGTTGTTGTTGAAGGGTTTCTAATTTGAA
The DNA here is from genome assembly GCF_014529385.1 of Adiantum capillus-veneris. NCBI lineage: Eukaryota > Viridiplantae > Streptophyta > Polypodiopsida > Polypodiales > Pteridaceae > Adiantum > Adiantum capillus-veneris. Next base: position 35,852,813 of record NC_140942.1, on the reverse strand, counting down.
TTCCTGTTGACTCCATTTGAATGGCCATTGGATTGACCATTGCCCTTAGCATGACCATTTGGGCACTTATCTGCATAGTGACCATACTGAAAGCATTTAAAACACTTCACCTTTTTGTTACCATTAGAATTTGGAGGAGAACACTGGTTGAAAGAATTTTGGTTGCCTCGCTACCAGGGGTTGTTGGTGTTGTTTCTCGTATGAGGTTGAGTAGTGGTAGGAGGATTGTCAAATCTTCTTCTTTTGAAGAAAGTACGGCTTTGGTGTTTACTTCTATCAAAGTTAGGAGAAAAAGGAGGTCTCTTGTTGCGATTAGTGTTAGCAGGTTGATCAGTGTGAGAGGAATGTCCACCTTTCTTCTTTTCTGCGTTGAGAGCCAAGTTAATGGCCTTTGACAGAGAATCTGGTTCGAACAGATCTACCTCAGCACTAATTTGTAGTGCCAAGCTTGATATGTACTTTCGCTTCAATTTCCTACGACTAACATGTTCAATAGCTTGCAATTGAATTAGAAAATTCCAAAAACGGTCAGTGTAACCCTGTACATCTTCATTTCTACTTTGTCGAATTAAATCCCATTGACGTCTTGCTTTAGCTTTGTACTGTGTGGGAAAAAATTGAGGTAAAAACACTTTTTTAAATGCATTCCATGTGCGTGGTCTTCTTCCATGTTGTTTGGTGGCGTTCCACCACAATGCAACACTGCTAGTGAGATGATTGGATGCACACTTTACCATTTCACGCTCGGGAAAGTCTTCATCATGAAAATAGTCATCTAGTTGACTAACCCATGCTAGAACCGTGCTAGCATCATTAGTGCCATCAAAATCTTTGAAAGTGAAGGCCTTTCTGCTAATTTTGTTTTTCTTGGATGCCGGTGCAGATTCGGTGCGTGCAGAATACAATAATTTATCTTCAAGTTCTTGCCTTCGCATGCGTTCATATGTGAGTGACTGCTGCAAATTTTGAAGTTGCTCTACAATCGTGGGTGCATGAGGAAGATGTGCCATGATGGCGTGCTTTTTTTTTTCTTTTTTAATAAATAATTAAGTGGTAATGCTTAAAAAGGCCATTTGGTGATATTTACAGTTGCAATGTGCGGCATGAAATAAAATAAATAACATAAATGTAATGGGTTTGGCTATGTGACTGACTTCCTTCAGTTGGCCCTGTGCCACTAGTACTAGGTCCTGGAGGTGGAGATGGAGGCGATGCATCATCATCATCATTAGTATGACCTTCGTCTTGGTCATCCTCCTCCTTATGAGCTTCTTCTTCCTTATCCTCTTCTTCTTCCTTATCTTCTTCTGCTTCTTCAAGGGAATTCTAATGTTCAATATAATCCAGGATTGCTTGATTTGCCAGAGCATTATTATATTCAGCCACTTTGTCTTGCAAGTCACTCTGCATAGTCTCCATAAGATACTTCAAGTTCTCCAGATCAAAGACAGCGTTGCCTGCTGGATTTAAAATTTCAACCAAGTTATTATAAATATATATGTCAGTGAGGGAAGTCTTCAGGGCTGTATGACAAAGCAGCAAGGAGTTGAAGTCAACTCTCTTCATTTTTAGCATCGTTTCAGCCTGATCTGCAGCTCTCTGTGCTTCATCCCTTTCTTCCTTCACAATGTGCATATCAGACTCTGCCCTAGCTAACTTGCTCTCCAGTAGCTTAATATACCTCTCTGAATGAGCTTCAAGTAGCTTATGTTGCAGATTCTGGTTGTCTCGTGCTTCCTGTAGCTTCTGAATCTGGTCTTCAGCTCCCTTCAATTCAGCTTTAACCTTATTCCGTTCTTCTTCTGACCCTGCAGCATCCAGCATCTGTCTCATAGAATTGACAATAGTGTTCCATGAGGACTGAACATCCATCATTCGACGAGTGTTGCTGGGTCAGAATTAGTGGGCTCATACAATGTAACAGGAGCCATATAGGGTAAGGCTACATAATCGGATTTTTGTAGAAAGAGATGCCCTTTAAGTGGATGGGTCTGCAGCTGCTGCAACCTGTCTCTCTTCATTAGGTGCAGAGCTTCTTCATTATTTGGGATAGTGACGCCACCCATTAGGGTTGGAGATGCTGGACCTTTGCCCTTATCCAACTGTTTGCTGCCTTTTCAGAGGTCATTGCTTTGCCCGGTCTTTGCCAGTACCAGTAGTGACTGTAAGCTGTCCTACTGACTGGTTGACTTCAGTGGTCTGAGTAGGTTGTTTGTCAGCCTGCCTAACTAGAGTCTTTTCAATAGTCACTGTCTTGACTTGAATCTCTATCTGCTTCAGAAAAGCACTGCTCTTTGTCAATGTCGTCTTTGGTTTCTTCGAGTTGCCAGACTCATCTTGGGTAGCCTTCCTTTTCAGACCAGTCGGAGTGGTCTGACTGCTGTCCGTGGCTTCTTCATCCGAAGACAAATCAATATTTTTGATTTTGGAATTCGCTTCTCACTCCAAGCCATTCCTACCTGACTATGAGCATCTGGAGCAGTTGCCCAATATAAAAATTTCCAAACATATCAAGCTTTAAATACACTCTAGGATTTCAACTTGGCATTTTGTTGAAGCACGTTGTGTGACAGGATCTGACAAAGGTTGATAGAAACCTTTGAATCCAATGTCTTTGCTAGCATCATAGCAAAAACCTTCTCTGACAAATATGTTGGATTATTTTTAAGACTGACAGCTTCAGCTACAAACCTGTAAGCAGAAAAGCTTCTAGTCCGGCCCCTGGAATCCCTTGACCACTGGATTTTCTTTTTCGCTTGGCAGCCTCATCCTCCTTCAAGACTATACTGATCTGTTGTGGAGTTACCACAGATGGCTTGGGCTCATTTGGCATCCGAAATACAAAGGCTATGTCGTCTGGTGTGGCAGACACCTTTTTGCCATGCACCATAGCACTGCCATCTTCAACATCGAAAGAGTTGAGAACGTGCTTGATGATGGCTGCGTCAAAAGCAATTCTTGTGGCTTGCAGAACCACTCGTAAATCCCACAGTTGCAGCAAAGCCATAGCTTGGTCAGTGAACATGTAACACTGAATCTTGCTGTAAGGGATGATGGGAAGGCTTGCCTTTGCAGTAGTGACAATGGCTTGGGTTTCATCGAGAGATTCTTGCATCTTGTCTGAATGCTTCCTTCTACCCATACACTGTGAAGATGACAAAACAGGTGAGAAAGAGGAAGACTTACTTGATGCTTCAAAGCCGTACCCACGTGTTGCTGGCAAAGCTAGACGACAGTCGACTGTCTCCTCAAAAGACGAAGTCTCTGTAGCAAAGATACCTCAAAGCTTGGCGATGGAAAATGAACAACAAGAGGGAATCGTCGTGCAGGAGATGTGAGGAAAAATACCGACTCTCCTTACTGTTATACGCGTTCGCGCCATAAAAGCTCCACCACTCACCGTTCTTAGACTTTTGTGCGTCGCTGTTGTCGTGGCAGACATGCATTGGAAAAGACTTCTACCCATCCATGAAATGATTACTACTGGCGTGCCATCTGACCATTGGGTGCTTAAAAATTGAAAACTGTGTTACCACTAATACTGGGCTGGGTCCCAGTCTGGCTTGATCACACTAGTACTGGTGCTGTATCCATCTGGCTTGGTCTTACTGGCACTAGATCTGAAACTGGAACTGGCTGCACATGGAAAAGCCCAAAAATATCTGATTCTGGTATATCTTGATCGTCAGTTCCTAGCTCCCTAGTACCTTGTTCCTGGTCACGCTCTCTATCTTCGGAATAGTAGAGCTTGATCTTCGCACCATTATATACTCCTGGCAGTAGTAATCCGGATAAATCTTTCAACCTTACTGTGCCACTGGAGAAAACCCAGTCTACCTCAAATGGTCCTGCTCAGGCAATCTTCAGGTTTGGCTTCTTAGGACCCTATCTAGACTGATAGAGAAGCACCATATCTCCTTTTTGAAATTCCCGGATCTTAATTCTGCTATCATGCAAGTGCTTCCTTCGTTGCTGAACAATCTCTTGTTCCATCATAGCCTGTTGCCTGAGTTCATCTAACTGCATAAGCTCATCCTGGTGCTTTTTCAGATTGTGGTTGAAGTCTAATCCATATTTCACAGCCATTCTCAGACTTGGGATAACAAACTCCATAGGAACCACAGCTTCAGTGCCATATGTACACCATTCTGAATGGTGTCAACCCAGTAGTGACCTTGTAAGCTATCCTATACGCCCATAAAGCAGTCTGGAGTTTCAAATCCCACTGGTCTGGCTTCTTCTGCACAACCTTATTGAGAATAATCTTAATTGTCTTGTTACTACTTTCAGCCTGTCCATTGCATCTGGGATAATAAGGGGTAGATTTCCCATGCTTGACTGAAAGAATATCCAGTAGAATCTCCATGGTGTCATTGATAGAATGTGTCCCTTGGTCTGACACAATCTGTACCGGACATCCATATCAACAGATATTATTCTCAAATAGAAACCTTGCAATTGACTTGGCTATGTTGTCAGGAAGAGCCTTAGCTTCAACCCACTTAGTGACATAGCAAGTAGCCATTACTATGTACTTATTCTTTCTGGGGGTAGCCTTCTTAAAAGGTCCCATAAAATCTAAGCCCCATTTCATGAAAACACTCAGTGGTTGTACTGGCGTTAAAGGAGTCATATCTACAGCTGTAGGTCAACCCATTCTTTGGCATATGTCACAAGTTTTACAAAAACTTCTAACATCAGCAATTAATGTTTGCCACCATAGACCAGCTTGCAAAATCTTCTTGTAGGTAAATTCATTTGGAAAAATGTCCACCAGATTTGCCATTATGTGTCTCTGAGATGACTTGCATTCTCCCTTCCATAGGCACACAACACCGAAGAATACCATCAACACCTAATCGATAAAGTGAACCTCCAATTATGGTAAACTTCAAGCTCTTGATGACCAAAGCCTTCTTCTGGTTCTGCTTCCAGTCATTTGGGAAAGCACCTTGAGAAAGAAACTGATAAACATCATATCATTCAGGGTCAACCGATTCTCCTGCTTCCAGTTGAAATAATTCAGCATCCACTGGTTCGTCCCTCAAGGATACTTTTGAATGACCCTCTGTACTTCTAGATAGAAAATCAGCTCCACAATGATTCTTGCCAGACTTATAAAAAATTTTGAATTCAAACTCCATGAGGAACATCATCCACGGTATTAGCCTGCCTTGAATAATGACTTTATTAATATAGAACAGAAGAGCCTGATGATCCACATAGAAATGAAATAGTTTTCCTAGTAGGTAATGCCTGAACTTTGTAGCACTGAAAACCATTCCAAGGGCTTCTTGTTCAGTGGTCGTATATCCTTGTTCAGCCTAACTGAATCTACGACGACTGGCAAAATAAACATGATAATCAGTCCTTCCATCTGGCTGAGCCAATATCGACCCCATTGCCAGTCTCGAAGCGTCCATATGTACATGGAAAATAACATCCCAGTTTGGTTGCCTGAGGACCGATTTACTGATAATGGCCTTTTTCAGATTCTGAAAGCTTTCCTCACACTCAGCAGTCCAATTGAACTTACTGGTCTTCTTTGTGAGCTCATATAATGGTATTGCTTGAGAGGCGAACTTATGCACAAACCTTCTATAGAAGTTAATATAACCCAGGAAAGAGCTTAACTCAGATGCATTTTTAAGTGCTTTAGCTTGTTGAACACACTGGATTTTATCGTTTGCCATTTCTATTCCATTACCGGATACTACATGTCCTAGTAGTTGTCCCTTCCAGACTAGGAAAACGGATTTAAATGGATTCAGACAAATCCGCTTCTCCTGATAGCGTTTGAAAACCATTTCTAGGAATAGTAAGTGCTTTTCCTCATATGAATATACAATAAAATCATCCATAAGATAGCAAGGAACCGATGAAGGAACTCATTAAACATTTTCATCATACACCGCCCCGCTAAAAAGTAGCTGGTACATTGCATAGGCTGCTACAAACGGGAGCGTGGCTGCCCTGCGAAATACCCAAAATAACACAATAAACAGCATAAAACAAGCTAATCGGCATACCTGGCACAATCACGTGGTCGCATGATCGCAAGATACACGAACAGAGAGAGAGACAGAGAGCGAGAGAGATTGAGAGAGCACGTGCAGGCGCACCTCCTAGAGCGGAGTGCTACGCCGGCGTGGCGAGAGAGAAGAGGGGAGAGATGAGAAGAGCAACACAGACATTGGGTGCAATCTCCCCCCATGCAAGAGAGTGAGCATTTCCCTCTTGCACGTATTTATTTATAGATTTCTTGAATGCCCAAAAATGAGTACAAACTGGCCGGTCGGACATAATTGGCCATAAAGAGCACTTGAATAATCTAATATACATAAAAGTAATATCCTTCTGCATAATCCATTATCTGTTGATGCTTTTGCCACCTGTCAGCTGCATAAATAATAAAATATCAATTCTATAACATACCTCTCCGTTGGAAAGCAACTGCCTCAGTTGCGAAGATAAAATCTGCAAACAATACTTGTCAAAAACAATGATTAGAAATCTGTAGCAAATAATAAAAGAGAAATCCATAAAATTAGACAACATTTCTTATGCCTGCCGTCATCCACATACTACCTATTCTAGTGTCCCATACCACTAGAATAAGCAGTATATGTCATACCCTGATGAATCAGGATATCATTGGTCACACTCATCATCAATCTCATAATCTCAAGTCTCATCACATAAACACTGCCATAATAATCACCAGATACAAAATCCCAATCCAATTCCAATTCCACAGCATAAGTCCAAATCCAAATCAGTTTCATTATGTACCCGGGGAACAAAATCATACCAGTTACAGTGGTGGCCAGCCACTGCAGCATGATTTTGTGATTGGTGTTGCCTATATCGGCGAATCTACACCAATATGACGTGCTGCCTAAATTGGCGGATTTGCACCAAGATGAGTATCACACACTGCCTAAATCGGCGAATCTGCATGTTGGTGACCAATGGACTAGGCTAGACATAAAATATTAGCTTTTTTGTGTGACACCACTTTGGAGTATATCAAAGTACTTACAAATTGTTGTTCAGTATCCCAAAGCACCTTAGCTCACCAGAGTAATTACATAGCTTATTGACAAATCATCTCGATAAAAATTCCTGTGTGTGGCGAGCATGAGGGTCTTGTAATATGTCAACTCATGTGTTGAGCAGTGTAACTCTCGTACTACTTGAAATTATGTTCTTGTAAACACCATTTTCTATCCTATCAGTTGTGTCTCACTACATACTTGAAATCAGAAAGCAAACAGTACTTCAATTTATCTTGTTAGAATACTCAGCTCATGTGTTAGGTGAGAGTGTGAGATTTCTAGAAAATAAGCACACAAAATTGCAATATTGCTACCTGCATTGGTCAAAATCAAACAATATTAAAATGGGGTTGTGTTGGGCAATTAGCACGAGGTATTGGTTAAGGATGTCCTTGCTTTACGGTTTACGAATTGTACATAGTTAGAAAATTCTGACTATTCATATGAGATAAAAGGAAAGGACCTATCGGTAATGTGGAAGGATTCTTTGCCTTAATGTGACCCAAGGAGTGTAAAAATTTAATTGTATCCACTTTTATTTTTATTCTTACTACAGGCGGCAAGCAGAAAAATGAGTAGCAAATACATTATGCAAAAACCAATAATGAAAAAATTATCACTACCTAGCCAAAATTGTAATAATGATTTGATACAATTCCATATTGTGTTGTGTCGATGAGCCTAATCGTCCCATATTGCGCAGCTCCGTGAATACCTTGTAGCCGATGAGTATCCGACTTCATCCACCAAGGTCTGGGATCGTGATTATCGTCTCTAATTTTAATGTGGTCGTCAATTTTTGAATTGGCCAATGATAGTTATGAAACCTACGTAAGGCAACGAGTTTTATTATTATAATTATTATTATTTAAATATGTTTATGCTACCACTTCTGGAAGATGTCACATTAACAGAACGCCGGAGTTGATGAACAAAGAGAGAAGCACATATAATTATGAAGGACAAATGACTTCCTTAATGTATTAACCATCTGCAAAAAATCTTATGAGACCAAATTGATATAATCCTTATGGATGCAATACAATGTCTAGGTGAAAAATAATATGAAGTACAACAAAAGACTGAAAAAAATAAATAAAAAATTTGTCATCGGTGTTGGGTGTCAATGCCTGAGGATGATGTGCATTGGGCGTTGTCAGAAAGTATTGCAACGGTTAGTATAGAGCTTCGACAATGTCTACCGTGGTAGGTAGTTATTATGGGAGGGGAAAGACAAATAGAGCGAAACTAAAATGAAATGTTATATTACTTGGCTTCAAAAGGCCAAATTTACATATGAAACCATTGAACTAAGACAATCCGTGTGAATCGAATCCAATGTCCAGATACAACATAAAATTAGGTAAAGGGGAAGACGAAAGTCCAGGCCTGGCTCTAATCCGTCACTTGCCTCGCAGCCTCCGTCGCTTGATAGCTTCTTCCAAGGCGTGATGAGAGAGAGAGAGAGAGAGAGAGAGAGAGAGAGAGAGAGAGAGAGAGAGAGAGAGAGAGAGAGAGAGAGAGAGAGAGAGAGAGAGAGAGAGAGAGAGAGAGAGAGAGAGAGAGAGAGAGAGAGAGAGAGAGAGACAGAGAGAGAGAGAGAGAGAGAGAGAGAGAGAGAGAGAGAGAGAGAGAGAGAGAGAGAGAGAGAGAGAGAGAGAGAGAGAGAGAGAGAGAGAGAGAGAGAGAGAGAGAGAGAGAGAGAGTCTCTTTTACAACAGTCGTTGAAGAGCTTCAATAGCAGCCGCCTCTGTAGGTAGTCGGACTGTGAGGGGGAGAAGAAGACTGTGAGGGATGTGGTGTAAACGAGGGGTAGAGAGAGAGAGAAATTTTGAGAGAGTAGTGATGTGCTTCTCTCTCTGCAAGGCACGACAGGAGTAGGGGAAGGCTTAGGGGTACATACACCTTGATTGGGTATGGTTGGGAGTAGGGTTTGACGCTACTTTTGGTGGCCATGCTAAGTCGGCAACGCATGCAAGGCTTGGAGGTTTAGAGGGAAATGAAAGTTAAAGGTTAATTGCGGCCGGTCTCCCAGAAGTGATGTGGGCCGCATGGTGGGCGCTACAGATGTCACTACTACTCTGTGGAGTGCGTGACAACTACTCTGTGGAGTGCATGACATGAAACAGGCAAAATTGGCTACGCACGATTAGGTAGGGAGTTGGTAAGCAGGAGAATTTGTGTGGCCTACATGGCAACAACGCTCTACACTACTCCAGTTTAGGAGGGGAGGTGCGTTGTTGGGAGTGAGAGTGACTAAGGGACGGATCCATACGTCCTCCATTACATGCTGATCTTGTTCAAGTCATCTTCTCAATCTGCTACACACAAAGTGCCACTGTGGAGTCCCAGAATTTCAAACTTGCATGCAGAGACTTCTATGGCATGGGCATCAAGTCATGGACAGACAATCAGCAACATAGATGGTTGATAGTCTATTACAAGATCAGCACGGGAGTTTTTCTTTTAAATGTATTTTTTTTCTTTTTTTTTCAGCAGGCGTCAACCTGAACGTATGCCGTCAGAAGCAAAAAATGGGGTAGAAAGGCCAAGGCAAAGCTATAGTGCGAATACAGAGCTTGCCAGATACAGGCATTTTAGTTTCTAGGTCTTGAGGTTGGTTGGTAGCTGCCGCAGGGCAGCTGTTGACGCACTGGCTGATGGTCACTAATTTAGAATTGATTTTAAAAAAAAGTGATGATAATTTAAAAAATAAAAATAACGGCGCAACTCAATTTCCGCCTAGTTGATTGGAGTAGGTGTGGTTGCATGCAACACACAAAGAAAAAGTGTGGGCGCCAGAAAACAAAGAGAGAGAGAGAGAGAGAGAGAGAGAGAGAGAGAGAGAGAGAGAGAGAGAGAGAGAGAGAGAGAGAGAGAGAGAGAGAGAGAGAGAGAGAGAGAGAGAGAGAGAGAGAAAGAGAGAGAGAGAGAGAGAGAGAGAGAGAGAGAGAGAGAGAGAGAGAGAGAGAGAGAGCACGTGCAGGCGCACCTCCTAGAGTGGAGTGCTACAAACGGGAGCGTGGCTGCCCTGCGAAATACCCGAAATGACACAATAAACAGCATAAAACAAGCTAATCGGCATACCTGGCACAATCACGTGGTCGCATGATCGCAAGATACACGAACAGAGAGAGACAGAGAGCGAGAGAGATTGAGAGAGCACGTGCAGGCGCACCTCCTAGAGCGGAGTGCTACGTCGGCGCGTCGAGAGAGAAGAGGGGAGAGATGAGAAGAGCAACACAAACATTGGGTGCAATCTCCCCCCATGCAAGAGAGTGAGCATTTCCCTCTTGCACGTATTTATTTATAGATTTCTTGAATGCCCAAAAATGAGTACAAACTGGCCGATCGGACATAATTGGCCATAAAGGGCACTTGAATAATCTAATATACATAAAATTAATATCCTTCTGCATAATCCATTATCTGCTGATGCTTTTGCCACCTGTCAGCTGCATAAATAATAAAATATCAATTCTATAACACAGGCGGAAAGGCATCACCAGATACATGAAAGCTCCCCACTCGGTGATGAAAGTGGTCTTCACTCTATCCTCAAGAGAGATCTGTAAACTGGTATAGCCACTGTAACCATCCATAAAGCTATACATTTCATATCCTGCAATCTCATCAAGCAACATGTCAGTAAAAGGCAATGGGAATGGATCTTTGATAGTTTGGGAGTTGAGTTTCCTATAGTCAACACAGACTCTCAATTTTCCATTCTTCTTGGGAACTATGACTATGGGAAACAGCCAATTGCTACTGGCCACTTCTATGATGAACCCAGCCTTGAGAAGATTGTCAATCTCCTCCTTGACCTTCTTAGCATAGTTGGGGTTCATTCGATATCTTTGCAGTCTTACTAGCCGAGCATCTGGCTTCAACGATATCCTGTGCTGACATACTTCGGGATCCACCCCTTTCAGGTCTGTGTATTCCTAGGAAAATACGCCTTTGTAGTTCTGGAACATCCTGTGTGCCTTTTCCTTCATTATAGGATTGAGATGCTTATTAACTTTGATCATCCTAGGACTATCCTCCAAGCCTAGGTTCCATTCTTCAACTTCTTGGTCGTCTGGAACCAACCAATTAGGCCCACCTCCTTTTCTCTTGGTCGATTCCTCAGCATAATCCCAAGATAGCCCGTTCAGTTCTAAATCAGCATTCTGATTCACTGTGTGCTCTCCAGAATGCACTGGCTCCTCTGCCATGCCAACTTCAACTGATTCCTCTAGCCTCCCAGTTAACTGAACTGATCTTTCCCCTGTATTGATTTCAATAAAGTGATCTGGGAATTGCTTTTTCTGCTTGTTAGCCTGCTCTTTATTCAGTAAAACCGCAATCAAGTCAATCTCTGCTAGAGGAAATATGTTCAGAGCTGCTAACATTCGTTCAATCTTCTTTGCCTTGTACTTCTGGCATAATTACTTCGGCCTCAGCACTTTTCTCTAGCTCCTAGTATTGTTCGTTTGGATCTAAATTCTACCGCTGGCCCCTTCTATGGTTAAGTTTTGATTTGAATAGTCATGAACAACATGTGTTGGTTTCAACCATGGATGCCCTAGCAGCATCCCATATGCCCCTTGCACATCTAGAACTAAGAAGCTGGCTTTAAATTTTTCCCTGCCTACTCTTATCTGCATGTTTTCAATCATGCCAGTAGCTTGTACTACTCTGTGGTCTGACATTCTCACTTTAAATGGTGCTGGCTTTAGATTCATGATGCCCATCCTCTGGTGGAGATGGACTCCCATTACATTGACTCGTGCTCCTCCATCCAAGATAACACTTGAAAGTGGTCCCATTGCTTCCGAACCTTGTAATCTACCTGAATGAGCGGTACTTCATCATCTCGGACAGTCGTCAGATCAACTGTTCTGGCCTACGCTTCAGCTTTCCTATGCTGTCTGATGAAGTTTTCCACTTCAAGCAAGGTCCTTCTGATATCTTCCAGCTCCACAGTAAGCTTCTGAATTCTATCACAGATCTTAACATGGATTTCTTATTTCTCCTGATTTACTAGTTGTCGAAGCTCGAGGAACTAGTTGTATCTTCACACTGCCATTCCTCCCTTGTAGTGCCTTCAGTTCTTCTATCCACTCCCAGTTCTCCAATCATTCCTTGTACCGCAGCCACCATGGTCTCTAGTATGCGAGGCATTGACTGATCTTTCTCAGTCGATTGGGCTGGTATCTTCTGAATGACTCGAGCTTCAGAACTTTCTGGCTGCTTTGGAATCTTCTTGGCTAAATCCTCCGTGATTTTAGCCGCTAGTTCTCTCTACTCCTGCCATTCATCTACCACCTTCTCTTTACCCTTGGCCTTCCGGACCTCTCTTTGTTGAGCCCATTTGCTGCTGTCAACAGTGACTGGTTTTTCTGGAGTATCTAAAATTTCTTCAATTACTACTCCTTTGCTCCTTGTGACTGCCCGTATTGGAACTAGCTCCTTGTGACTGCCCGTATTGGAACTAGCTCTGGTGCCTTTGCCTCAGTAGCAGCAGCAGGTGCAGGTGCGTCTAGGCATTGAGCCGTGAAGTGCCCGTACTTTCCATAAGTGTAGCAATTCAAACTCCGGCTCTGGAAGTTGCCATGCCCTCTGCCTCGGCCAGTACCCGCTTGGTATCTGCCGTGCCCTTGACCAGTACCACTGATACCTGGTCTCTCCTCCTGAGAGGCTTTGGCGGGCTCCACTTTCATAGGTTCAATATAGGCTACCATTGACAGGTCTTTGCTGATGAATCCTAATACCACAATTATTCTATAAATGGCCAAAGGCCTTACAGTAAGTACATTGTGGGCACTCATTGGAAATATGGTCCTTGGATTTGCATTTTGAACACCAAGTTTTCATTTTTTGAACTGGTTGTCTGGTGTGGCTAATCACGGCAATCTGCCTAGCCATCTTCAATCTTCTTAGTCCAAGATCCCTCTTCTAACTTATCCTTGGACCTCTCGTTAGAGCTACTTTCAAAGCTGTTGAAAGGTCAACCTTTCAACAACGCTTCCACAAAGATTCCATAAAGATCTCTCAAAGATTCTCTAAAGATTCCAAATAAAGATGCTGATGAAGTGATGAAGACGAAGATGGATGCTGTAATGTGAAGATACAAGCTCATGGACATCATCAAATATCTCGTTATTATCATTTTGAGCCATTACGGCCACTTTTGTAATGTTTACGGGAACTTCATATTTTAAGTCATCAATTGTATTGAGGCCACAAATGCTTCTTGGATGATCAAAGCCAGCTCACGGTGTTGTAATTAAGCTCTATAGAAGCCTAGGGACAAATAAGGTCATTTTGGTCGTACATTAGGTTTTCTAAGGCTTAGTATATAAGCCAAAACCTAAAGCTTTGTAAAGAGACTTCTAATAAATCGGATCTTCTGTGTCGTTGGGAGACTGCGAGAGAGTGAGAGAGTGTGTGTGTATGCTACAGGAGCTACGGTGGTCGAAATCGCAAACAGAGAGCAGCAGTGTGTTGCCCACGAGGAGAGCTACGTGTTGATGCTTACATCACGCGCGTTCGTCTGTGTTTTGGCAGATTCACCCGCGAGCTACTTTTGGAGTTTCGGTGAGTAACTGTTGTCCGTTTTTTCATTTCACCATATCCACGCGACCAGAGCGAGTAGAGCTACACAGTAGGCACTTTAGTTTTCGGAAACATCGACCTGCAAAAACCGGCTAGACATCCTACGCGTTTATGCACGGGGGGTATTGAGTAGGTTTTTTTTGTCACGGACCTTAGGGAGAGTGGCCTATTGGTGTTGATAGGATATCCCTCAAGTTTCGTAACATTTTGAGAACGTCTAATGGGCTTTTGGATTGTGGTAGCATCATAGGAGACTTTCACATTCACAGAACCGATGGCATGTAGATTTGATATCTCTGTAGGAAGTAGTCATTAGTCGGTCGAGTAGAGGTTGACACCCTTTGCTTGCTTCCACGCGCCTGCGGGTCGAGCTTCATCCTCAGTTGACATTATATGTTAGGTGAGTTCTCGCTATGCAGACGTTCGTCGTGGCGTATCTGTCCAACATTGGCGCCGCTGCCGGGGACGAGGGCCCTAAGTAGGTGACCGAGACTAGTCCTTGAGGATGGAGGTCCCTTTGGCCTGCCAGAGTATATTCATTCTTTTAGATAGGATCGGAGAGTGGTGGACTCTTTTGGTCTTAGAGGGAGTCTAGGGAGCGTGTGTCTGGCCTAGATCCTTCGTCTTAGGTAGTAGTTGGTTGTGGTGTGGAGAGTAGGAGTTGGAGTGGTAGATGTGGTGGTAGGGTGACTTGAGAGTCTGTGTGAGGCTAGGAAGCAACCAAGGCATCAAAATCACCATCTCACATGATGAGTAGGAGTAGGGTAAGTAGGATATCTTGATCGCTGATATAGTGTACTTTATGCATGTCTTATTTGCTGTTAGGCTCATCAGAAAAGTGGAAAACGCTAAGTAGGAAAGACAGTAAATTGTGTTTGGAAGCTGATTTGAAGTCCAAAAATTTTCTGTGATTATTGCTGAGAGCTCTACGGAGCATAGGGAGCACTACTTCAAGAAAAAAATTGCATTTTAAGACAGTAGATATCCTACGCTTAGGATGTCTCCTGGGCACTTTTGGCAGGGAATTTGGGAAAACTGAGTTGACCAATGTGTTCAGAAGGGGGGGTTTACCCTAAGTATACATTGAAACTAAAGTTTTGACCAACTCTTGACACCCAAAAGACCAAAGACGGAGTGTCAAAAACGTGAAAACAAGAAACTTAAGATTCTTAGCACAATTTTGCATAGAAAACTGGTAGGAATGCTTGAAAAGTAGTGCTCAAGACTTGGGGATGCCCGTGGATGAATTCTGCCACAAATTTTATCAGTAGACATCCTACGCGTAGGATGTCTAGAGAGTGATTCTGGAAGCAAAAATAAAGTTTTGGCATCATACCGATATTCTGCATGTTGTGTTGGACACACACACCAAAGTTCATGTCATTTGGCATATAGACTGAGAGTTAAGGGGATGTTACTCTTTCAGAGAAATATTTTCCCAAAAGTGGTGATTCTGAGCAATTTTGACATCCAAAATTTGTTGTGATCACATATTCTTGTTATATGCATCAAGAAGCACCTTGGGTAGAAACAGAAGTCCATTCTGAGAAAAAAAGACATCCTACACGTAGGATGTCTACAGGGTGATCTAGTGGAAATTTTGAAATTCTGAGTTGACCAGTGTGTTCAGAAGGTAGGTTTTACCCTATTTTCACCTGGAAAGTGAAAATTTGACCATATCATGTCAGGATAAGGCCAGATAGACTGAAATTGCCAGACATCCTACCCAAATTGTGCCAAGGCATTATTCCAAGACCAAAACCATAGGATGGCTGCAGGAGCATGATCTCCATGATATATTGAGTGACACTGAGAGTTTTCAGCTCATTTGGGTGAGAAAATTGGGTTTTAAGCTGACTTTAGCACTTTTGACTGAAAAAGACTAGAACAGCTAAAATTGGGATCTTTTGAAATCCAAACCAAAATCTGAGCATACCACTGGGTTGCTGACATCAAGGGGAAGCTTTGGGTCAAGTCTGGGGTCAAACAGGCCAAAAAGACCTCCTACGCGTAGGATGTCATATGTGTGATTTTGCACTCCAAACTTAATTTTGAGCATACCACAGTGATCAACACCTTAAGGAGAATCTGTGGTTCAACATTGGGGCAATTCTGAGCAGTTAGACATCCTACGTGTAGGATGTCTAAGGCATGATTTAGAGGCTAAATTCAAACTGTGGACATAGCAGGGTGTCATATAGCCTTAGGCAAGCCTCCTAGTCAAATTTGGTCCAATTTGGAGCTGATTTGACTTGGAAATTCATCAGAACAGACAGCAGGCTTTTGGAGCAGATTCTTGATCATTTGACCAACCTATAGGTGTCAGAATCAAAAAGTAAAAATAGCTGTGAGTTTAGCACATCAAGGGGAAGCTACAGTGCAAGTTTGGACAAAATCTGAGCAGTTAGACATCCTACGCGTAGGATGTCTTCAGCTTGATTTAGGACTCCAAACCAACCTATGAGCACACCACTTTGATCAGCACATCAAGGAGAATCTGGGGTGAAAATTTCAAGTCATTCTGAGAAAAAAGACATCCTACGTGTAGTATGTCTCAAGGCCATTTTTAGGTCCAAATGAAATTCTGAGCATACCATTGTGTTGCTGGACTTAAGGGGAGTCTCTGGACCAAATTTTGTTCAATTCTGAGCATATAGACATCCTACGCGTAGGATGTCTCTAGGCGAGTTTTAGGGTCCAACTGTAACTTTGACCATACAGAAGTGTTCACAGTGTCACAGAGATCCCAAATCTTTTTTCAAAATTGAATTTGGACTCATTTTGACCAGTCTAAACTGCATTTCACTGTTTTGGCCATAACTTTCACAAACGGTATTGGATCGGAAAAGTTTTTATATCAAAACATAGCTTGAGAGCGACTCTACAAATCTTAGAGCAAAACTAGAAGCATGCCGACGGCAACCATTTAGTTCAATTTAAAAAAAAAACGTTGTTTAAGGCCTCAAAATGCATCCGAAAGTCAGGGGTGTCTAAAACAGACAGTTCGAAAGAATTGTGAGAAAACGGTCACGGTTTTTGAAGACTACTAAGTTAGTAGATTGAAATTATCTTTTGGGAAAACCATTGGTCACCCGCTGGAAGGTGCTCAAGGAACAGGTGTGGCCGTCAAAGGTACATCAAGGATTTTTGCATTCGTTGTGAAAAAGTTAGCCAGCTAAATAGAATTTTGTAGATTGTATGCTAAAGTGAACACATGTTAGCTCGACTCAAGAATCGCTACAAAGGGAGCAGTCGTTGCAGTATAGTGGTAAGTTGCATAACTTATCACAGTGCTTCCACTAGATTGAGGCCTGCTAAAATGCTCTAGGAAAAGAAAGCATCCAGACAAGACAGTATCAGTCTTGCAAGCAAGGGAGCTAAGAAGTTCAAGCAAATCCCAATTCAGAAAACTCAGAGATTAAGGCATCCACAAAAGCTGAAGGACCTCAAGCGAAAAAGATCGACACAAGGGTGCTAATAATTTTTATTAGCATTGAGGCAAGCAATTAGAGCTGTCACTGAACAGGTACAACAAGGGAGTCAAGAAGAAAGAAATGACGTCTCAAAGGAATCAGACCAGTTAGGAAGAAGCTTCAAGTACATCCACAGATATTACAAGAGAGCAAATTTGGATCTATCTGACTGGATACTACAAAGGATTGCCATGCTATGAGGATGTCAATCGGAATTTGTACATCAAGACAAAGAAAGATACAGAGGAAACTCGGACATCTCAATATGTGGAAGTTGAAACAGCAAAGAATGTACTACACCCACATCCAAATTTCATGGAAGACTGTCTGGGATCAATTTACATGAGGCATAGAAAATACATCGACAATGAGATAGAAATGTTGTACAAGGATCAAATTACAGAACTCTACGCATATCCTCCAAGTATTTTTCTGTACAAAGCACAAGATGGAAAACAAAAGTTTGGTACCCTCTATGGAGACGAAGACGGTCGATACTACAGGGCTGTCACAAGTCATGAAGTTCCTATAGAAAACAATCATTACTTTATAGCAGAAGCGTTTGGCTCAAGAGGAGAAGACTACATGTCTAAAGGTGTTAATGTATACCATCTCGTCATGGGTTTACCTCTAACTACGCACTTGGAAGAGTTAACAATTACATCTGTCACTACACAAATGGGTGGCACAACACAAGGCACAACATGGAAAGACACAACACAAGTCTCGTGCATTGCACCAGCACAAGAGGTACCAGCTATGAAGATAGCCCAACTTCAAAAGGAACTATCTTGGTCTCAAGAGCTACTTAACAAAGCACAAGAAGTCATATCATCAGGCATTGAAAAGATGCTAACATCAGATATGGAAAACTCTCAAATGGAGGGATTTCAAAATCAACAAAGAGACCCTATATCTTCAAGAGTGGGATTAAGAAGTCCAGTTTTACAAGATGCAGTGTCATTTTCAGGAGTCCAAGTGGAATTTCAAGAAGCATTGGAAGATGCCGAGCCGGAGGAGAGACCACTCGAAATTCACAATGCCCAATGTAGAAGGTCAGGTCAAGATGTCATTGTGGTCGACAAATACTGATGGAAGAATTAGCATCACAACTGCTAGAAAGCATGGATAGTGATTTGATCTTGTATGCAAGCAATAATGGAAGCTATTTTCAGCTTCTCAAGGACAAGACGATGAAGGATAAAGAGACAAAGCCAGTGGGTACACCTAAGTCAGTCGTAATCTACAGGTTCATGCATGCAAAGAAGAGGTCATATCTGTATCTAGATACCACAGGAAACCATTATCAGCAGTATTATGGAAAACTGCCTCGTCCAAAGGGTGCACATGTTGAGATAACAACATATTGTGACCAATGTGCCATTGGTCATTTAGTGAAGGTCTGCCCAGTAATGCTCTACATGGAAAAGAAGAAGCAACAAGCCAAAAGCAAAGTTCAGACAGTGACAACAAGGGAACGGAAGAAAGAATCCCCAACAAGATCTCCAAAAAAGAAGCAGATCTTGTCGCAGAGCACAAAAGATAGGCTCAATACACAGTTGCTTGAAGTCAAGGGTTTCAACGACATTATCATAGAGAATCAGGCTTTCAAAAAAGATCAATTGAATCAGCTGATTCAAGATCGTTTAAGGAACCTCAGTGAGGATAAGTCAGAGCATCCACAAGGTGATGAAGATGAAGCTCGTAGTTCAAGGTTCGAGAGAAAAATAAGCCAAGATTCTGACGATAGTGAGCCAACACAAGAAGAGGTGGCAGAGGTAACAAAAATTCTTAGTGCCAAGTCACAAGTGGAAGACATGCAAATAGAGTCAATGGATGAAGCTGAAAGTCTACCAAATAAATTTTCTATTGTGGACTCTTCATTGGTGATTGAACAAATCAAATAGTATGAGAAGCTAAAAGAAGATGTAACTAAAGACATACAATGCACAGAAGAACAGGAAATAATTGAGTCCAAGATTGACTACCAAGGACAAGCAATACAGGATATGAATGAATATTTTCAAGAAGAGACTCTACAAAAACCCATGGAACAATGGAAACCAAAGGCCACGACGACCATTGCATCAGAAGAAGAGAGTAAACCTCAACATCCTGCTACACAAGCTTAAAAACATTTCCAAGAAGAAAAGTCACCATTGAATGACCTTCAAGTGCTAGAAGAAGTAAATAGTGACAGAGAGCTTCTGAAATCAAGAATCAAGGCGTCACAGTCAGAAACTAGCAATGAACACCAACAAGCAGCTACAACAGAAGATAGTAAGCACGTGGGACATCATGCTACAACCAGTCAAATGACAAAGAAGTTCAACATACAAGAGGATGACAAAGCTTCCAAGGAACAAAAGTCCAAGACAAGTACCAAAAGCAAAGAGGACATCAGTTACTTGGCAGCCAACAAGAAGATTAAATTCTCGTTGGATGTGTATGAGAAATTGAAATTCAACTTTACAGCAGAGATAGATTGCACTGCCACGACTAATGTCATGTCTTATGGGCTATGGTTACTTCTAGGTAAGCCAGAGCTGTATGAAATTCAGGTACATGTTCCTATATCACATGGAATAGCCATCACAAGTTTAGGGATTGCAGAAGCTTCCCTTAAACTACGATCAAAGGTAATCAAAGACAAATTCCTAGTGGTGGATTCCTCCAAAATGAATACACATTTGATTTTGTCCAAGCACTGGGAAAAAACATTGGCAGAAGAACCTGGATTTTCAACAATGGTCATCACGACTAGCTCTCAAGTAATCCAACCTACTACTGCTCCAAGATTATCGGCTTCCAACAATGGCAAAGCCAAAATGAGCCCACAAATGTCCTACCAACAGAAGCAACCCATTAAATCAGAGTCTTCAATCTAGCCCCAAAAAGTTCAAGACAGAGCTTCGACATCAACTGACCACATGCTTCCACATGAAAGACAGAATCCAAAGAAAATCTTTAAACCGAAATACCCTACATTGCGCGATCATCGTCGAAAAAAATCTTCAAAGGTCTACATCAAAGCTGAAGAAATCAAGGTCAAGGACCCAATATGGGTAAATGAGCCTAGCCGATTGACGAAAGGTAAACACATGGGATGGATAGCCTCCCACTACAGCTTAGCAGAGCAAGGCTATTATGAGGGTCAAAAGAAACTTTGGTTACCAAAAACACAGACCTCGGCTTATGTGGTGGATAAAGGTTTCAAAAAGCGTCCCCAAAAGCAACAAAGATCATATTTATATCGCCAAAGGAGACCAACCAACAAGGCTCGCCAAAGGGATGCAGGAAATTTCAAATCCAACTGGCCTTCATACCAACATAGGACTTCATCGATAAATAATCCCAAAAATGGCACTCTTGTACATCTCAATACGACATCAAAAACATCATGGGAAGTTCCATCTACAATTCTTCAAGCACAAGGTTGCTATCAAGGAAATCGGAGAATCTGGCTACCAAAGATGCCAGGTAAACATTCTTCAAGCAAACGACTTCAGCTTGAAAATAATTGCAATTTCACGGAAGGAAAAATCAAGGACATTAATGTCACAGTCAAGGCAAAGGATATCTGCAAAGACACGCTAATCACACGATGTAGATACAAATGGGTGCCAAAAGAACAACAAATAACGAAGAAGATTGAAGTCATCTCTAGCTCTCAAGAAATGTCAAGACATGATAGACAAAGTGTTACGGGGAATGGAGCAAGCCAATCTTCTCAACCAAGGGACCAACAACAACAAAAAGAAATTTTGACAACCAAGGTCACCCAGGTATGGCAAAAGAAACCAATATTGCCAGTATGGTCCTTTACAAATCCTCTCTTCGAGGATGGGAGTTTTGAATTTCAACACCTATTCTTCGTCGAAAGCTCCCGAGAGTAAGTCAAGTCGCCATAAAAATCATGGCATAAGAGTCAAAAGTCGGGTAGCTGAGCCACAAAATGAGCAAGCATCAGACCCAAGCTTCATGTCTTAATATTTTTTGTGGTCTATGAGTCTAGATATTTAGATTATAGCTCAAGCTGGAAGAGTTGAGCATATTGTAAAATTGAGTCGCTCATGCTGGATAGGTGAGCATAAGAGTTGAAGTCTACTATTTTAAATGGTGGAGTGGCGGAGTAGTCCAGAAAGCACTCACGCACATGAACACAGTGAGAAGAGTGGAAAAAAACCTCGTCGACAAAAACCCTTCTTGTGAGTAACGGCAGCTCTTGAAGTCAAATATATGTTTGCTTCTCTAGCTACGTTCACTCCTGGAAGCACCCATTCAAACTCCTCTCGCACCGCATATTGTTTCCCATGCATCTATCTGTGCAAGCATATATAATGTCCCATCATTGGACATTTGCATTTGACACGATTTGTGTTCCACCCATGCACTTACACAACAAAATGACGATGACGAAGTGGTAACAGGTTTCATAAGCATTTGCTCAACAACAATGACTCTGACTTCAAGCTACTAACACTTATCCACTGTATATCCAGTAATAGTAGCCATACGGCCATAAGTACTTTAACTCAACAAAACTCGGTTACATCAAACATAAGTACATATAGCCTCACAGTTAATGGTGACTAAAGGCATTTTTTTCCCACTGGGTTTTTCCCTTTAGTCCTATCCAGGTATCCAAGACCTTCATTTTGTAATGTACGTCACATTTTATTTTTACTATTTTATTTTTCTTATTAAAACACAGAAAAGCAGACCAAGGACATCCCTAAACAATTGCATGCTCATCAACTATAGGATCAAAGGGGAGCGGCCCATAAAAAATTCAAAAAGGCTTCAAGTTTATAGGTACACATGCAGGATGACACCCAAAGAACAAACAATACAGAGCTGCCATGATAAAGCCTTGCTGCAACAACAAACCTCACTCAACTTATTCACGTTACAACAACCAATCGGAGGGGGAGAGCTATGGCTTCAACTACACTACATGTACAAGAAAAAGGTAACTCTACAACATACAAAGCATTGGGTAGAAGCAACTGCAACAACAAAAGATTCAACCAACACCAAAACATGAACCACTCGCCAAGGCCACTGTAGACATAGGGTCTTGTCAAGGACGACAAGACTTCGGACGGGGAGAGTGTTGAAAGGTCAACCTTTCAACAACGCTTCCACAAAGATTCCATAAAGATCCCTTAAAGATTCTCTAAAGATTCCAAATAAAGGTGCTGATAAAGGTACTTTTGGAGTTTCGGTGAGTAACTGTTGTCCGTTTTTGCATTTCAGCATATCCACGCGACCAGAGCGAGTAGAGCTACACAGTAGGCACTTTAGTTTTTGGAAACATCGACCTACAAAAACCGACTAGACATCCTACGCGTTTCTGCACGGAGGGTATTGAGTAGGTTTTTTTGGTCACGGAACTTAGGGAGAGTGGCCTATTGGTGTTGATAGGATATCCCTCAAGTTTCGTAACGTTTCGAGAACGTCTAATGGGCTTTTGGCTTGCGGTAGCATCATAGGAGACTTTCACATTCACAGAACCGATGGCATGTAGATTTGATATCTCTGTAGGAAGTAGTCATTAGTCGGTTGAGTAGAGATTGACACCCTTTGCTTGCTTCCACGCACCTGCGGGTCGAGCTTCGTCCTCAGTTGACATTATATGTTAGGTGAGTTCTCGCTATGCTGACGTCCGTCGCGGCGTATCCGTCCAACATTAGTGTTGAAAGGTCAACCTTTCAACAAGAGCTGCTGGACACTTCACTGGAATCAGAGTTCTTAGTAGAAAAACTATTGCTACTGGATCTTCTCTTTTTATGGATATTTTCCTTCTTGGCCTGCTGTTGCAGCTTTAGTGCCCACTGTACCAGATCATTGAATTCCTTGGTTGGCGCTGGTACCTCCTGCTCTCTTAGCTTCTTGCTTTGAAATCCATTCAGAAACCATGCACGCAGTCACTTCTCTGACGACGGTTCCTGCCACTGCCTTGTCAGCTCCTTGATTTTCTCCACATAGCTTCGGATTGACAGATTCCGCTGCTTGATCTTATAAAGAATATCTTCATCACCTCTATTGTCAGAATACTCCAGCCTGAAGGCTTTAAGTAGTTTGTTATAGGATCTAAGCTGACAAGCGCGGTAATGGTAGTACCACTTTCTCGCTGCCTCCTTCAAGGTTTGCGGAAAGTATTCCCCCCAATCATCCTCATCAATATTCTTCAGCTCTGCATACTGCTCAAAAGTCTTGATGTGAACATCTGGATCATCCTTCTTGCCCCCTTTGAATACTAGAAAAGAGATTTTCAGTGAGGATGTGTAATCATTCTGATTATCACTGGTCCTGTCGCTTCTCTTCTTAGAGTCTGAACGGCGCTTTGGAGTCTTCTTACAGTTGTCAGTATCTACATCCCAATCAATATGTGTTTTTGTCTCTATGTCAGTGTCCTCTCTGTCCTGTCTACTGGAAGTGTGGCGACCGCCTTTACTACCTTCGGTACCCTAATCCCCCTGCCTGGACCGAGAACTTTTGGCCTTCCGTGCTTCCCTTTCTGCCCGTCTGTGTCGAGAGTGACTGGAATGCTGTGAATCCTGTGTCTCATCAGCCTGACTATGCTCCTCATGAGCCTCAGTGTTAGTTACCCTCTCTTGCGTAGGGTCAAATTCTCTTCCCGACTCCTCAGGAATAGGATCAACACCGATGGTTGATTTCCGGCCACGACTGGTTTTGGGTGCCATTGCTGTAGCTGAGAACTTCCAACTGGGAGAAGAGTGTTTCAGTCAACGAGCTTTAGCTCTAGCCACCGTGATTGCCAAAATGGAATTCGAGCTGATCTCTTGAGATAGCTAATTCTAGTGTTAGAAGATTTTAAGCTATTGGTGATGTATTAGTTCAGACAGTAGACTAGACAAAGGAATAGAAACTGAACTAGAATAAGAACCAGATTAAGTAATGAGAATGATATTCATATTCAGATTACTGAGTATATAGTAGGTATAACTGGAATATATTGCTGTAATTGGAATTACGGATAAAGGATTACAATGAGTATGATGTGGCTTATGAACAAAAGGATAGACAAAGTACAGCCGATGACGGGAGCAAAGCGAACCCCGAACCCCGACGGCCTCTAAAACACCGGGGACCGAATGGCGCGCCTCGAGCCTGTCATGGTAAAGCAAACAGGGGGCACCACCTAGCTTCAGCGGCTAGGACGGAAACAACACACCACCATAACAAAGTTTTCATCCAAGAGAGATGGATGCTTGGGAGTAATGATGAAAAGGAAAGGGAATGAGATCAAGTGAGAGAGAGAGAGAGAGAGAGAGAGAGAGTGTGTGAGGGAGGGGGTATAGCGGCTTAGTACTTAGCATCACAAAAGGATGGCGAATCCTCACACCCTTCACATATACACAAGCTCACTCCAAAACACAAGACTAGGTGGCGATTCTGCACACCTCACATGGGCAAAACATTGCAAGAAAACATACTCACAAAACCTCAAGCTTTATTTAGAGAATTAGGCGATGAAATGGGGAGCATAGGGTAGGGGAATGAGAAAGGAGAGAGTGGTAGAGCACATGGAGGATAGGTGGGAGTTGATGGCGAAGAATCGCACAAGGATTATGGCCATCATCCTTCATTTAGTTGCCCTTCATCTTCCATAGCCAAGGGTGTAGAGGTCATGCTCAAGACAAGCATGGTGATTGCGGTGATGGTGTGTGTGTGTGTGTGTGTGTGCACTAGGCACACACAATGCATAGTGTGTTCTTTTGGTGATGTTCTGTGTTTAGTGTGATGGTGACCCCTCTTTATATAGGGGAGGAGGGGGGAGAAATTCTAGAATTTAGAAATGAAGAAATCATTATCTACATAGGCCATGTGACTGTGGGCCCCACTTGTCTGGCTGTGTGTATATGTGCCAGAACAGCAGTCTCATGAGAGAGAGACTAAGAGAGAGAGATGGGTTGATGAAAAAAAGTGAGAGGTGACATGGAGAATAAAGTAATTACAAGAGGGGAGAGAGGGGAGTGTGTTCAGAGGTGAATCTGTGTGCAGATGTGTGTGAACACAAGAAAAATCAGGTAACCACCGGGTGGGGATGGGTTTGTGGGCACCTTTTTTCAGTGAAACTGAGTGTGCGTGAGTGTGGGGGAGGTTATTTAGCTACAAGACAAGAGACATGGCGCCCTTTAGAGAGAGAGGGGGGTATTTGTGTCATGGGATATGATAGGAGAGAGAAAGAGGAGGTGGGGTATACTATTTTGGAAGATAGGGTAAGTTGCATGTGAGTTAGGGTGCATTATTGGTGAGTTATAATGCATTATTGGTGAGAGGTGGGGTAGCTTGAGGGGAGAGAGAAAGGAGAAAGGACAAGGGGAAGAGAGAGGGGTTTGACCTTTTGAGTGGAGGAGAGGAAAAGGGACACCCGACGGGGCAACAGTGAAGAAAAAGGAGGCAAGGTGGGGATGGGCTACCCCGCAGGCATGAGGTGGCCTATTTTACCTTTGTTATATATTTACATAATCATACTTTATTTTTTTCTTACTTTTTTCAATGATTTTTTATCACTCCCTCCCTAAGAGGGGGTTTTCATGGGGTGGGGACGAGAGAAGAGGGGTATGGGAGCTTGGCTTGTGAAAAGCCCCCATCATTAGCCCTCCCCTTTTGGCTAGAGGCATTTGTGTCTCTACCTCATCTGTTTGATCATTATCGTCGGAGGTGGAGGCTGATGGTGTGTCCTCATCTGGAATGTCAATTGGTGGAGCCTGGTCAAATCGAAGAAAATAAGGTTTAAGTCGCCAACCATTTACCCTGGTTTTATGAAGTTTTCCATCAGCCTCCATAAGCTAGTAGCTTCCATTGGCATACTTTTTCCTGATGATGAAAGGGACTTCCCATCGGAGTAGGAGTTTCTTATCCTTGCGCGTGTCGAAGCGATTGTCGTAGCGGAGCACCAACATTTCTTTCTTCAATTCTTTTTTCCGGAGATGCTCGTTAAAGCTAAGCCATCTATGCTCTGCTTGTGCTGCATAATAATTTATTGCTTCTTCTCTGTCTAGCTGCAGTCTTTCCAAGTTGATGATGTGATCTCTCAAATGCATGTTGGGCTGTTGAAGCTGGCTTGCCATTACTCTGAGACTTTGTAGTTGCACTTCAATGGGCAAGATTGCTTTCTTACCAGATACTAGATGATACGGTGTGAATCCCAAGGATGTACGAAATGAAGTTCTGTAGGCCCATAAAGCTGGTAGTAGATACTTATCCCAGTCTCCAGGATGATTGTTTACCTGCTTGGTAATAATTTTAGAAACCATTCCATTTACCTTTTCAACTAGGCCATTACATTGAGGGTAATATGGTGAAGAGTGCCTCCTTGTAATGCCCAGTTTCTGCATTAATTCTCCTACCAAGTCTGCTCTGAAACCAGGCCCTCTATCAGAGATGATCTCTAAAGGTGTGCCAAACCTACAGCATATGTGCTCGTAGATAAATTTAGCTACCTCTACCGCTGTGATTCTAGTGGTGGCTGTAGCCTCTGCCCATCTAGTCATGTAGTCGACCCCCATGATAATGTAGAATTTTCCTGAGTTGGCCCTAGGTAATGGCCCAATGGCATCGATACCCCATTTTTCAAATGGGCCATATGAGAGAATAGGTGTCTGTGATTCAGGCATAAGTGACCTAGTGCCGGCCTTTTGACACAACTTACACGTTTTGCACCAATGGTGTACATCACGGTTGAGGCTAGGCCATATGAAGCGTGCCTGCAAGATTTTCCTACTTGTTATGTCTAGGGAAAAGTGACCACCACAATCCCCGTCGTGACAGCTAGCAATTACTCCCGTGATTTTGTGAGAGAGAGGGACCTTCCTGAGTATTTGGTCCTTACCCTTACAATACAAACCATCATTGATGAGTCGATACCTTGTGGCCTTCCGCGTCAGCCATTGCTTCTGTCCCTTTGTTAAATCTGATGGGCATTCCCCTGTTTCCAAAAAATGCATGATGTCAGGCAAGGCATCACTGCCTTGAAATAGAGGGAGCTTTAGTTTTATTGCTCCAACCACCACTTCCTGTAGTCTTTCACTTGCTAGGGCATCTGCTTCTTGGTTTTGAGCCCTTGGGATATGGTGTATTTGAACTTCTTCAAACTTACCCAACAAGGTTTTTACACCACTTAAGTGAGTCCTTAAACTAGGATTCTTGCATGTCCATGCTCCATTTACTTGCCTTACCAGAAGTAGAGCATCCCCAAATACATTAAGGCGTTGTACACCTTGTGAGACGCACCATTGTAGACCCTTGGTTAGTGCTGCATACTCAGCTTCATTGTTAGAATGTGAATCTAACAATTGCCCCAACGAAAATACCTTTGTCCCTTTGTCATCAAAGACCACTATGCCTGCAGCTGCTTTGTCGGACGCTCGCTTGTAGGCTCCATCAAAGTAGAGAGAGTATGCTCCTTCTACCATCGGTGGTACTGGAGGTAATCGGACTTCTCCTTCCTTAGATTGATTCTCCTTCCCTTCAAAGACTTGGTAGGTCATGAGTCCCCCCAAACTTGCCCTTGTCGTGCTTTCTACATGTACCGTGTAGTCAAACTCTTGCAGACGAACTAGCCATTTAGTAATTCTAGCAGACACATCCATGTCTTGTACAACATAGGGAAATATTTCATCCGTGGTTAGAATCACAAATTGCTTAGGTAGCAAATATGACCTAAACTTTGTGGTTGCAAATCTAAGAGCTAGGACTAAGTGTTCCACATGGGTGAAACCTTTCTCTCCTGCTGTCATCATTCGATGTCATAATAATCAATATCTAATTCTCCTAAATGATTTTCTCATATTAAACTGATCATTTAATGTGGGGAAGTGCCAAGGGAGAAAAAGCTAGAATATTGGTTAAGCTAGCAGACCGGCCACAGTAGGGATCCAAAGGAGGGAAAATAGGGATCCAAAGGGGGGGCCATCTGCAAAAGAGCCATGTGCAACAATGGGCTAAAAAGACCCTAAGGTTCAGCCCATTAAGACTTCCAAAATGCTAAGGTTCCAAAATTCAAAGGTTGTGTCCAAAGGTCAACCCTAGGGAAAATTGGATGCTTTGTGTGTGCCCTAAAAGTCTTTGCACATCCCTACATGGGAGGGGGCGAGCCCCAAAGGTAGGGGATGAGAGAGAAATCCACACACACACACACACACACACACACACACACAGGCTCCCTTTACACAAAGGGAATGAGGGCCACATGTCAGCTCCCTAGGGCAGATGCCCACAAGGTGTGCCCAATTCCTATTGGAAGACCCTTTAAGTGGACCAATGAGAATTAAGCTAGAGTAAATGTAGTTTAATTAATTTAAAAACATTTAATAAAAGAAACCAATGAGAATTAAGTCTCCTAGAAGACTATTGGGCAGTCTCCCAAAGGGTCCAATGAGCATTCAGAAGCCCCATGGCTTGCCTGATTTCTATTGGCCAGGAGACAAAGGGGTCCAATGAGAGTTTAGTTTAATTATTTAATTACCTAAAGCTCTCACAAAAGGGGAAAGGGGGACACATGTCAGAAGGCTATCACTTATGCTGCTTAATACCTATTGGCTTGACTTGGGGAGGTCCAATGAGGCAAAAGCCAGACCAAATTAGCAGCTAGGGCTCGCCCAAGAGAGAGAGGGGGAATGATTTTTGCTTGGCATTGACACACACACACACACTCACACTTGACCATGTGTGAAGGAAGAATACTCTATCTCCTCCCAAGCTTTAATGGAGAGCTCATCACCTACTCCAAGCTTGTGAGATAGAAGCCTACATCAACACTCTCTTGGCATGTGGATGCAAATCCAACCAAGAGCCAAGCTTCAATGCATGCTCATCTCCTCTACCAAGCTAATTACTAAGATAAGCTATGCTAATATGAGTGATTATGTGAGGAGATGTACATCTTTCTCGTAAGATACTCCTTCTTCCTCTCAATCTACTCTCATACCCTGCTAGCTCTCACCATCTTCGAAGGTGTGTGAGGTCTTGGGTCTGAGAACGGGAATAATTCAAGTTGTGTTTGATTAAGTGTTTTTCTTGGTGTATGAAGCTTCCATCTTCATTGCACTAGCTAGTCTTGAAGGAACACAAAGAATTGTATTGTACAATGTCTGTCTTGATGGGAGAAACCATAATACAAAGCCTTTTGGAAGGGGGACCGGCTCCATGCAAATCCGGTCCTCAACTGTTGTCAATAGCTTAATTTCTCTCTCTTTTGAAAGTATTGTCGATGCTATCTAACTAGGTGTTATGCTTTTTGTTGCTCTCTCCACCCAAGCACTCTTGTAATTCTCATTAGGAATCTATTCTAATGAAATGCCCACTATGTTCATGCTAATTTCCGCTACACATAAGTTATTTAGACCATTAAATGTTACATTCGACTAGAGAAGTAGATTGGCCTCATGAATGATGTCGTCGTATCCTTTTGGAGTAGCACAGCCCCCAATGAGTCATCACCAACACTTGAGGTGACATAGAATTTTTCATCCCACTTAGGTGGTGAGATAGTTGGCAGAGTGGCTAAGACCTCCTTTACCTTGTTGTAGTGATGTTCGCTTTCCTCGTCCCAAGCGAAAGTTGATCTTTGAGTGAGTTGTTGCAGTGGTAGAACAAGTTGTGATAGTAGATGTATGAATCTACTTAAGTACCTCACCTTCTGTAGAAAAGAGACCAGTTGACGTGCGGTCGTTGGTGAAGGTAGGGCTATGAGTGCGGACACCTTACCTGGGTCGGCGTTAATACCTTTTGCTGAAATTTCATGGCCTAGTAGAATGAATTTACTCTCCCCAATGTGGCATTTATCCACATTTAATTGCCCACCTAGGCTCTGCAACCTGACCAAACCTTCAATTACCTTTTCTAAATGTGAAATACGGGAGCTATATATACAAAAATCATCAATGAACACTCTTATGGATGTTCCAAAGAACGGTTGAAAAACATATGTGACATATCTTTGGAATGTGGCAGGTGCATTTGGGAGACCAAATGGCATAACCCTGTATGCAAAACAACCCCATGGCGTGATAAAAGTGGTTTTTAGCTGATCTTCCAAGGCTATGCGTATTTGAAAGTATCCTGAATAACCATCACAGACGGTATAGCATTCAAAACCCGCTACTTCATTCAGAATTTCATCCAAGAAAGGGAGAGGAAAGTGGTCTCTCTTTGTAGCTGCATTTAGTGGTTTGTAGTCAACACAGACCCTCCACTTAACATTCTTTTTAGGCATCACCACTACGGGTGACACCCATTCTGAGTTTTCTACAGGATAGATGAATCCCGCCTCCAGCAGTTTCCTTACCTCGGCCAAGAGTGCCTTTTCTTGTATGACCCCCAGTCGTCGTAGATTTTGCGCAACTGGTTTTACCCCTTCCTTCAGCTTAATATGATGTTCCGCCACTGTAATGCCTGTGATTCTTTCATAGTTGTCAATGAACAGGTTAGGAAATCCCATCAAAATTTACAAAAAACTATCTTTCTCCTCAAGTGTTAATTCCGTAGACAACATACCCTTCAACCTACTTCCTCCTAGGCCAGGTGATTTGCTCTCCTCTTCATTGGGTTTCCCTTTTGGTGATGGATCACCAGTTGTGCTTACCCTTTGTGGATCCTTCATAATGATACCCATCACATCAATGGAACTATCACTTTCGTCGGTGGATGTGGTCTCCTCCTCAGAACTGGAAGATTCGCTAGTGGTTTCATCTGCCGATGTTTCCGGATTCATTTGCTTCTGCTTGCCAATCCTCATGTCGTAGTAGATTGTCTCCCCTTTCTTACCGGTCATGCGTAGAAGGCCAGTACCCCAGTCCTGTTTTTCCTTCATGGCCATCAACCATGGCCTTCCCAAAATTAGTGGATAGCCCTCCCCCTCAGTAGGCATTACAAAAACATCTACCTCTACCTCAGTGTTGGAAGCTTTGATTTTCACGGCACTTACCACACCCACACACTTTACTTTTGCGTTGTTTGCCATCTTTGCCTTGCATGGAGAAGGCCTGTCAACCTCGAGCCCTAATCGAAGCATCATAGCTTCGCTCATTACACAGATTTGTGCACCTCCATCAATGTAGGTGTTTCCAACCCTCTTTCCTTTTATGTTTACGTCGACAATTGGAAGGATGTCATCCATGTTGCATCCCGAAATTGCTCCGGCTACCTTTGTTTTGGAGCGTCTTGTACTTACCATTTTAGACCATTGTCGCCTTAATTTAGGTACAAGATGTAGCAGCTGTGGCCATGTAATCTTCGGTCCTTGCTCTGCCACATCCAATGTTAGATCATAGGTCTTTGAACTTTCCCCTAGCTGGAAGTCGGTGATGCCCAATTTCTGTCGTGGCCTGGATGGCCTCTTGCTAGTTTCTCCTCTCATGCTTCTCTCATCATCTGATTGTGTAGCTTTCTCCCTCCTAGCTCTTTTCATAGTCATGGCTTCAAGTGGTTCTAAAAAGGTTACCTTCTCCTTACCCTTGTCCCTCTCCTTTGCTCTGGGTGGATCCACTACTACGGCTTTTCCTTTCTCTTCTAGCCTTATGATGTTTACAGGGCGATCAGGTGGTGGGGCTGGTAGAAGAGGTGGGATGGATGCTTGTAGTGGTGTCTGGGGTGGACGTAGAATTTGTGTTGGTGGGGGTGGTGCTCGGGGTGGGGGTGTTCTTTCTCTAGGGGGTGACAATTGGTTCCTCCTACCTCCTCTATTATAGTTTTGTCGTGGTTTGGGACAGTAGTACATACCGTGACCGTCTTCTCCGCAGTTGTAGCAATGATACTCCCTGTTTTGTCGTCGTGCTCTTCGAGGGTCTTGATCTCTTTCTTGACTCCTCCCTTGTTGTATTAAGTGGACAGACAAATTCTGCAGTTGGTCAGTAATATGGGCCAACATATCTTGTTGGTCATCTCTTACCCCAAGAGCCGGTGGTGGTGGTGGAATGGTGGTTGTCGTAGTTGCTGGTCGACGCGATGTTCCTGATTCTGTTGACTTGGTTTCTTTGGCTTTCATTCGCAGCTTCTTGTCTTTAAGGCAAGCAATCTCAACGGCTAACTCGTACGTAGCCGGGAATCTACCTTTCACCTTCTCCTTGAGAAGCGGCCATAAGCCATGCGTGAACCGATCTTTTTTTAGGAAATCGGGTGCAGCTTCCCCCCTAGCCAGTGACTCAACCCACCGTTCCCACAAATCCACAAATTTGGACTCATAGGTGGCATATTCTAAAAGACCCTCCTTCTTCAAGTCTCTCAACTTGTCCCATAACTTTTCTGAAGTGGTACCTCCCCCAAAGCGCCTCTTAAAAGCGGTTTTTAAGGGTTCCCAGTCATCCTTGGTTGCTTGTGGAAGTGCATTGTACCATGATCTAGCTTCCAGCTTCATGAGATGCTTAAAGATTCTAACCCGGGATTCATCCGTATCTTTGTTGCTCACTACACATGCTACTTCAAAGTCATCTAGGAAGTCTGTTACCAGATCCTCCCCCTTCTTTCCTTTAAATGTTGGAAATGCTACACTTCCCATGATTACTGAGAGAGAGCTAGAAAGACACACTGCTTAACTTGCAAAAGTTTTTTTCTTCTTTACAAGGAGGCGTGTATACCCTCTTATACTAGGACATAGATTAAAACTTCAAACGGTACATTGCCTTGTACCAAAGGTAAGACAAATGGTTGATCTGATGCCAGAACCTCCAAAAACTGCTCCCCACCCGGCATGGTGTCAATGACGTGCTGGTAGTGAGACTTCAAATCCAGTATTACCTTGATTGAGCGTACACGTATTGGTATGTGTGATCTGTCTTGAGGTAGGTTGTACTGATTCATGTGAAGCTTAGAGGTGCTTAGTCACTGTCCAAGCTTGTGGGAGAGGGTGGTGTTCTTTCCTGAAACAAACTCAGTAGATCCCTAGTTTCTCTAGTGAGAGTGTGAGCCAATGCTTCCGTTATCTGTGTTGCAGCATCAGGTGCGACTTGAAAACTGACTGTGATAATTACCTCAGTGACTTGAGTTACCCGATTCTCAAAGTAGAATAGTGTTGATTCTCTATTGTGTAGAGCTCCTTCCATTTTGTTGTTGTGGGTTGGTTGTAGGTTGCGGACATGGTTTCGACCTTCTCCTTCTTCTTCTTGGCACTTGGCCTATGTATATCCACTGGGTTTGGCGTGTTGGTTGCCTCTCCCACTGCAAATCGATTACCGTTACGCCTGGCACTCGAGCTTCGATGGAGATGCGGAGTTCGTCTAGTTGTGCTTGGAGCTCTTCTTCTTCTGTCGCCCAATTAGCAAATCCTGCTAGCCATTCATCCATTCACAATAGTTTAAGGGTTTCAGTCTTGTAAAGTGAAGGGTTTCATGAAAAGATCCTCAGTGGGGGCACCAAACGACGGGAGCAAAGCGAACCCCGAACCCTGACGGCCTCTAAAACACCGGGGACCGAATGGCGCGCCTCGAGCCTGTCATGGTAAAGCAAAACGGGGGCACCACCTAGCTTCAGCGGCTAGGACGGAAACAACACACCACCATAACAAAGTTTTCATCCAAGAGAGATGGATGCTTGGGAGTAATGATGAAAAGGAAAGGGAATGAGATCAAGTGAGAGAGAGAGAGAGAGTGTGAGGGAGGGGGTATAGCGGCTTAGTACTTAGGCATCACAAAAGGATGGCGAATCCGCACACCCTTCACATATACACAAGCTCACTCCAAAACACAAGACTAGGTGGCGATTCCGCACACCTCACATGGGCAAAACATCGCAAGAAAACATACTCACAAAACCTCAAGCTTTATTTAGAGAATTAAGCGATGAAATGGGGAGCATAGGGTAGGGGAATGAGAAGGGAGAGAGTGGTAGAGCACATGGCGGATAGGTGGGAGTTGATGGCGAAGACTCGCACGAGGATTATGGCTATCATCCTTCATTTAGTTGCCCTTCATCTTCCATAGCCAAGGGTGTAGAGGTCATGCTCAAGACAAGCATGGTGATTGCGGTGATGGTGATGGTGTGGGTGTGTGTGTGTGTGCACTAGGCACACACAGTGCATAGTGTGTTCTTTTGGTGATGTTCTGTGTTTAGTGTGATGGTGACCCCTCTTTATATAGGGGAGGAGGGGGGAGAAATTCTAGAATTTAGAAATGAAGAAATCATTATCTACATAGGCCATGTGACTGTGGGCCCCACTTGTCTGGCTGTGTGTATATGTGCCAGAACAGCAGTCTCATGAGAGAGAGATGGGTTGATGAAAAAAAGTGAGAGGTGACATGGAGAATAAAGTAATTACAGGAGGGGAGAGAGGGGAGTGTGTTCAGAGGTGAATCTGTGTGCAGATGTGTGTGAACACAAGAAAAATCAGGTAACCACCGGGTGGGGATGGGTCTGTGGGCACCTTTTTTCAGTGAAACTGAGTGTGTGTGAGTGTGGGGGAGGTTATTTAGCTACAAGACAAGAGACATGGCGCCCTTTAGAGAGAGAGGGGGGTATTTGGGTCATGGGATATGATAGGAGAGAGAAAGAGGGGGTGGGGTATACTATTTTGGAAGATAGGGTAAGTTGCATGTGAGTTAGGGTGCATTATTGGTGAGAGATGGGGTAGCTTGAGGGGAGAGAGAAAGGAGAAAGAACAAGGGGAAGAGAGAGGGGTTTGACCTTTTGAGTGGAGGAGAGGAAAAGGGACACCCGGCGGGGCAACAGTGAAGAAAAAGGAGGCAAGGTGGGGATGGGCTACCCCACAGGCATGAGGTGGCCTATTTTACCTTTGTTATATATTTACATAATCATACTTTATTTTTTTCTTACTTTTTTCAATGCTTTTTTATCACTCCCTCCCTAAGAGGGGGTTTTCATGGGGTGGGGACGAGAGAAGAGGGGTATGGGAGCTTGGCTTGTGAAAAGCCCCCATCACCGACAACAACTGCCAATGATTGACAACTCGAGTACAATTGCCAACAAATGCCACCAAAACGCTAACCCGATTACAATGTAATGGGCCCTATTTATATGCCTTGGGTTTACCATGGTAATTAACGTAGTAATTACTGACTGATTCATTGCCCGTCTCACAGGAGAGCGTTCCCACCTCGGGGGGTTTACTATGTGTAAAACTACCATATCACGTGCGTTCAAGACATATTTGTAAAACCCCTTATCTGTGGATTTTTAAAGGAATAAAATGTACCCTTTATTTTAAAATCTGTAAGTTTTTTTCAAATTTGAAAAATAGTATCCCTTCTGTATATATATTTCTGTAAGTTTCAAGAACTTTAAATACCCTTTTGTTGAACTCACGTGATACTATCTAGTGAAATTGTCTCAGCCGTCTACACTCTTACTATCTGAGATTTGAGAAACTACTAGATGAGGACTCCCAGAATCAAGTTGGTATATATAAAAGTTCTTTACTTTCTACATGAATTGGACAATTGCGAACTTGATTGCTAAATTAAATCTTCAAAACCCTATTTGTGTCCAAGAGTTATTGAGCATCTTATTCAACTTGCTATGTAGGAAGCCGTCCAAAGTTCCTTGCGAGGATGGCATAGCAAATGCATGTACATCTCCTTTGTACTAAGTAGCATGTATTACCAACACTAGATGCATAAGGATAGTTTTAAATGTGTGCTTTCACATGAAGTTTTGGACAAATTCTCACAATATTTCCCAAATTGTGACTTACCTCAGCGTCATGAGCTTTAGTGAGGGAGGTGCCGCAGACCTAGCTAGGTACGATTGGGGGCAGGGGAGTGCCAGCCTGGTGGGGGCCTCGGGGGTACCCTACCCCCAATCATGTTAAGTATGGAGCCTGATTTACCCTTTGTAAATTTTTTGTGGTACAAGCGCATATGTGTAAGGCCCCCATTATGAGGAGAAGCCACCGTGCGTGAAGGAAAATCACTCACCGGAAACCAAAATTTTCACGGCCAAGAAGGGACAACTTTAGGGGCCTCAGGGGCCGGAAGCCCCCGAGACTTTTTTTTGCCCTTGCCGGAATATTCCTTTTCACCGGAATATTATGGCAGGACGGCGGCCGGAAAGTGGTCGGAAAACAACCGTCGGTTGGCCGGTGGCCGGTAGTCAATGGTCAGTGGCCGGTGGTCGGAAGTCAATGGCCGATGGCCGGTGGCAGAATTCAAAAGCGAACTTGTCTTCTCAAGGGCAGCCACACATGGGCGGATTGGAGGGTCCGATTTGGACTTATTCGCACAAGGGCAGCTACACATGGCTGCCTCTTATAAGAGAGGGCATCCCTTTTAGCCTATAAAAGGAGGCCATTTCTACACACATTTTATAGTGTGAAGTTGATGCAACAAGGTGAGTGTGAGGTGGTGAGAGTGAATCAAGGCGGGAGCTCTATTAAGGGTTTAATTCCTTTGTAAACTACTTCTTCTTTTGAAGTGCTAAAGCCATTGAGTGGCTGCTTTCCCGTGGACGTAGCCCACATTGGGTGAACCACGTATATCGTGTGTACTCTCTCTCTCTCTCTCTCTCTCTCTCTCTCTCTCTCTCTACTCTATAGTCTCTTGTGTGTGAAATCTATCTCTCTCCATTAACACTAGGTTGGTAACCTAACAGGACGTAAAAGTGTCCTTTCAGGGTTTTGAAAAAAACCTCCAAAACCATAGTAGATCCACTCATTTTGTAAAATCCTTTCATGAGGTTATAGTTCAAGGCCTACTACACATGTAAAAAATAAGAAACTTGTAAAATTTCTCATCTTTTGGTCACACCAAGTCTCCAAAGTTGATGGACCAGTACATTTTCATCAAAACAGTCATTTCTTACGTTTTGTTGCATAAAAATAAGATTAGGGATTTTTGTAGGACTTGAGATAAATTCCCCAGTTAACTTCAATGGGTTGGTGATCAGAACATATGATTGCTTCTCACTCACTATTTTTTGTTTTGCCAAAATAAATAGGTACAAAAAAGTTGAATTTTTACCATTCTGCAAATCTATCATCAAAGTTTCTATAGCCACGCTCAATACAAATAATATATGCACGTTTTCTTAGTTCCCTATTGTCCTTTAGGTTCATAAGGAGCCATGGAGCATGTCAAAAGAATAATACATCTCTTACCAAGGGGAATCTTGGGGACAAAGATGAAGTGCTAAATACAGCAAACATGAAAAAACTGGGTTCAACATTATGAGTTGTAGAATCCCATAGAAACTATTCAATATCTAGCCAAATTTGATCCTTATGACTAGATATGGTTACTACCTACAAAATACATGTAGTTGTCACAAGAAACTAATTAACAATATTGAAAAAGCTATACTTGATATACTAAAATGTTTCGTTTTCTTCTATAATTGAAAGAATCAACCATCGTTGCCTACTATGCAAAATAGGGTATTAGGTGTCCCAAAACTCAAGGAATATTAGCTTTATGTTACAATATGCGACATAGAAAATCAAAACTGCATTTGGATATCATGAAAGTCACCAAAAAAATCATAGAAGAGCTAAAATTGGCTAAAAAACAGGATTTGACAATTTTCGTAATTTGGTCATAACTTAAAACTTTAACATTTATTTCTTCCTAGAAGCATCAAGACATGTTGAGGACTACTAAAGATAGTTGTCTAGCATTATAGACCTCACAAACATGACTTCTAAAGTGGTATAGTTGCAAAAAGTTGAAAAAAGCCAAAAACAGGACCCGTTTTTTCACACAGTTTAGGTTGTGAAATGTTGTGCAAGGACAAGGTTAAAGATGGAATTGATATTCCAAAAAAACGTCGAGTTTTTTTCAGCTCATGAGACAACTTTCTGGACAGATAGCACCTCAAAATCCATTTTGAAACTCTTGACATAATTGAAGGAAAATGGTCACTTAACAGGACATAAAAGTGTCCCATTACCAACCTAGTGTTATGTAATCTATTCAAAAATCTATTTAGCTACGTCTTATTTCCTAACTGGTATTAGAGCAAGGTTTGCTCGTAGCTAAATTATCCCAAGGAAAGGATTCCTTGAATTGAGTGGGAGTTATGGCGGAGGAAGGGAAGCTCAAGATTGAGAAGTTCAACGGCAAAAACTACCAAAATTGGAAGATGCAGATTGAAGACTATCTCTACTAGAAGGACCTCTATCTGCCACTAGGCGGTCTTGCCAAAAAAATCCCGCAACGATGGCAGATGAAGCATGGATTGTCCTTGATGGAAAGGCACTAGGAACAATCCGGTTAAGCTTGGCATCAATGGTGGCCTTCAATGTTTCAAAGATGAAGACCACGGAGGACTTGATGAAGTCACTTGATGACTTCTACGAGAAACCATCGGCATCCAATAAGGTATTTCTTATGAAGCACTTGTTCAATCTAAAGATGGCAGAGAATGGTTCAGTTGCAGAAGACCTAAATGACTTTAACACAAACATAAGTCAACTTCGATCGGTGAAAATCAATTTCGATGACGAAGTGTGAGCTCTCCTTATACTATCATCTCTTCTAGAGAGTTGGGACAGCCTTGTGATGGCTGTAAGTAATTCTATTTCTGGCACAAATACTCTTAAATTTGATGATGTTGTGGGTGTTCTCCTAAGCGAGGAAATACGAAGGAGAAGCATAGGAGAATCATCAAGTGCTGCATTGTCAGTGGAAACAAGAGGAAGGCCTAAGGAGAGGTTCAAAAACCAAAAGGGTCGTGATCGCTCAAGACGGAGCAAGTCACGCACAAAGTCAATTCTTGAATGTTGGAACTGCGGCAAGAAGGGCCACATCAAGAAGGATTGTTGGTCCAAGAAGAAGAAGGAGACAGAGTCTCAAGACAACAAGCCAACATCGGAGGCTAATGTGGCAGGTAAAGTAGAGCAAGATACTCTAATTCTCTCATTAGACAATGTGTCTAATTCCTGGATAGTAGATTCAGGGGCTTCATTCCATGCGACACCACACAAGCAACATTTCCAAGACTACACCAAAGGTAATTTTGGATATGTATACTTGGGAGATGACGAAGCTTGTGAGATTGTCGGCAAAGGTACAATTTTTGTCAAAACTGCTAACGGAAATGAATGGAAGCTTAAAGATGTTAGGCATGTTCCTTCTCTTCGGAAAAATTTGATCTCTACAGGACAATTGGACGATGAAGGTCACAACATTGCATTTGGAAACAAATGGTGGAAGATCTCAAAGGGATCTTTGGTGGTTGCCAAGGGAGAAAAGGTCGGTACACTTTACTTGTGTACTATGAGCACACAACCTTCAGCTTGTGCAGCGACTACAAAAGTTGATAGTGCGGTGTGGCACTATCGACTTGGGCATATGAGTGCCAAAGGAATGCAAATCCTTCAAACAAAGAAGCTTCTACCAGGTTTGAAAGAAGTGGACTTAGAGTTCTGTGAAGATTGTGTTTATGGTAAACAAAAGAGGGTAAAATTTCAAAAATCAGGAAATGAAAGAAAAAAAAAAAAAACTTGAGCTGGTTCATTCTGATGTTTGGGGTCCTGCAAGTACACCATCACTTGGTGGCTCATTGTACTATGTAACATTCATAGACGATGCGACTAGAAAAACATGGGTTTATGTCATGCAGAATAAATCCGATGTATTTTTCGTATTTCAAAGGTGGAAAGCTTTTGTGGAGAATGAAACAGGTACCAAGGTTAAATGCCTCAGATCCGACAATGGAGGCGAATATTGCAGCCAAGCTTTTGAAAGCTTTTGTGCTAGCAATGGCATTCGGAGGCAAAGGACAACCCCAAGGACACCTCAATAAAATGGGATTTCGAAAAGGATGAACAGGACAATCATAGAGCGAGCACGAAGCATGCGGCTACATGCGGGCCTACCGCTTGAGCTTTGGGTGGAAGCTGTAAGTACGTCTGTGTGCTTAATCAATCGGTCACCCTCAACGGCATTGGATGGGGGAGTTCCAGAAGAGGCATGGACAGGTAAACCGGTGAATTATGCATTTCTCAAAGTGTTTGGGTGTGAGGCTTTCATGCACATAGATAGAAGCCTAAGATCAAA
Source organism: Adiantum capillus-veneris (assembly GCF_014529385.1). Lineage (NCBI taxonomy): Eukaryota > Viridiplantae > Streptophyta > Polypodiopsida > Polypodiales > Pteridaceae > Adiantum > Adiantum capillus-veneris. Next base: position 35,812,706 of record NC_140942.1, on the reverse strand, counting down.
GCTAGATGCAAAGTCCAAAAAGTGTTTCTTCATTGGCTATGGAGAAGGTGACTTTGGGTATCGCCTATGGAGTCCTGAAGATGGTAAAATCTTAAGGAGTAGGGATGTAATTTTTAACGAAAAAAATATGTACAAAGATTACTTGGAAAGAAAACAAACAAAAGAAACAAGTGATGAGTACATGGAGCTTGAGGACGGTGAAGACTCAAGGACTGCAAACGGTGACAATGTGCAACAACGTCAACCAAATGAGGAGCCTCAACATATTCCCCGAAGATCTGCAAGATCAATTAGACCTCCAGAAAGGTTTGTTCCTTCCTTCAACCATCTCTTGATCTCAGATTCTGGAGAGCCGAGATCATACGAAGAAGCTATGCAACATGAATCCAAAGAAGAATGGACGAAGAGCATGCAAGTGGAGATGGACTCACTACATCGCAACCAAACATGTGAGTTGGTTGAGTTGCCTAAAGGTAAGTGGGCACTTCAAAACAAATGGGTATACAAGCTGAAGGAAGAAGAAGGTGGGAAGAAAAGGTACAAGTCTACGCTTGTGGTAAAAGGGTTTTCTCAAAAGAAAGGTATTGACTTCAATGAAATATTTTCTCCTGTTGTAAAAATGAACTCAATTAGGCTTGTCTTAAGCCTTGTGGCTGCTCATGATCTAAATCTCGAGCAAATGGATGTAAATACGACATTCCCTCACGGTGACTTAGAGGAGGAAATCTACATGCTTCAACCAAAGGGGTATGAAGTAAAAGGTAAGGAGAAAATGGTTTGCAGATTAAAGAAGAGCTTGTATGGTTTAAAGCAAGCAAGACAATGGTACTCGAAGTTTGATCGATGGATGTTGGATCATGGATCCACAAGATGCAACTCGGATCACTGTGTCTACATGAGGAATTTGGGAGATGAGAAATTCATTATCCTAATGTTGTATGTTGATGACATGTTGATTGCAAGTGCTAACATGCAGGACATCAAAGACCTAAAAGAGGAGCTGTCTAAATCTTTTTCAATGAAAGATTTAGGTGGTGCAAAGAGGATACTTGGTATGAAAATATCAAGGGACAGGACGAAGAAGACAATAAAGCTATCTCAAGAAGATTACATCAAGAAGGTACTAGAAAGCTTTGCAATGCAAAATGCAAAACCAGTTTCTACACCTTTGGCTGGTCACTTTAAACTAACGAAGGATATGTGTCCAAAGACACAAGAGGAGATAGCCTATATGTCTAAAGTTCCATATGCTGCAGCGGTAGGTTCTCTAATGTATGCTATGGTCTGGACAAGGCCAGACATTGCATATGCAGTGGGAGTTGTGAGTAGGTTCATGGACAACCCAGGTAAAGAGCATTGGCAAGCTGTGAAGTGGATACTTAGGTATCTAAAAGGGACAACAACAAATGCTTTGTATTTTGGAGGAATTGATATTTTTCTAGAAGGGTATGCTGATGCAGATATGGCAGGTGACAAAGATACTCGAAGGAGCACTACTGGCTATGTGTTCATGGTTGGAGGCACAATAGTAAGCTGGGCTTCAAAGCTGCAGAAAGTGGTTTCACTTTCTACCACGGAAGCAGAGTATGTAGCAATGACGGAGGCAAGCAAAGAAATTCTGTGGCTTCACAGATTCTTAGAAGAGTTTGGATTCAAACAAGACAATTGTGTTTTGTACAGTGATAGCCAAAGCGCTATCCATGTTGCGAAGAACTCAGCCTTTCATTCAAGGATAAAGCACATTGAGGTGAGATATCACTTCATACGCACTCTTTTGGAAGAGGGACAGCTAAAGTTAGGAAAGGTGCATACAAGTGAAAATCTTGCAGACATGTTTACAAAGGTGGTCAACAAGGAGAAGTTGAGCTTTTGCTCATCTTCAATCGGCATTCAAGGATAAGAAGCCAGGATGGCAAGCAGTCACAGATTTGGTTTGGAGATCAGTCTCCAAGTGGGAGATTGTTAAGTATGGAGCTTGATTTACCTTGTGTAATTTTTTGTGGTAAAAGTGCACATTTGTAAGGCCCCCATTATGAGGAGAAGCCATCGTACGTGAAGGAAAATCAATCATCGGAAACCAAAATTTTCACGGCCAAGAATCACGGACAACTTTAGGGGCCTCGGGGACGGAAGCCCCCGAGACTTTTTTTTCCCCTTGCCGGAATATTCCTTTTTGCCGGAATATTATGGCCGACCGGCGGCCGGAAAGTGGTCGGAAAACAACCGCCGGTTGGCCGGTGGCTGGTAGTCAATGGTCGGTGGCCGGTGGTCGGAAGTTAATGGCCGGTGGTCGAATTCAAAAGCGGACTTGTCTTCTCAAGGGAAGCCACACATGGGTAGATTGGAGGGTCCGATTTGGACTTATTCGCACAAGGGCGGCTACACATGGTTGCCTCTCATAAGAGAGGGCAGCCCTTTTAGCCTATAAAAGGAGGCCATTTCTACACACATTTTATAGTGTGAAGTTGATGCAACAAGGTAAGTGTGAGGTGGTGAGAGTGAAGCAAAGCGGGAGCTCTATTAAGGATTTAATCCCTTTGTAAACTACTTCTTCTTTTGAAGTGCTAAAGCCATTGAGTGGCTGCTTTTCCGTAAACGTAGCTCACATTGGGTGAACCACGTATATCGTGTGTACTCTCTCTCTCTCTCTCTTTACTCTATAATCTCTTGTGTGTGAAATCTATCTCTTTCCATTAAGTAATCTATTCAAAAATCTATTTAACTACGTCTTATTTCTTAACAAATCGTACTTAGCTAAGTATGTGGTACCTCTCGAGTAGAAGCTCATGATGTTATGCATTGTATGAAAAACACTGAGAAAGACTCCGTTTTCCTACATAAGAAATTTTCTAAAGCTTCTTGTAATTTATCGGTGGCATGCGGAGAACTATCTTGTGCAGTGAGTTTGCGAATTAAAGGCATAGAGGTAGGAGATGGTGTGAAAGTGGACATATCAAAATGGTGCAATATTTCATTGACAGACCAATGTAGACTCATACCCAATGGGTTGTTTCATGTAAATCCATGACCTCTGATACCATGTAGTGGTATACACACACACACACACACACGCACAAAGAGAGAGAGAGAGAGAGAGAGAGAGGGAGACGAGAGAGAGGAGGCAACACACACAGAGATGTTGATTGATTATGTGTTGTTTTGATTCATGCGCGTACAAACCCTAATCTGGGCTAATCGCTTATCTTCACGACATCATATGTATCTTATCAAATCAGATTCTGATGATCTTTTCTGCTTTCAGAAGGGTGTTGTTGGCGGCAATCGACTGGCAGCCGAGAGCCTTGTAATTGAAGGAGCACTTGTGCTGGTCCCAGTAGCGATGCGCCGAGCAGAAGACGTCGTCGCAGCGGCACTTGAAGGCAGACAGCCCCATGCGCTTTTTGCATGTAATTAAGCAACGGCTTTTCAGGAGAGGCCGCTGACGAAGAAGAGCTTGGCGCAGGCGTTGGGCCGTGGTCCAGCTCTGTGGAAGAAGAGCAGGAGGAGGAGGAGGATGTGGGCGGCGCCTCGAGTTTTGCAGCAAAGGCAAGATCTAGCAATGACGGGCGGGAGACGAGCTTGCGCTTGAAGCAGCTGGAGGAGAGATTTTGGTTCTGGGGGGTTACGTAGAAGTCGCATTTGTTGAGGTAGGGCATCGAGACGGCCGCAGGAGGAATCTGTAGAGGCTCTGAAAGGGAGGTGACAGCTTCGGCCTGCTGCTTCTGCTCTTGTGGATGCACTTGCGATGCGCTGCTGTCGTTAGAAGCCATGGCTATTGGGCGGACAAGTACAATGTCCGCCAGATATCAAACGTCACCTTTTTATTTATATTTGTAACAATACAACACCAATCAATTAAGCAGTTACGAGAACGTTTCTCTGTGTGTGTGGGTCTGCGTGAGTCAGAGAGAGAGAGCCCCAGTTTGTGTCTCTGATCAGAGAAGGGTTGTGACTCCAACATGGTATCATCGCCTCTTTTCTGGAGCGCTTGTGGTGGCCCTGTAATAGCTACACACTATCTACACCCTCTCGCTACACCCGGGCTCCTCTCTCTCTTACCTACAGCAACACCTCATAACCATGCCTGTAGCGCAAGTGCTGCCATCAAAATTGGTGAGGCTAATCAAGAAGGCGAAGGCTCCCTCCTGCCGAGTCAAGGAGAAGAAGAAGAGAACGGGCAACAGTACCCTGGCAAAGGCTGCCTCCTGCCGAGTCAAGGAGACGAAGAAGAAAGCGGGTGTGAAGTCCCTGGCAAAGGCTTACTCCAACCAAGTCTTGGAGATGAAGGGCAAGAAGACCCTGACGATGGCGACTCTCTGCTGCCTACGTCAAAATTTCACGGTACTCTTTCACATTTCCAAACCAATTTTCAGAATTCTGATCTTCCACTCGACACCCATTCTATTATTCAACTATATTTCCTTGAAGCATATACGGCTGTACCTTTAATTCCCTCTTTGATTGCCAGATTTGATGCTTCTAACCAAGGTTGCGACCCTCTGTTTCCAACCATGCTTCATGTTATGATGGCTAATGCTGACTCCTCTCGCCCTCGAGTCAAAATGAAAGGCTTCTCTTGCTTGAGGGGGAGTGCTCATGCTGAAAATGATGCTCAAGAAGACCAAGATGCTGAAATGAAGATGATGATGCTCAAGAAGGTGCTGCTGACAATGATGATGAAGAAGAAGAAGATGAAGCTGCTGAAATTGAAGATGCTGGTGTTAATCTTCTCTCTCCTTTGAGGGGGAGAATTCACTATGAAGTCAAAGCTCGAAAGAAGATTGTACCGAAGCCTCCGGAGCGGAACAAGCATAAAGTGGAGCTACTTCAATTCTTCCTCATGAGATCTATGATAGATCCGGGCTAGTTCCACTGCATGCTTGTATGCATTATGCATGTAGTTAAATATTGTAAAAGCAAAGCACCAAGAAAACCCAATAGGGGAATGGGGTGCATCTCTTTCTGTTCTTTGATATCTGTTCGGGCATAGCCCTTGAGGGGGAGTATTGGGCGGACAAGTACAATGTCCACCAGATATCAAACGTCATCTTTTTATTTATATTTGTAACGATACAAAACCAATCAATTAAGCAGTTACGAGAATGTTTCTCTGTGTGTGTGGGTCTGCGTGAGTCAGAGAGAGAGCGCCGGTTTGTGTCTCTGATCAGACAAGGGTTGTGACTCCAACAATGGCCGTTTTGTGGAGGTACGTGGTGCAGGAGTACTTGCAATTGCTATCTAACGTGCTATAAGAAGCCTTTTGCAAAAGCCACGCGTCGTGAAAGGCAAAATCACCACACGAAAGATCCTTCTACATTAAAAGCAATAGCTTTCATTCGCATTGGATCACAACAATATTTTGCTCCACCTACAAATTTAGACTCTTATTTACCTCTAAATTTTAAATTTGAAGGTGAGAAAACCTACAAAAATATCTAAAGAAATCTAGTGTAAAAACCTTCAAATTTAGTCAATTTACGTTAAATATTATTACTCATATGTAGGTTTGCCAACTATTTGAAAGAAACTTTTTTCTTGAGCACTGGATCATAATATATTGTAGTATGGCCTCCATGTGGCCCTTTAGATGAGAGACTCACTAAGGTGCTACGGTTTATGGTGATGGACCAGTAGTACCGACTAAAGTGTGTTTGACATTGGGGAAGTTGACACGCATGCTACATACAAGTCTATTCTTGGCTCTACTTGAAACAAATGCATTTCATTCCAAGATTCCTCCCTGTCTTAACACTAGTTTTGCAAAAATATTATCACTTTTGTGGCTTTATTTAAATAAATACTAGAATAATTACAATAAAAAACTCTTATATTTACGTCCTATATAGAATGAAAGATTTACACACAAATGGCTCATAATATATTTTATGTTTTTACTTTTATTTATTTATTTTGCTCAACTAGCTCAATGACTAGCTAGTTGAGGGTTTTAAAGAGATATGGGAAAAATCTTCTAACTCGCACACGCTTATGTACAATGAAAAGGTAGGAAGAGCCACAATGTTTAGGTGATTTTGATAGGGTGAGGTATCTCACTATGAAAATTTTGGATAGCAAAAAAAAGGCTATCATTCGCCCTCTCCCAAGATGATGGTACATTCATGTACCATTATAATGCATCTTTTTCAAAGAGAGTGGTTCTGAGTCCTTTGTGATACTTGGTATCTTGACAAGATTTTCATTGTGTAGCTCCTTGTCACTTTGGCTTGAGCTACACACATGCATTGTGAAATAAAACTTACATGAGATAGTAACTCTCTGAAAATTCCTTGGTAGATCCTTTGGTAGAAGGCGACTCAAGTAGGGCTTTAACCGCTGATACTCTACCTTCTTGGAGTTCTCCTTACCATTCAAGTCCATGAGCTAGCAATAACTTGAATTGAAAGCCTTCTTAACAATGTATGGTCCTTGCCATCTAGTCTCAAACTTGGCATCGAAACGTTTATCAAGTCGATTGTCATACCTTATCACAAGATCTCCTTCCTTGATGCCTTTATCCTTCAGTTTCTTATCAAGCTTCTCTTTTGCTTGTGTATCTTTCCTCTTGTAGCATTCATAAGTTGCTTCTCTCTTCCACTCAAGCTCTACTAATGTAAGAAGGTGATCTACCCATGCATCTTGATCTTCGAACATTGAGCTTGATAGGCTGCAAAGCCACTTGACCATAGACCATAGACCATAGACCAAGTGAAATGGTGTGAATTCTGTGGATTCCCTATATGTGGTTTGATACGCCTACAAGGCACCATCCAAGAAGTTATCCCACAACTTTGTCTTCTTTTGCACCATATTTCTAATGATGCCTGCAATGACATCGTTAGTCTTCTGCACCAAATCATTTGATTGTGGGTAGTAGGGTGTGCTATGACAATGTAGAATGTGAAGCTCTCCACAAACTTCCGTGAGTAAACCCTTCTTGAACCTTGGACCATTATCATAAACAATCTCCAAAGGTGTGCCAAATCTGCAACAAAAATTAGTGAGAGAAACCTGCTAACTGTTTTCCCATTTACTCTTGCTACACTTTGAGCCTCTACCTACCTAGTCATGTAGTCTACTGTCACCAAAATGTAGAGTTTACCAGTTTTTATTTTAAGCAGAGGACCCATAGCATCAATGCCCCACTTTTCAAAGGGTCCATTTGCGAGTACAACTTGCCTTGGATCATATACCAATCTTTTGTTTCTATTGACCTGACAATCGTGACAACTTCTGTACCAATGTTGAACATCCACATGCAGTCTTGGACAAACATACCCCTCAAGCAAAAAAAAATTCACAGTTAACTCTTGGGCAAAATGGCCACCACATGATATAGTTGCACTGCTTCAAACCGATAAGACAACCTACGGATGGCATGAACTTTTGTCCTTAGGCTTCTCATTCTTTCATGCCCAAATGCCTAAAATCTGCTTCGCCATGAGAAGTGCATCCCCCTTTACCATGAGACATTGCACTACAACATAACCCAAAGTTATCGACGCTCTATATATTGACGCCCGTACCTTTCCACACGGATATCGACGTTCTTACACTCCGTCGAAATGCGCGTCGCTAAGTGCGTCGATATGGGCGTGAAAATACGCGTGGAAAGACAAAAT